>NC_141668.1:107951415-108590630 GCF_028749965.1 Puma concolor
GTTTCTGGGAGCCTGCCCACTTGTCCCCTGGATGCCGAGTGTGAACTTGCCCCGCATCTCACCCAGTCCTGAGCTGCCCGTGCACCTCCTGAGCCCACAGCCGCTGTGCGTCCCCAGAGCCGTGCTCCACGTCCTGTGACCCTGTCCACATGCGGCGTTGCTCTGCCACAGCTGAGCACCCTCCTGCGGGGAGGGCGGGGGGCTCCGAGGGGTTTCCTGCCCCCTCGATCATTTGTCCCCTGAGAGGCTTCATTCTGCTGGTGACCAGACGCCCCTTTCCTCGGGTCTTATCCATCAGAGGTGGGGTGTCTGAGCTGCCCCCTTTAGGCCGTGATCTGTGATCTGTCACCCGAGACGCCTCTGTATCCCATGCTGGATGGTGCGGGGCCCGGTGCTAGTCCTGTCTGTGCACAGCTGGTCATCGTGCTTGTCGAGAGTAATGGCTCAGCTTTGCTATGAGCCAGTGAGTGTGGCCGCTGGGCCCACGCCTGAGGCTAGAGGCCAGAGCACGCTGGCCAGCCAGGTCTCCACCACAGGCCACCTCATGAGCCTGTGCCTGGGGCTGCCAGCCTTCAGGAGAGGGGACGGCGACTGGATGGGTCCTGGCAGCCCCAGGGGCACTCGCACCGAGGCAGAAGGGAGTGTGCGGATCGGGCGCTCTGGGGCTCTCCCGGGGTGAGTGTTTGGTATCCTGTTGGCCCCTGTCTATGAGCTTGTGTTCCCATGAGAAGAGCCTGCGAAGGTGTCCCAGCTGCTTTCCCGGGAGATGCTTGTGCCCTGATGCGGCCTCTCCCCTACCTCTGTGTGTTCCTGCCGCAGGGTAATTTTAGGACTCCACTGTCAGTACCGTTACTTGATTGATGTTTCCTGTGTTTACAATTCAGTTCTGTGCCCTCTGCACTTGCTCTCTGCAGCGTTACCAGATACAAGGAGGGTGCGGGGGCTCCAGCTGGGAAGGGGTATTTTTCCATCACACGGAGTGACTTTTCTCTGTGCCGTTCACGGAAGTGAGTCCTGAGACGTTCAGTTCAGGAATCTGTCTCCCAGTAACATAGGATCTGAACCTCTTGGGTTAGTTTCCCAGCTGGCCTATTTTTTTTTTTTTTTAAGTGTTTTTTTATTTATTTTTGAGAGAGAGAGAGAGAACAAACGGGAGGGGCTGAGAGAGAGAGACCGAGAATCCCAAGCAAGTATTTAATAAACAAGTGAGTACAGGAAGGAATAATCGACCCAACTCAGAAACACGAGTGTAAGAGAGGGTCTCATTTTGTTTTCTTCTTTTTAAAATGTGTCTATTTATTTTGAGAGAGAGAGAGAGAGAGCGCGCACACAGGTAGGGAAGAGGCAGAGAGAGGGAGAGAGAGAATCCCGAGCAGGCTCTATGTTGTCAGCACAGAGCCAGATGCGGGGCCCAAACTCCCAAACTGTGAGATCATGACCTGAGTCGAAATCAAGACTCAGATACTTAACTGACTGAGCCCTCCTTGGCGCCCCCCAGCTGGCTTTAACAAAGCTCCATAGACCAGGGGCATAAACTGCACACATTTCTTCTCTCTTGGCGCTGGAGGCTGGATGTCTGAGATCCAGGCATGTCTGGGATGGTCCCTCCCGAGGCCTCTCCTGGGTGTATGGATGGCTGATTCCTCCCTGTGTCCCAGTGTGGTCGTCCCTCTGTGCTGTCCTTCTCCTGATCCCCTCTTTTTTTTTTTTTTTAAGTTTCTTTATTTTGAGAGAGAGCGAGAGTGAGCAAGCAGGAGAGAGAGGGAGAGAGAAAGAATCCCAAGCAGCCTCCACACTGTCAGTGCAGAGCCCGATGTGGGGCTTGATCTCACAAACAGTGAGATCATGACCTGAGCCGAAACCAAGAGTTGGTTGCTCAACCAACAGAGCCCCCCAGGTGCCCCAGAACTCCTCTTCTTACAAGACACCAGGCAGTGGACCAGGGCCCGTCCTGGTGACCTTGTTGACCATAATCTCCTCTTGAAGAATCCTGTCTCCAAACACAGGCCTGTTCTGAGGTCCTGGGGGTTAGGCCTCGACATGTGAATTTGTGGGGGGGGCAGACACAACCCAGCCCATGACACCTGTGTTCGTTCGCAGCCCTATCCCAGCGAGATTAGCAGTGAAATCAAGAACCGCTGGTGACGATGGGTCACCTCAGTCGTTCGCGGCAGCGCACGTAGCCCAGAGGACAGGAAAGGCAGTCACAGGCAGACCGCACTTCCAAGAGTTACATCCCCGTTTTGAGTGCAACGAGCAGGCGGATGACTTGTTCAATGGAGGGACACGTGAGGGTCCGGCGGGGGGAGAGCATCCCGGGGGTGTCACGGGAGAGGTGCCGGCTGGCCTGGAGGTCGTCATCTGTGGGTGCACGTTGTGCGGTAGCTTGGAGCCCCAGGCCTTCTGGTTCCACCCGAAATTGACCTCGGGGATCATCGCGGGAGAAAGATGCTACAGAAACTTCCCTGAGGTTGGTGGAGCGTCTCCAGGGCGGTGCGAGCCACCCCTGCTCCTGCCCCTTGCTGTGGGAGCCTGGAGAAGCCCCAGGTCGCCTGCCCGGGGGGATTGAGTTACAGGGCTTCCCTCATGAAGGCATTTTCATTTCCACTCAAGAACTGGGTGACAGCCGTGACTCAGACAGTGTGCTGAGGAGCAGGGAGGGCGCTTACGGGTTCACCACCAACACCTGTAGCGGGTTTGGCTCTCGGTCTGGTGTTCGCTGAGCCCACCTTCCTGCCCTCGAAGGTGGGAAGAGTTCCCAGGGCTGGCTCACTGTCCTCGGTCATCATCTTCCCGAAGGCATCTCGCCCTCTGGGTTTTCCCCTCCTTGATCTGGTAAGTGTGCCTGGATAGATTTGCCCCTTTCCTCACCCGAGACCCGTTAGCCAAGACATCGGGGGCTGCATTTGCGGGAAGTCGGGCCGCATCGGCTCTGATGGGCCGGGAAAGTGCTGGGGAGGGTGCAGCTCGGCCCTGGTCCTGGTGAGGCCAAGGGAGCAGTCTGACCGCCTGAGCACTGCCGGCCCACCCCCTCGCCCTCCCTCTGCACACCTGACCCTCCCATCTCTCAGGTCCACCCCTTCCGAAGGGCAGGGCCTCAGGTCCTCGGGGAGGAGGCCAGAGCTCCGTGAGCACAGCCAGGCCGTTATGTAACCTCGCTTAGGAATTCGCGTGGGTGCGGACACAGTGGGATCCTGGCCGCGGCCCAGGGCCTTGATGGGCTTGTAAACACTTTCCCGTCCGGCGTGCCTGGTCTTGCTGTCTCTGCTTGTGCAAACCCTGTGGCCACTCACGTTGTGTCCTAGTGACTGTGGGGCTCCACGACCTTGCTCCCGTGACCAAACTTCTAAACAGAGGGGACGCCTGCTCCGGGAGCTGCTGCGGACACCCAGCACTGTCCTTTACTCCCTCCCACTGGGGGCACTTCTGTGCGTGTCCTCAGCTCCCTCTGTGGACTTTGCTCCTCCGGCAGGCAGTTCCCACACACTTCCCACTGTGCCTGCCTCTGTGTTTCCTTGTGACTTCTGTGCGCACACCTTCCTCCCTGACTGTGCGGGCCACCTCCCAGACCCAGGCTGGGGCTTGATCCTTACCGCGGTCCTAGCTCCACGGCTGTGCTTTCGTTCATAGGCAGCACCTGCTGACCTTTCCATGGGTGTGGACACGAATTATGGCATTTCGAAATTGCGGTTCGTGTTGGCACTGGATGATGTGGGTGTTCAGACTTACCAGGGTTAGAGATCATGGTTTTCAGTCTTTCAAGTGTGAGGTTGTAGCTTGTCCTCTGAGCCTATCTGGACGGCCATCACCGGGACCACCAGCAAAGTGAGTTGCAGTTGGGGGACTCTTTTCTGGTGGAGTGTCGAGGGTCCTGTTTCTTCTGCTGTTTGTACTAAGCTGGTGGGCGCTGGGATGTTTCGTGGGAGGTGGCTCCAAGTAGGAGCTGCCTCAGACAAGGGCTGGTGGCAGGCAGAGGAGGGGGACACCTGCGGGCTGGCCTCTGACCTGGGCACAGGTGCTCCCGGGGCTGCGTCCTCAAGCTTTGAGCCCTTGGTCCAAGGCGCCGTTCTCTTGTTGATGGAGAGTTTGAATTAAAAACACATCCGTGCAGCCCAAGTGTTAAGCAGGGAGGTCAGCTTACCGGCTCCTTGCCCACCAGATGGATCCATGACATGTGTGATTTGGAATTCTGTCGCGGATGGGACCACCACTGCACACACGGTGTGCGGTGCGGGGGGACCAAGGGCCAAGCGCCGACCGCTCAAGGGCACAGGTGGGTTTTACGCTGGGCGACGGTTTCCGGATCGTCTCGTCAAGACAAGGAAGGCTCCAAGCGCTCAGACCCGTCCCCCGGGGCCCCCTCCCTCTAGAAGCTTGCAGCCTCTGATAGCGTCTGGGCTCGCGTGTTGTATGGATGTGTCGTGAGAGCTGATCATCCTCGGGATGGAAACGGGAGGTCACTGCTTGAACAGCCGCTGTGCCGCCAGAGAAATCCACGCGCCACCTGAGCGCCTTCCTTCCCCCGACCCAAGAGTTCCTGGTGGGTTGTGACATTTGTGTCACACCCGTGTGCCCCCCTGTGGCTTTGGGGACAGGCTGTGGTGGACGGATGTCCTTCCCCCTTTTGTATGGAGTCCAGGCTGCTACGCTTTGAATTGTTTCAGACATGCATATTCTAAAATCTGAAGGCAGGGGATGGACGTATTGTGGAAACTCACCGACCCCAGAGGGACAAAGGGGATGTTACAGGCCTCGGTCACTGTGATCGTTACAAGGTGCTGTCCTTGGTATCTTAGAGGGGGCATTTGGGGCGCTCACGTCAAGTAGCTGCCGATGGTTCGTTCACCCGAGTGTGAGGAGCGGGATTCTCATCTCTCGCCGCCGATGCTGACACCTGTTGGCTTGGGCGGGGGATGGTTACGGGCTCTGTATCTGGTGCCCGTGCCCCGGCAGGGCTCCCGGCGGGTGTAGGCCCCGTCTCTGGGTCGGAGCTGCTCTGTGGTGGTGGCTGCCCAGACCTTGTGCAGGAAGGCTCCTGGGGTTTTCTGTGTCCTCAGGAGGCACCTGGCGTCTGTTCCCAGGGCAGGCGGCCGGGCTGGGGGGGCCGGCGGGTGCCTCCCCATCTGTGGGAAGAGAGGTTCAGCGCGAAGCCTCCAGAGGTGCGCAGGGAGGCCTGGGGTGTCTGCCAGCTGGCTTGTCAGGATTCTGCGGACGGGACACCTTGTGGGAGAGCGGGACCTGGCAGCTGCCCCGTAACGGTGGATAGGTCACTCCTCCTTCCGTTCTGAGACCTTGTCCTGGGAAAACCCAGGAGTCTTCAGACACCAGAGTCACACTTGGCCCTGGGAAGTGACGGGAGCTGGCAGCCTGGGGAGGGCGATCCGCATCCCGGACCCTGCCCCAGGCATGGTGACCTCCGCCTCCCCGCTCCCTGGCACTCGGAGGGGCTGCGATTTGTGACTGAGCCACACGGCGTGTGTGGTGCGGCTGTGCTGAGTCGTGGTGAGTGGCGCAGGGAGCCCCTGGGGTCCCCGGGGAGGGCAGGGCCCGGCCTGGGGGGTGCTGGCTGCAGGATGAGCCCTTTAATGGGCGCAGGGGCTTATCTGCCCAGCGCCTGCTGCGTCCCCTGTTCACTGGGGGTCCCGCACGCAGGCCTCGGCGCCCACGCTTGGCAAGGCCGCTCCTCACTGCGCTGTGACCGTGCGGGCTGGCGGCGGGGCACTGTCACCCTCAGGACATTCTTTAAAGCTCTGGTTCCCCTTGGCATTTATTTTTTTATTTATTTATTTTTAAATATTTTTGTTTTCAACGTTTATTTATTTTTTGGGGGACAGAGAGAGACAGAGCATGAACGGGGGAGGGGCAGAGAGAGAGGGAGACACAGAATCGGAAACAGGCTCCAGGCTCTGAGCCATCAGCCCAGAGCCCGACGCGGGGCTCGAACTCCCGGACCGCGAGATCGTGACCTGGCTGAAGTCGGACGCTTAACCGACTGCGCCACCCAGGCGCCCCTCCCCTCGGCATTTAGAAAGATTTAAGAACTGGCCTGGAGTGAGCCTGGACCCCCCCCCCCCCCCCGCTTCTCCCTGGGTCACCCCTACTTGTCAGGTGCGGCTCCCGTCCTCCTGGAGAGATGGGGATACCAGGGGACCTGCTGCATCCTGGGGGGGCCTCCTGGGGGGTCTCCTCTGTGGTCCGGGTGGGTGGGCACCTCTGCTGAGACCACAGTCCCTGGGGTGCGTGCAGGTGAGGGCTCGCAGGAGGGGAGGAGCACATGGCGTGTTCTGGAAGGAAGTCCAGCCATCATCGGCCTTCGGTTGGGCGCCGCTGAGGAGTCTGTGACCCCAGGTGGCTGCAGGAGGAGACCCTGTGGATGAAGGTCCATTGTTGGTTGAAAGCAGATTGCCGAGTTCCCATTTCTCAGGAATTCGTGGTGGTTGGTGCAGACGCTCTGGGCCGGTCCAGACAGAGGCCAGGATGGAGGCCAGGATGGAGGCCAGGTCCGAGTCGGGCTGTGTATGCACCAGGCAGCCCCGGGCATGTTTGTCAACACGAAACACTCCCCTTCGGTCTGTTCACACTTCGTGTATTTATCAGACTGTTTCCTTGTAGACACGCAGAGCGAAACAACGGCCTGGCTCTGCCCAGGGGGGCACGCTTCCTGGCCAGTGGGCCCAGGCTCCTGGGGCTTTACTTTCCCTTTGTGGGGTAGTTTGCCTGGGCAGCTGCACGGCAGAGCCTTCAGCTGGGGCATTCTCCTGCATTGCCTGTCTGGACCTGGCCCACGTGGCTGCTTCTCGTTGGCCTTTGTGATGTACTGGATATTTAACACCCATCTTTGCCCTAGAAAAATCTTTTTTGTGAGCGTGGCTGCCTCTGAGAGCCCCAGCCTCCCCCCGACCCTGCCGGGCATGCACAGGAGAGGGACCGGCCACCCACACTCCAGCCTGCTTCTGGCCTTGGGCTGCTGAGCACCCTGGGAAGGAGCCCCTGCCCTGCTTGTGGGGGGGAGGGTCCTCGCCTGCAGACATCACCCCGCTGTGGCCTGGGAGACCTCCTTGTGGCCCTGGCGCTCTCTCATTCCCTTGGGTGGGGGAGGGGGGGCTTCCACATAAAGGTGTCCCCAGGGACCCAGGGTACCCGCAGCCCTGAGTTCACATCACTGCCGTGGTGATTCTGGAGACTGCTCTCAAGTGAGCGTCCAGGATATGGGACAGCCTTGCTCGTGTTATTTAAATGCCAGGCCCTCTCTCATCTACCCCTTCCCCTCCTCCCCTCCCTCTGCCTCTCCCTTTCTCTCTCTCTCTCTCTCCTGTGCTCTCCTCTCCAAATCCTAGTGCACACATAGGCATTTAGCACATGAAGCGTGGATGGTGAGGCCCAGCTGCCTGTGACACCTAGAGAATGTGGATGAAAGTGACGTCTTCCCCACAGGGAGTTACTAGACCCTGGGGAAGTTCATCCTGATGTGATCTCTGCAACCAGAGTATCCGCATTGGCCTGACGGCCACGGGCCATGGCTGTGGTCGTCAGAACTTAGGTCCCTTGGAAGTGGTGACATTTGCAGCTGGTCCACAGGGCTTGGTGGGGGGAGGCCTACCCCGTGACCCCCTGCTGCTCAAGAATTGGCCTGTGTGTCCCCTCTTCACACCAGATCAAGTGCTACCACAAGAAGTACCGTTCGGCCACCCGCGACGTCATCTTCCGCCTGCAGTTTCACACCGGGGCCGTCCAGGGCTGCGGGCTGGTATTCGGGAAGGAGGATTTGGACACCGCCAGCCAAGGTGAGGCCCGCGGGCCGCTGGGACGCAGGTCACAGTGGGCAGTGGGTCTCTGTTTGCTCCTCTCCCTGTTCTCCCCACGCCCCATGCGCTGAACCCACTTGCCACTAACTGCCGGTCTCACAGAAGACCAAGCTCTGGTCCAGAGAATGTTCTGGAAACATGAAGAACTCCTCAGCCATGGGGCCTGCCCTGGTGGGTGTGGGCGCCATCCTGGCTGGAGTTTGTATGGGCTTTTTTGCCCCTTCATCTCTAAGCTTGTCCAAACACGATTTGTTTTTCAGATGACCGTTTTCCTGATAATGGCAAGATTGAGTTAGTTTTCTCTGCCACTCCTGAGAAGATTCAAGGTAGGTGGGGTGCAGAATGCATGCGGAGGCGGGGTGCTCGCCAGCTTGGGTGGAGGGTCTGGTCCCATGGGGTCTCGGCACACTCTCCCACCTTTGTGCGTATTGGGACATTGTCATCACAATTTTTTTTTAAGTTTATTTATTTTGAGAGAGAACGTGAGTGAGGGAGGGGGAGAGAGAGAAGGAGAGAGAGAGAGAGAGGGAGGGAGGGAGAATCCCAAGCAGGCTCCATGCTGTCAGCGTGGAGCCAGAAGCGGGGCTCGATCTCATGAGCTGTGAGATCATGACTTGAGCTGAGATCAAGAGTCAGATGCTTAACCGACTGAGCCACCGGGCGTCCCCCAAGTTTCAAATAATAGGATAGTTTTCAGTGTGGTGAGGGGTGACTTACAGACAGCAGGGCCCAGTTGGATCAGTAAGACCCCAGACATGGGGAATCTTTTGCCTGAGGAAGAGCCCGGACCCTTGGTCCCTCAGCTTTTTGTCCCTCTTTTCTGGGAGATCGTGCTGATTGTTTACTTTTCTCCCAACAAACAGTTGAATGTGTTTAAAGATGATTAGAAGTACAGTTGAGTACAAATATTTATTTGCAAACAAATAGATTCTCCTTTTTTTCTAAAAATAGAGGAATCTGCCCCTTTATCATCAAGGGGAGTGGTTCTTTTCTTTAGCGAGATTCATACTCAAAAACAATTTATTTTTTACTGATTTATTATTTAAAATGTTTATTTAATATTGAGAGAGTGTGTGCTCTAGTTGGGAGAGGCAGAGAGAGGTAGAGACAGAATCCCAAGCAGGCTCCACACTATCAGCACAGAGCCTGATGTGGGGCTTGACCCCACAAACTGTGAGATCGTTACCTGAACCGAAGTTGGACGCTTAACTGCCTGAGCCCCCCAGGCTCCCCGAGAACGTTTTAATTCAGGCTTGAATTGCTAGAGAAGATAGTCCCCTTCCTTCTGAGATCAGTGCCCTAATTCAGTTGCTAGTTAAGTGCGAGGTGTGTGAGGTCACAACTATTGGCTTCCCCAGAATGTGGGCAGAGTGGCGCAGGGGTCTGGGAGCCTGGAGCCTGGGCATAAACGTGCCTCTCTGCCCTCTGCCTCAGGGCTGACTGCTTGGTGCCTCTCCGTCCCGGTCCGGGAAGTGATCTGGGTGGTCTTGGTGTGCACAGTTAGTACTCAGAGCCCACAGTGGACTGAGTGCATAGCGGACGGAGAGCCAGAGCACTCTCACCTGCGGTCAGCGCCAGGCTCCTGGGAGCAGGAACGCAGGTCTTGGCGCTGGCTTTCGGCACTCAGGCCCGGCATGCCTCCGTCTGGTCCTCCAGGCTGGCGCACGGCGGCGTGCCTGGGCTGTGGCTGACACTTCCTCCCCATGCAGGCTGTGAACACTTGTGCAATGACCACGGAGTGATCGTGGACTTCAACACAGCAGACCCCCTGATCCGCTGGGACTCGTACGAGAGCCTGAGTGCCGGCGGAGAAGGTACGTCCAGCAGCCGTCGTGAGGGCCCAGGGGAGGGGCAGCGAGGGCAGCCTGCTGGCGGTTAGATCAGAAATGTCTCTGCGGTGTGCTCGGATGCCAGAAACCCTGCCCTCTTTCGGGGTCCAGAGCCCCCGGGGCTGTGAGTTCAGGAGAGTATGTGAGAAGCAGAGAGGTCTCCTTGGGGCGCTGGCTGCGAGCTGCTGGGAAGGTGTCAGTGTCTCTGCACTGGGCTGGCTGACTTGGACGTTGCCGGTGGGGGGGGCACTCCCTGGGATGGGCAGGGAACCCCCCCCCCCCCACCACCGTGTGTCAGGTGACAGGAATGAGGCCCAGAGAGCCAGCTCAGTGTCTCCTCCTCTCCCCGTTGTGCTTCTCCACCTTGGTGTCTGTTTGGTTTCTTACTTGACGAGGTTCTTGCTGGGCCGGGCATGCGAGCTCCTGGAGCAGACCCAGCCTGTCCTACGGTGCTCTCACACATGCAGGCGGTGGCCGGAACTCAGCGACAGGCTTCTCTGCCACAGCGGGTGGGTGGTGGTGGGAGGCCGTGGGGGGCGTCCTGTTCGAAGGCCTGGTCCTGGGAGCGGTAGGAGGGCATTGCCCGTGTTGGAGGACTGCCACCCTGTCATTTCGGGGTCATGCTCCGTAAAATCTCCGTGACACTGAATTAGTGATCGCCAGCCTTTGCTCCCAGGGGCGTTTCGGGTTCTCGCGAGCCTCATGTCACTGTGTTTTCTTAAGCCCATCAGTGCTTTACTCCATCATACGTGCGGTTCTGCGTAAAGGCCTTGTTTAGTCTGTGCTGTTGATTCAGTGAACCCCCCACGCAGAAACAAAGTGTCTCTAACACACGGGTTTTCCCTGGAAGGCACGTCTCAGCTTCTCCTGCTCAGGACACTGGGCAGCCCTTCAGGGGGGAGTCATCATAAACATTAAAAGTACCAGCAAAGAGCACAGACATGCAAAAACTGTGTCCTCAAGCAGGACTGGAGGGTGCATGTTGATGGCATGAGAGCTGGGAACATGCACGTGGGACGACTGCAAATCGTGGCCGCTCTGTGCGCCTCCATGGATGGCCACGAAAATGCCACGTGTTGATCTGGGGTTAGAAGTAAAAATTCTTGGTGAGTAGGTGAACTTGCAGATATGGAGTCAGGGTCATGGTGGTGGAATCTACTTGCTGGCCTTGATTTTTGCAGTTCCTCCCACGCCTTTCGTGTGTCCTGCGGGACTGTCCCTCCCTCCAGGGGGGAGTGGGAGCGGCAGCTCTGCCCTGGCCGCCCACGTGTTCCTCCCTCGTCTCCACGGGAGCTGTGTGACTTCGAACAAGTCACTTGACCTCTCAGTGCCCTTTTCTGCTCCCCACGGGCAGTAATTGCACAGGCAGAGCTGCTGAGTGGACGTGGTCCCTGTGACCACCACGCACGTCCCACAGCTGGCAGGGTCCCCTGACGCTGTCGTCACTTGCCCTGGAGCTCAGGGCTTGATGAGAACCCTAACACGGGGTCGGTGGAGACTGGGGAGCCCGAGACGCCTGTGGGACGGCAGGAGTCTCCCGTCTCGCCTCGCACCGGTGGATGGCACCACGGCACAGCAGAACCGAGTGGAGCCGGGGTCTGTGATAAGGGGCTGTGGTGCTGGGACCCCAGTGACTCTGTTGTTCCACATAGAAAATGTTTCTGTTCCCGCCGTGTCACCTTTCTGCCTGTTTTGCTCGAAGATACATGACTACACCATCACTGAGCATCACGGAATGTCACACGGAGGGGATTGCCCTAGCTGGACCTCCTGAGTCTGGAGTGTCACTCCCTAGAGGCCAGTGATGGCAGATCTCAGTGCTGCTGCCCGAGGGCTGCTGTGCTGGGTCACGGTCCCGTCCGCCCTTGCCAACTCTGCTGTGCGGTGCTGGGGTGCCTGCAGCCCTGCGCCCTGTCCGCAGGGAGGGTCTCTGCTCACTCCTGAGCCTCCTTCTCGTCTGAACCTCTGTGTCTCCACCTGGAAAATGGCCTGTTTTCAGGAGATCATTCCACAGGTCTCCTCCACCTCTGCAAGTTCTTTTTTTCTCCTTGTGCACATGGCTCGCCTGCCCTGAGCTCTCGTTCCCTTCGTGCCGGCCAGGTTTCTGCCATGCGAGGAGCTCAGGGAGAAGCGAGCAGGCCTTCTGATGGGGGAGATGTGTGTGTGTGTGTGTGTGCATGAGCGTATGTATGTATGTGTGTATATGTCAGTGTATGTGTGTGTATGTGTGTATACGTATGTGCATATGTGTGTGCATGTGCATAAGCATATATATTTGCATGTGTGTATATATTTGCATGTATACGTGATTATGAGTATACGTATATATACAGAAGTATATATGTGTACGTATATATGTGTGTGTGTGCACGTGCACATACATGCATGTATTTCTGTATATGTATCTGAATAGTCACATCTACACATGTGTGCATATGTGTGTATATCTGTGTGTATCTGAATATATGTATACGTGCGAATACATGTATATGTGTATACGTGTGGTCGTATGTGTGTATATGTGTACATGTATATGCAGATATGTCCACGTGTGTATATATCTGCATATGTACATGATTATGTGAGTGTATATACAAATATAGTGTATATGCGTATGTGTATATGTATTTGTGTGTACATATGTGTATATGTGTGTATACATAGGTATGTGTGTATTTTCTGTATATGTGTATTTGGATATGCATGTGTCTATGTATATGTGCATGTGTGTCTGCACGTGCACATGTACATATGTGTGACATGTGTATATACCTGTGTGTATATATGTGTGTACATATCTGTGTATGCATATGCTTACATATATGTGTGTGTACAAATACACTATATGCGTGTATATGTGTATACTCGTGTGTGTATATGTGTGTATATTTACATACATGTGTATATATATTTGTGTATACAACTTTACTATATATGGATATTTGTGTATGTGTGTATATGAATATACTACATATGCATGGATATGTGTGTATATATGTTTGTATGCATATGTATATGTGTGGGATGTGCATGTATGCTAATATACTCGTATTTGTATATGGTGAGGGTGGGTGTGTATCTGTGCATGCACCTGTCCCCACCCCCCAGCCGTCCCCATAGGATGCACCATGTGCCAGAACTGGAGCGTGTGCTGGGAATTAGGAAACTCTCAGAGAAGTTGCCACTTGGCCAGTCACTCGGTGAGACTCACAGAGGAGGGGCTCTTGCAGGCAGGGCGTGAGGGAAGGCTCGTGGAGGAGCGTGGGGTGTGCCTGAGGAAGCAGTGGCTGCTGGGGGAGGGAAAGGGGGCTTGTCCCATCAGGAAGTGTTATCCTGCAGAGACCGCTTTCTGGTGGATGACAGTCCAGGACAACCTGGCCGGAGGGCCCAGGAGGGTGACATGGGGGTGCCCTGAAAGCTGTTAGGGCTGCAGCAGATGGCTGAAGGGGTTCAGATTCCTCAGCCCCTTCCCAGTGAGGTGTGGTCCTCTTCCCCTTCGGTGCAGGATGCTCCGCCACACTCCGGGGAGGGGCGGAGGGGCTGCTGGGCAGGAAATGTGTGGCTGCGGAGTGTGTGGAGCTGGCTCAAGAGCAGGGTGTGCTCGTTCCGGATCCACTTGTAATATCAGGTGTTGGCATTTCACAAGTGGATCTGAAAGCTTTTCCGCTTAGAGAGCATGCTGGGGTTTTACGTTTGGAGAAGCAAAGTGAGCTTTGGAGCTTCGACAGCTTAGCAGAGGGAGGGTCCGTCAGAATGTGGCAGATGAGACCGTGGGCCTGGCTCTGCTCTGTGCAGACCTCAGCAAGCACCTACCTGTTACTCTCCTGACTTAGAGCCTCCAGTCCCTGGCCCCCAAGGTCCCTGTCACGTGTGATCCCAGGACCCAGAGAGTTAATCTGCCCAGACAGCAGGCACCAGTTGGGAAGGAGGGCAACAGCACATCTTATCTGAAATACAAGAGTTTCACCCTCTGTGCTAAGAACCATATGCAAACATCATTTGGATGTTAACTTGAAACCGGATTGGATCCTATGACAAGAATACGTGTGATGCTGGAGGCAGTTTAATGAGTGATAGCCGGCCCTGAGCTGTCTTGTCACTCAGAGACCATGGCCTTTCTAGCCCAAGTGCCATCTGGGAAAGTGCGTGCATCAGAATTCACGTTTGGACCAGTTTGCGTTCATTAACACATGTGAGCCCCCTGGGGACGGCCAGGCTCGGTTGAGCAGATTAGCCCTGGACATACAGTGGGCACAGGCACAGAGGCCGCTTGGTCTGGCTGGGGTCATGGGCCTCTACTGCACACAGCCTTGTGAGGGCATGCGCTCAGGACAGTCCCCTGTGCACACAGACAGGGGTCTGAAAGGCAGGGGCAGCTCCTGGACCGCCTCGGAGTCAGGCCAGCGCACATATACCCTCTTGTACTCTCCTCCTGTCCTTTGTGAGAGGGGTGGCTGTCATGCCCACCCTTTGATGGCTGCACCTGCTTACACAGCCTGGCAGTTCCTGGTTGTCCCTGATCCTTACCTGGAGTGCAGTCTTGGGACTCTGCCTTGGGGACCAGCACCTTAAGAGTTCTGTCCCTAGTGGGCTCATTGCAAACAGGTGTTTGAGGTCGAGTCAGCAGGGACAGTGACCTCTCAAAGGAAGGCCACGACATTTGCTACAGGAAAAGTCCGTCAACACTTTGGGTGTTTGATGCCACCCACGTGGGAAGGATTGCGAGTTTTCACTATCTGGTCAGCAGAGCAAGAGCCTGAGCAGGGTGGGGGCTGGGATGCACCTGCGCTTTCGCGCCCCGCCCCCAGCGCGCCCCGCCCCCAGCGCGCCCCGCCCCCAGCGCGCCCCGCCCCCAGCGCGCCCCGCCCCCAGCGCGCCCCGCCCCCCAGCGCGCCCCGCCCCCCAGCGCGCCCACATAGTCTTGTTGCTCTGGCTCTGGCCCCAGGAGTTGCTAGGTAACAGGTGGCAGTGAGGGTGTCTCTGGGCACAGGCTTCATGTCCTGCAAGTCTACGGTCTCCAGAAGGCACCTCAGGAGATGACTTTCCCCTCCCCACCCATTCCCCTGCCGGGATCTTCTCTGCCCATCGTCCATCCTTAGGGCTCCTATATCCACCCTGTCGGGATTGTGTAGAAGGTCCTATTTGAAGACCAGGTTCTGCCATTAAAAGTCAGAAGCCAGAAGTCAGAAGCCACTGCCCATGTGGTTGTTTTGGGACAGCACATAGTTGAAATCACCTTCAAATTTCAGCAAATGAGATTTTTACACACACAATTGCATACGATTAGGTTTTTATTCTCACTACAGGTCCAAGGACAGAGGGTGTGGCTGTGTTTTATTGTTCTTGTTCTGGAAGCTGTTATCAGGGGCAGGGAGGATGGTGGGAGAAGCAAGTGTGAGACAGAGTGTCTGTCCTGGAGTTATATTTAGCATGTCCAGCCCAGATTGCAGAGCATATGGCTCACAAAGCATCCAGCCATTTCTTGGGAATTGGGGTCGTTTTAGTGGCAGTATGTGACACCGTGTCAGCAGTGTGAGCATCAAGTGCCCTCAAAGTGCTCAGTGTGTGTGTGAATAGGGGGGCTTCCATCGAGGGCAGGGAAGGTGGCATCCTCTGTGTCCCTGTCCCCTGAATGGAGGACACATGTTCTGGGAGCAAAGCCAGGGAGTTAGCGCTACAGGGCAGCACCGTGCCTAGAAGGGTCCTTCTTGGTGGGGACCTGGCCTGTAGATGACTGGGTGACAGGTGTGTCTGGTTGAGAGAGGAGGCTGATGTCAGGCTGGTGGGGGGCGGGGAGGGTGTCTGCGGTGACGGGCAGGTGCAGAAGCCAAGGAAGCGGTTCCCAGTGGACAAGCATCTTGACAGCTCCTTGGGCCTGCCCTGCCCACGGCCTGGCTATCCTAAAGGTGGGGTCACCTGCTTAGTCAGTGACCCCCTCACTGAACGGGCCCTGGACAGGTGCGCAGCTGTCCCTAGGAGGTTATCTCCCCGAAACCAAGAGGCATGGAGAGACTTACCTTGTTGGTTTATACTGACATAACAATGGCTTGTTCACAGCCTGCTGTACCCTGTGCTGTCCTGGCTCTGGGGACGTCACTACGGGAAATGGAAGTAAATCAGGATTGGTGGTGGAAACGTTCCGAGGACAGTCCTGCTATGAAAGCTCAGCAGTGTTTTTTAATTAAAAATTTTTTAAAGTTTATTTTTGAGACAGAGAATGAGAGAGGGGCAAAGAGAGAGGGGGAGAGAGATTCCCAAGCAGGCTCTGTCCTGTCAGCGCTCGAATTCACGAACCGTGAGACGATGACCTGAGCCAGGATCAAGAGTCGGATGCTAAACCGACTGAGCCACCCGGGCGCCCCTTTGTTTTTAAATCCATATTGAACGTGGCACATTTGTTATCTGGAATCCATTCTCACTACCCTTAGACCAAACACCCACGGATATACTGGCGTTGATCTTGGGAATTCAGGCAAGATTTCAGCAGTGACACTTTGCCTTTGGACGAGGAGCAGGTCCCGACGAGCAGGGCGTGAGGGGAATGACCTTTCAGCCTGGACCCCGCAGGTGAGGGTCCACCGGGCATCCTGCAGGACTCCTGTGACACCTGCTGACTGCTTCCAGAGACACTCGGGAAGCCCACCGCGTCTTTTCCGCATTAGATGGGTCACCCTGTGTGCACAATTATAGCTCTGTGTGGGCTAAAAGTTTTGAGGCCTTTCCAGACCCTGAGCCACACAGCTCCCTTCCGGGCAAACATCAGCAAAGCCTCAAAGACCACGTTGTTTCGGGAGAGGTTCATGCTAACGGCCGGAACGGGCTCCGTGTACTCAAACCCACTGGCAGAGAGTGCTGCTGGGAGGTAACCGCATGTTGAACGTGTTCAGTGGCCAGCAGCATGGACGTCGAGACCTGCAGCCTGTTAGAAACAGAGAGAGGAGACCCAGATCCGAGTATAGACGTTCGCGTCTCCTTCTCACTGCTGAGTCCTGGCACGGGCGCCAGCTTGAGACGCGTGGGTCTGATCTCCAGGGTCTCGTCCAGCAGAAGGCCAGGACCCCCGCTCACACCCAGACGCAGAGCTGGCTCCAACCCGGCAAAGCCTGGAAGGCCCCGGAGAACTTCCAACTCTGATTTCTTTCCTTTCCGTGTGAATTCTTCATAGAGGAAATACCATGTGCTCAGTGAGTCACTTCCATGATTACAGTGACAGTGTTAATTGCACAGCAGGTATGGTGAGGTCCCCTCCCTCGATGGCAAGTGGATTATCTGTGACCTTGCCGGTGCCAGATTGCATAGACCTTCTTGCACAAGAAACGTGCGTTGTGCCCCTAATAGAAGAGATCCTTTTTCCTGGGTGAGCGCGGACTTTTGTCGTGGTCTCCTGTCCATGCCTCGTGTCTCTGTGGCCACTTGGGGGTGGCTTATCGGAGGTGGGCGCTGCCCTGCCTGCGCTGACCGCCTGGTTGTGTCCCACCTCACGGTGATGGAGCAGTGACCCCGGTAAGGGTTCTGGTTGTGCTGTGGGGATGTGCAGGCGTCGGATGGTCTGTGCTGGTTTGTGCAGGCGTGTTCTGTTCGTTTAAAGAGTAAAGGCATGTGGCCGTGCCCCACCGCTATGCAGCCAGGGCAGGGGTAAACTGGGGTCCGCAGACCACCCGGGTAGCAGGTACTGAGGCCTGAAATGTGGGGGAACGCAGGGAGGGGAGGCGTGTGCAGGCTGTGCGATTAGCACGGAGGACAGACTCGGCCCCATCCAGCTGGAGAAGGAGGCACAGCCCCAGAGAGGAAGGATGCCAGGCGGGGATGTTCTGGCCGGCTGTCGGATGCTCACACTGTGGCGTGTCGACAGGACGCAGGTCAGGCTGGCTCCCGGTGTCAGCTGGAGGCTTGGAAGTCAAAGCTGAGGTCTGGCTGAGTGGCTCTGGAGAAACTTTTCCCCGCCTCCTCAGCCTCCAGGGTTCAAATTTCACTGAACCTGATTGCGTGAAACCCCGCCCTTGTGTTTACATTGCACTGCCCTTTTTGGAGCCATCGAGTCCCCCTCTTAGCCTAGACCTTCTACCTTCTGCCCTGGCCTGAGAGGGAGGCCGACCTGCACCCCCCCAGCGGGATGCTGCCGTCCTGCCTGGAAAAGCGGGTCCCCCGGGCATAGCTTGAGCACACCGCTGGGCCGTTTGGAAGGAAGGTGAGCGGGGAGCGTGTGCGTGCGTGGCTTCTGCGAGTCTTCGCAGACCTGCAGCAGAGCCCCGCTGCTCTGCAAACCAGACAGAACCACGGGAGGCAGGAGACGGTGCCTCCCACGGGAGGCAGGAGATGGTGCTCCCCAGAAAAGGGGAGGACGCCCGGGATGTAAAGGAATCCGTTTCAGGTTGGCAGGAAGGAGCACCATGCAGGCCCAGGGAAGACTGTTTGCAGGTTAGGGGCCCCATAAGTGCCTCTCCTCTTAGAGAGGCAGTGGTGGTTTGGGATGGGGTTTGTGGCCGGCCGGCCCAGGGGAGCTCTGATTCGGCGGCGGGGATGGCCTGTTCCCCTGGCCGGCTGGGTCTGGAATGTGTTTTCACAGTTAGGAGTGGCCGCGAAGGGAGCCGGTCACACACTGCCCGGATAAATGCCCTGGACAGGACGGGCGTGAGCTGGGGCGTCGGCTAGGAGAGGTGCCGTGCCGTGGTGTTTGTGTGGGCTGTCCGGGCATGGCCCTGCCGTGTGCCCCAGTGCCCTTCGTCGCAGCATGCTGCGCCTCACCCGGGGACAGGAGGGATCACCTGGAGTCCTGGAGTCCCAGCTCTGAGACGCCGGGCCCCCGCGGTGGGCGCCTCCCTTCCTGGAGAGGCGGGTCCCCGCAGACTTCCCGTTGGAATGTTCCACTCCTGCATTTTTTTCCCCTCCTACTCCGTGTTTCTCCAAGAATTTACAGCCTGCCTTGTTTCTAGAGAACGTTCTCCCAGAGCTCATCTGGGCTCCGGAGGGAGCGAATTCCATGCTGGCTTGGCAGGAGACGCGTTCCTGCCTTGTGGTTTCGGGGGCGGGGGGGGTGGTGGCTCTGAGTTGGGGGCCCCAGGCAGCGCTCACTGTCAAGGTAAGAAGGCACACCACGGGGAGCCCCGTCCCAGGAGGCCTGTAATTCTGGGCCTCAGGGGAGGAGCCGGGTATCCTGGTCCAGAGGGCAGGCCCTGCCTTCATGGCCGTGCAATTCTGGCATCTTCTGCTTTTGGTAAAACAGAAGCCGGGGCACAAGGTAGGGGGTGGCTTTCCTGTCACTCTGTGATCTGTCAGAGTCGCTGCATGGTCACTGCGCGTCTGCTTTTGGGGATGAGAGGTTGTGTTCTCAGAGACCTAAGCGTGGTCGCTGCTCGTAGCTCTGGATTTACTCTGGAAGGAGAAATAATTTGATATGAATGCAGGGCAGTCTTTAATCAGCACAGGGGCGGAATCCCGTTGGAGTAAAAGAAAAGCAAACCTGGTTTCAGGAGCGGTTTGTAGGGGTGCAGTTACACGTGCCCGAGAGGAGAGAGAGATCTCTGAGTGACCTCGTGAGATAATGCCCCTCCACCTAAAGGATACCCCCCCCCACCAGCTCCGCCAGGCACTTGTGAAAAGTGGGGCCTCAGGTCTCAGTCCCCATGGCCCCCTGAGGGTAGGAGGCATCCTGGGGACACCCGCGTCTCCCCGTCTGGTCCCATCCCCCTTCCGGCGCCTTGCTGGGGGACAGAGTTCTCTGGGTCTCAGAGGCTGGGACCTGGGTGCACCCTCTGCATGACACAACGGGCACTGAGACACTGGCCCGATGCCAAAGGTCTGGACGCAGGTCGGTGTCCCCGCAGGGTCAATTCTCAGAATAGCAAGCTGGGCCGTCCACACTGCTGCTGCATCTGTGTGCCAGAGCCCAGGTAGCAGGTGCAGGAGACACGGTCTCTACCCACCCCCGCCGGGGTCTGGAGGTGCAGACTGAAGGCTCCAGGGTTGTGCTGGAAGGTCCACTGGAGCCGGGGTGACTGTCACGCAGCTGCTGAGCCCCTTGGACATCGTGGTTCTGCAGCGGCGAGTTCTACGCCTTCCAGGGCTCGTGCTGAGCTAACAGGGCGGCGGAGAGGCCCCGGGAACCTCCTCCCGCTTAGGGCGGCCACTTGTGTCCTCTGTACCATTAAGGACCCCAAGGAGCTTGGGGTGGCGGCTGGGTCCCAGGGCCAGGCTGTGGGATGTGCAGGACAGTTGAAGCCTGCCTGGTGGCCTGGGTCAGGTCAGACCGTGACTTCGGGAGCATTGGGGGATGTTATTTTAAAAAACCATCTTCTTCGCTGTTTTGTGAAGAATCCGTCTTTCAGCTCAGTTCCCAAAGGGTACGGTTGGTTGAGCTGAATTCCAGGCACTCATTGATGGGTCTAGCTCCTGCTCCCCAGGCTCTGGGCCCAGAGAACACAGACACAGGTGGTAGGGGATCCCGGAATCGGTCACCGGGACAGGGAGGGGACAGTGTTCTCCCTGGGCCGACGTGTGACACTGTCTGTGGTGGTCTCACTGGATAGTCCCATGACCCCAGAGCGGCTCTCCTCCAACTCTCCCTTGCTCTCCCTCCCCCTTGCCGGGTCAGTTCTCCGCAGATAAGGAAAGTGAGGTCAGAGGGGCTGAGTAACTCACCCAAGGTCACACAGCTGCGGTCAGGATTTTTAATCAGGATTGGAACCCAGATGGATTGTGGAAGGGAGTGAAAGTGTGCTCATAATCCACTCCCGTGGAAAAGTCCACACGGACTCTGTGGCACAGAGGGGGGCACAGAGGGGCCCCAGGGACTGCCACCCCAAGGGGAGGAGAGTTCTGGCCACATCTTGGGGCCTGGGAGCAGGAGGGAAAGGCCTAGAAGAGAGGGAGGAGGGGGAGGGAGCCACAGCAGGGTGGACACAGCGCACTGAGTCTCCTTTCCTTCTTGACTTCACACGACGGGGGTTTTGATCGCGGGGTACTTTACGTACGGTAAAATGTACTGAGCTTAGTGTGCTGTTCAAGTTTGCCTTTCTTTCTACGAAGCTCCCACCACAGCCAAGATACAGGATGTTTCTGTGTTGCCGATCACCCCTGGGGCCCCTCCGTACCTCCCCTCGAGGGCCTTTATCCCAGAAGGCCATGGGGGGCCGGTTGTGATGTTCCTTCTTCCTTGCTGGGAAGCCGTGAGAACCGTGGGCTGTGGGGACATGGTGCTGAAGTGGTCGGTCTGGCTGGGTGGCCGGAGTGAGTCACGTGGAGGGTGACCGGAACACGTCCCCTGGGTCCCGCCGGAGGCAGCTGTGACCCTCCGAGTGCAGAGAAATGGCCAATCAGGTGCGTCCTGGCAGGCGGACTTCCCTTTCTCGGGGGTGGGGGGTCCTGTCCCCAGCGGCTGTGGGCACAGCGGGAGGGGGCAGGTCATGATTCTGAGCACAGAGACACACAGTCTGCCTGGGTGCCCACTGCCCTGCAGCCTGGGAAAGGGACACAGAACCTGGCACCAGCCCAGCGGCCTGAAGCACTAGGAGGCACGTCAGGAGTTAGGGAGGAAAGCACACTGTCCGGGCGGTTGCTGAGGAGGGAGTGGGGTGTGTGTGTGGAAATTGCAGAGAAAACATTCCGGCAAATTCCTCTCCAAAATTAAGTTGTTAATTCCACAGAAGCGGTTGGTCACCTCTGGAAGTTCAGTGTTTTAAAATACCGGGCGGCAGGAACCTGGGGTGGGTCCGAGGTCGGTGGAGTCCCAGATGCTCTGCCCCTGTTCCGGAGGCCTGTTTTTGTCTGAAACATCTGCACAGCCTCTCTGAGCCTCTGTTTTCTCATCTGCAAAATGGGGTTTCCAATTCCTGCCTCACAGCATCGCTCTGGGGATTAAGTGAGACCCATTCCGGGGGTGTCACGGAGCCCAGGCACGAAGAGCCTTTGCCTTCAGAATGTCATCCTGATGCCATGGTGATTTCGGGAAAGGGCGTCCCCACCTCTCTGTTCCCCTGAAGGCATAGCCCCGTCTGGGCATGCACCTTCTCACATCCTGCTCCCCCCTTCTGCCCCTGTCGGCCCGTCGGATGCCTGAGATGTGCCCGCTGCTCCCTCACCTCCTGCTTCTCCCCCTGTAGCCCGGCCTGAGCGCGGAAGGGAGTCCCCTGACCCTTCCTCCTCCTTCTCTGTTGGTCGCCAGCAGCCAGCAAGTGCGTGGGGCCCTCCGGTGAACATTCCCCCGGGGCGCTTTCTCGTTTTCTCCAATGAGGACTCATGGGGAGCACCCTGTTCTCTCTTTTGAAATGAAACTTGAGCTTTCTTTTTTTAAAGTTTATTTATTCATTTTGAGAGAAAGCGGGGGAGGAGCAGAGAGAGAAAGAGAGAGAATCTCAAGCAGGCTCTGTGATGCCCGTGCAGAGCCCAACGCGGGGCTCGATCCCACGAACCGTGAGGTCATGACCTGAGCTGAAGTCTAGAGTCGGACGCTTAACGGGTTTGAACAAACCTGACACAAGAATAGAACGTAAGATTCAGGGTCAGTATGTGGAAAAAAGAAAGGAATCCAGGTCGCTATATAAGTCCGTCGGGTTTGTTCTTTGTTTTGAGTGGACTTTTGTTGGAAGCGGGGCCCCGGGACAGGGGCCCATCTTGCCCATCATTTCTGTGCCTTTTTGGGGGCCGAGTGGTCCGTGTCTGGGAGAAGATTCCGCCGTTCCCTTTGGCTGATTTTTAACACACCTGTGAGCACAGGTGGGTGTTGCTTAATGTGTGTTCAGCCAGCATGGGAAGGTGTGTTCTCCTCTGTTTTGGTTTGTTTTTGGTTTTACCCAGGTTCTTGCATTACTTCTGAAATGTTTTTTGAGTGCCTCTTTCTCTCTTGGTAGGAAAGGCCCCTTCCCAGGGCAGGTGGGGGTGGGCAGGGCCGGGGCGGGGTCCCAGCCTGTTCTGTGTTTTCTTCCTTCTTGTTCTTTTCCAGATGATAAACCGCCCTGCTGTGTCATTCAGCCCTAATCAGAGCTGAATTATTGTGTGTTTGATTTTTAACTAGGCCCTGGGGGCGGGGAAATCATTACCAGGCAACTCCCAGGCCTCCTGTGGAAAGGAGCCTGGGGTTCCGGCCGGAGGGGTGGGGGCAGCTCGAAGGGAAAGGTGACAGGAGAGGGGGGAATGGCTTGGGGGGAGTTGGCTGGTCCCGGGCTGGACCAGTGAAGGCAGTGAGTCTGTATGCCCAGCTGCAAAGCTCCGAGCACAGGGGCACTGTACAGGTGCCGTCCCCCTCGGTCCCTACCTTCTGGGATCAGGGTTTTCCCTGGTGGAACAAGGATCAGTCAGATTCCCTTTGAGCTGGAAACACAAAGTTAAAACGAATTGTTGAACTGTATAAAAAGATGCCCCGGGGACAGAGGAAGCCACTGGCTGAACCTTCCAGAATCTCCATCCTGGGCCACACACCCACCCCCAGGGGCCGCTTCTAGTGTCCAGTTCCCAGATGGTGCGGAACTTGGAAGCCTGGCGCCTCCTTCCCTCGAGTGGCCTCGTCCTTCTTGACCCTGGGCCCAGCCACACCTGCACAAGGGACCTGGGACCACAGCTGGAGTCTGGGCTGCATCTGGGCCCTGGATAACACTTTGCACTTTTCTTTTCCAGACCCGGGCCGCATCATAAGGGGCCCTATGCCATCCTCAGGTACGGGCATCCTTAACAGTGGCCTGAGGCCTCTGGGGGCTCTGCACAAGGGGGTGGGGCCCGAGTTAGTGTTTTGGGGAGGGCTGGGTGGGTGGCCACACAAGCCCCTGGCGTTGGGCTCCCAACCGGGAGGCTTTTCACCACCCATGCCCTGCTGTTTTCATGCTGGGTCTCTGGAAACACGACAGCAGCCCCGTGTAGGTGACGTGGGGCTTTTCCGTGTGCGGTGCAGAAGCCAGAGGTGGGCTGTGAACCTGTGGGAAGACGTGGCTTATGGGGAAGCCTGCAGGCAGGGCAGCGGGGGAGGCGGGAAGTGCAGAGACACAGTGCCATTGTTAATGCACCCACTGTATGCCAGGGCTGTGCCCTCCTCACGGTCGCGCCCCGTCCTGTGGCCCCCGACTGGCTCCTCTGCCTGCCCAGGGACACAGTGGGCCACAATGTGTTTTCGTTGATGTCTTGGAGCCTCGGATCGGGTGCCCTCAGGTACTTCTTCAGCTTTGCTCTGTAGCGTGGGAAGACCAGCCAGCAGCGTGACTACTGTCCCGGGCCAGGCTCACGGGGTCCGGGGGGTGGGGGTGGGGTCCGGTGGGGGGGGGCACCGCTGCCGGGAGGTGGGGAACCCAGGCTGCAGCCACGTCTGCCTTCACACCCTGTTGCTGTGTGTTTGTCTTGGCCTAGTTAGTGGTTTTCAGCTCTTGCCCACAGAGATGGTGGAACTTTCCAGAATAGCTCCCCAGTTTTTCTTGCATGAGAACATAATAGAGCATTGAGTCTCTTGGTTTCTTGGTGCCCACTGGGTACCAGGATCTGTTCCCTAATTTTGTGGATACCACCAGGAGCAAAAACCCCCAAGGCCTCCCAGAGCTCGTGTTGTGGTGGGGGGCACAGACAGTAAATAATATGTGTGCACACCTACAACGTGTTTGTAGGTAGTTGTACCACAGACAAACAGAGGAAGCCCCCTACCCCAGGGGAAAGGATGGTCAGGGAAGCTCTGCTGAGGAGAGGAGGGAACGAGCCGGGATGGAGAGCAATGGAGGCAAAGAACAGCATGAGCAAAGGCCCTGGGGCAGGGGCAGGTGTGTGCCTGCTGTGGTCTAGGAGCAGCGGGGGGGCAGGGAGGGACTCCTGGGCTCTGTCCACCTGGGACAGACCTCTCTCTGCCTGCTGATGATAGCTTACTGGCCCCCTGTGTTGTTCTCTCCCATAACCGCCCTAAAAGATAGGGATAATGAGTCTGTTTTGTAAATGAGGAGCCAGGGGCTTGAACAGAGAGTGAGCCGAATGCAGGAGCATAAATGCGGATCGGGACTCCCATCTCAAGGCTGCAGGGTAACAGGGACATCTTGTTCCTTCAAGTGAAAAACCAGTCCAGATGCTTGTAGAAGTGCTAGCCCTTGGCCAGAGTACAGGGTGGGGGTGTGGGGGCCCGAGGCCCCTCCCCTTCTCCTCGCCCCACAGCCAACTCCCCCGCCCCCAGATCACAAGTGGGTGTGTCTGTGGGCACATCTGGACAGTCCCCAGAGCTCCTGGGCCTTTGGGAAGACCCGAGCTCCGACAGAGGGATCCCCAGGTTTGGGCAGGTCGGTCTTGGGGCTGTGCTGCTTCCTGTTCCTTTCCCGAAGATGGGACATGGGTCTTGCAACCTGTGCGTGTGGTAGGACGTTTAGGCGGAAGCCCGTGGTGCCATATGTCTGCATCCTGTCCACACTGTGGGTGGGAAGGTCCCTGAGCCCCCTGGGGGCTACGGATCCAATGTCCTAAGTGCTGGGTCTCACACAGAGCCAGTGTGGGGTCATAATGCGTTTGCTATTGTCTTGAGATGGCTACTGAGGGTAGGGCTGAGGGTACTGAGGGTAACTGGGGACTCCTCGGCCCAGGGCATTTCGGGTCCTGTACCCATCACGCAGACCCTTCCTTGTGGACCATTCCTGGCCTGGGGTTGGCCAAGGGGTTCTAACTCAGAACAATCACTGGAAGAAATTTTGTACCATTCATTCTTGGCTTCCTCTTTTAATTTTAATTTTTTTAACTTTTTAGTTTTTTAATTTTATTAAAAAATGTTTTTAATGTTTATTCATTTTTGAGAGAGAGAGAGAGTCAGAGACAGAGCATGAGTGGGGGAGGGGCAGAGAGACAGGGAGACACGGAATCCGAAGCAGGCTCCAGGCTCCGAGCCGATGCGGGGCTCAAACCCACGAACCGTGAGATCATGACCTGAGCTGAAGTCGGACGCTTGACCGACTGAGCCACCCAGGCGCCACTCTTGGCTTCCTTTAAAAAGTCATTGCGCCTGTGCGTTTATTTGAGATTTAGGGAGAAGGATGTGGAAGTCACGGATGCACAGTTCTGGCAGGTGGGACGCGCTTCTAGAATTCGTGACAACCACCTGGCTGTGCGGCCCAGTGGTTTGTGCTCTGGCCAGACACCCGCCGGCCAGGCCTGCTCGGACCCCTCTGTCCGTCAACGCGGTGGGGTCTGAGATTCATACAGAGCTGCCTCCAGCCTCACGGGGAGGGAAGGCGCGTGCTCCGTGGGTCTCGCAGGGGCTGATGCCTCCCGGCGCCAGAGGGGCTCCCATGGAAGCCAAAGTGAATGCGTGTTTTCTCAGGCCAGTGAAGCCCCTCATCTGCGCTCTGTGTCTCCTCACCCTCACGTCAAGCCTGCATGTAGAACACACCCTCATTTGCAGCTGGGGGAGCACGGGCCATGGGAACACGGGCCCTGCACGAGTCCAGCCGCATGTCGGAGCGTGACCCAGGCACTTCCGTGGTCGCGGGCACCCAGCCCGCCAGGCCGGGAGCCGGATCTCAGGGCGGGTTTCTCCAGAGGCCCAGTCACCCCTGGATGTGGTGGCTCCCAGGTGCCTAGAGCGCGGGTGCAGCCCTCGGCAGCTGCCTCGCTCTGGTGTCCCTGCCATGTCCCAGGGGGCAAGAGGGTGTGGACACCGGCTCGCCCGGGAACCCGCTCTGCGCCTGCCCCATCCGTAGTTAATAATAGTAGCGGGGGGTCCGCTCTTCCTGCCCTGATGTGAGGCCTCATCTGTGTTTCCCGACTGTCCTGCCAGGCAGAGGGAGGTCAGTGCACGAAGATTCGCTTCACCCTCCCGGTGGAAGGACACCACTCCGTGGGGCAGTCCCGACAGGCCCCTGTCTGTCTCTCCCCACCGAGGGCCGGCCGGCCCCTGTGTCCCGTGCACAATGGGTTCTTGCCTCCTGATGATTTGCAGGCTCGGCCGTGCTCAGGGTTCAGGCTCGTGACAAAATTAACTCCCAGTCCTCTAGACAGGATGACTCCTAAGCTTGGAGAATCTGGAAAATTCTCTAAGTGATGGCTCCCTTTGCGTAAAAAGGTAGAAAGGGTTCTGGGGCCTGAAGCTGCTAGAATTGCTTGGGCTGGTACTCGCTCTGCCGGTGTGGGGGGGGGAATGCAGAATTTTGGGGTCCCGGAGGAGTACTTGTCCCTAATTACAGTGCATTGTCTGTTACGGGTTCGTCTTTTGGTTCAGGCAGGTGCACATGTGCATCCGGGAGCCTGAAGGACGCTTTCAGCCTTGACTCACAGCCGGTCTCCGTTTTCTCCCCCAGTGCCGCACACACAGGGCCCGGTCGATGGCAGCCTGTATGCCAAGGTGAGGAAGAAGAGTGCCTCAGATCCCAGCGTCCCAGGTGGGGCCCCGGCCGTCCCCGCCACCACCAGCCCAGACCACAGTGACCACACCCTGTCCGTCAGCAGCGACTCTGGCCACTCCACTGCCTCCGTTAGGACCGACAGGACGGAGGAGCGGCTGGCTGCGGGCCCCAGGCGGGGCCTCAGCCCCCAGGAGAAGGCCGAGCTGGACCAGCTGCTCAGCGGCTTTGGCCTGGAAGATTCCGGAAGCCCCCTCAAGGATATGACCGATGCTCCCAGCAAGCACAGCGGCACACGCCACGTCGTGCCGGCTCAGGTGCACGTGAACGGAGACACCGCGCTCAAGGAGCGGGAGACGGACATCCTGGACGACGACATGCCCGGCCACGACCTGCACAGCGTGGACAGCATCGGGACCCTGTCGTCCTCGGAGGGACACCAGTCGGCCCACCTGGGCCCCTTCGCCTGCTACCAGAGCAGCCAGAACTCCCTCCTGTCCGACGGCTTTGGCAGCAGTGCTGGCGAAGATGCGCACGGCGGCCTCGCCCCCGACCTGAGCCTCGGCGTGGATGCCCCGTTCGAGCGGGAGCGGGCTTTCGGGATCCGAGAGGCCAAGCAGCCACCCCCGGCGTTGCGGAGGCCCTCCGTGTCCGCGCAGACACAGGCCTACGGGCAGAGCGGCTACTCCACACACACCTGGGTGTGCCAGCAGCAGATTGTGGCCGCCCAGCAGTACAGCTTTGCTCCCGACGGGGAGGCCAGGCTCGTCGGCCGTGGCCCGGAGGACGGGTCCGGCCTGCTGCAGGCCCAGCCCCGGGTTCCGGTCACCCCCACCCGGGGGACCAGCAGCAGAGTGGCCCCGCAGAGGAGCGTGGGCCCCGGGCCCCACCTCCCCGATGCACAGCGGCCCCCTCCCGGCAAAGCCTTCAAGCCCAGGTTTCCAGACGTCAGGGTCCTGAATGGGACCGGACCGGAGCCCGGCGCGGACCCCTCCCCGGGCTCACCCACCCTGGACATCGACCAGTCCATCGAGCAGCTCAACAGGCTCATCTTGGAGCTGGACCCTACCTTTGAGCCCGTCCCCACCCACATGAACACGCCGGGCATCCAGGCCAACGGCCCCATGCCGCCCGACAGCCTGGGAGGCAGGCTGTGGGACACGGGAGAGGGCCCCGGCAGGGCCCCGGTGCGGCAAGGTGAGCGGGCGGTTGCACACTGCGTTCATGCATGCCTTTACAGAATGGGGCCTCGCGTGCTGGGCTCTTTTCTGGGTCTGGGGGAGGCCCGCAGGGAGGACAGTCGGGCCCCTGGGCACGACCATGTGGGGACAGGTCACCAAGTGCACAGTCCCGAGCTGGCTTTGCTGGGAGCAGGGGGCTGCTCATGGCCAGGCCCAGAGGGTGGGGGGCTCGGGCGTAGGGAAGGATGGAGGGAGGGGTGGGTTCCAGGCAGTCGGGGATGAGGGGATCCAGGTACCATCTCTATGCACCCCTGCTGCTGTGGGGCCACGCTGACTCCAGGAGGCTAGGGCTGTGGGGTCCTGAGCCCCAGGACATGTGGCGCAGGGACCAGGGCGGGGCCTTGCTGTCCCGCTGTGGGGCCTGGGAGGCTGGGGTGGCTGTAGCAGACAGGCGGTGACCTGGGGGTGTGTGGCTTTGTGAACGTAGGGACAGGTGTTGGGACGGGGTCTGTGACTTGTTCTCCGTGTCTGGGTGGCGTAAAGCTGGGGGCCGCGGAGAGCTGGCGGGTCAGCCTGGGAGGGCAGCCAGCGGGCAGTGGTGCTGGGATGGAGGGAGGCTGTGAGGGGCAGGGAGCTGCGTGTGGAGGCTGCGGGGAGTCCGGCCGGGCATCCAAGCCTGCGCGCCACCAACATCCGGGGAGGCCGAGGACAAGACCCCCGGCCGGGCTCAGGCAGGGTCTGGACCCAGCGCCCCCTCAAGAGCATGGTGTCCACAGGAGGCCAGGCCGTCCTGCGCTGGTATGTCAGCAGGCTCCCTGGGTCCCTGCTGTAAGCGAAGACGGGAGTCACAAAGCGGGGGACACTCTCACTTCCTCGTCCTTCTGTGTGGTCCTTCGGGCCACCTGTCCTGCTGAGCCGGTCACACCAATGGCGACCTTGCCGCTCTCTGGCGTTGCTCCCTGGACCCCTTTCCTCTCCCTCAGGCCCCTTTGCTGCCTGGATGGATTCCTGTCTTATGGTTAAGGTTTGGGAGCCGTCGAGAGATGAAATGACCTGTCCAGCGTCCCCTGCAGTAGAGCAGGAATAGGTCCCTGCCCCCAGGCGCTCTGCCTGCTTCTGAGGAGGATGGTGGTGATGGAGATGATGACAATGGTGACGAAGGTAGTAATGGAGGAGATGGTGGGACTGATGATCACCAGGGTGATACTGGCGTTGTTCATGACGGTGGTTAACAGCGAGAGTAAGCACTGTCACTCTGAGTGCTCGTGCTGTTCCAGGCGTTATGTTTGAGCTTCCCTGCGTCACCTGTGATCTCGGCACCTACCGTGGCAGGTGCACAGAGCTACCATCTGTGTGACCCTGCATCGCATGGCTGAGCTCTTCTTCCGCTAAACTCCTGACCCCACCACGAGCCAGGAAACCCCTTTGTGTCCCGGCACACGGTGTTGTTTGTCAGCAGGGGGGTGTGGTGCTGGCGGAAAAGTGGATGGCTCTGCCGAGTTGGGCCCTTCAGGAGGTTCATCACAGGGCAGTGTGGGGAGCCTGGCCCCCATCCAGAGCTTTCTGACGAAAGCTTTGACCTGGTGAAACGGGGTGGGGGGGAGTTGGGTTCTGTGGTGTTTGCTCCCTCTGTACCTCTGTGGCTCCCTCGTGCTGGTCTGACTCCCTGGCTGTGGCTGACGTCTGTGCGCCCCTCCCTGCAGCCCGGTTAGGCGGTTTCTTGGGTCATATCCGTTAAGTGGGGGAGACGTCACCTGATGACACCAGGTAACCGAAGAAATGACTCAGTCTGTGAAATTTGTGGTCCCGCCGACGGCAGACAGTGGGCTGTGTTTTTCCCGGACCTCGAGGGCTCCTTGATTCGTGTTGCCGAATACTTTGTTCCTGTCACGTCAACCCCCAGCCCACGATTACAGGACCCCGGCAGGCCCCCATCCTGCGGGCGGGCCTCACTGCCTGCGTCTTCATGTGCTTCCACAGATGAGGGCGTCTGTCGCTCTAATACTCCCAAGTCAGGGGACCTGTTTATACTGAGGGGAATTCAGAGCAGTGAGAAGCAGCCACTTGCAACGATTGATTGTGGAAGGCCCATCCGTTTAAGTTACGCGTTCAACCCCAAAGCGAAGGGATCCGCTGTGGGATCGCGAGGGTTTGATGGCGCTCAGAAAACAGCTTGAACCCATGGCCCTGCACACCTTGTTTCCCGTGGGAGAGACCTGCAGACCTGCCACAGCCCAGGGTCACCTCAGCACCAGGATGGCTGCCTCTGAGCATGTCTGCGGGGCGGGGGGGCCCTGGGTGGGAGCCTGGCAGTGAGGCCTGCCCTGTGGAGATGTCGGAGGGGTGGCCGCAGCTCCTACCCTGATACTGGGTATTAGGAGAAATGGAAGAGCCCGTGCCATTTTGGCGTAGGAGCCCACAGAACGCCCGAGACCCACTGTGTCCGTGGCAACTCTCCAAAGCCCCGAGTTTAGTAACTTGCGCAGTGCGCATCCCAGCCGAGCCTATAGCCATCAGCAGTCAGGCCCGGCCTCAGGCCCGGCCCCAGCCCCTGGCTTGTTTTCTGACTCCACGCGTTGGCCTGTGCCAGGTATTTCGTGCGTGGAATCGTACAACGTGTGGCCTGCCGTGTCTGATTGCTTTCGCGGGCGTCCGCTTTTCCACGCTCCTCCGTGGTGTGGCGTATGTTAGAGCTTCGTTGCCGCGTGGGGCTGAATGGTACTCCCCTGTGTGGTTGGGCCACGTCACGTGTCTCCACTCATCCGAGCGCAGGGGGCTGCCGTAAATAGCGCCGCCAGGAACAACCACGTACAGGTATTAGTCGGGATGTTTTCAGTTCTTGAGTCGAACCTCCAGGCCACCTGGCAATTTGTTGTTTAACATGTCTTGGGGACCACCCCCTCAGATGTTTGAAAGTTCGCCTTGGAGACCCTCTGGGCTCTGGTGTGGTACAAGCAGCCGGTCCGCACAGGTGTGATGGCCCCAGGCACCCTCACTTTCGGACAGGTGCCAGTTTATTTTTCAGTCCGTGGATAGAGGGCGGTGAGATCCTCTCTAACGGGGTAGGGAGGTCGTGACGTCTGAGCAGGGATGGCCCTGGGGGTGTCCCAGCTCCTGCTTCTGTTCAGAAGTCTCGTGCGTCATTTCTCCTTCCAGCCCAGCAGCCGGCACCTGCCCGCACGTCCACTGAGGGCGGCCCTGCAGGTGGACAGCTCTGGCAACCGTCCTCCGTCAACACCACGGCTGCTAAAAATGGAGATGACATGTCTGAGGAGACCATTTGGGGAGGGGAAGGATCATTCAAAAGGAAGATAAATTCAAATAAGCAAAAAAGGGAACCGAAGCCAGGCCCTAGCCTTTGCTGATGGTGTCTTGAGTGTAAAAGTCCTGTGTGAGGGGCGCCTGGGTGGCTCAGTCGATTGAGCGTCCGACTTCGGCTCAGGTCATGATCTCACAATTCATGGGTTCGAGCCCTACGTCGGGCTCTGTGCTGACAGCTCGGAGCCTGGAACCTGCTCCCGGCTCTGTGTCTCCCTCTCTCTCTGCCCCTCCCCTGCTCATGCTCTGTCTCTCTCTCTCTCTCTCTCTCTCTCTCTCTCTCTCTCAAAAATAAATAAACATTAAAATAAAAGTCAGGGGTGCCTGGGTGGCTCAGTCAATTGAGCATCCAACTTCGGCTCAGGGCATGATCTCGCGGTTTGTGAGTTCCAGCCCTGCATCGGGCTCTGTGCTGACAGCTCAGAGCCTGGAGCCTGCTTTGGATTCTGCATCTCCCTCTCTTTCTGTTTCTCCCCTGCTCGTGTGCTCTCTCTCTCTCTCTCCCTCTCTCTCAAAAACAAAGATTAAGAAAAAAAATTGAAAGTCCCGTGTGAGTCGAGGCGCGATCTCGCCTTTTCGTGGCTCTCTGGCTTCCCCCGTATGTGCTTGAGGTCCTAGCTTAGGGGAGTGAAACATGCGAGGTGTGTTGCTCAAGTTTCTCATACTGGAAGGAGAGACTTCCTAGCTTTTCGGACATACCGTTTCCCTTTTGAGCAGGCCGTTTTGCAAGCAGCGCTAGCTAGCTGACCGAGCGCTTCAGTGTGTCCGGTGAAAAGGCCTTTCAGTGTTGCAATGCAGAGAGACAGGCTTGCCTCACTTGGCCTCTTAGCATCCTTCTGCCAGTGACGGCCCATTCCCGTGGGCTCTCTCGAGTCTGGGCTGGGGTCACAGACGGTGGAAACAGCCCCAGAAGCAGAGGTCTGTGCTGCTGAAGGCCGTTCGTGCTGTGGTCCTGCGTGGTCGTCAGCGTTAGGAATTTTTTTCTTTTAATTTAAAAATCTTTAATTTTAAATTTTAATTTAAAAATTGTTTTAAGTTTTATTCTGAGAGAGAGACAGAGAGAGGGAGCAGGCGAGGAGCAGAGAGAGAGAGAGAGAAAGAGAATCCCAAGCAGGCTCCACGCTGTCAGCACAGAGCCAGATGCGCGGGGCTGGAACTCACAAACCACAAGATCTGGACCTGAGCCAAAACCGAGTCGCATGCTTATGGGACCGAGCCCCCCCAGGCGCCCCATCAATAGGCCTTTCTAACAAAAGCCTCTTAGATCTGGCCAGCCAATCCCTGTTTCCGTTTAGGCAGAAATAAAGCTCGCAGTGTCCTCCTGGAAACTTTCAGCTAGGAAGGGTAGGCCTTTCACTGTCATGCTGCCACTTGACCTCTCCCACTGTCTCTGGAGGAGGTGGGTGCGTTTAGCTGAATGAGCTGAAGTCCGGAGGCGGAGGCCTCAAGCACACCGTGGGGCGGTGTTTGGACTTTGTTTGTTTTTACTCCTAAGAATGCACGGGAGTTTCCAGAACCCGCTGTGCAGGCTTGATGACGCAGGGCTTCACTCTTCTCTGCTTGTATAAAGACAAATAAATAGCTTGAGGGCACCTCGCCTTCTGCCGGCCCAGATGGGAGATAAAGGTGCTGTTCTAGAAGGTCATGGGTTTCTGTCTGCTCTAGAGCAGGAGCATGGCCACTTTCTGCCCCTAGAGGGCCAGGTTGAGTTGACCGGGGTTGTGATGGGGGCATCAGAATTATCCTAAGCGCTCCCCACCTGCACGACTCCAGTGCGAATCCGGGCTTGACCGACCCCAGCCTCGGTTCTCAGCCTGGTTGTGTGTTGGTAACACCGGGAGGTTCTAATCTGGGCCCCCCTCCCCGCAGGCTCCACGGGAAAGGTGGGGAGGTCTGTATGCCAGGAATTTTAGTGCGATTCTAATATGCAGCCGGGTTTGCGAACGGCTGTTTTAGATTTGTAGTTCTAACTGGGCGTGGGTCCCAGTCCCCGGAGGGCTGACCCAGTGCTGGGTGAGGCGGGAGAGCCCCGCCCGCAGGTGACTCCCCTACTGTCCAGGTCTCCAGCCCTGCTGTGGAGTTTGGAGGATGGAGGGGGTCCCACGCCAGGGACCAGGGTGGTGAGTCCTCCTTCCTGTCACAGTATTTATTTCGATGGGACAGAGGAGGGGCTGTGACCCCACACTGTAGGATCTCAAGTCCTTCGTAGACCTGATCAGATGGCCCCCATGGGGTGGTGCAGGGAGGGTACAGGTGGGTTCTGAGTTACCGAGGGTGACGTTATTGCCCACCTTCTGGTGGTGAGTGGTGTAAGTTGCATCCGCCGTAGACTGAGTGACTGGGTGTGCGGGGGCTGAGGCCACCTATCGTCCTGTGTGCATGGCCCAGTCCCAGCGGGGCTCCGTTGTTGCGTGTCCCCTGAATGCCTGAAGGACCCAGCGTTGCTTGAGTCTCAGGCTCAGCGAGCTCCTGCGTCCCTCAGTGAGCCTGAGCCTCCTCGAGCCTGGCCGAGGCCCAAGTGACACCTGAACAGTCCAGGGTGTGACCCCAGTACCTCCCCCCTCCCCGGGAATAAAGTCAAATTGCAAACATGAGACATACTGGTGTTTGGGAATGGCAAGGAGGGGGTCTCCCGGGGACACCTGCCCCACTTTAAGCCTGGGAAGTAGTGTCCGGTGGCGGGAGGAAAGGAGACCAGCCTGAAGACACGTGCATGCCCAGCACGGGGACCGCAGGGATTGGCGGCATCCAATTGTGTGACCATCGCGTGGCGGGCCACATGCCGCATGTGGGCAGGAGAAGCAGGTCCCCGGGTGGGGCAGGCTCACAGCAGCCGGTAAAGGAGGAGCCCTCTGACCCGCCCTCTGTGGACATCGCACTGAGAACGTGATCAGGGCGGGTGGGCGGATGTGCAGGTCCCCAGGGATTTTCATAGACCCCCCGCGGCCCTGGACTGCCGTGTTTTCTGCATCCATTCCAGCATCCTGCGTGACCCTGCAGGGCCGGTGGGGTCCTGGCGCCTTGGCTACTGGCTGGGAAGTGGCAGGAAGCAGGTGAATCTTAGTGTGGGGGCGGGGCGGGGTGGGGGGTCTGAACGGGGATGTAGGGCTGGGACAGGGCAGGGGTGCGTGGGGACAGCAGGTGCCCAGGGGCCCAGAGAGGGAGCCTTCTCAGAGCTGACCCCTCCCCGTGGGGGACTGAGCCCACCTGCTGGTGTTCCCGGCATGCAGCTTTAGCTCAGAGAGTCTCTCCTGCCTTCGTTCGGTCTCTCGTTTTCTCCTTTCCCTGGATTTGACTTCTTCACTGGAAAGGAAAAACATGGGCACCACCGGGGTGATGGCGCAGGTTCTTCATACAGTTCGGGAGTAGGTGTGCAGCATTTCGTTATGCAAGTCAAGTCCAAGGGAGGCCCTCCCGGCAGGTGGGCAGGCCTGCCTTCCAGTTTGCCCAACGACCGAAGGGCGGGCCGCCTGTGTGTCCACCTCTGGGGACACTGTCCTGCCCTCGCCGGGCTGTGCGCCCCCCACGAGCCCCGCCCCCCAGACGTGGCGCAGACTTGGGCTCTGGCCCTAAGCAGAGACACAGTCGCCCCGGCACAGAATCGGTTCTGCCAGCGGGAGAGCCACAGAGACGCATCGGGGGGTGGGAATTGGCACACAGGACCTGGTGGAGCGGAAGGAAACCTTCCTCCTGGGAGACCATCTGCGTCTTATTTTTCTGGCTTTGAAAGTAATACATATCAGGGGCACCTGGGTAGCTCCGTCGGTTAAGTGTATGACTCTTGGTTTTGGCTCAAGTCACGATCTCATGGTTGGGGGGTTCGAGCCCCATGTTGGGCTCTGTGCTGACAGAGCAGAGCCTGCTTGGGATCCTCTCTCTCTCTCTCTCTTTCTCTCTCTCTGCCCACACCCTGCTTGTGCTCATGCACTCTCAAAATAAATAAATAAATATTAAAAAGTAATACATGTCATTAGTGACAACTTGAGAGAAGGTGGAAACGAACAAGAAACATGAACGCTGCCTGGAACCCCACAACCAGAGACAGCCGTCGATGAACATTTTGGTGCATTTTTTTACTCCTCAAAGCGAACTCCTAACTTTCCATGCTGCAGGTTCACTTGGTTTGCCCTGCCCACCTGGCAGGGGTCGCTCCTGCTGGCCTGTCCTTGTGCTGTGGTCGCATCTCACACCTGCCCCGTTTCTCCAGGAGTGTCACCCTGGGATGAAGGCTCTCGGTCCCAGAGGAGGCCAGGGACTGTCACCGAGACAGGCCTGGCCTCTGCTGACTATGTTGCCTGTGTTTTTGCTCCTTTGGGAAGGGAAACTTTCATGAGATGCTTCTGTGCAGATCACAGCCTGAAAATGCCCCCCACTTCCGTCGAGCATGCTCTGGACCCTATTCTGGCAGACCCTCAGTGGCTGCCTGGGCCTCATGCCAGCAGCAGACCCTTAGTGGCTGCCTGGACCATGTTCTTACAGGCTCAGAAGCAGGAGGTATTGATTCATGCAAACGATGGGTCCACAGGTCCCTGGTGCTCACCTGCCACTGGACACCTGTCCAGTCCTTTCTCGGTATGGTGGGTGCGTCCTAAGGTTCTGTCCTGCCCCGAATCCGGCTCAGCAGCGGGGGGTGGGGGGGTGGGGGGGCTCAGTTGCAGGAGCTGCTGGTTTCTGGCGGGGCTGCCTCGTGCACCCCAAGGGTGAGGACCCCACTGTCGCGCGCACATCCATCGACAGCAACCCCCGAGTCTCCCTGAGCAAGCACCACCGACCAGGCATGAAATTAAGGGTGAACGAGTTAACAGATGTGATGTTACTATCCACGTGTGCTGGGGTCGTGCTCGTGAGCAAATAGGGGATGGACAGGGTGCCAAGGTAAAGAGGCGGGACAGCATCTGAAGAAGGGAGATGTCTGTGCAGGCAGGTGCGTACGGGGGCATGTTCATGAGTCAGGGAAACATCCCGTGTCTCTGCTCCGTCCTGGGCTGTCCTAAAGCAAAATGCAAGTAGTCTGACCCCAAAGTGGACCCCGAAGCCTGATAAGGGGTGAGGGGTCTCAGATCATAAAGTCCCCAGGCGCCTGCAGCCATCAGGGGGCCTGGCCGGGTCGGGTTCTAGCCACCAAGGATCCTCCGTGCGCCCTCGACGAGGGGAGGGCGGGCTCCGTCCTGGCCTCAGGTGCACCAAGATCCCTCCTGGGAGAAACAGGAAGTGAACAAAGGTAGGCGAGACAGTGGCAGGTTGGGACACTACACTCGGTGACAGAAGCCAGACGGCAAAGGACACGTGGTGTGTGATTCCGTTTATAGGAAATGTCTGGAACAGGCCAGTCCACAGAGGCTGCCGGGGGCTGAGGGAGGGGGCGTGGGGCTTCCTTTTGGGAGATGAAAATGTTTTGGAACTAGAACAAACAAAAAGTGAAAGAAAATAGGAAGCACCCTTAGAGAAAGTGTGGTCGGGTCTTAATTAAGGTCTGTGTGCTCGCTGCAGTAAAATCACCTGCAGCCCACGTGTCTCTCTGTCAGGCTCCCCAGGGGACGAGCCACCGGGCGGAAGATTCCGGAAGCTCAGCCTCGGGCAGTATGACAACGATGGTGCGGGGCAGCCGGCCTTCCCCAAGTGTGGATGGGGAAAGACCCCGGGTGCGGAACAGGCCGTGAGCCTGGCGCCTTTCCTGTCTCCGGCGGACGCCAAGGAGGTACGCACCGCCACCTGACAGCGGGACCTGCACACTTCCCGATCGCGGTCCTGTTGACACCCCAGAGTCCCTCCTGTCTCACATGGGGTTCCTCCCGGAAGAGCAGGGGGTGTGGTCGGGAGAGCCCGGGTGCACGGCCCTCCCCAGAGGGCACGGCGTGGCCACCGTAGGCTCCTCTGAGCCTCTGCGCCCTGACTGCACAGTGGGGTGAGATGGGAGCGGGCAGGTGGCTGAAGGTGGACGGCGGTGGCCAGGGGCACACAGACTCCCCAGGAGGGAAGCAGGAAGGAAGTGGGTCGGGGTGGGTGTGGGGCCCCGTGGTGGGATCCATGGAGCATCTTCCAGGGGGGTGCGGCTGAGATATTGCAGGTAGACGGGTCGGAACCCGGTACTCTGAGCCCTCCCCTTCTGTGTCTTCCTCCTCGTCGGGGGTTGGGGGGGGAAGATTGGAGCCCAGAATAGACCAGAAGAGAGACGTTGGGGATGAATACTTCCAGACTGTTCTCTGTGCCGTGGGTGTGTCTGTGTTCTTTCACGTACCCACCGGCACACCACAGGTAGCGATGATTTTTTTCCTGTTTTTCCCCCGAGAGCCCGCGTCCCCGAGCTGAGCCATCTCTGCCAGCTCCGTGTGTCCGGGGGTGGACAGGCCGCAGGGATGTCCCTCTTCCTTCATGTTACTGAAGCTCTTCCCAGTTTTCCGTGGCCGCCAGTGGCAGGGCTGTGCGTGGGGACGCAGCCTCCTGTCCCCGCACGGTGGGCCAGTCCGGGCCCGCCGTCAGGAGGTGGCCTTCACCTGACTCCCTGTGCCAATTCCAGACGGTGGCTGCCGCGTACCCCCCAGACCCCGATGGGATCAGTGGCAGGAACTTCTCTCCAACCAAAAGCGGCAGTGACTCACCCTCTCCCACGCCCGCGTTTCCCGTGTCTGCGGAAACACTGTATGGTAAGAACTGAGCCAGGCTCGTGGTGGGCAGGGCGCCCCGTCAGGGAGGATGCGGCCACAAGGGCTCCGCTCTGCTTTCTTTTCCAGTGACGACGCCCCCGCGTTATGCGCCGTTCAGCCCGCCTGGGTCGCAGACGGGCAGTGCCAGCGGTCTGTACAGAGGTGCTCACGGTAAGAGTCTGTCCTCCCCCCGCCCGGGCGACTCACGCAGAAACCTTTTCGCGGGTGTCCAATCTCCGGAGCCTGGAAAGCGAGGAGGGCTGTCACTGTGCTGTGCAGATGCTGGGGGCTGACCACCACCTGTGTCCTGTGGGTGCACGTCTGCGGTACATCCCGGGTCTGCCACTCGAGCAAGCTGGGAGGGGCGGTGGGCTCTGGGGCGGAGAATCCCTGCTTCTCCACTCCTCTCTGCCCAGAAGCTGGAAGAAGGCCTGCCCTTTACAGAGGAACTGGGGCCCCAGGGCCGGGGAGCTCCCTGCTCCGCATCACGGCCGCCTGCCCGAGACCCCCAGCCGCTCTCCTGGATCTTCCCAGGGGAGCGACGGCTGTCGGGAGGGGTCTGTCGCAGCCCCCGAACACTTACCATACGCAGCGCGGTGTTCAAGTATGACATGTGGGCCCCAGGAGGGAACGGTAGCTGAGCAGTAGTGAAGGGGCCACTCCACCCCTTCCTGTGGACACCCCCCCACCACTTGTCTTGAGAGTCCAGGACGGGCTGACCTCAAGCATGACCTCAGGCACATGGAGAGGGGCTATAGTTAGAGCCCAACGTCCATTTAGTATTATTTTTTAAATGTGTGTTCATTTTATTATTTAAAAATTTTTTAATGTTTGTTTATTTTTGAGAGAGAGACAGAGCATGAGCGGGGGAGGGGCAGAGAGAGAGGGACACCCAGAATCCGGAGCAGGCTCCAGGCTCTGAGCTGCTAGCACAGAGCCCGATGCGGGGCTCGAACCCACAAACAATGAGATCATGAGCTGAAACAAGACGCTCAACGGATTGAGCCCCCCAGGCGCATTTGAAAATCTTTCTTCTCTGTGAGTGTGGATTCCTTTTGCTGGTTTTCTCCTGCGGAAGAAGGCTCCCTGAATGGTCGTCTCGCACAGTTTTTGGGAAAGCACGTAACTCCCGCCTCCTTCCCCAGCAGTGTTGTCGTGACGACAGCCGCCCCATCCTTCCTTTCCTAGAGAAAACCAGATCTGTGCGTCCTTTAGAGGAAGGGCTGTCCTTCTCCCCAAGTCCCCTGTGGCTCCAGGAACATACTGTGTCTCTGTCCGCGCAGAGCCCCGCGGTCACACTGCCCCCTTTCCTAGCAGGTGGGAGTAAAGCGCGGAGTAGGGAGAGGGTGCGCGGTGCTGGTGCACGTGTGTGTTCTGTAAGCGTCATGCGGAGAAGTCTGTTCTGTACTGGGACGATGTAGATGGTGGCAAACACAGGGACTTCGTTCCCACCTCCTCCCCCACCAGCCCACCACGACCAAAGGCTGATGTCGGTGTATCGAGACCAGCTTTGTTGGAGACGTGCTGGTGGCGGCCGGGGGGTGTGGATGATCAGCCCGAGGACAGAAAATGCCGGAAAGAAACTTCAGGTTGAGCAGCAGCCCCTGACTTGGCCTCTGGGGTCCCTGTGTGGAGTATCAACCCTTCCGGAACTTGAGAAAGGCCCGGAGAGGGGAACGGTGTGGGTGGGGCCGGTGGGGCCGGTGGGGCCCACGGCCCCACGCAGCCAGCGCACATTCAGCATCAGCGTAGCTAGCGTGTCGTCCTAGTGCCTTCCGTGTGTAAATGTCCCCGTGGGAGACGTAGGGCTTTGATTTCAGATACAAAAAGCGAACGCGTTACAGGGAGTGTATTTCATCCTAAGAACACCTGTGAGTCTTCTGGAGTTTTCGTCTGGCTGTCCTGACGCAGTTGGTCCCTCATTCTGGGCGGTGGGTGACTCCCCTGGGTGATGGGTGACTTCCCCGGACCACGGGTGGCTCCGTGGTGACTGCACTAGCTCATGCGTAGTCCACGTTGGCTCTGTGTTCTTCCCAGGGTGATTTCTCTCACGTTGTGGTCACATGACGGGGCCGTCCTACTCACAGGTGAGGAAACTACACAGAGAGGTGAAGCGCATCCCCCTGAGCCACACAGCAGACACAGGTCCGCCTCACTCCCCAGCCGGGGGCTTTTGATCCAGGGTGTAGACAGGATCCAGTAGAGTAGACAGGATTCGGTTTTCACTTTCCTCAGCTAGACCAGGAGTGACTTCGTGTCAGTGCTAGGAAAGCACAGGGATGGTCTCAGGGGGCTGGGATTTGAGTCCTTTCATCGAAGAACCATGCCTCCGACTCAGCGCCCCTCTGAGCCTGTTTCCTCATCTGCAGGTACAACAGTGCCCCGTTTGGGACCAGTGTGCCGTGTCGGGGTGGAATCTGCCAGGCAACTTAATGCCTGCTTCTGTGTCACTTATAGCCAAATGCCACTGTGTGGACACACGAGAGGATTTGCTTTAGATCCGCATCTAGAGGGTGGCGCTGTCATCCTTGCATGGACTAGATGTTGTTTTCCCCGTTCCTCCCGCAAGGTGAGACTGCACACCTGGCGGTCTGTGTGGAACAGGTGCCAGAGGCTGAATGGTGGGGGGAAAAGGCAGACTGACCATGGGTACTGGGACCACGGAACCCGAGGGGACCGCATCCTGGGATGTGAAATCACAGAGCCAGAAGAAAGCGTGCCATGCTTCCTCCCGGTAACGGGAGAATTCCCAAACGCCTGGAAATGAAGCAGCCCGTAATTCGTGGGTCCAAGAGGAACTCTCAAGGGAAATCCGAAAGCATCTTGACCTGAAAACAGCAAAAGTAAAACATTTCAAAATTGGTGGGAGAGACCTCAAACACAGTGCTGATGGAAAAGTTCACGGCCATAAACATACCCGTTGTCTGGAACAGGTATGTTTGAACTCCTGCCTCCAGGACCCCAAGATGGCCAGAGGGGAGAAAATAATACATATAAGCAGAACCAATGAAATTACAATAATATAATAGAAATATGTAATATAAGGTCAATGAAGTTACGAACAAGGAAATGAGAAAAAGTAAATGAAAAAAAGCGGGTTCTTTGAGGAGATCAGGAAAGTTGACAGATCTCTCTAAAGACAAACAAAAAAGGGGGAAGCACAGATTAGTAATGTCAGCAGTGAAGGGGGGGCCTGTCACCGCAGACCCTGCGGACAGGATTGGGACAGTGGCTCCATACCCAGGGGTTAGTGGTGAGCACGTGTGGTGACCACTCACCCAACGTGAAACAGACAGTATGATGCTGTGTAACTATCAAGGAAATTGAATTTGTAATTTACACATTTTCCCCCAGAAGAAATCTCCCGGCCCTGATGGTTTTACTGGAGAATTGTACCAAATATTTAAAGAACAATTAACACTAATTTTACACAACCCCTTCTAGAAACATAGAATTCGTTCTATGAAGACAGAGTTACCCTAGTACCAAACCCAGACACAGACAACAAAAAGGAAAAGATAGACCGATATCCCTTATGAACAGACTCAAAATCCCTTAACCAAACATGAGTAAATAGAACCATAGTATATATAAAAAATTACACACCTTGACCAAATGGGATTTATTCTAAGAATGCAAAGCTCCTTCAGTATCCGTCAGTGTAATCCATCATATTTAATGGATAAAGAAGAAAAATCACATGTTATATTCGTAGATGCGAAGGAAATTTTTTGGACAAAATCCACATCTGTTCATGACTATAAATTCCCAGTAGAATAGCTCAGAGGGGAGCTTCCTCAGCCTCAAAAAAAGAATCTAAAAAACCCTGCAGCTTGCACATAATGCTGGAAATTCTACAGGGGGCATTGTGCAAGAAAAGGAAATACAAGACAAGAGTGGAAGGGAGGAAATAAAACTGCCCGTTCTTGCAGATTCATGATTTATCTTTGTGGAGAATTCCCAGGAATCTATAAAAAAATCTCCCAGAACAATTAAGTCAGCTGGTTGCAGGGCACCAGAGAAACACACAAAAATCAATTATATTTCTATATACCAGCAGTGAACGTGTATAGACCTCAGTTAAACATACAGTGCTATTTATAATAGATCGAAAAAGTGAATACTAAAGCGTAAGCCAAAGAAAACATGCAAGTCTCATATGTTGAAAACTCCATGGTGTCGGTGAAGAATAATCAAAGAAGATATACATAAGTGGAGAGAAATACCGTGTTCATGAGTTGGAACACTCACCCTGGTGAACATGTTGGTTCTTCTCAAACTTATATACAGTTTTAACACAATTCCTACAAAATCCAAACAAGGTATTTTTTGTAGATCTAGGCAAGACAATTCTAAAGCTTATATGGAAATGCAGGGGAACTAGGATAGCTAAAATAATTTTGATGTTTATTTATTTTTAAGAGAGAGAGAGACAGAGCGTGAGTGCGGGAGGATCGAGAGAGAGGGAGACACAGAATCTGAAGCAGGCACCAGGCTCGAAGTCATGAACTAAGAGACCATGACCTGAGCCAAAGTTGGACGCTTAACCGACGGAGCCTCCCAGGCGCCCCAGGATAGCTAAAATAATTTTGAAAAAGAATAAAGTAGGAGGCATGGGTTAACTAAGTTCTAGACTTTCTGGGTCACCAGAAATCAGGACTGTGTGGTGTGGGGTGGGGCGTGGTACAGACACAAAACCAGTGGAATGGAATAAAAAACCCCAAAATACACCCCACAAATATGCCCAACTGATTTCTTTTGGAAAAGGTGCAAAAGCAAGTTCAATGAAAGAAAAACTGTCCTTTTCACAAATCTGTAGCCACTGGGGACCCACAGTCAAAAAAAAGGTGGGGGGCATGCCTGGGTGGCTCAGTCAGTTAAGCCTCCGACTTCAGCTCAGGTCATGATCTCACAGTTGGTGGGTTTGAGCCCTGCATCTGGCTCTGTGCTGACAGGTCAGAGCCTGAAGAAGGCTTCGGATTCTGTGTCTCCCTCTCTCTCTGTGCTCCTCCTCTGTGCTCGCTCACTCTCTCTCTCTCTCTCTCTCTCTCTCAAAAATAAGTAAACAAACAAACAAAAAAAAACCCCAAAAAGAACATCAACCAAAGTCTTGTATCTTATACAAAAATTAACCTTAAATGGATCACAAACTAAAATATAAAACTATAAAACTTTTAGGAAAAACAAATAGAAAATCTTTGGAATCCCAGGCTAAGCGAGAGTTAACACTCAGAGCACAAAAGGGAAGATTGATAAAGTTAGACTCCATCAAAATTGAAAGAGTTTGCTTCAGGAAGAGACTGCTAAGAGGTTGAAAGGGGAACAGCAGACTGAGAGAAAGTCTTTGCCCTCTACATACCGAGAAACAACGTGATCAGAACGTGGGTATAAGCCCAGAGACCCCTCACTGAGGAGGATGGACAGACAGCAGATAAGCATGTGAAGGACGTCCAGCGCCATGAGCCACCAGCGAGATGCTAGTGTAGACCTCGGGATCACTACGGACCTAGCAGAATGGGAGAAGTAAAAAATAGCATCAGCACCAAATGCTGGTGAGGATGTGGAGAAATGGGAAGTCTCGTTTACTGCTGGTGGGGGTGTAAAATGGTGCTGCCTCTCTGTGGGAAATGGTCTGGCACTTTCTAAAAAAAAAAAAAAACAAAACAAAAAACAAACAAAAACTATGCAGTGGACCCCTGAGTTTTTATCCTGAAGAAATAGACTTCCAGTCACACAAAAACCCTTCCGCAGGGATTTGTAGCGGCTCTGTTTTTAGTAGCCCACAGCTGGAGACAGCCTAGATGTCCTTCAGCAGGTGAATGGTCACACGGTCCGAGCTCCGTCCACACGGTGAAACCCAGCCAACTCCTGATAACACTGAATAACCTGGATGAGTTTCCAGAGCAAAGTCATTCCCTGAAGTTGACATACTGTATGGTTCCATGTCTGTAACGCCCTTGCCATGGCAGATTTGTAGAAAGAATTATAGTGTCTTCTAGGGGTTTATAGGAAGGACAGAGGGGGGAAGGATGTGGGGGAAGATGTGGTTTTAGAGGGGCCCTTGTGGGTGAGGATGTTGCCTGTGTTGGCTGTATCAACGTCAAGGTCCTGGTGTCCTGTCAGATTCTGCCTTTGGGGCAAAGTGGATAAGGAGGATAGGGCTATTGTCAATAGTACTGCTATACACATTGGGGTGCATGTGCCCCCTTTGAATCAGCATTTTTATTTTTATTTATTTTTTTTTTAATTTTTTTTTCAATGTTTATTTATTTTTGGGATAGAGAGAGACAGAGCATGAACGGGGGAGGGGCAGAGAGAGAGGGAGACACAGAATCGGAAACAGGCTCCAGGCTCTGAGCCATCAGTCCAGAGCCTGACGCGGGGCTCGAACTCACGGACCGCGAGATCGTGACCTGGCTGAAGTCGGACGCCTAACCGACTGCGCCACCCAGGCGCCCCTGAATCAGCATTTTCAAAAATTCAGTCTTTCCTTTTAGTTATTTGCTTATTTAGTTATGTATTTAAGTTTATTTTTGAGAGAGACAGAGAGAGAGAGCACACGTAAGGGAGGGGTAAGAGAGAGAGGGAGAATCCGAAGCAGGCTCCAGACTCTGAGCTGTCAGCACAGAGCCCCACACAGGGCCCCAGCTTGCCAACCGTGAGATCATACCCTGAGCTGAAGTCAGATGCTTAACTGACTGAGCCACCCAGGCACCCCTTGAGTCAGCATTTTTGTATCCTTTGGATAAATTCCAAAGTAGTGCAATTGCTGGGCTGTAGGGTAGGATGAATGGATAAAGAAGATGTGATGTATGATGGAACGGAATAGTACTCAGCGATGAAAAAGAATGACATCTTGCCATTTGCAACAGCGTGGATGGAACTGGAGGGTATTATGCTGAGTGAAAGAGGTCAAGACGAAGATATCGTATGATTTCACTCGTGGAATTGAAGAAACACAACCAGATGAACACAGTAGTAGGGGAAGGGCAGGAAAACTAAGATGAAAACAGAGGGAGGCAAACCATAAGACACAATTAAATACAGAGAGCAAAGTGAGGGTTGATGGAGGGTAGGTGGTTGGCGGGATGGGCTGGCTGGGGGATGGGCATTAAGGAGGGCACCTGTTGCAATGAGCACCGGCTGTTACATATAAGAGACGAACCACTGGGTTCTCCTGAAACCATTACTACACTCTATGTTAACTTGAATTTAAATTTAAGAACTTCTAGACTAATACAATTTTTTATTGCAAAAAAGGGGGGTATGGGGCATCCATGTGTAACGCTTGATAGCTGTGTGTGAATTTATAAGGGGCTCAAACTCATAAGTTCAGTGTAAATCCCACTGGGGGAGACGGTTCAGGTGTGGTTGAAGGAAGAGAGAGTATTGGCTGCCAGTTGACCAGCTGGGGGTAGGGGGGTGGTTTCCACGGAGGTTTATCCTATGGTTCTGCCTCCTTCTGTATGTGTTTGGAATTATGCATGATGAGAAGGTAAAGTATAGGTAAGAGAGTCCTTGGTGGTGGGTGCGGTCTTCACGCATGCCCTGGGCACTTGTGGTCAACCAGCCCCGCCCTCCTGGAAGTGCAGGGCGTGATCCGGGAGGATCAGTGATCCTGGGGCGGCGAGGACCCCAGGAGAGGACCCAGTGTGTTCAGCCAGTTCACACCGGTTGTTGCCTGTTGAGGAGGTCTGCGAGTTTGAAGCGGGAGCAGGGCTAAGCACTAACTAGGCTAAGGGAGAAATAGCGGGTTTCTCATTTTGTTGCTCTGACCATTACAGTCTCAGGGACGTTCTGGCTTCGTTTCAGCACACAGTTAGCAGAACTCTACTTTGCAGAAACCCTCTCTGTGTCCCTCGGAGTCTGCAGAAACCCAGACCCACCAGACAGGTGTCAGAGAGGGTGATAGGCTCCGGGTGCAGGTGGGAAAGACAGCCTGCAGGGGAGATCTGGGCTACACTTCAGCACAGGGACAGGTCAGTGGGTGGAAAGTTACTGAGAGGCAGGGCAAGGGAAGGGGGCGTTTTGCAAAACTGGCCCAGCAGGATTCTTGCTGCTGGAGGGCAGAGGCTTGGACACAGGGTGGGGATGACTTTGCAGAATCCTGGCCACATCAGGGCGCTCCGAGGCCGGCTGGCCAAGGGGCCTCTGGAGAAGGGGCTCTCAGGTCCTGAGTCCTGTTTGGTCACAGAGGCACTCTGTCGCAGGTCAGGCCCATCCTGCAGCTTGGCGTCGGGTGCAGCGCGTGCTCCCTGGGCCACAGGTCCTGTGCTCTGGTCTCCCTCTGGCCACCTGGTTTCAGTGGCGGCCTGCCTGGCGGAGCCTCCCATTCATTCACCCCTCACCAGACACCAGCCCCTCCGCAGTGACCAAGCCAGATAAACAGAAAGTGTGTCAGCGTGTGCGCCAGGAGTACTGGGAGATTCAGGAATGAGAAGCCGGGGTGGGTGTGGGGGGAGAGTCAGAGCCCAGACAGCCCCTCCCTGCTGTTGGGGGGCCTCAGTAAGCTGCTCTCACAGCGCCTGCTCAGGGACCGAGAGGGACATTTAAACACTTGTCCCAAATAATCAGCACTTAAATCTGAATTCAGATCAGATACTATTTAATTCTCCAGGAGGCGGGTTGTAACCACCAGGGGTGCTGGTTAACTGGAAGGATTGGGGACAGGAGGGGACACAGGGTGGCGTCCTGTGAGGTTTTGAGGTTTCACATTTGACCCAGGGAGCCCCGTGAGGACGGAGACGGGCAGGTCTGACCCACCCAGGACCCTCCAGCGCCAGCCTGCAGTGGCAGCCCCGGACGGTTGATGGTGTGTGTGTGTGTGTGAAATGCCCCTCTGACCTGCCTGGTTACGCCCGGGAAACACGTGCACGCGGGGACGCCATCCTTAGACTTCTTAGCGATTCCATAATGGACCCTGGGATTCTGGTTTCTAGTAAGACAGATCTGGTCTCCAGGCGCGCTCCCGGCACAGCTCCCAAACCCTCGGGGTTTCCTAAGTGGAGGAGCAGAAAGGTGTCTCTAGTGCTAACAGGAATTTGGAAAAGCACCTGGCGGTGGGGGCTGGTTGCCACGGAGACCGCCCACGTGGTAACGGGGGCGGGGCTGTCAGCCCCACCCCCTGACCTCGGGAGGAGGGGCTGCAGGGAGACCGCCCACGTGTTCACAGGAGCGTGGCTATTGGCCCCACCCTCTGACCTCGGGAGGAGGGGCTACAGCGGGACCGCCCACGTGGTTACTGGGGGAGCTGTCGGCCCTACCCCCTGGCCTCGGGAGGAGGGGCTGCAGGTTGGATCCATCACCAATGGCCGATATTTCATCAATCAGGCTCCTGTAATGACACCCCCATAAAACCCAACAGACGGGTCCCGAGAGCTTCTGGGTTGGTAAGCACGTGGAGACGGGAGGACAGTGGGCCCCGGAGCGGCAGGGAGTTCGGCGCCCCCTCCCCATCCGCGCCCTGGGCAGCTCTTCCTTCCCTCTGTTCCTGACTTAATCCTTTTACAACAGACCAGCGATCTAGTGAGCGATCTGTCCCCCGAGTCCTGTGAGCGGCTCCAGCCAGTTCACCAAACCCTGGGAGGGGTCGTGAGAGCCTCTAGTTTGTAGCTGGTGGGTCAGAACCCAGGTGACACGTGGACTGGTGTCTGGAGGGGGGAGGGGCCGTGCTGGAGGATGAGCCCTCAGCTTGGGGGGTCTGACGCTGTCTCACCGGGTAGATGGTGTCAGAGTCAAGGCGAATTGTAGGAGCCCCAGCTGTGTCGTGTTGGAGAATTGCTTGTTGGGGTGGGGACCCCCTACACACTTTGGAATTGGGTGTGAAGCTTTTAAAACCTCAGGAGGAAATGTGCTTCTTGAAAACAAAGTTTGAAGACTTTGCGTGAAGGGGTGATTTGCTCGCAAGCCTCATACAGGAAAGAGACAGAATGATGGAGTTCAGGATATGAGCTGTTCTGTCATTTCTGATCCAATACTTAGCCTTGATATTTGTTTGCAAAGTGGGAAAAAATGAGAGAATGTTTCATTACAAAATTTGCCTCTGATGTATAGCAGCTTCAAATTTAATCCATGATAGATTTTTTTTTTAACTAGAGTAAAATGGAACATAAAACTAGCTGTTTTGTTTTTCAAGTTTATTTATTTATTTTGAGACAGAGTGTGCGAGTTGGGGGGGGGGGGGAGAGAGAGAGAGAGCGAGAGAGAGAGAGAGAATGAGAGAATCCCAAACAGGCTCTGTGCTGTTGGTGCAGAGCCTGACTTGGGGCTTGAACTCACGAACTGTAAGATCATGACCTGAGCTGAGATCAAGAGTCGGATGCTTGACCGACTGCACCACCCGGGTGCCCTGAGACCAGGAGGAATTCTGATCCCCCGGCAGGACAGAGTATATAGGGCTTCACCCCTGGTCTTGGGGTAGTGCTGCTGGGTCCCCTTGGAGTTGGATTCAAAGGGCCGAGACGGGGGACGTTTGCCAGAGGGAGCAGCCTGGAATGTCTCATTGAGAGAGAGTGAGAGAGAGTACTTGGAGGCAATGCTTTCTTTTTGTTTAAATAAAAAAAAAAGTTGTCATTCTTCAAAGCTTGACAAATTGCAAAATGCTTCCACCAAGCATCCCCTTTCCTTCCTGTACCCGAGTTGGCTTTTTTTTTGAAATGCGATGAACTTGCCATGAGAGTGTTTACAGTAGGAGTAAAGGCATGTGCTGAACATGAACGTGTGTGACGTTTACAGATGGCCCTGATTGCTTTGAATCTTGCAGATCCTGAAAACAAGCACATTTACGTATATACTGATCCTGTGTCCGTGTTTAGGTGCCTGTGTGTGAACGGAAAGGGCATATCCACGTCTCTGCACACGTGTGATGCCCTTGCACACTGACCCGTGCACAACAGGGCCCCCTGACCCCACAAAATGGCTATGGATGAACAACTGTTGCCCAGACCCCTGACCCCTGAGGCCCCAGATTAAGAAAGTAAAGAAAGAAAAATTGAGTGTTTCAAAATCTATTTAAAAATAAACATCCTGGGATGCCTGGTTGGCTTAGTTGCTTAAGCGTCCGACTTCGGCTCAGGTCATGATCTCACAGTTCATGGGTTCGAGCCCCGCGTCGGGCTCTGTGCTGACAGCTGGGAGCCCAGAGCCTGCTTCGGATTCTGTGTCTCCCTCTCTCTCTGCCCCTCCCCTGCTTGTGTTCTGTCTGTCTGTCTGTCTCTCTCTCTCACAAAACCAAATAAACATTAAAAAGTTTTTTCTTTTTAAGTAAACATCCTGGTGGGCTGGTGGAGTCCGTGTGCGGCCAGGCTTGGGAATGAGAGCGTTCATTCACTTGAGTGAATGCAGCCCTGAAAATACGCACGTTGGCCTTCTGTGCAAGCACCTCGTCTGCTGAGCCGGCCAGCTTGCAAGTGCCCGCATGAACCGACTGTGTCCGACTGCGATGAATGCAGTCTTTTGTGTGCTTTCCTTTGGCTTAGAGGGGTCTTTGTGTTTCCCAATTTAGTGGACTCAGCTCATTGCTTCCCCCTCTGCTGGACTGTTCTTGAATCTCAGAGCGCTGAACTTCTGTGTTTCCCCAGTGGGGGCTGGAGGTTGGGGGGAGAAGGGTGTGTGTGTGTGTGTGGAGAGGTTGCTGTCCCCTTGATCCTGAGCCCTGCAGCCCCAGGCCTTGGTGACAGCCTCCGGGGGCCCTGCTCTCTGGTCTTACACAAGTTGTGGGACCTCTGGCATCTTTGAAACTTAAACAACAGTTAAGGAGCTGTGTCGTGGGTGGCATGGGGGGCGGTCTCTGAGAAAGGAAGGTGGATTCCAGCCTGTGGAGAGGATCACCTGCCAAAAATTTGCCTTCCCGTAAGTTTTTTGTTTGTTTGTTTTAATTCTGAATGCACTTCCAAAGCCCCGCCGGTTATCAACATTGAAACACTGGGCTCGGTCCTGGGACTGGATGGGTGGTTCGGCCTCCTGTCCGCCCCGCAGCTGCCCCTGGCGTGTGTGCAGTGGGGAGTCCCCGCGGCCAGTCGGACACCTCTCGGAATGGGGGGGAGGGACCCAAAGGAAACGCGGGCACAGGTGCCATTTCTCTGACAGAGGCCCCGTTCCCGCCCCTCACACACCGCGCACCCAGAGGTGAGCGCCACGGAGCACCGGGTAAACACCACGTGCTGCTGGGTACACTCAGGGAGGTCGTGGGTTACGAGACCTGAGGAGGGCCAGACGTCTCTCGCCCCCCGTCCCCCTGTTCCTGGCTGCCACCTGAGCCCCCAGGTTAGGGTGTGTCCCCGAGGGACAGAGGCCCTGACCAAACCACTGTTTAGGCAAAGAAACAGAGTCTTTGGTTTAAATACCATCACGTGTCAGCGTGTGACTGCACACGTGTGGCGTGGACTAGCGCCTCGGATGGCTAGCGCCTGCACATATGGCTAGGTAGGCCTACGTTGAGGGATTCGTCGCTTTTTCAGCGTTTATTACGTGCCATGCCTTCGTGTGTGCTTCTGTAAGGGAGCGAATGTATAGAAAACCCAGAAGCCAGGGAAGTAAGAATTCAATAGTGGGGAGAAAAGGGAGAGTTTCCTTTCAGATGCTCCCGGGCCCAGCGTGCGCTCCAGTGGGTTTGTGGGTGAGTTCTGTGTGCCCACGGGTGCAGGTGGTCTCATACTAGGCAGATGGGCGGTCTGACCAGGCATTGGAGGACCTTGACATTGGGTGACTGTGTAGTCAGAGTATCACTGAGCTTGTGCGGTTGCTTTTAGTGTTTGCTTTTCATCCCTTCTCTGCAAAAGCCCATCAGTGGACTGGATCATAAGCAGCCCAGAGCAGCGCCTCCCCAGATGCTGGGGGGGGGGGGCGGGTAGTGGACCCCTGGGAAAGCAGGGGGAGGGTGTCAGAACCACCCCGAGGACCCCTGTCTGATGTGTGTCGTTCAGGACCTTCTGGAGATCCCTCACTTCTGTGTTTCTAGGGCAGAGCCCTTGCTGAAGTCCTGCGTGCGGGTCTCCGATGCCTCCTCTCTGGGGTCCCGGGGCCCTCTCCTGTGCACACAGGAGGAGCTTTTAGTCCTAAGACGTATCCTGCTGATACCCCAGTTGTTGGGTGTCGGGCTCAGCTTCATTGGGTGAACCCCAGGCGGGCGGGGTGCTCATCCGGGCCTGGTGAGGACCTGATTCCAGTGGGTGCCGTCTGAGCCGAGCACGTGGAGGGAGGGCAGCCGGGCCGTGCGTGTGGGGCAGCACAGTAGACAGGCCGTATCTGCATTTGATCTGTGACCTTACCGACCTGGGGGTGAGCCTGCCGGCGCCCAGCGAGGTGAGGGTGAGCTCGGGAGTGTCCTCCCGCTGACCCAGGTCGGGCTTGCAAGGTGGGGGTCAGCAGTTTCAGGAGACAATCTCCTGACTTTTCATCGGTTGACTTGCTGCTACTCACAGCACAGCCATGAGACCAGCTTCATCCCTGTTGGGAGCCCCAAGCAAAGAGGAGAAGGAGGCAGGGCAGACACATCTCCAAGAGGTTCTAAAATGTCTGTAGACTCCCGCCCACGCCGAGAGCCCAGGTCAGGGAAGAGTTGCACCAAAGCCACACGGTAGTGGCATTTTCAGAAAGCTTGTGCTGCTTCCCCTCTGCACCACCCCCCCCCCCAACGCCCCAACGGCTGCCCCATACTTGTCAGGCCTGCGGTGGCGTCTGCCGGGCACCACGGGAAGGACCCACCCCGAGGAGTGCCTTCCTGGGCCCAGCCGCACGACGTGATCCTTCCTTTCTGTTCAGGCAGAGTTGACCACGGGAAGGGCCCGTCCATCCGCCGGCCGAGGCTGCCCTGTGCCATGGTCAGGCATTTCCGACATATCCTTTGCTCTCCCTTAGGCACATAAACAATCCGCAGGAAGTGCCCTGCCTGGACCTCGAGGACAGCGATCCGGGGATCTTCCTGGCCAGTAACAGAGAGGTGGCCCTGGGGGTCCTAGTGAGGGGCGCGGGCCTGCTGGCTTTCACCGGGGTGATGAGTGCATCAGAGGGCCAGGCAGGCAGTGGCTGGAAGCTCCCCTGTGTGTGTGCACCCGGGGCCATTGCAGTGCTCTGGAGGCCCCGCTGGGACGAGAGCAAGAAACAGGTGTCCTGGGAGGGACCTCGTGCTCTGAGGGGGCCTTGGGGCCTTGGGGGAAGCCAGGCCGCAGGGGGATGGAGCACATACCTCCGTGTGACTGAGTGCGATGGTGTTCCAAGTCATGTAAAAATGCAGGGTCATTCGAAATGGGCTTTGAAGAGTGTATAGGAGTTCTTCACCAGTTTGTTTGTGGGGGCGGTAGTGTGGCTTTTCAGATAGAGGGAAGGACAGGAGCAGAGAAGAGGGAGGAGAGGGACCTAATGTTCAGGCCCGCCAGCAGCCTGCTGGGGAAATAGGCTGGCAGCCAGGGGACCCAGCTAAGAGCTGGAAAGACATGGTAAGGTGGTGGGTGGCGGGTGTTGGAGTCCACCGTGGTCAGGAAGGAAACCTCCAGGGTTTGAGCAGGAGGCAGGTCCCTGGCTGCCCTGGGCTGGTGGGGGCAGCCCCGGTGAGCGGTATGCCCCCATCCGGGGGACCCTGGTAGGCAGGGCAGGGCTGACCGGGGACTCCGGTGGCTGCTGGAGCTTCTCCATTGTGAGCGGGGATCCCAGAGGATCTGGTCCACTTTGGGGGAGGTGGGGCTGGAAGAGCATGTCCTGGGGTGCTGGTCCTTCTCAGGAAGGGGGGCTTGCAGGGCCCCCTGGACTCTCTGTTCATCCCTTGGGTGACACCGGCCGAGGGGCTGAACCAGAGCTGGGGACGGCTTCAGCTGGGGGGTTTGTAAGAGGTTAAAGCAGGGAGAAGGGAGACTGAGAGGAAGCGAACCGCGCGGCCAGCAGGCGGGGCCGCGTCTGGAGGCAGCGACTGGGCAGGCGGCCCGCACAGCAGTCCCGGATTCTTTCCGTGGACGGGCTCTCCCCTGCCGCCCTCTGAATGGGCCTCCACGGAGGTGGCCGCCCCCGTCCCGCCCCGACCCCCCCGGGACACCGGAACCCAGAGTCGCCCTGCCCCAGGGGTGGGGGACGCTGCTCACACACTGGGCCGCTAGGGACAGCCCACGGAGGGAGCGCCTTCCGCCTGGCCCACGACTTCCCGGGCCCTTCCGTGGATTGAGTGGCGCCCCGAGCTGCCCAGGTAAGCGGCCTCTCTGGTCCACCCGAAGCCTGCTGGCATTGGGGGGTGGGGCAGGCTGAAACCTGAGCTCCCCGGAGGTGGGGGAGGGGTGGGGGGAGGGGACAGGGGTGCAGAGTCCCAGGGCCTGGAGCTGGGGAGCTAGACTTGGGAGGAGGGTAACTCTCCCCTCCCCGTGTCCCCTGTCACTTGGTGACAGCCCTCGGGCCCTAAGACTCTGCAATAGACACCCCAGCCCCGGAGCCCAGGGGGCCCCTCCTGCCAGAAGAAAGCCACGCTTTGTCTCTGCCGAAAGCCTGGTTCACAGATGTGCGGCTTTGGGAGCCCGGCTGCTTCCCAGCACAGCACATTCTTTTGCTGAGACCGAGCAAGCCTGCCTGCCCTGTTCCAGGGCTGTCCCGTCTGCCCCAGGCCCTGGGGGACGTCAGCTTTCCCCGTGGTGGAGGCCTGGGCTGCACCCAGGTGCTGTACTCAGCTTCCTGGGAGCTGTAGACTGTCAGCGAGTGTGGGAGGAGGCACTGGGAGCAGTCTGGGGTGGGGGTGGGGGTGGGGGGGTCCCTCCCTGCAGCCAGAACCTGGGGTGTGGGGGTGGGGGGGGGGTCCCTCCCTGCAGCCAGAACCTGGGGTGTGGGGGTGGGGGGGGTCCCTCCCTGCAGCCAGAGCCTGGGGGAAGGGGGTGTGGGTCCCTCTCTGCAGCCAGAATCTGGGGGGTGGGGGTGGGAGTCCCTCCCTGCAGCCAGAACCTGGCGGGGGATGGGGTGCCTCCCTGCATCTGTCCTCCGACTGCACCCATGAGAGCCTACAGGACGTGGACAGGACAGGTGCCTAGGTCTGAGGGGCCACCCGGCACCCGTGCCCAAGGGTAGTGCTGGCCTCCACATCTGCTGACCCCTGGGCTGGTGCCACACCGTGCCGGTGCTGTAGCTGGAAGGATGGGGACGGGTAAGAGGGAGAGACGGGAAAACCCCAGATGCTTCATAGGGTTCAAAGGTATTCAGCCTCTTGAAGAAAGAGAAGCCCAAACCAATCAGTCGTCGCCTTCTGGTTCTTTCCCCGGAGGGTCTTGTGTGTGCTCCCTTCCAGAATTGGGAGATTCCTCCGCTCCTGCCCAGAAGGTAGTGTCTGTTCCAGTGTTACCCCCGGTTTAATGCGTTAAAATGTACACAGTTCATACATGGGAGTAATTTCTTGTGAATTTCTTGCACACATCAAGATACTAGAAATTGGGTAGCATGGGAGTGTTTTTCTGACTCCTGAGGTGTGAGATTCGAGAGTTTTGGTCCGTTGATTGCAAGAGAAGAGAGGTCGTTCTGTCCTTCCATCAAGTGTCGGTGGCCGGAGATGCCTCACCCGCACCTGTGCCTTCTCAACATGCAGGGGACTCCCTGCCCACGGTGGCATCTGTTGTATTTGGGGGGGAAGAGTCAGTACCTTAGGGCTGGGTTTTGACTTGGACGTCTCCCCAGTGCGGGGCGAAGTCGTCTCGGGGCAAGAACATAGGTTTCCGAGTCACAGAGATGAGCTGGTCTCCTTTGACCAAGGGTCTTTTTTTTTTTTTTTAATTAAGTGTATTTTTTTAAAGTTTATTTTTATTTATTTTCGGGGAGAGAGAACATGAGCAGAGGAGGGGCAGAGAGAAAGAGAGAGAATCCCAGGCAGGCTCTGAGCTGTCGGCATAGAGCCTGACACAGGGCTCGAACCCATGAACCATGAAATGGTGACCTGAGATGAAATCAGGAGTCAGACACTCAACCAACTGAGCCACCAGGCGCCCCCCAAGTTTCTTAATTAACCTCGCTGTTCAGAAGCTCGTCCACAATGCAGGACTAATGGTTTGCACACGGGAACGTTTTCATGAGGATTAAAGAAAGTTGATATGTGTGACGTAACCGGGATTTTAAAACCTTTTGGAGAAATTTGATGTGAAAGCCTTGGGCATCCAGAGCTGCTCACACAGCATTGGGCTGAGGGCCGGGTGAAGGTCTGGGTTGGAGGGTCCCTCTGTCAGTTGGAGGCACACAGATTATGCGTTCAGGACCGCTTGTGGAAAGATGTCCCCGACTGCTACCTGTCTGACTTTTGTGTGTCCTGTCCTTCCATGTCTTCTCCCTGTATTTGAAGAAAGCAGCAAAGTGCCGTCCGAAAGCATTAGGCTGCCGAGCTGAGTTGGAGTCAGGAAGGTGGCCGTGAGGTTGTGTGGCTGAAGGACATTAAGTGACTCGTGGAGGCTGGTGGCTCTGCAGGCATCAGTGGCCCGCTGGCCTTGGTGCCGAGTTGGGTCCGTGGCGAATTCCTCCCCATTCACTTTACCTAAGGTCACCTGAGACCAGTCGTCCATGCTGGCATTCCCCTGTGACATGGAGGGAACTGGGTCACAGGGACAGTGAGAGCTGGGGTCCAGACCATGCCCACTGTCCACTCCATCCTGCCAGGATGTAAGTTGAGGGAAGTGGACCAGCTCAGCTTCCCTTTCTGCCACTAACTAGTGTCGGCCTCGAGCCATGTTCTCTGTCTGATACTTGACAGGTGATTAGCCTCAGGGAGATCAGGTGGGTGCCAGGTAAACCAGGTCAAGGAAAGTGACACAGACTTTTACAAACTCAGTGAGAGAGAATGGGGTTGGAGGACCCAAGGATGAGCCAGCTTTCCCGGGTGACTGAGTGCAGAGAGAGAAGCTTCTAGAATGTTATGGAGCTCCTTGACAGCGCTTGAGGGGGTAAGAAGAAGGGTCCCCTGAAGATGAAATTTGGTCTTAGAAGATGTGGGTGTTGGGGGGCCCCTCCTTGTGGCTGTTACAGGAGCAGATGTGACACAGTCTGTCCAGGGCAGAATCTTTGAGAAGGATGCTGTTTTCCAGCTGTCTTGTCCCTTCTGCTGTCTGTAGACTTTCTGTCTTCAGCAAGGTCTTGGCCTTTGGGCTGGGCGAAGGCAAGCCAGGAGTGACATGGAGGCAGCTGAAGGAAAACTGGGGTAATAAAGCTGCTTGCACACTGTCTGAAGTGACACTTCTTTTGTTAATAGGGGAACGTTTACAAGTTTAGTAAGGAGATGTTTAAAAAGATACGAATAAAGGAGGAGAAAGACCGTGTTCCTGGGTAGGAAGATAACGTCTTGAAGGTGTCACATCTTACCAACCTCGTGTGTGCGTTTAATGTAGTTCCAATCAGAACACCGATGGGTTTCTTGCAGTGGGACTTGATGAAGTGCTTTTAGAAGTCACGGAGTAAAGGATCTTCATTAGCTAGGGTCCCGCCACCGGACGCGAGGTCTTGCCAGCGAGCCGGAGAATTGAGCGTGCAAAGGGCCTGTCCATCACCTGGGAGGTGAAGGTGAGACCAGACTCACAGCGACTAGAAATCTGGTTCGAGAAAAGGGGGTGCTGTCCACGGGAAAGGGGCTGCTCTGCAGAGAATCCCAGAACGGTTTGCCACGCGGACAAGGGCAACGTGGACCCCTCTCTGCCGCGTGTGTGCGTCACGTGCAGGTGGGGCAGGGGCTTAAACATCAGGCACAGTTCTTGGGAGCAGTAGGGGCGGAGTGTTCCTCTGTTTGCTGCCCTGGATCTCGCCCCTCGGCTTGTTTTCTTGCCTGTCTTAGGTACTTTTCACCCATTCTGATATCTCCTTTATCTTGGACGTTCCAAGCCTCGTGATTGTCATTCTTTCTGGACAGTGTCCTTTGGCCATTCGTTAAGAGTAGGTTTGTGAACAACAAATTCTGTTCGTTCTCCGTCATCTGCGAGTGTCTTATTTTCCCCAGTGGCGGAGGGATATTTTGGCCGCCTGGTAGAACTCCCAGTTGGCAGTCCTTGTCCTTCGGTCATTGCGACATGGGGGCCAGTTCGTTTTGGCCTCTTGGTTTCAGATGAAACAGTTACCCATGTTTGAACTGAAGTTGCCCATAGGTGTTCCTCTTTGGGGCTGTGTGTAGGATGGGCTCCTTGTCTCTGGCGTCCAGAAGCTTCCTCATGATGGGTGGGGTGTTTCTTGTTTATCCTGTTTGGGGATCAGTCAGCTGCTTGGCCACATCTGGGGGGTTTTCAGATATCGTTTCGTCTCAGGACCTCCAGCCAGGCTCTCCCTGTTCTGGGTCCCCCAGGGCACAGCCATCGGATCTTCTGTTGCTGGCGCTCAGGTCCCTCCCCTGGGCCTGTTTTGCTGTGCTGTTCACGTGGGATAAATGCTCCTGCTGGACCTTGTGGCCAGGATCCCCTCCCTGTCCCCCCCCCCACGTTGCTGTTCACACTTCTCTTACTGCCTGTTTCATTTCTACCATTTTTTTGTAACTTTTACTTCCTTACTGAGATTTTGGGTTTGTTGTTGTTCCCCTCCCCCCCATTTGTGTGAAGAGAGTACGCAAATGTTTCCAGAAGCAGGGTTCTGAGGCTGCTGTAAAATCCTTGCCAGGTAATCCCAGCACCCGATTCATGCTGACGCCGTCATCGTTCACAGTCTGCGCTCATCCAAGTGACTTTCCTGGTCCCTAGTGTGACGAGGGGGCCTTCCTGATGCCATGTGGGGAGGCTCTGGATTTATTTTGTCTGGTCTCCTTTCTGCAGCATGGACCATGTGGTGGTGGGATTCACCTTCCCGCCGGCCCTGCTGTTCCGTCTCTGGCTGGAGGCAGAGGGCCCTGCGCCATGCCCATGTCTCCCGGGGTTGGGGGTACATCCTGAGGGCCCCCTTCCTCTGGGAAGCGGGGGTGTTGGGAAAGATGAGCTTACTGCCTGGCTGTCCTGAACCCACGTTGCGGGTTTCTGTGGGTGTTGAGTTGGCCTGGGGCAGGTATTGCCAGAATGGTTTTCTGTGGCTGTGTGGCCACTTTCTTTTGTTTGGTTGGTTTGGCCTTTTGGAGAGGTGAGGAGGCTTTTCCTGGAGCTGATTTGTCCATGCTGGTCGGTAGTCCCGGAACCTGTGGGAGGCAGTAAGGTCAGCAGGCGGCTCACCCCCACAGGTCCCAGGGCCCTGGGCAGCCGCTGCCTGTGCACCTGTCCGGGTCTCCTGTGCCGCGGCCTGGTGACATCCAGGGTGTAGTTTCACGGTGAGGCTGCTCCCTCCTGGCCGGAACCACAAGTTCCCAACCAGACTGTTTTTAGCTTTGCTAATTCGGTAAACGTTTGCTGTACAAACACATCCTCGGTGCTGAGACATGGGACACCGAGGTGAAGTAGGGACGTGACTCTCTGGGCGGAGGCATGGTCCACAGGCACCGGGAGTGGCCCGCAGGAGCCAAGGAGGTAAATCCCAGCCTTAGCTGCAAGGGGCACTTGATGGGGACTCCATGAGCGGATCCCGTGTGGGGTGTGAAGCCTTGAGCTCGGGATGCTGTCCTGTTCCCCGGAGTGGGCGGGGTTGCAGTAGAACGTGGGGACAGTTTATCATGAAGAGGCTAGAAGTAAGAATGTGTGTTGTCTTTGTGGCTGAGGGATCTGCTGGGGGGGGGGGGGAGGGAGGGGGGGGAGAGGCACGCCCCCGGCCGTTGCCCTGAAGGAAGGTGGATGTTTCCGGAGGGCCCAGAGCCTTATCTTTTGCCCCTTGGCCAGGGGTTGGTGTTGTGCCTGATGGCCCTCTGGGGACGTGGCCACAGGGTGGGGACCCCTCGATGACAGGCTGCCCGCAACACGCACCTTGAGCAGACTTGCGGGAAGAGGGAACGCGTCGGCCCCCTTGTCGCCAGGCCAGGGGCCGTGGTGCTAGAGCTGCGACCGCGCCACGGAGACCCTACTCCTGCATCCACATCTCAGCTCTGCCTCCTCTTCCGCGGCTTCCTGCTCCGGAGAGCCGCGTCCTCGCGGGGGGGCGCCCTGTGGACCCAGGCACCTGGGTGTCAGTAAACCGCGGCTCCCGTGTAGTAAAAGATGGGCACTCAGAGTTCAGGTTTCTGTGAGGACAGGGTCAGGCAGGGAGCTGCGTCCCCACCCGCAGCCCCCACCGAGTCCGGGGGTTCCCCAAGGACTGGAGCGGCCTCGGCTCCCTCTCGGGGCCCCTGGAGGATCTGCAGGGGGTTCTGGCCATGGGTGGCCAAGGGCGCCGGCACCCGGGAGGGGCTTGTCACCACGAGGGACCCCTCTGGAGGATAGGAAGCTTCCACTGTGGTGCAGCGCTCCCCAGACTTGTCTGAGGCGTCCAGGCCTCCGTGCACATGCACTTGGGCCCTGTCCAGACTTCTCCACCAGCTTCTTTCTGCCTTCCTCTTCCCTTAATCATGAAATTCGCCCTTCCTGTTTATCCTCGCTTGTTCTGATCTCACCCTCCCCTGTCTCTCCTGCTACGGCGAGAGTGGGTCCCCATCCGGGTCCCTGTATGGGTCTCCGGGGCCAGGCTGACCCTTGCTTGCATCTCAGGGAACGGCTCATGCTTTGGACGCAGAGAATCCCCCTTCCTCCAGGAGGGCCGAGAAGGTCAGAGAACGCTCGGTCCCCGTCAGTTCTTGTGGTTCTGTTTAAGGGACTGTGAAGACAGGACAGACCACTCATGTGGGGGGCGGCTGGGGCGTCTGAGACCAGGAGCGGCGCTCCCGTATCCGCTGCGGATTTCGGTTTGCCCTTCGCTTTGGAGAGAAGGAAATGTGTCTTAGGATCAGGTCCCTCGGGTCTGTTTCCTCCTTCCCCCCAAAGTGGAGCGATTTCCTGCATCCTGTCCTGGGGGAGGGGTCGTTCTGGGGAGAGGGTCCCAGGATGTGGCTCTGCGGGGGTGGCCACCTGCCGTCTGGCCTGGCCTCTTGTGGAGGGAGCGTCTGTTGTGGTGACTGGGTGCTGGAAGTTACAGTGAGATGTTTGGAGCAAGTTTTTTTTTCCTTTTGTTTTGAGAGAGAGAGCAGGGGAGGGAGGGGCAGAGAGAGAGAGGGAGAGAGGATCCCAAGCAGGCTCCCCACTGTCAGCACAGAGAGCAACGCAGGCCTGAAGCTCCCACGTGCGTGCACAGCCTCCCCCACACCTTGACCACCAAGATTGTGTTAGCAAAGACCTTTTGTGCATCGGCGTGACCAGCCTGCTTGTCGGAAATGGTGTCAGGTGGGAACCCGAGTGGAAAATAGCCAGAGTGAAGACATTAGGGTCCAGGGAGCCACAGTGTCGTCCCCTCGGAGCCTCCTGATCACCCACCAGGCCGCAGGTAGGGATGGCGGGTGCCGTGGACACTGCACCGTCCGGCGAGGGCTCCCAGAGTCTGAGGTTGCTTGCGCCTCTGGATGTCTGCCTCAGCCTTGTCGGGCCGCCATCCAGGGCCCCGAGGACGAGGGGAGATGACAGGTGGTCTCCTCCCATCTCTCGTTCCTCATTGCCCGCCGTAGTGAGCACCCTTCGTGTCCTCCCGAGGGAGTCCTCCCATGACCCTGAAGCAAGCGCCCCCATTCTTATCCTGCCATTTCCAAAGAGGCTACGTCGCCCCAAAACGTGCGCCTAGTGCTGTGGGCATGTCCTCCCTGGAAGTTCACATGTTGATGTCAGAATGCAGCTGGATTCAGGGGCAGGGATTTGCAGATGTGACTATGGTGAAAGGAGATGATTAGGGCGGCCCCGGTCCAGTGTGATAGCGTCTTTGTAAGCGGAGGACATCAGGACACAGACATGCAGAGGGACGACCACGTGAGGACACGGGGAGGAGACGGCCGTCCCTGCATCCAGGAGAGGCCTGGGGAGGGACCAGCCCGGCCACGCCTGGATCTCCAACTTTAGCTTCCAGGACCTGAGGAATAGATCGCATTGTGTGAGGAATAGATCGCGGGTACATGTGTGACACCAGGACTCTGACCCAGGGAGTCCGGGTCCAGAAGGAAGAGGAGCATGACGATGGGAATTCAGGAGAAGGTTCTGGAATCCCCTCCGGCCAACGAGGCACGGGAGTTTCTGGAAGATGTGGCTTCCCGTCAGGTCAGCTGGTGACAGTGCAGACCCTGGCCAGTTGTTTTGAGGACCAAGTAAGCCTGCAAAGGGCCCTGCACGTAGGGATTATTGGTAATGTGCTGACACTCTATGAAAACTTGCTTTTTCTAACAAAAATATCTTTTTTGTGTCTCAGCACATGTTGTGAAGACGTATCAGCTTCACACACTCAGTAATGGCGGGAACCCAGGGAGCCACGCAGTGTTAACTGAGGCTGAGATTTCCAGCACTGACCTAACAGGGTTTGTGGTCTTGTGATCCCATGATCTCAGGGTGATTTACAGGTTTTGCATACTCACTGCTGCCTGGCTGGGGACCTGGTTTTAGGATCTGAGCGGTGATAATCTCCTGAAAATGGCAGACTTCCGGTTTCTGAAATTGGGACAGAAACCTCCCATTAGCCTGCTGGGGTCCCAGAGGCAGGTCCCCAAATGCCCAGGGGTTCTGGGGCGTAAGCATCCCATAAGGATGCCTTGGATGTATGTCCATCAGATTTTCCGTGGGAAATGGGGTCTTCCAGTCATGGCAAGAGGCAGGCTTGTGCCACAGGCCCTTTGAACGTGACTGTGAAGTTCTGCAGTACAGTCATGGTGGGAAGAAGGCTCCCACCCACATACTGGTTGAAGGCTCTTCAGGGTCCATATGTCAGCAGTCTTTGCCGGGCTGAAGTGACCTTTCCTTAGACGTCCCGTGGCAGTGTTTCACATGAAACCCACGTGCATTTCTAGCGGAAAGCCGATTGCTGGAATTGTGCCCGAAGGAAGAAAACATCAAGAATTTTTGTCCTGTGGCCTGGCCCCTTTGTGGGGCTAGAATTGTTCTGGGAACTTGGGACTTGTAACCAAACGGGGGTCACGAGGACAGGCATCTTCACCGACAGACCTGGGCGTCATCTGTGGGGTCCGTGTCTGCTGCTGGCCTCCATCTGCATGTAAATCCCGGGACGCAGGCTGTGGTGACCACACTCCCTGTCTCTCCTCGGCTGACCCGCCAGCAGGTGCATAGGCTCCCCTCTGCCTGGAAAGCACTTTCTCTGGGCTCTGGCCTCCGCACAAGGAAGGCTTCCCTGAGGGAGGTCCAGTGCCTCCTTCTCCCTGGCGCCCTGTCCCCCGGGTAGCCCGACGCCATCTGCCATATGCATTCCAGTCTGCCTTGATTCCTACCCAGTGGACAGCAGCTTCAAGATCTCCTATCACTGGGGCCGCTGCAAGTGACCAGTCCCCACCACGTAACTGGCTGACAGAACATGGGAGAAAGACGTGGGGCTACTCACAGGAGCCATAGGGCTGAGCACACACGTACCCACCCTTGGATGAAGGATAAACAAAACGTGGCCCGTCCAGCAGTGGAATATCATCAGCCCTAAGAAGGAAGGACATTTTCGTACATGCTGCCACACGGATGACCCTTGAGGACAGAAGCCAGACACAGAAGCACACATACTGGATGATTCCACGTGGGTAGGGTCCTGCGAGGGGTCCCGTCTGGGGAGGAGGAAGGTGGGTGCGGGGCTGGGGGAGGGGTGGGGAGGAGTGTCTAACAGGGACAGAGCTTTGGTTTGGGAGGATGGCAGTGCTGAGGCGCACGCCGTGGGCGTCCTGGGTGCTGCTGAACTGCACACCACAGGTGGTTAAGATCGTGAAGTTTATGTGTCCTTTACCACGTTCTTTCTTGGAAAGGGAGATGTCAGTGAGCCGCAGAGGAAGGTTCTGGCCTTGGGGTTTTGGTCATGACGCCTCACCCCCGCCTGCTTCTCCGCTCTGTGTGCAGCTTCCCGCGTCCAGGCTCCGGGTGGTCTCGGTATCCCCAGGACCCCCGGCCCCGATGCCGTTCTTTGCTGAGCCCTGCGGACGGAAGCAGTTTGTCCTCCTGGGCGCACACACCAAAGCCCAATTTTGTGGGTTGCCCCGGGGCCCCGTGAGCACCTGAGAGACTGGCCTCGCGTGGTGCATCGCACGGGTAGCAAATGCTTTGGAAACTCTCCCCATTTCCACATTAGAATTCCCGGCACCACCCCAGCTAACTAGGGGGAAGTGTGTTTTCCTGCCAGCGTGTTTGAATCAGAACCTCTGAATGGAAAAGAGACATCCTCAAAGAGGCTGGGAAACACAGGGTCCCGACTGCAACGGGCTGTTTGAGCTGTGTGCGCAGGTTCTCAGTTCTCCTGGCTGGGGGAGGCCTGCAGACGTTTCTGGAGGGGGTACCTCCCGCTTGGAGGAGGGCGTCACGGCGGGGTCAGCTCTCTGCACCCAGACAGGAGCCCTGACCCCGGCGTCGGCCGGGCACTTCTGAGTCTGTCGGGGGAACGAGAACGTCGGTCCTTCTAGAAGAGGGAACCAGTTCACCCCCGGGGGGGACATTCCGGCTACGCACGGAAAATGCTGACTTTAGCCGTAGAACACATTCACGGTCAGAGATTTTGACCTGAAGATGCACGAAGGGAAAAGCTCAGGACCGAGAAAGTACGTGTCCATCCATGCGGAGGTCATCCGCCATTTCCTTCTGTGGGGCTGCGGGTACGCGGCTTTGATTTTCATCCAGAAACACACACGGAGGCCTTGGCTGTTCCAGCCTTTCAGGGGTTTTCCCTACTTAATTCTCCTTCTATCTGGTTGCTTGGCTGTCCTTCCTTTGCTTTCCAGAAGCTCGGCTTAATGGCCTGCTGTTCGTAGACAAATAACAGAAGCGTGCTAAGATAAGGACTTCCTTTTAAAAAAAAATCACTTCTACCCAGCTTCCCATGCAAAGTCACGCTTTTTAAAAATAACACTTTAAATTTACAGCTGAACAGACCCGAGAAGACATCTGAGCTGCTGTTCATGGGTGGGATTCTGCAGATGGAGTGCCAGAGGCTGGGAGTGCGGCCAGCGGTCCGTGACTTGTGGCCAAGAGCCCAGGTCCAGAACCTCAGGGGGTGTGGGCAGCCCTGGCAGCCCCAACCTTCACACCTGGAGATACAGGGACGGAGACGAAAAATGTGTTCATACTACTCATGCAGAAATCTCTCTGATGGTCCACAGTTAACTCCGTAGTCCCCGGGTGTGAGCAGGAGGGCAGGGTGACAGATGGATGATGGTGGAGGCTGGATTGATCGATCAATGATGGATCGACCATACGTATGTACAGCCTCACACTCGCTTCCAGAGGGGTGACCGAGAATATGCCTGTTTCTCACGGCCTGAGGCTCAGTCAGGTGGTCAAATAGCAAAACTCCTCTTTCTTCCCCGGGATAGGTGAGTATCCTCTTGACATCCCCCCTGCTAAATTTATTTCACGTTTCCTTAAAGGCCATGTGGAAGTGTAGCTGCAGTTTGTAATTAACAGTCACTGACGCACGAATCAGTCGTTGTTGTGCTTTGTAAGATTCTTCACGCACAGGAAGGCAGGGAGGCATGACTTTGTGTTGATGTCCTGCACCCCAACTTGTGCAGCACATTGTGGTCCCTGCGCCTAAGGTGGGGGCCACATCCCAGCACGCATAGACCTGGGTCTGGCCGGCTCGGGCTGGGTGGGCAGCGAGCATGCGGGGCCCCCTTCTTCCTGGAAACTTTTCCTGTGCTGAGAATCGCGGCCAGCGGGGAGCAGATGTTATCCAGCTTCCCACGGAACCTCCTGCAGCGGCCCCAGCAGGGCCTAAAAATAGACCTTTTGGAAAAAAGCCCACGACCCTCTGTCACCCCTGTTCTGGGTAAAGGAAGTGCAGGAAGGGGAAGCTGAGGGGAGCCTGGGCCCGGAAGGTCCTGGAAGGTCTGGGAGCCCCGGAGGGAGGGGCTCCAGGACAGCAGCTGGCCCAGGGAACCAGGAAGCCAGGGGCCTGGTTTCCAAACACTGATGGAATTGTGCCTCCTCCTGGGGTGTCAGCAGGAAAGGGGAAATGTGAGACTATGTCAGGAGAAACACAAACGTGGCTTTGCGTGGAGGATGCTGGGGACGTGAAAGAGGCACGTGTCGGGGCCTCCGGGGCCCTCACGTGTCACCGGCCAGGCAGCTCCCTCGCGGGCGGGACGCCTCACCAGCTCCCGACCGTCCTCACTGCACCCCTGGGCCTCCGTCCGGACCCAGACTGAGAATGCAGAAGCCAACGGCCTGGAATAGGCGGCCGGGCCCAGGGACAGTCCTTTCAAAACGTCACCGTAACTGCTAACAGCAGAGGTTCAAGGTGAACACTGTCGGCCACACGTGTTCCACCTGCCCTCCCCGCGTGCGCTTCCTGGAAGGTGGTGGGTCCACGAGGCGGGTTTGCGTCTATGGGCCAACTCCCAGACCTGGTGTGCTTGTTTTTGGTTCAGGTTTCCAGTGTCTTCTCCAGCCCCGTGGGCTTCCTGTGTCACACTCTCTGGATGTCCCACAGGGACGGGCCTGCGCCCTGCACCTCTGAGGATGGAGGTCGTGCCCTTTCTCCTCGAGGCCCCACTCCTGCTGGGTGGGTGGGGGGCCCTGCAGCCCCGTGGGGCCACCTTCAGCTGCGTGCATGCGTCTCTGAGCACACAGGAGGGCCCGGCTCTGTGGCAAATGTGGCCGGGAAGCCAGCGTCCCCACGCTGAGGTCCTTGGCTGTCCCTTCTCCAGATTGAGGGTTAATTAAGCTTTGTGGCCTGGGGCAGGGAACAAAACCCAGCCACTGCCCAGAGTTGGTGCTGAGTTGTGAACAAAGCCACTTTCATGGGGAGCGCTGAGCTTGCTATTTTCCGGAACCGGGGATGGGGTGATGGGAACAAAGCGGGATCTCATCTCCCTCCTGCCTCTGTCCCGGGGGTGCCTATCTCAGGCGCCACGCGGCTGTGGCGTGGGATTCCTGAGGCTGCTGTGGCACGGCAACACTAGAGCGTGTGCCCCTGTGGCTGCAGCAGGACCACCGAGAGCACCGTTGGTGACGGAGTCACCTGCCGGGGGGTAGGTGCTGTGCACGCTCTTGCGTGACCCGCCAGGCTCCTTGAGTGACCCACCAGGCTCCAGCCACCCTCATGCGGGCATGTTGACCTTTACTGATAAGCAGGTCTTCTGACTCCAGAGTTGGGTGCTTGCTCCTTGGCCGGGCCTGGGGTGATCAGGACCACTACCCTGAGTCCTCAGGCCAGCCCCCAGGGCTGTTTCCACATCCTGCCCTGGACTTTTTCCTTTAACTTCGGAGCCACCCCTACCTCGTTCATTACTTCATAGCAGGTGTGAGACACTCACGTCGGCGCAGGGGTGGGGGCCCGGCAGGGGGCAGTGGGGTTGCCCTGCCCTATGCACACAAAGCCCGCAGAAGGTGCACAGCAGTCCCATAGTGTCCATTTTACCGGAATCCCGCATCCTTCCCGGCTCCCATCAAACATGCTTCCTCCAGGAAGCCCTCCAGCTCCCGCAGACAGAAGCAGTCCCTCCCACAAGTGCCTCTGTGGATACAGGAGTGCCAGTCCTCAGGGACTTACAGTGTGGTTTGTACAAGTACAGCGTTAGTGGGGAGCCTAGGGGACTCTGTCAGTAAGTGTCTGACTCTTGGTTTTGGCTCAGGTCACGACCTCACAGTTGGTGCGTTCAAGCCCCATGTCAGGCTCTGTGCTGGCAATGGGGAGCCTGCTTGGGATCCTCTCTCCCTCTCTCTCTGCCCCTCCCCTGCTTGTGCTCTCTTTGTCTTTCTTTTTTTTTTTTTTAATTTTTTTTTTTTCAACGTTTATTTATTTTTGGGACAGAGAGAGACAGAGCATGAACGGGGGAGGGGCAGAGAGAGAGGGAGACACAGAATCGGAAACAGGCTCCAGGCTCTGAGCCATCAGCCCAGAGCCCGACGCGGGGCTCGAACTCACGGACCGCGAGATCGTGACCTGGTTGAAGTCGGATGCTTAACCGACTGCGCCACCCAGGCGCCCTCTCTTTGTCTTTCTCACAAATAAATGAACTTAAAAAAAAATACATTAGCGCTGGGCTTCTCTGTAGAGAAAAGTGTACTGAGTGCGTAAAAACCACTGAAATCGGTTCCTCCGTTTTCCCCTTCCCAGGATTGCACAAGGTGCTATGTTTCGACGTTTGTCACTGATTTTAATAAGTTTGACTACTAAGTGAAAATGTGTAGTTTTGTTTTTACTTATCTTGGTTAGATTCCATGGATTGCTTTCTAAATTTTTTTTAATGTTTATTTAATTTTGAGAGAGAGCGAGCGCGCGTGCGTGCGTGAGTGAACACAAGCAGGGGAGGGGCAGAGAGAGAGGGAGACACAGAATCCGAAACAGGCTCCAGTCTCCGAGCCGTCAGCACAGAGCCCGATGTGGGGCTCGAACTCACAAACCGCAGGAGTTCGTGACCTGAACCAAAGTCAGACGCTTAAACTGACTGAGCCACTCAGGTGCCCTGACACTGGATTATTCTTAATGCACTCCAGGTTTTTTGTGACATTCTCTTACATTTTCTGAAACAATTTCCATTTAATTAAAGCGTGTATGCCTTTTAACTCCAACATATGTATAGCTGTGAGTGTTCTCTCTCTCTTTCTCTTTGTTTTAAATTTCTTTGTTACCTGGCTCGCCTGATTGGTTTTTTTATTTTTTTAATTTTTTTTTGATGTTTATTTTTGAGAGAGAGAGACAGACAATGCAAGTCGGGGAGTGGTAGAGAGCGGGGGAGACACAGAATTTGAAGCAGGCTCCAGGCTCTGAGCTGTCAGCACAGAGCCCAACGCGGGGCTTCAACTCACGAACTGCGAGGTCATGACCTGAGTTGAAGTTGGATGTTTAACCGACAGAGCCACCCAGGTGGCTTTTTAAATTAAATATTTGAATTGTGTCCAGAAATTATAGATCGATGATAGATAGATGGATGGACGGATGGATAGAGGGTGGATGGACAGATGGTTAGGTAGCTGGATAGAAGGATGGATGGAAGGTTAGGTAGCTGGATGGATGGATAGATGATGGATGGTTAGATAGGTAGATGGATAGATGATGGTTGGATAGGTAGGTAGATGACTGGCCGACTGGCTGGATGGTTAGGTTAGATAGGTGGATGGATGGATGGATGGATGGATGGATGGATGGATGGATGGATAGGTGGTTGAATGGATGATGAATGGACAGATGCATGATGGGGTGGATGGATGATACGTGGTTAGACAGGTGGGTGGGTAGATAGATGGAAAGATGGATGGATCAATCAGTCGATGAATAAACAGGTAGGCTGTGGAGGGTGGTGTATCTCCAGAGAGGGAGATTTTCTCCAGGCAGACATTTAGGTCCAGGTGGGCCTGATCTGTTTCTGGTGCTGGTGTTCCCATGACGTGGCCCTCTGGGGCCTCACCTGGAATCCCTGTTGGCAAGGGCCTCTCTTCCTGAGTAAGTGCCTAGAGCCCCACCGTGAAACTGCCCAAACCCCTGCTTGTTTTGTGGCTTCCCAGCTGCTACCTCAGCCTTGGTGAGCAGGCATTGGGCTCACTTCAAGTCCCAGCTGCCCAAGTGGCTCAGAACCTCACTTTTTCTCTCTCTAGATCAGTGGGACTTCCACAGCCCTGACCACAGACTTGGGTCCAGCCTACATTCCACGTGCTTCAAAGGGGTCTGTGGCCAGGATGCATTACCCGCCCTAATGCCATCCCCTTCCTGGAAATGAGTCATAGGAGTGATCTGGAATTTTTAAAGACTTTACTATGCTTTTATCCACTCTCGTTATTTTTTTTTAACTTCTTTGTTTTGAGAGAGAGAGAGAGGGAGAGAGAGAGACTGGGAGTGCACACAAGCAGGGGTGGGGGCAGAGGGAGAGCGAGAGAATCTTTTTTTTTTTTTTTAAATTTTTTTTTTTCAACGTTTATTTATTTTTGGGACAGAGAGAGACAGAGCATGAACGGGGGAGGGGCAGAGAGAGAGGGAGACACAGAATCGGAAACAGGCTCCAGGCTCTGAGCCATCAGCCCAGAGCCCGACGCGGGGCTCGAACTCACGGACCGCGAGATCGTGACCTGGCTGAAGTCGGACGCTTAACCGACGGCGCCACCCAGGCGCCCCAAGAGAGCGAGAGAATCTTAAGCAGGCTCCGTGCTCAGTGCAGAGCCCAATGGGAGTCTCAGTCCCACAACTGTGATCCAGATTTGGACTCCTAACCAACCGAGCCCCCCAGGTGCCCCAAGTCTCCCTTGTTCTAAAGCAGAAAGCAAAATAACCTGTATTTCTTACAATGTTATTTTATTGACCATAGTCGATTTTTTAAGAAGCTGGGTTTACAAAAAAGGCAAGTGGGGCATCTGGGTGGCTCAGTCAGTTGAGCGTCCAGCTTCAGCTCAGGTCATGATCTCCCAGCTGGTGGGTTCAAGCTCTGCGTCAGGCTCTGTGCTGACAGTGTGGAACCTGCTTGGGATTGTCTCTCCCTCTCTCTCTTTCTGCCTCTACCCTGCTCACTCTTTCTCAAAAATAAATATCGAAAAAGGCAAGATTGTACAAATATCCAGAAATAATGGAGATGCCGGGCCATAACCAGATGGGCATTTTGTCCGTGAAAATGTATGAAATTCCAGGGAGGTGTTGGCTTGGTGTTAAACAGCAGGTTTCCATGGCACTCAGTTTCTCACTCCCTGAGTGACAGGGTCCGGGCCAGGGTCTGTGCATCTTGCTGGGGTGGGGACACCAGCCATCAGGGCTGTGCTGGAGGTGGGACGTGTGCTAGGAAGCTCGAAGCCCAGGGTGTGGACTAAGATACCAACTCGGCACACATGGAGGTGAAGTGCCCACTGAGCCACAGCCACAGGGTCTGCACTTTGTGGAAAGTGTCTCTTCTGTGGAGTCTCTTCAGCTGTTTCGCAGAGAGAAGGCCTTGCCCTTCCTTCCTTCCTTCCTTCCATGTTTATTGTTGAGAGAGGGAAAGAGACAAGAGTGTGAGCAGGGGAGGGGCAGAGAGAGAGAGGGATACACAGAATCGGAAGCAGGCTCCAGGCTTTGAGCTGTCAGTGCAGAGCCTGGCTCGATCTCATGAACTGTAAGGTCATGACCTGAACCGAAGTCGGATGCTTAACCGACTGAGCCACCCAGGCACCCCTGACTTTTATTTCAATGTTTATTAATTTTTGAGAGAGAGAGAGAGAGAGAGACAGCATGAGTGGGGAAGGGGCAGAGAGAGAGGGAGACACAGAATCCCAAGTAGGCTCCAGGCTCCGAGCTGTCAGCACAGAGCCCAATGGTGGGGCTCGAACCAACGAACTGTGAGATCATGACCTGAGCCGAAGTTGGATGCTCAACTGACTGAGCCCCCCAGGTGCCCTCTGAAGCCCCTTTCTAAAGTGACAGCCAGCCGGCTTCATCATCACGGTCGGTCTGTCTGTGTAAAGTCGCCTGCAGGATGTTGATGACGTGTGCAAGGCAGAACAAAGCTTTGCACGAAGCTCGTCAGCTCACCGTAGCGTGGGGAAGTTGGGCGCGTGTTCCGTCCGTGTCTTGCATTTGGGGAGTGCACCAGACCAGAATGATCCCTGCTTAGTGGCTTTGGGCCCCTCCCCTGCAGCACAGATTTTCAGAAGCCATTTCACCCCTTCTGGAAGAATAGTGACCAGGCCTGTAAGCACATCTCCACTCTGGTTTTCTCGCTGCAGAACCTCGAGGCTGCCCTGAGGTCCCGCATCGCGCTGTGGGGATGTCCGAGAGCCCCGTCGGGCCCAAAGCCGCGACGCTCCGGGCTGACATGCCGGCCGCGCCCTCCTCCTTCCAGCGGGCGTTCACGTCCAGCACCACCTCCAGCAGCAGCCCCGGCCAGCGGCGCAAGAGGTAGGGAAACGGGCCCTTGCGCTTAGCGGAGCCACCCTTGCAGATGGAACAGGCCACGGAGGGGAGGGCGGAGGGCCTGGCCTGCAGCCCACACGCGGCTGCTCTGTGCGCTGAGAACCGTTGCTCTTGAGAAGTGTAATCACAGATAGACACTCCTGAGAGCGTCCCCCCACTGTTGACGGGCCACGTGCTCAGGGAACCCACCGGCAGGTGGACTCTGGGGACAGTGGCCAGTTCAGGACCGGCACCTGTGACAGCGTGCTCTGAGCCAAGGCTGGAGCAGGGGTGCCATTTCACCCCTTCTGGAAGAAGGGCCTTCTCAGCGGCCAGGATGGCGGTGCTCTTGGGGACATGGAGTTTGTCCCGGTGTTCGGGAAAGCCCAGCGACACCCCCTTGGTGGATTGCGAGAGCAGGAGGGGCACACAGAGGGAGAGAGGTCACGTCGGTGCTTTGTGGGGGCCGGCCCTTGAGCCACTGCATGTGCCCTGACCAGGAACAGTTTCTTGGTGTTTCCCTAGGACATGTCATGCCCCAGCTCTTGATTCTGCCTCCTTCCTCTTTTTTTTTTTTTTTTTTAAGTTTACTTATTTATTTTGAGAGAGAGAGAACAGGGGAGGGGCAGAGAGAGAGAGAATCCCAAGCATCAGTGCAGAGCCCAATGTGGGGCTCAAACTCACAAACTGTGAGATCATGACCTGAGCCGAATCAAGAGTCAGACGTTTAACTGACTGAGTCACCCAGGCGTCCCGTTCTTCTTCTTCAAACCAGGGTCAGGGTCTCATCTGAGGACTTGGTGTGATGCCTGGGGCAGTAAGTGTTTGCTAGGGAGTGTGTGTGATTTGCTGGCTGGGAGCTGACTTTCTGGAGTTCCAGAAATTTGGAATTTCTGATTCCCTCCATCCTGGAATTTCTGGCTTCGGGTAGGGTAACTTCTCATATTACTACTGGGCTCCTTTAATCAGCTGGTTAGGGGAAACTGAGTCAGGTGCCCTGGCTAGCTATCAGGGGAGGGGGAAGAAGAAAATGGAGAGCGTGGTTTGTGCCTGGGGAAGCCATTCTGCCAGAAGCCGCACACAGTGAACTGCGTGGCCGACGTGCATGCAGGGCAGGCACAGACTGCCAGCTGGACACGGGGCTGAGAGGCTTCAGAGCCGGGGACCCGGCTTTTGTCTTGAGCAGAAGGGCCTTGGCCGAGTGAGGAGGGAGGAGGCAGGGAAGGTGTGATCGGGTGCGAGGGGCTGAGCATCTTGGGGTGAGTGGCGAAGAGGGAAGGGCGGGTCTGACTGCTGACATTTTGGGGGAGCCTCAGCACCAGTTTCCCGTCTGTCTTCGCCACCTGGGGGACCCCTCCTGATCTCCGGGCGCCTCCTAGAGTGTTCTGATTGCTCTGTCTTTCCAACAGCCCTCCATCCGCCGAGCTCCCATGGGTGGAGAGCAGCCCCAAAGCCTCACTGGCCCTGTTGGGGAGCGGCCGGCCGGCAGGAAGTGTCCTGGGCTCCGGCGAGTTCCCTGGCTCCAGCCTCGGCCCCGACAGCCCCGGGCGGCCCCACCTCCCACCCGCCGAGCTCCAGGCCCCTTTCCACAACCACCAGCTGTCCCTGGCGGAGCCACCTGAAGCTCTGGGCCCCCCGAGTGGCCAGGCCTTCCTGGGCTTCGGCACTGCCCCCGTGGGGAGCTGCCTTGCCCCTGGGGACGACCCCGGGGCCTTGCTGGTCCATTCTCACGGAACACCCCAGGCCCCCAGCACCCCGCGGACGGCAGCAGCGGCCGGTGACAGCGGCTTCCTGTCCTCCAGTTTTCTCACGGTGACGCCGGGCCACAGCGGCCACCACAGTCCGCTGACCCTGCCTGGGCAGCCGCCCCTACCCGAGAAGAAGCGAGCCTCGGAGGGGGACCGGTCTTTAGGCTCAGCCTCCCCTTCATCCAGCGGCTTCTCCAGCCCCCACAGTGGGAGTTCCATGAGCATCCCATTCCCCAACATCCTCCCGGATTTCCCCAAGGCGTTGGAGCCAGTGGCACCCAGCCCAGGTAGGCATGTCTCCGCCGGTGGGAGCCCCGTGTGCGCTCGCTCAGCGAGGAGGGGGCCCTGGGATGTCCGGGCAGCGCCTTAAGAGCGGAGCCCAGAGCCGTCCAGTGGGGTCTCTGTTCCCTCTGCTTCTGCGCTGACCCACGGTGGGTTCTGTTTCTCCTGCCACTGGGAATCCTTGTTTTTCGAAAATTTTTCTTTTTGTTGTTGTTTCTATTTTGAGAGAGAGAGAGCAGGGGAGGGGCAGAGAGAGAGGGAGAGAGAGAATCCCAAGCAGGCTCCGAGCTGCCAGCACAGAGCCCGATGCCGGGCTCGAACCCACAAACTGTGAGATCATGACCTGAGCTGAAACCAAGAGGTGGACATTTAACTGACTGAGCCACCCAGGCGCCCCCTACCCCCTTTCTTTTTCGAATTCAGTGAACTCATTCAAAATTTAACTATGGAATGTTTCAAATGTGTAAGAATAAGATACTGACACGATTAAGCAGCACCCAGCCACTCCGTCTGCCTGTCTGTCCTGCTCCCCGGGGCCGGCCGCCGTGTCGCCCCAAGTCTGCGCTGGTCAGGAAGCCCTGCTCCCTGACGCACATCAGCCTGCTCCCGCGTAGTTAAATACGGTGCTCTTTCCCAGGACACCCCATCCTTGCCCCGCATTGGACTTTGAACGTTTGGTTCCATGAGACGTGAGCGGTTGCCATAAACCCTCCGCAGTGACCGGTTTTACATTCTGTTTTGCAGATAATGCGGGTGATAAACATGTGTCCGTGAACTTTGTCCAAGACACATCCAAATTCTGGTACAAGGCGGATATCTCCCGAGAGCAAGGTGCGTGGGCAGGACAGGACCCCGGGGTGGGAACGTCCGGGGCTCGTGGCCTTGAGCAAGGCCTGCCCTTTATCACCTACCTCTGCAGAAAATGCACCTTTAGGTTTTTACGGCAGAGGCTCAGTCCTAATGAGGGAGCTGGGCAGACGTGAGCACTGCCCGTGAGCATGGCGGCATGCCCGTGTGCTTTCTGGTGGCTCTGCCAGCTGCCATTGGCAGCGATGACTGCGGATGGTCACAGGCAGAGATGTTCCCGGTGTCCCCGTCCAGGCCCTGAGCCTCGGGGGAAGGAGGAAGGCCGGAAGTCTCCCCAACACCCTGGCCTCTGTGCACGTGCATTTGTCCACAGCGGAAAGACAGGCACTCAATCCGGGGGCCCGTGGTGGGTGTCCCCACCTGCCTCACACACATGCCACACGGTGTGTGCCTGTGGTCCTGCCCCGCCGCAGCTGGGAAAATTCCAAGTCGTTGGTGTTTTTGAGCAGCTAAGTCACGTATCACTTCTTCCTGGAAGATTCACAGGAGTGGTGTCCGGGAGGGGGGCGGCCAGCTGGGGAAGAGGTGGGGGCGGCCCCTGGGGTGAGCAGCTGTCATCCTGACGCAGGCTTGGTGGGGTCGCTGGAGGCAGGGATGTGGCTGCACGTGCACTGTCTGAGCCGAATCCCGGGGGCCGAGCCGGGACAGCGTGCCTCAGAGCAGGGAGGAGGGATGAAGGGCAGGTCCTCACGCAGCCCACATGGGGGACAGTTTCTGCATAAAGTCCTCAGGCCTCGTCCTGAAGATTAGTTCTCACAACTGCCTGGAGAGAAACAGTTAAGTGGCTGGAAAACGGCACTGTGCAACTTTCTCGTTGGAATTCTTGTATTCAGTTAAGTGGATCATAAACACGGTAAGAATGTGCCTTTCTTCCCACGAGCTCAACGAACCTATTGTCACGTTGCATGGGGGGAGCCTGCGGCCTGGGGGGACCTCCGAGTTCCTGAATTGGCCTTTGTGGCCGTGCTGTGTGGCTGAGCGCCGCATTCTTGTCCCCTCCCTGCTCGTGGTGCAAGAACCCCCATGACTGAGGCCATGAACCCCAGTGCTAAGTGCCTGGTCCAGTGGGACAGTCTGAGAAGGGCCTGTCACGCACTGTGTTCTAGAAGATTCTGTGTGGAGTTCCTTTTCCGCTGGTGCAGCCTCCAGCCTGGGATGGTGGGTGGGTGGGCTTTCTGAGGAGCCGGGGCTCCCCCTAGAGGCAGGTGGTCCCATAGGACACACGTGGCAGGGCCCTGCCTTGGAAGGTTCTGGAGAGGTTGGGCATGGGGGGGCGCCTGGTAGGCATGCAGGGGTGGTCCTCTGTGCCGCACGTGTACAAGTGTTTCTCTGCTGGGACCTCATGTTGAAATAGTTCACATGTGCGCTGGGCATGGAGTTTCCCGGTTGAGCCACACAGCACAACTTCTCTGTGTTCTCCGTGTTTTGTGTAGAGGTCACCCCTCCAACCCCCGACTAACGTTCCCTTGAGCGCCCACCTTCTGCAGATGGCAGAAAGCTGCCTGTGGGTTTAGTTTGGTCTGGTTTGCTTTGTGTTTTAACTGTGGGGATGTGCCTCTTTGGGGACAAGACTGGTCACATACGTCCGTGTCCAGGTCGGTGCCTCGGGAGTTTTTTAACCTGCACGTGGAAGTTACGCAGGGTAAACGGGGCTTCCGGGTGAGGTAGATACGAGATACAGCTGTTCCAGCAGAATGCACTGGGCCCCCGTGCTCTGGCTTTGAAAGCACCGGTTTCGCGAGACAGTGAGGACACGGCCACTGCCCGCCACCCACTTCCGAGGGGAGCGTGAGGCCCGCTCTGGGCAGGGCCTTGTGCCGCGTCCAGGATGTGTCCTGGCTCATTCTGTTTCAGAACAGGGTCTGACCTTGTCCTCGAGCCGCCCCCCCGCCCCCCTCCACAGAGCAGACCCAGCCTTGCCCTTGAGTGCCCGCAAGTGCCCTTGAGGCTGGGGTGCCTCTGTCCGCCACAGCCAGGGAAGATCGCAGCGTTAAAAGGGAAAGAAAAAGCTCTGTGAGGTAGATCACAGTTGAAAATAGGTCATTCTCTAAGGATCGTTTCTTCCCACTTCCACGGTCAGCCCCCAGATGTAGAAACACTCCCAGGAGCAGAAGCCTGCTGGTGTCGGTGGCCGGGTCCTGGTGCCCCAGCGCGCCCACCTGCCCTGCAGCCCCGAGCCCGTGTAGACGGTCGGGCAGCAGGGGCGAAGGCACCTCCCAGGGCCACCCCAAACCTGCCCCCTTCCGGAGAGCCGAGCCCTCGCCGCCACTGCGTGCAGTTTGCCCGCTCCTGCGCGGGGGCCTCAGCCTGGACGCGGGGGAGGGCGCTGTCCCACGTGAGAGAAGGGGAACCTGGTCATTTCACTGGGAGCTGGGCCTTGGACAGCGGGCCCCACGGCGCTGTTTGCTGAGATGTCACCCGTGGATGTCCTGCTCCATTTCAGACACGGCAGTTCCGTGGCTGTCATTTTGGGTCACTTTATACTTGAAATCCCTTTCTTTCCTCAAGTCGATAAGCTAAGTTGTAAGATGTGGTCCGGTTACAAGCGGACATTCTGGCCGGTGTCTGGGCAACAGGTTGTCGTCTGCCCCAAGCTGCCATCTTCCAGGACCCCGAGCCCAGGCCCCGGGGCCCAGGTTTTGAACGTGGAGGGAGGGGTGTGATTTCAAAGCCGCATATTCGCCGCGAGCCCCCAGCCTCAGGCAGGAAGTTGGGAGGATGGCTGTGCCAGGCCCAGCTGTCAGCCCTGGCCGATGACGGCCACATGGGTAGGGGGCTCCCAGCCCCATCCAGGCTGCCACAGACCCAGGGGACGGAGGGCCACCTACGGCCACATTTTTGCCATCCCCTGAGGCGAGTCTTGGGATTTGCGTTAAATGTCCAGTAACTTTTGGAGCCCATCCTTTTGTGTTTGGAAAATGTAACAGAGGCTTCTTTCCTTCTGCTACGTGGGAAGCACACACTCTAAAGTCTCTGAGAAAAACTCCCCACGGGGAGAGGGTGCCAGACGGGGCCCCGGCGGGGATGGGAGACCGCCTTGTGCCTCCTTCCTGCCCGCCACGTTGTGTGTATGGAGACCCGGGCCGGGCACCTCGGCTGGGGGCCGGTGTCCTGGACGGTCAGCTGGGGTCCTCATAGCTCACAGGTGCCGTGGGGTGACAGCCGTGCTGTGTACCAGGAGAGCTCGGGGACCATGACTGGTACCTTCGTGAGCCAACATTTGGCGGGGTGGTCTGCATCCTTGGCAGTCAGGCCCTCCATGAAAACTGTGCGTCATTACAGAGCCTCGCCCCCCCCAAGGAACGGCGGGCCTGCTCCCCTGACCCAGTTTGCAAAGGCCGTGAACGGAGGTGGCTTGCTGGGCCGTGGGGGGCCCCGGCAGACGTGTGTGTTTCTCTGCTTCCCTCCCCAGCCATCGCCATGCTGAAGGACAAGGAGCCTGGGTCGTTCATCGTCAGGGACAGCCACTCCTTCCGAGGAGCCTACGGCCTGGCCATGAAGGTGGCCACTCCCCCGCCCTCCGTCCTGCAGCTGAACAAGAAAGGTAGGGACCCGGGGGGGCCCGTCGGGTGAAGTAACCCACATGGAGTATGTGTGGCTCACGTTTCCACCAGTGAGACGACTCTTACAGCTGCGCTCAGGTTTCCTTCTGTCTGTTTCTATTGTGGCCCACTAAGTGCCATCCTTGTTCAGGCAAGGACGATAATTATTTGTGAATTCTATTTCTTTATTGCTTCAAGTAGGTGATGCATTCCATTGTCCAGCTGCCGGAGTGAACAGCCCCTGGGCCCTGTTCTGCGCCGGGAACCTTGATACATTCCTGTGTGTCCTTCCCGACCATCTGTCCAGTGCGTGGAAACACGCACTTTTCCTTCTTTCCCACGTAAAAGGCAGTGTCCTGCATACACGATTCTTGTGCCTACTCTTGGCGGAGCATTTTGGTGGATTAAAAGTGCGCTGGTATCAGCCTGGAGCCATAAGATGACCTTTCTTTGGCCTGATGAACCATGTACGGCCGTGGTCTAATCTGCTTACTCTCTGGAACCCTTTTTGTCGTGAACATAACCACGGCGCAGAGAAGTTTGCGATGTCTTGGTGCAGGACACACGTTATCTTGAAGCAAACACACACGTTCCCACGGCCCAGGAGACAACCTTGGGGGCAAGCCCCCGCATGCCCCTCCCATGCGTCATAATCCATCGTTGTGGGACCTTCCAGCCACCCCAGAGTGGGCTCCGTGAGGCCCTTGGCACTGGCCCCATGTCCTGACATCATGCCGTCGGCCCGTGAGCACCTCCAGTTTTCCCTGCCCTGCCGTATCTCCAAAAGTCCCCGTGTCTGTGTGCCGTGGGACAGAGCCTGGAAACCGGAATGTGTCAGTGCTGGGTGGGCTTCTTGGTGTCACAGTGTCCCTGCTTCTGGCTAGTGACCAGAGGAGGGACTGTATCACTTTAAAAAGTTGGTGAGTTCACGCTGATACAGTTCCAGTAGGGAGTCACATGCCCTTTCGGGCCCTCCCCAGTGACACGCGTGTCCCTTCCAGTTCCCGCCTGTCCCTTCCTCCGTTCCTGACGCACACATGGTTCAGATCACCCAGGGAAGCCTCGTAAGTAGGAGGTTAAATTATTAACCACCTAAATTATATTAACCACCAAAATAGGAATCCATAGTTGTGCCTGCTCTCAACTTTATAGAAGGAAACTAACGTGTATTTTGTGACCTGCTTTTGCTCATATTATGAGATTCATTGTTTTATTTTACTTTATTTTATTTGATGTTTTATTTTAGAGAGTGAGAGAGAGCAAGCAGGGGAGAGGGGCAGAGAGAGACAGAGTCCCAAGCAGGCCCCGTGCTCAGTGCTGAGCCCGACTTGGAGCCCTATGTCTCGAACCGTGAGATCACGACCTAAGCTGAAATCAAGTCAGACCCTCAACTGACTGAGCCCCCCACCCCCAGGCACCCCAAGATTCGTTGTTTTCTACTTGTGAGACTGCTCCTATCTGTTGCTGTCTTTCCTCACTGACAGCTTTCCAGGGCATGAACACAGGCCCACCTTGGAGACCTTGCGAGCACATCTCCAGACAGGTCGATAAAGCCCATATCGCAATAATGTGCATCCAAGAAGCTTTTTGGTCTCCTGGTGCGTGTAGAAGTTACGTTTACTCTGTACTGTGGGCTACTCTGTGTGCAATAGCCTTAAGTCTAAAAAGTCAACGTGTGTACCTTAATGAAAAAATACTTCATTGATAAAAAAGCTAACTGCCTATCACTGACCACAGATCACTGTAACGAACGTAATAATAATGAGAAAGTTTGAAATACTGCAAGAACACCAAAGCTGTGGCACAGAGATGCGAAGCGAGTAAATAGCACCAATGGATTGGCTTGACTCAGGATCGCCACAAACCGTCGGGTTGTAAACAGCGCAACATCTGGGAAGCACAGTGAGGCGAGAGGCAGTAAACCGAGGCAGCTCCCCCTGCACTGGCCTCACTGGGAGCGGGAAGAGCTCATGGTTCACCCGCATTCCGCGCCCAGGACGGAAGAGGGTGTGTAGAAATCCTGGGCGGAGGCTGTGCCCACGGCTTCCAGGAGAAACGGCCTTAGGGCTGCGCCTGGAGGGACGTGAGGTTTGGCAGTCAAGGCGTCCGGCCTCAGGCGTGACCGAGGGGCTTGAGGGAAACCCAGGTGTCCCTTTGGGCACAGGTGGCTGTGGGTGGGGGTGCACATGACTCAGCACAGACCCCAAGTCTGGATAGTGGCATCTGGAAGCAAGGGGGGAGGAGGCTTCGTGCAGATCAAGTATAATAGCTCAGCCTTGGGGGGCACCTGGGGGGCTGTCGGTTAAGCATCCGACTTTGGCTCAGGTCATGATCTCACGGTTCATGGGTTCGAGCCCCATATTGGGCTCTGTGCTGACAGCTCAGGGCCTGGAGCCTGCTTTGGATTCTGTGTCTCCCTCTCCCTGTCTCTCTCTGCCCCTCCCCTGCTCACACTCTGTGTCTCTCAAAAAGAAAAAAAAAAATAAATAAATAAAATTAAAAAAAAAAAAAAAAAAAAAAAAAAAGGAAGAGCTCAGCCTTGAGAGCAGCTCCAGAAGCCCCATGTGTCCCCACCAGTCCTGGGTGAGGATCATAGCAGACAAGAGTCTGGGGACCGGAGCATCTTGTGTCTGCGGAGATGGGGTCCCGGTGGAGAGCCGGGACGGTCTCCATGGAAACTTCCAGCCAACATCTTTCCTGCACGTAGTGTCACACTGTCACTTTGGAAGCACAGAGGATGCCGTGAGTGCGTTCTCGCCTCCAGGTGTGCGTCCACCACGCAGGCGGACTTTGACTCAGCCCTGAGGTGAAGGTGACGAAACAGGACACAGAACAGCAGGTGCATGAAGCACAATGTCACCGGCACCCGCAGGCTGCCTGTCCTCGCCCAGCCCTAGTCCACAGATAAGTTTGGGAGGAGAGAGCTCAGCGTGCCAGCATCCCGCCCGTGGTACCCGGAGACCATGCAGCGACAGTCATCCTGAGGACGGATCTGTTCTCTGGGCAGCTGGCTGTCCCTCTGAGGCACTCGTCACCAGGGCCGTGTGTCCCCTTCAGTGCTAAAGACGTGGATCATTTTCCTCAGAGATGAGGTGCCATGCTGCCTCTCAAGGAGTCTGGCCCTTTCCCTTCCTGCCAGCCCCACTGTCCCTGTGTCACCGCCGTTGTCTGTGGACCACAGTGCGAGCCGCCCACGGGCAAGGCAAGGGACCAGACCCCCCAGCAGCGGGTCCTGCTGTCCGGCTGCCTCTTGCTCAGAAACAGAAGTGACCGCAGACGCGGTCCGTGGTGGGCACGGGGGGCACAGAACTGTCGCTTCTTTCCCTGTGTTTACTGTGTTATTCGTATTCTGCCCTCAGACGGTGTGCCCTTGGCTGTGTTTTCGCCAGGTGCTTCCTCGTAGGATGCATGACCAGCGGGGACACCGGTGTTCTGTGCAGTTACAGTGACGGCGGGGGGGGGGGGGGGGGGGCTTCCTTCCTGGGGGCCTGTTACGCGGCTCCTGGGTCAGTTGCACCCACAAGACTGGCTCCTCCAACTCTTCTCAGTGGCTCACTCCCGAGTATCCCCCTTGTGTCCCGAGCCCTCTGATCCCCCCGTGTACGTAAGACAGGAAGGTGCCAGACGCCCGTGTTCCTGCTTGCAGCTGCTGACTCGTTCCCCGCACTGGGGGTTCTTGCAGAGCATCTGCGGGTCTGTCCCCAGGACCCCTGCATCTCCGGGCATGTCCCCGTGGGGGCTCTGCGCTCCTTCCCAGGACAGCCCCACCCACGGCCCCTCCCTTTAGCCCGTGTTCTGTCCCCCTCTCCCATCCTCCCGGGCTCCCGTTTTTAAATTCTCTCTTTTTCCTTCTAAATCTCTTCCCACAGCGGGAGATCTGGCCAACGAGCTTGTGCGGCACTTTCTGATCGAGTGTACCCCGAAGGGAGTGCGGTTGAAAGGCTGCCCCAACGAGCCCTATTTCGGTAAGTGGCTGAGGGGGCATAGTCCCTGTTCTGGCCTACGCAGTGTGCATCCCCCTGCCGCCCCCGAGAGGCAGGGCTATCACGCCGAGGGTGCCTCACTCCCTTAGCGTCTCTGGAATAAACTGGGTATGGAAATGCTCTGAAAGCTTTCTCGAAACCAAACGGATGGGAAGCAGGTTCAAGACTGAAATACAGATGTCCACGCTCTGGTGGGCACGCAGGGCTATGAGCGTGGACCGGGTCAGAGCCGGAGTGTGGCCCTGCAAGACCAGAACTCCCTGACGTCGCAGGCTTGCTGGGAAGACGCCCAGACTCACGTGCAGACTTAAGCACGGCATTGTCTTAACCTTCAGAAGCACCTTGTGGGGTCCACGGAGGTGGCCTCAGGCTCGGCAGACGGCCGACTTACTCTTTTTAAATTGGTGACTATGTGTCTGGGCTGAGAGTCACTTGCAGTTTCTTTACCTCTTAGCTGTTTTTTTTTTTTTTAATGTTTTTATTTTATTTTTGAGAGAGAGAGAGAGACAGAGCACGAATGGGGGAGGGGCAGAGAGAGAGGGAGACACAGAATCGAAACGGGCTCCAGGCTCTGAGCTGTCAGCACAGAGCCTGATGAGGGTCTCGAACTCACAGACCTCCAGATTATGACCTGAGCCGAAGTCGGATGGTGACCTGCCTGAGCCCCCAGGCGCCCCCACTTCTTAGCTGTTCACCTGCACTTGTCACTTTATTGAAGTTCTGCACAAAGTCCCACAATCATGGGGCGTGTTAGTTGCTAAAAATATAAAGGCTCACCCTCGGCGGCAGCCTCTTTCCCGCGGGTAAATCGGCCGAGCGATGCGGTATTTAGGGCCGTGTTAACTCTTGTCTGCTCGTCTGTTTGCAGGGAGCCTGACGGCTTTGGTGTGTCAGCATTCCATCACACCCTTGGCTTTGCCCTGCAAGCTGCTCATTCCAGACAGAGGTACGCCCGTGGGTCCCCGGTGCTGGCCTGGCGTGTGCGCGCACGCGTGTGTGCCCACGTATGTGTGTGCACGTGCTTGTGTGTGTGTGCGCTCGCACAGGTGTGTGGGTGTGTACGTGTCGGGCACAGCAGTGCCGGGTCCGTGACGATCCGTTGAGGCAAACCAGACCAGAGTGTTGCTCTGTGGGTAAACCCTAAAGGCTGGGCATCCGGTGATACACCCCAGCCTGCAGACCCGAGGCCGCCCTCAGCAACACCGTCACCTGACGCGCTTTGTGAACCGTTCCCCTGGATAGAAAATGCCCGCAGCGAGAGACCTTCAAGGCCGTTCGCGCTAATTTTTGCGATTCTACGAGTTCAGCAGGACGTTGATATTTTTGAGCTTAGGTGACAAAGTATTCACTTCACCTTTGTGACGGTCTGACCATCGCTGTAGTTAGGGAACTAAAGCCCTTGCCTCATAACGGTGGGATTGGCCATATTTCCCAGCTCCCTGGGTAGGCAGTATTAATTTCACAGAACATTACTGTAACCCATACTGGTGACTTTAAAATACAGGTGAGTGCGATGTACCTTTTGAAACTGTTGGTACACAGCGATGCAGAGGTGAGGAAGACGTCTTGCCAGCTCGTGTCGCCGCACCCCCTGCACAGAACCTGGTGCTGGTTTCTGCGGGTGGGGCCGTGGTCCCCAGGAGACCATCTCAGCTCCGCAGACCGGCGCTGGCCACCGCCTGGGAGCCCGGTCACAAGTGTAATGGTGTCGTGAAGATTTTTTTCCGATAAGCCAGACTCATTTCTGCGTTTTCTTTCTTGTTCCTTCTCGCAGATCCGCTGGAGGAAATAGCCGATAGTTCTCCCCAGACGGCGGCCAACTCAGCCGCCGAGCTCCTCAAGCAAGGGGCAGGTCAGTAGCTGGCTTCGTGCTCCCGCGTCCTGGTTCCTGGGGGCGGAAGGGGGCTCAGTGACACGGCCTCCTTTGTCACCCCGGGTCTGCGGGTTTCCTTTCCCAGCTGTGTGCCTGAAGGAGCTTCCTTTTCTGGAAGCCACCCCAGGACAGGGTGGGCACCAAGTGCGGGGGGGACAGAACCAGGACTCCCCAGGCTACAGATACCTCACCACAAACAAGACCAGACAGTGGGAGAAAGTCCAGAGCTGCGTTTCATCTGGGGAGATGGGGTGCGGGGGCCGCACCTCCAGCTGTAAATATAAGAGCGTTCAGAGGGCTTCACTAAATAGGCTGACTGTTTCCCCTGCGCTGCCCCCCAGCCCAGGGGGCACAGTCCCTCCCCACGGGGCTCGCCTGGGCACTTTATTTTTTTAATTAATAGACTGTTCCTTAGAGCGCTTTAAGGTTCACGTCAAAATTGAAGATGCAGAGATTTCCCACGCACCCCCCTGCCCCTGTGTGCACAGCGCCCCCCGTTACAGCGTTTACGCATCATTATCACCCAGAGTCCGCAATCTACACTGGGGCTCACTCTTGGTGGTGGTCACTCAGTGGGTTTGCACAAATGTTACAATGATGCATATCCGTTAGAGGGTCACCCAAGGTAACTTTGTTGTCCTTAAACTCCTCCATGCTCCGTCCTCATCCCTGCCCTCCAAACCCCTGGTAACAATGGTCCTTTTACTGTCTCTGAAGTTGTGCCTTTTCTAGAACGTCTCATAGCTGGATCGTACGGTTGCTGGCCTTCTCACACTGGCTTTTGTCACTTAGTGATGTGGTGTAAGTCTCCTTCATGTCTTTTCATGGCTCAGTGGCTCATTTTTGTTTTTTTTCTGGTGCCAAGTAATACTCCATCATCTGGATGGACCGCAGCTTATGTATCCGTTCACCTGCTGAGGGACATCCCAGTTGCTTCCAGCTTTTGGCAACTGAGTAAAGCTGCCGTAAACATCGTGTGCAGGTTTCTGATGTCCCCTCCTCTGGGTAAATGCCAAGGAGCACGGCTGCTGGATCGGGTGGTGGGAGCATGTTTCCAGCAGTGTCTTGCAGAGCGGCCGCGCCATTTTGCATTCTCACCAGCCACGAGTGAGCGTTCTTGCTGCTCAGCATCCTCGCCAGTGCTGGGTGTCATCAGGGTTCTGGAGTTTGGCCGTTCTAATAGGTGTGTAGTGGGGTGCCATGTTTTCACCTGCATTTCCCTGATGGCCCATGACGGGGGTCATCTCTTCATCTTTGCTATCTGTATACTTTCTTGGGTGAGAGATCTGTTAAGGTGTTTCGTCCATTTTTTAGTTGGGTTGGTTATTTGTTTTTAATGTTTATTTTTGAGAGAGAGAGAGAGAGAGAGAGAATACAGAGCACGATCGGGGGAGAGACAGAGAGAGAGAGGGAGATACAGAATCCGAAGCAGCTCCAGGCTCTGAACCGTCAGTACAGAGCCCAACGTGGGGCTCAAACCCACGAACCATGAGATCATGACCTGAGCCGAAGTCAGATGCTTAACCGACTGAGCCACCCAGGCACCCCGGGTTGGTTGTTTTCTTATTGTTGACTGGTAAGAGTTCTTTGTATATTTTGGAGATCAGTCCTTTATCGGACATGTCTTTTGCAAGTATTTTCTCCTATCTGTGGCTCACCTTCTCATGCTCTTGATGCTGCCTCTTGCAGAGCAGAAGTTTTTAATTTTAAAGAAATCCAGTTCACCATTTCTTTATTTCATGGGTTGTGCCTTTTGTGTTGTATCTAAAAAAATTATCACCAAACCCAAGGTGATCCTGATTTTCTCCTTTGGGATCTTCCAGAAGAGTTCTAGTTTTACATGTTACAGTCGGGTCTGTGGTCCACTCTGAGTGTTGGGGGGCGGTGTCTCTGTCTAGAGTCCCTGTTTTGCACGGAGACGTCCTTCCTGCACCATCTGTTGAAGAGACCATCTTTGCTCCATGGCGTTGTCTTTGCTCTTTTGTCAAAGATCAGTTGACTGTATTGTTGGGGGTCTATTTCTCTGCTGTCTGTTGTGTTCCATTGATCTCTCTGTCTGTTCTTTTACCAGTGATACAGCCTTGACTTCCAGCTTTCTAACAGATCTTGAAGTCAGGTACTGTCAGTCTTCCAACTCGGTGCTTCTCCTTTGATCTTATTTTGGCTCTTCTTGGTGTTTTGCTTCCATAGAAACTCCAGAACTGGTTTGTCAATATCCACAAAATAACTTGCTGGGATCTTTATTGGAATTGTATTGAATCTAGAGATCAAGTTAGGAAGAATTGACATCTTGACAAAATTGAGCCCTCCTATTCATAAAGTGGAATCTCTCCATTTATTCAGTTATTGTTTTTTTTCAAAGTTTTGTAGTTTTTCTCATAAATAGATCTTATACATAATTTTATTGGATTTATACCTAGGTATTCTGCTTTTGGAGCTGCTAACCTAAATTGTTTTGTTCTTTTAGTTCCAAATTGTGATTGTCCTCTGCTGGTGGATGGTAAGGGATTGACTTGTATAGTAATCTTGTTTCCTGCCACGCTCTGTCGCCCCGGTCACTGTTGCAGCATTAGATGCAGCCCTAGTGGCCCCAGTGTGGACAAGGCTGAGGCCACAGGACTCCTGCAGGTCTGCAGCTGTGAGGGAACCCAGTTCCCCACAGGAGGCCTTTCATACATGGTGGGCGTTTGCTTTCAGAAATGTTGGGGAGGGAATTTGGGAGTCTGGTGGAGGCCTGGGCTCGAAATACCTCCTTTCTGCACCTCTTATCTGTAGAATAGCTTACAACTGTGGCTCTGTGATGGAGGTCAGTGAAACATACAGCTATTTTCTTCTTCTGTACAACATGCATTGTTCTTCTGTGCGATAACTCCCTCTCTGCCTCTTGCTCAGCTAAAGTTCATCTCTCTGGTTTCACAACGAATGATTTTGTGTTGAACTCTTTTCAGACTTATCCTTAAGGGGTAAGTTTTGTGTGGCCAGAACAAAGGTGACAGAGTTTGCCCCAAACAGCGAGTACGTTAGAACATGAAACCCCAAAAATGTGGAATGTGGCTGTGTGAGTCCTGGGTTCAAGTCCAGGCTCTGCCACTCAGGGTTTTGACCTCCGGTGATGCACTCAGCCACACAGATCTTAGTATAATGATAATGATCTCTTGCCACAGCATGGCTGCAGAGACCAAGTGAATCTGACATTGAAAACTGCCTTGGGAACTATAATGTGGTCACTCACAAGGTTGTTTGCCTGCCACTGTGCTTTCACGGAAAAATGCTCTTCGTGGCCCAGGAGAAATGGCCTTTCCTCCCTGCTGTGACATCTCCACTTGTGCTCAGCTCAGGTTTACACCCCAGCCCGCACGCCTCTGGACTGTGCACTTGGCTTTATATCATCTCACAGCAAGCTGCCTGGCAAGTTTCTCCTTAAGCATCATGGTTATCAAACATTTTCCCAACAAATGTGCAATTAATAAATGGATCAATGAATTAGTTACTCGTAATTGGGAACCATAATCGCCCTTATTTTTAGATGTTAAAGCTTTTTGTTTGGGGCGCCTGCGTGGCTCTGTCGGTTGAGCCTCTGACTCTTGGTTTGGGCTCAGGTCACGATCTCACCACTTCACGAGTTTGAGCCCTGCTCGGGATTCTCTTCTCTCCTTCTGTCTCTGCCCATCTCCCTCCCACTGTCTTTCTCTCTCAAAATAAATATATATATATGTGTGTGTATGTATATATGTATATATACACACACATATATATACATACATACATATATGTATATATACACATATATAGGGGTGTGTGTGTATATATATATACATGTATATATACATATATATATATATATATATATATATGTATATTTAGAAAACAAAAGCCTTTTCTTCTATTGCAGGGTATCATTTTTAGGTTCACTTTATAATCTCATTCAGTAACATGCGGCAGTTATCATTGGTTTGCCTTTGTGAAGGGTGGAAGTTCCCAGGACTTGAGGCAGGACCCTGGAGTCTTCTGTGAGCATCTGAGCTGAGCGTTTACACAATGTCCTTTTAAAATCTCACGTTTCTAAGACACATGGAGGCGGTTAAATTTCCACTCAGCTCACTTCCTGGGCGACAAGGCTGGGAGTGGCATCAGGACACAGATCCGTGGCCGGAGCAAGGACAGAGCCAGCAGGGAGATCCTCAAGGCCCCACAGTGTGGGACGACCGTGGCCAGAAGGCGGTCAGACTCCACTGGCGATCACTTCAAGGAAATGGATTTAGTGTTTTTTCTTAAATTTTGTTTTTTAAATGTTTATTTTATTTTATTTTTGAGAGTAAGGAGAGCAAGTAGGGGAGGGGCAGAGAGAGAGGGAGACACAGAATCTGAAACAGGCCCCAGGCTCCAAGATGTCGGCACAGAGCCTGAGGCAGGGCTCGAACTCCTGAACCGTGAGATCATGACTTGAGCCGAAGTCGGACTCTTAATTGACTGACCCCCCGGGCGCCCCTGATTTTTCTTACGTTTTGCGTGTGTCCTAATCCACCTTCAGAACTGGCAGTGGTTCTCGAATTCCCCGAATTCTCCGAGTCTCCTACCCGTCAAGCTGAGGAAGCCGCACTAGGGAGTGTTAGCAGGAGTGAGCGGCTCCAGCGAGGACGCACACGTCTTCTCCTCCTTTGGGCCCAGGCCCTGTGGGTTGTTCTGGCCTCGGTGACTGTTGGGGTTTGGGCCACACTCTTCCTTGGTGCTGGGAAAGCAGTGGCTGCGTGTTCCGTCCAGAGAAGGCATTACCAAGCCTTTGGCACGTTTCCCAGAAACGTCAGGTTGTGTTCTTAAACTAGCCATGTCACGACATTTCTTTTCTTTATAAAAGAAGTCTGATCTGTAAGGTAAAGGAAGGGAAGACACTGGAGAGAGAGGAAGTGAGTTTCCCACGCGCCCTGGATGTTTTTCCTTTCTTCACGTCATGTAAGAAGGTCGCCGTTTTTTGCACACAATGTGGGTCTCGTTTTCAGTGGCTGCAAAATGGTCCATCTCGTGGTTCGGCTCCTCACGGTCGCTCGTCTGGCTGTTTCTTTGCTTGACTTCTCTCTGGCTGCTCAGTACAGGCAGCGCTGTCTGCATCACGTCTGTTTTTCTGAATCTTGCATCTTTGTCTTAGGACCCACATTCCCAGAAACGGGCTGGGGGAACCCGTGTGTCCCTGAGGCTTTGATCCCTAGGGGTCTGATGGGTGTGGCTCCACTGCACGTGGTCGTCCCCACCTGGAGCGCTGGTCGGGGGCTGGGTCCCCCCAGGACAAACCCCCTCGTCTCCTGGAAGGCAGGGGCTCTGGGACCCTCGGGCTCAGCAGAGCAGTCCCCGGGAGGGGCAACCTCCCTTTTCTGCTTTGAGGAAGGACCACGTGGCTCTGCCCTCGGGACCCAGATTCCCCAAACCCCGACTCCTCATCAAAAGGCCATTTGTGGTGCCGCAAGGGAGCGGGGGTGAGATTGGTGGCAGCCTGTCCTGGCTCAGAGCCAGGCCGTGCCAGCTGTGTGGGATTTCACTGTAGTTAGATCAGAGTTTTCTTTTTTCTTTTTTTTTGGAACCGCATCACAGTGACAGGAATGAAATCAAAGGCAGAATGTCCACCCCCCAAAAGTCACAGTATGGTAAATTTTCCAGGCACCCATCCAGCTCCCGCTCTCACACTCATGCGTGTTATTTTATACGCCTGACCGTAGCATGGATGTGGTTTCTAGTCCGCTTTCCCCATTAACCTCTACCGTGTGTGCGGCTTCCAGAAAGAGCTGGTGTACAATTACTGCGCAAGCCAAGGACGTGAGGTGCGAGGGTTCGAGCACCTAACTCAGGAGGTGGCTACGCGCCAGGGCTCCGCTCGCATCCGTCTTCTCGTCTCGATACAACCAAGGAGGAAAAGAAAACGTCTCCTCCTTGTGTCGAGAATTCCTCCCTTTCTGGCTTGCCTGCGAACCACAGCGCAGCGTCAGCCGCGGCCCCCGCGCTCCCCTGTCACATTGGTTGTGAGAAGGTCGGGTTGGTCGCCCTCCTTTCTAAGCCTTCTCAGAGGCGGGACCTCTGGGTCAGCGAGTGCAGCCCTGTTCTCCAAGCCTCCTGATAAATGCTGCCTGGTTATCGTCCGCCAGCGCAGTCCTGGTTCACGCCCGCGTTTCATAAAAGTCCGTCTGGTCAGAGCGTGGCAGGGGCCGAGCGCTGGGCGGCTGCAGTTGTGAGGACTTTGTGTTGACCCACGCTCTGCCCCAAGATGGCACCTGTAAAGCTCTCAAGGTCAGATGGCAGCTTCAGGTCCCCTGGGGATGGTGGGGACGGTGGCCGCCAGCAGGGAGCAGTGGGGTGCGTCTCCTGTTTCCGCCTGCCCCTGATCACCCCCTCCTGGTGGGAACGTGCAGGTGCAGGTGCGGGCGTCTAAAGGGGCGCCTGCGGTCGGGAGGAGCACGGGGCGTCGTCTGCAGGCTTATCTGTGGCCGGGGAGAGTCGCACATGGTAAAGTCCACAGCTCACCCTCCAGAACGTTGGCCGACATTTCTCAGGGAACCTGCCTGGTACCCAGTAGGTTCTCGGTAGGCGCTGCAGCGGCCAGCACGAAGCTGGGGTGGCACGGGGGCTTGGACACCCAGGGGCTGCGAGGTTTCTGTCACCTTCCCGGCACCTCCAGGCCGCAGTGTCCTCACTCATACGCCCCTCCACCCGGGACAGGGTGCAGACTGGGTGAGATGGTGTCTGGGAAGCGTCTGTCGTGGCCGGACACGCACTGAGTGTCCTCAGGACTGAGCAACGTCAGCAGAGCTGGGGGAAACGGAAACACTGGTGTTCGGGGTGGAAACTTCTCTCTGAATGATGCTGATGGCACAGGGCGCGTCTGGCCACGACAGGGGTGAAGTCTCCAGCTCCCCTTGGCGAGGGCGGGAGTGAGCGGATGCTTCGGGGAACTTTGCAGAGAAAAGTTAGTGTCTCGGGGGAAACTCCCCACTGAGCTTGTCAGAGGCTCCTTGTGGGGGACGCTCCAGCAGAAGACGCCGCCCGGGAGGTTTTCTGGAACCTGCTTCCTTCATTCTTGGCCTTTCCAGTTGGGCCTGTTCCAGAGACTCCGACGATTGGATTTGGGTGGCTTTTCCCCACTACGTCGGTAAAGAGCCTGGCCAGCAGGCTTGTAGCGCCTGGCACCCCGGGATCGAGGGCACATGAACTTGTTGGCGCAAACCCGGGTCTCACCGAGGCACTGAGGCTTCGAGGCCCAGAGCTTCCCAAACTTTAAAAGTTAGCTGTGAATTAGCTGTGGCTTGCAGCATTTGCCTGGAAGCAGTGGATGGCTAGCAGCTCGCCGGCTGTGGGCACTCACACGGACCCTGGCATCCGGCCGGCGGGGGCGCAGGCGGCTGTGCTCTGGGGGACACGGTGGTGGTGGTCGGCTAGGCAAGGCCGTGGCTCCTGCAGGGAGCAGGTGGCAGGCAGAGTGACGCAGACCTCCCACGCGCCCCCAAAGCCCGACGTCCGCTTCTGCATGAGCTGCAGGGATCCGGGTTCAGCGCCATCGGGCTGTTTACTAAGCCCCACTCGCACTCAGCAGTTTGCTTCCCCTGAGAGAAGCTGCTGCAGAGAAGCCCCCAGCCCATGGCAGCACGTGGCACGGGCAGGACAGGCTGACCAGCCTGGCCCACGCGGATCACACAAATGCCTCCTTCTGGCACATTTGCTTATCTGTGGACTCACGCCCACACTAAGGCTGGGGAGGGGACCCCAGCCCCACCGGGGACGCCAGGAGACTCCCGGGTTGGGGCCTCAGGGCAGGTGTGTCCCCGGTCCCTCGCTCCCCACGCCTTCGGGATCGGGGGCCAAGGGCTCTGTGCCAGGACACCTGGCAGGGGTCACACTAACACAGCGTCTCCCCGTTGCGTCTCGCAGCCTGCAACGTCTGGTACCTGAACTCGGTGGAGACAGAGTCCCTCACCGGCCACCAGGCCGTCCAGAAGGCCCTGAGCCTCACGCTGGTCCAGGAGCCGCCTCCCTTGTGCACCGTCGTGCACTTCAAGGTGTCCGCCCAGGGCATCACCCTGACCGACAACCAGAGGAAGTGAGTTCCCGGGGCACCCCCAGGGCCAGACCCCCCTGCCAGCCTGCGCGGCCCCTGGGGATGCGTCTGTCACCCCCACACTCCCCTGTCCTTTCTCACCTCCCAGGAGCCACGTGCAACCCCCTGATATTCAGCCCAAAGGTTTTCTTCTTAGGATGTGGTAAGATTGTCAGAAGAGAGAGAGATTTGGACCTTTGAGTATCACACACGTGTGTATAATTTTTATTTAGTTAAAAAAAAATTTTAAGTTTATTTGAGAGGGAGACCACGCAAGCAAGCAAGGGAGGGGTGGACAGAGAGAGAGGGAATCCCAAGCCGGCTCCACACTGTCAGCACAGAGCTGGATGTGGGGTTTGAACCCACGAACCGTGAGATCATGACCTGAGCTGAAATCAAGAGTCAGATACTTAACCAACTGAGCCACCCAGGCACCCCGCCTATGTAATGTTTAAACGCAAATGTCTTTTAAGTTGATTCTGTAAAAACACCCGGGGACCATGGTAGAGCCCACTGGTCTGCTCAGTGTCCGTACATGTGATGGGTGGTCGTCCCGTCTCAGGTGACACGGAGCTCAGGTGACCTTGCTAGATACTATTTCAGCGTCCAGATGATTGTAACCTAATAGTGATTAGTTCTGGGTAAGAGTAACACGTGCTAGTAATAATCGTTCATCATAATCCAGACGTTATATAACAGGTGATGACCTTCACGTGTCTAGACGGTGTCTGATTATCCGGGTGATAGACAGTATCTCGGTGGCCTTCATCAGAGCTGTCACCGAGTAGTTTCTATGCAGTAGGAGTTCCGGCGGGAACAGTGTAGAGCCCAGCCCGAGGAGTCAGGTGCACAGACAGTGCCTGGTCCTCCCCCGCCCCCGCGGAGCCTTTGACCTCAGGATTGAAGGCATTTCAGATGCACTTCCCGTTTACCTGTTACGGAAACAGACTGGTGTGGTTAGCAAGCGAGTCGGGTCCTCAACAGTAAGAGCAGAAGAATGGCAGGAGCTTCACGGGGCACAGGATGGGTCCCCTGGCACCCACCCTCCCCGGTGCAGCCCGACCCGTCCTCGGCACCCGCCCCACAGCCAGTGTGACAGTTCCGCCTGGCGCCATCAGGTGCATCCTCATAGCTGAGTTGGGTTCCCATCCTTGACGATGCCCTGTCCCCAGCGAGGAAATACGGCTGGCGATGGTGGGTGGTTCGTGGGCTGAGAACAGGAAGGCCAGGCTCACTGGCCCCTCTCTCTGGGTGCCAGGGCTCCCGGGCTCGGTCCCGACCTCCACGCGGCTGGCACTTGCACAGGGTTGCCCTGCTGAGAGCTTCCCTCTTGCCGAGCGCCAGCTCCCCCCACACCCGCTCTGCCCACCTCTGATGGTGGTACACAGGGCTCTTTGACCAGTAATAAAACCGCCTTTGGGGGGGGGGGGGCTGCCCCACACATCACCGTCGCCCTGATACCCGGTGGTGGGACCCTGTCCCCCTCCGCCCTGTCCCCACAGGCTCTTCTTCCGGAGGCACTACCCCGTGAGCAGTGTGATTTTCTGCGCGCTGGATCCACAGGACAGGAAGTAAGAAATCCCTGTGTGTATGAAGCGATGTGTTAAGCATCCTTTGCCCGTTAAGTTAATAAAGAGACTAACGTAACTCTTCCTCCTCTTTTAATCTGCAAGGTGGATCACAGACGGCCCCTGCTCGAGGTAAGGTCCCGGGATGCCGCACCTTCCTTCTCCAAAGTACATTCTCTTACAGGTTTGCAAATGGGGTTTCCGTCAGGAAATGACTGAATCTCGCCAGCGGGTTTGGGTTGTGCTGTAAACAAAACTGAAAGTATCCCTTTCCGTGGGAAGGGCCTGCCCAGGGTCTGCGTTTCTGCGGGCTCTTCTCTGCAGGCACAGCACTTCCATTCGGCCTGTACGTGTGGTCGGGTAGCGAGGACCGGATTGTGCGGCTTTTTGGCTGCTCAGAGCAGCGTGCGTGGCGGGCACGTCAAGGTCAGGGTGGAAGGAAGGACTGCCTGTGTGTGAGTGTGAACCACACGGTGGTCAGTGTTTCCCAGACGCAGATGGCGGGCTGAAACCGCACGGCGCTGCCAGAACTTTCCGGAGCTGTGTGCACTCCCCAGGCCGGCTTCCTCGGTGTAACCTGAATTTGATTGCCTGGAATGTCACATCACAGGGGTCTGGCTCTAGCGTCCCCATCTCGCAGTGATGTTTGTCTCGGGGTCTGATAAAGCGCATGGAGACCCCAGGTGGGGCCTGGGCTGCCCCGCTCTGGCACGTGGGGCTGACGGCACTCGTGCCTGCGTGGAATGTGCAACGCCATCGGGGTTACTTGAGCCGAGCCCGCTTGGAAACCGCTAAACAGGAACAGAAAAATCCTTCATTTTTCAAAGATGGAGAAGGGGCTTTGCCAGGGAACCAGACAATGGAAGTCACTATGGGCAGATGAGGGCTCATGGAAGCCTGTCCAGAGAACAGTTCCATTCTTCTAAGAAAAATAATTAGATGTGCTGTGCTTCTAAGCAGTCTCCTTGGTAGCATGTTGTCTTGACTGGGGTGTAGGGGGCTGGAGAGGGGAGCTCTGACCCCTGGAGGTGTGAGCGCTCCCCTCACAGCCCCGGTGCCCCGTGAGGTCTGTGCCCCCACGTAACCTGATCGAGGAGAGAGCAAGCCGCTTGCCCCCGTACCCGAGGATCCCAGCCCTCCCTTGGGCGGGGTCCACATGCTGGGCGGGGGCCCAGGAGCCCATCCCGTCCAGAGTCTGCAGGATTCTGGCCAGGAATGGACCAGGGCAGTGGCCAGCCACACAACTGCTTGACCTGTGAGGTGGGCAGGTGTGGATGGGTGTTGGACAGGTATAGACAGATATCAGACAGGTGTGGGCAGGTTGTCGGGCAGGTGTGGACAGATAGTCAGGCAAGTGTGGACAGGTGTCAGGCAGGTATGGACAGGTTCTTGGGCAGGTGTTGACAGGTTGTCGGGCAGGTGTGGACAGGTGTCAAGCAGGTACGGGCAGGTGTGGGCAGGTGTCGGGCTAGGGGGCAGCATGAGTGGCGGGTCGCGGTGGCTGCAGTGTGGGAGGAAGCAGACGGACGCTGGCAGTCTGACCTCGGCTTTTCTTTCACAGAGTCTTCGGTTTTGTGGCCCGGAAGCAGGGCAGCGCCACAGACAACGTGTGCCACTTATTTGCGGAGCATGACCCGGAGCAGCCCGCCAGCGCCATCGTCAACTTTGTGTCAAAGGTCATGATCGGCTCCCCTAAGAAGATCTGAGCCCCTTCCCGCCAGAGACAGGAGGGGGGCCGGGGCGTCTGCCGGGTGGCGGCTGGTGAGCCTGACGCTGCAGCCCCAGGAGGGGAAGGGGATCCCTCTCCGTCTTCATAGATCTGAGGACACAGCCCACCCTCTCCTGCCTCCCCTGGAAGACTGCTCCCCACACACTCCTGCTGCCAGGTGCTTCCCGGGTGGAGGCAGTTGGGCACCTGCAACGCCCACCTGGGCTCCACCGCGTTGGAAGGGGCCGTGTAAGGAAACGTGCCGGCATCTGTGGGAAGGAGGGCGCCCGGCCCTTTGGTTGTGGCCCGGCGTGAGCAGCGGGGCCATCGCCGGTGCGGAGGGCCCCGGTCCGTCCCGTGCCCCCGGGAGGAGACCTCTCTCCTCCACGACAGAGACGCTGGCTAACCGAGAAGGGTTTGCACGTCTGACGAAGGCTCGTGCAGGTCAGGCCCTTCCGGAACTCTGGGGAGGGGACGGTGCGATGGCTGTGAGGATGAGGAGGTCACCCGATGACATCAGAGAGCCTCGGCCCGGCGGGCAGTGGTGGCCCCAGCCTCCTGCTCACATGCCAAGTCTGAGCGGCGCACTGGCCGCGAGAGGAGAAAGAAGAGGGACATGAAATGCCATTTCATGTAATTTATATTCTGCTTATGCCAAATTATTTATGATGACACTTTCCTGTTGCTGGACGGGACGGGTCCCATCGCTGCGGGCCGCGGGGCTGAGCCCGTGTGGGTGCACAGGTGATCGGGGGCCGCAGCCCCGACAGCCTCGACCGCCTGCAGCCTGATGGTCGACGTTGCATTTCCAGGCTGCGGGTGACGTCCCTTCTGGGGAGGAAGGTTCCGGAGGGTGGGTCACATTTGGGTTTAGACTTGCCCCTCTGTGAGCTGCCGGCCACTCGTCCCGCCTCTGCGGCCCCCGTGGGATCCTGTGTTTCTAGCGTCCTGAGCGGAGAGACAGGAGGAACAGCACGAGGCTCAGACCTTCCAGCCTGTTCTTGAGCTGAGGACCGTTGCTCTGCACCACCCTGGAGACCAAGCCAGCTGTGCCGTTCGTGCCAAGGGCCCTGCGCGTCCCCCGGAGCGGGAGCTGGAAGGAAGGCCTGGTCTTCAGTGTAAGGTGCCTCTCGGCCCCGGGAGCTGCCCGCCCTGCCCGGCTCTGCAAAGTCCAGACCAGCTCTTGGGCCTCCCAGAGTCGCCGGCAGCCACACAGGAGGGGGTGGGAGTGTGTCTCGTGAGGTCTCTGCTTTAAGCGGGTCAGAGACCGACGTGGGGCCACACGCAGCCCGAGTGCGCGAGCCCCCGTGGTCGCTGAGAAGGCGGACACGGTCCCCGGCTGGTCCAGTAGCTGCACCGATCACAAGTGCCTCATTTCTGTGCCAAATGTTTGCCTTGGTCTTCGCGGACCTTCTCCGCCGACAGGTGTAGGGGTGGCCGTGAGAGACTCTGTGGGTGTCTCCCGGAAGCCCTGGTGGCCCGGTCCTCGGCAGAGGCCACTGGCATCGTAGCTTTCCCTTCGTGGCAGAAATTCGGCCAAAGGGACCTGAGCCTGAGATGGCTTCTACCCAGTTTGACCCAGAGACGGCAGCCTGGGTCCCGGGTCCTTCCGATGAAGGAAGAGGGCTCGTTTAGAAATCCGAGCAGGGGTGGGTGTGGGATTCGGGAGCACAGGCCATCAGATGACCGAGGCATCGGGGCCTCCCGTGCAGTCCCTGTCCGGAGCATCCCAGAAGCCACACCCGCTTGCTTTTTTAACTGACTGGCCAGCTGCGGCTTCTCGCAGGGGTCAGGGCATCAGGAAGTTCGCTCCCTCTACGGAGCCAAGGGAAGCCAGTTCCACGGGTTCTGGCAAGCTGGTATGACAGATTTCTCCCTGTTACACACCCGTTTCACAGAACAAGACGAATCCACAAACTGGGGGCTCAGACCGTGGGGAGCCCTGTCCCCCCCCCCCCCACGCAGGCCAGGGGTCACTCCGCGGAAGACGCTGTCCCTGACACCTGGCCTCCGGGCGCCAGCAGGCACAGGGGTCCTGTCCTGGGGAGGTCACGAGGCCTGCCCCCGACAGTGTCATAGCCAGGGTCCTATTAACCTGCTTGTTAACCGTATGCTGTATTCCTCCAGTGCTAACCTATAACCACATTAAGTCAAACCGAATTTAAGGGTCTCCACGTATATCCCTGGCGTCCTAGACCTCACGTCTCCTTATCTGCCTTACTTATTAGTGGGTATTTTTACTTTTCTTACATTGTAAAGAATATATCCAGTATGTAAATGAATGTTCTATAAACCTTTGTATAGTCATTTTCTCTGCTTCTCAAATATCATCTCTATTCAGAGTATAATAAAATTATAAACGTGGCAAAGCCTCGGGGAGGCAGGCATTTCTTGCGGTGTATGAAAGTGTGCGTGTGCGCATCCGTCTGTGTGTGCGTGGGCGTGTGCACGTGTGTGTCTGCATGTGTTGAATCGGGAGTTTGAAGCTGATTTTTTTGTGGGTCCTTGGATTCCATGATAAATTAACATGTTTTGCCTTTAGGAATGCATTTCAAGATTTCTGCCCAGAGGCCTTCGAAAACCTACATTCGAAGATACTAAGAACTGAATCATAACGTGTGGTGCTGCTCATAGATACTGATCCGTTTTGATGTTCAGCCCCCGAGGGGACTCTTCCCGCGTCTACAGAGTTGAGGCCTGAACCTGAAGTCTGGTGGGTTCACCTGTTGCTTCAATAATAGATGCTGGTCGTGCCCGGAACCACCCTCCTCAGTCTCCCCCCACCACCAGGTGGGGGCCCATCATGCTGGCTTTTTGCCGTCTTGGGTCTGGGCCGCCTCCCCATGTGACTGATGGGGACACAGGACCCATGGCCCCTCACTCTCTGCGTCCCTAAAGCCCAGAACTGTCGCCCAGGCCCCGGTGGGGGGATGGTCACTGGGCCGCACCACACACTGCCTTCCTTTCCCACTGCAGGCCTCGGGCACAGATGAGGTCACTGTCGTCATAAAGCCACGGGCTGCGACCATTCACGTAAACACAACTGCTCAGTCCCAGCCAGGAGCGTAAGGGAGAGTCATGTCCAACAAGAGGTTTGGGGGGCAGGGGCTGGACCCTTAACCACCGGTGTCACAGCAAGGAGTCAAGGTGGGCAGGGCCCAGCAGGGTGGGTTTCCAGGAACACAGTTTGGGTTTGTCACGGTGGCCTGGAGTCTGCCAGAGGATTCCAGAGACCAGCCACCACCAGGCACTGCCCGGCCTGGAGTCTGCCGTGCAGATTAACTCTGTGTTCGTCACCCAGGGGCTACTGCTGATGGAGGTACTGTGATGGGCATCTGGTTCCCACCCCCACAGGGCTCTGGATCTGTTGGAGATGGGCATCTGGGTCCTGCCGACGGGGGACCCTGGGTCTACTGAAGATGGGCACCCAGGTCCTGCCCACTGGGAGACCCCTCAATCTCTGGGAGATGGCCCCTTGTCCTGCCCATGGGGGACTTCCTGTCCCATCCTCCCTCATGGTTCTTGTTTCTGATAGAGGTATGTGTGGTCACCAAGAGCGTGAGATGAGCTTCCTCAGGGCCTCAGAGGTCACATTTCACACAGCAGACGCAAAGTTGGAGTTTCCAGGCAGACTTGGGGCCGTGGGCACATGCTGGGCAGGGACATTGCATGACACGGGACTGGCTGTATCCAGACACGTTTGGGTGCAAGGCTGTTGGGCTGGTAACAAGAAAAGGATCCAAGAAGGAATGGCCTTAGCGTCCCTGAGGAATCACGGTCTGCAGTGCCTGGGCCAGGGCAGCAGTGGGGGGTATCGGACCCCAAAGCCCTTTGCCTGTGGGAGGGTGCCCGATGCCACGATAGGTGACCTGGCCCGAGGCCTCTCTGTCCCCATGGATCTGAGATAGCAGGGTGGTGGGGGGCCACCAGGAGGAGGCTGTGCCCCTCCCGGGGAACACACCGTCTCCCGCTGTCATGGGGTCCACAGAAAGGCTCAGCCACGGAAGTCTCCCTGAGCCACGGCTCCACTGTCTCTACCACTGAGACACCTGTGTCGCCAGCAGCAGCCGCAGGGACCACGGGAGCCTCAGCACCAGGGAAACCACACAGACCAAAATGCTGCGGCAACACAGTGATGATCGAGCCATTCGTGCGGGCACAGCCTGCCGCGGGCCAGGACCCGGGGCCACACGTACACCGGGCCACCGCCTGCTGACCGATCAGAGGTTAGTAGGAGCCAGAGTCTCCTAACATAAGAGCCCAAGCGTCCTGGCGACGGTAGAAAACCACCCCAAAACGACCCGTGTACCGGGAACCAGGAAATTCATGACAGGAGAAAAGACAGTCCCTCTGCCCCCAACATCCGGATGAATCCGAGGCCAGAATCCCCGGCCGAGGACAAAGCAGCCGACGAGGCTTCAGCCGGCACATGCAAGCCATCCTCATGCAAGTGAAAAGACAGAAAAGCACGGCAAAGAAACAGGCGATGGAAACGAAGCAGACGGAAGTTTCCTTACAGAACGGAAAGGTACAAACAACAACTCGCTGGAGGCGGGGTCACAGAGGGAGGGGACAGGAGAGGGGCCCTGCCTTCTGGGACCGAACAAGGGAGCCTGCCACAAGAAGTGGGCCGCCTCCGGGACCCGTGGGGACAGTCACGGAAGACACAACCGCAGTGTCCTTGAGTCCCGGGAGGGGAGCAGGAGAGCGGGGGCTACAGAGTAGTTGAGGCAGCCACCAAAGACCCCAAATCCACAAAGACCCGGCCTGTAGATTCAAGAAGCTGAGTGAGCCCCAAGCTAGACAAACGACAGCAAAAAAATCCGTGCAACTGTCTGCTGTGAATTCTACAGTCCCTGAACTGGTCATGATGTCACGGTTCGTGGGATTGAGCCCCGCGTCGGGCTCTACACTGACAGCACAGAGCCTGCTTGGGCTTTAATCCCCCCCCCGCCCCTCCCCCACTCGTGCTCTCCCTCTGTCTCTCAAAAATAAATAAATGTACATAAATAAAAAGAAAAAAACGCTTGAACTAAGCACACCGACCAAGGGACAGAGCTTGGCACAGGAGAACCAAAACACGACCCAACTGCACACTTTATGCTTTGGATTCAGTGACAGCGGGTTGAAATTAGGATTTGAGACTATCTTGCCAACGTTAATTTTAAAACGCCAAGGCCCTGTACCAGTGTCTGACCACACGTACTTCAGGGCACAGGACACAGCAAGGCGCAAGGAGGCCCATCATACAGCTGTGGAGGCTCAGTCCCTGGGGAAGACACGACGACCCTCGACGCCTACCCACCAGACAGAGCCTCAGCGACGGAAGCCAAGGCTGGTGGAGCCTGAAGGAGAGGCAAACCCACACTTGTGGCTGGGGGCTCAACGCCCCCTTCTCGGCAACGGGGGGAGCTCCGCAAAGGACGCAGGACCCCAGGCAACACGAGCAGCCAACGGGATCGAATGGACAAACGTGGGCCTGCCCACCAGCAACAAAAGACACGTTTTGAAGCAACTGCCGATGTTGGCCAAGATAGCCCGTACTCTGACCCACAAGCGGAGGGTGGATCCAGGGAAGGGCATGCATCCTGTCCAGGAGAAATCATGGTTCCGCAGACCGTGTACGGTCACCCGGATTCTGGCGGACAGCAGGTGTAATTGGGACAAGAAAGCAGACATTGGTTGAGTGCCTACTGTTTACCAAGCACAGCGCCAGCACCTGCTGGTTTATGGGTCCGCCCTTCCTGGGCTGCAGAGTCCAGGCAGTCCCCACTTGAGGCACGCTGTAGTGGGGGGACAGGGCCCCACACAGATGGCCCGGGTGACCATCTGTCGCACTGCCTGCAGACAGCCCCAGTGGGCGGCCCCGGGAGCTTTCCCCGTGCCCCTGTCGTTCCCGTGGTAGGGTGGGGACGAGCGAGGTGACCCTCCTGCTTGGACACACACAGCTGCAGGTGGCCCTCGCCCATTTACAGACAATGACGATCGGCGGCAGAAAGGGTCAGTAGCTTGATCGGGACACAGGCCTGGAAAAAAAAAAAGAAGAATCGCAGTTTGTGGTCGCCCTTGTGTTTGGTTTAGTGTCTTTCGGTGCCCCAGCTGGGCGGCCGGAGCCTGTGTCCTCCCTGAGAGGCCCGTCCCTGCACCCTCTCCCCCAGTGAGCGATTCCCGTGAACTGGCTCTTCCTGCTGCGCTTTGCCCTGCATTTGGACCGGAAGATGCCCGGGATTTGCGCTTAAGCCGGGGTTGGGGGGGGGGGGGGGGCGCTGCTGAGCGCCTGGCGGGCGGCATTGCCCCCTGGTGGCCAGCGCGGCTTACTGCAGCAGGGCGGGACCGCCCGTCCCAACAGCGCTGCGCTGTCAGCCGCGGGCCTGCAGGTGGCGCCGGAAACGGACGCGCATTCCCTCTGCGGCTGTGACCGGCCACCTGAGCCAGCTCCTTTGTCCGAGGAGAACGGTTGTAGTGCTTCCCTGCAAGGTCGTCCTGAGAATGAACTCCGCGGATGGGCTAGCACAGCCCGTGCGCGTCATTTCCAGCCACAGTTGTGCTTGCAAATCATCGATGGTCTGTCACCCCCGTTAGGTGAATCCACAGGATTTGTGGATCATCAGCATTTCCAACCCTGAAAAGCTGAGCCCTGTGAAAAGTGACGAACGCGGTGACACTCCCCCCCCCCCCCCCCCCCACAGGACAGGGGCGGACAAGCCTTTCGGAGTTCAGGTGGGGGGCTGGTGTGCTGGCTTGCACAGGGGAGGCTGGGGGTAGACCCCCAGCAGCTGGTTCCAGAAGCTTCCCCTCCCAGGCGAGCGCGCTGGTCTGGCCTGGGCGGCTCCGTCTTGCCAGGAGTGGGGGCGGATGAGCTCCGAAGGGAGGACGGAGCACCGTCCTCTCTTCCCTCCACACAAGCCATCCTCGTGCTCAGGTGAGAGGCACAGAGGAATCCCAGGAGAAAACCAGAACATGCTTCCTCCCCAGGGGATGGAGATGCCCCCTAACTGACTGTGGTGTTGGTGGATGGCACGGAAGCTACTGAGAACCACCCAGTCTTACATCTTCAGTGGGTGACGTGACATGCTATGCGTTGTATCTCAAGAACACAGTTGTAAAAGTAAAACCAGAAGAGAATCCAGGAGGAGAGTAAAGACAGACTTGAGCATCCTCGGAGATCCAAGCTGGGATCCAGGCATCCCGGTGAGGAGGGAGACGGGACTTGGCCTGCAGCACCCAGCACTGGATGGGCTGAGGCCCTGCCTGTCACCCCGGGCAGCGGTCTGGGAGGCGAGACTGGGGAGCCTTGACAAAAAGCCTTTCTCTGGGGGCGCCTGGGTGGTTCAGTCGGTTAAGCATCCGACTTCCGCTCAGGTCACGATCTCACAGTACGTGAGTTCGAGCCCTGCATTGGGTTCTGTGCTGACAGCTCAGAGCCTGGAGCCTGCTTCACATTCTGTGTCTCCCTCTCTCTCTGCCCCTTCCCTGTTCATGCTGTGTCTCTCTCTGTCTCAAAAATAAATAAACATAAAAAAAAAAAGTTAAAAAAAAAAAAAGCCTTTCTCTGTCAGTCTTCTGCCCGGTGTTGATTTTAAGAGATGAGATGTGTCTGCTGAGGATGAGGCTGTAGGCTGGTGCCAGGCTTCCCTGCTGTGCCCAGAGGCCCTGGGCGCCTGCTCTGAGGCCCGGCAGAGCCGAGAGACTGCGGGAGACGTGGGGACAGGCAGTTCCCCAGACATAATGGGGGCTCCGAATGGGGCGGCCAGCTCTCCCAAAGACCTGGGCCGAGCAGCTTTCCAACATCACCTCGGATGAAGAAATCCAACTCGGCAGGTCGGATTTCCCAGGGGTGCACAGGCGGGCACGGAAGAGCCCGTCTGTCCTCAGCCTCCGTCAGTCACTGGGAATCTGGGGGCGGGCTCTTGACCACATTGCAGGGCAGGCTGGTGAGAATTTGGCAGAGACACGGGCTGGACCACGTGGCCGGGTGGGGCTGGGGCCTGGGCTGCGGCCCCTGATGCGGGAGGCGGTGGGGGGGGGGTAGACCCCGGGAGACAGCTAGGTGGGTGGGGTCTTCCGTGCATTTGTTCCCACCGCCACCCGGCAGGGTAAACAGTTCTGAGCACGCAGAAGAGAGAGAGGCAGTGATTGCCCAGGTCCAGGGAGGTGCGGGGCAATGGGGCACAGGCTCTGAAGACCCTCAGAAGCCCCCAGAAGACGTCAGCCTTCGCGGGGGGCCAGGAGGGTCAGAGCCCAGGTGGGGCACCTTTCCCCTCCCGTCCCGCTTCCTCCCCGGCCCCTTCCAGAGGGCTCAGCAGCAAATCCTTGGGGAAGGAGAACTGGAACTCTAGGACCTGCTTGTCCAAACCGGATTGTTTTCCAGGGCCACATCTGTGGGGGCATCTCACCGTGTAAAAATGGCCAGAGACGTGGCGGGGCCGGCCTGACCTCTCAGCCAGCCTGTGCTCCCCCCGGAGCAGGTGTGAGGGACAAGGCCGAGGGAGCCAGGCCGCTCTGCAGCGGCCCCACAAGCCTACTTGGCCGTGGCCAGAAAAGCTGTCGCGTCCAGCAGGGGGGCCCCGGGGCCTGGCATTCCTGGAGGCAGCAGGAGGGCGCGGGTGGCGGGGAGGACTGTCCTCCTGAAGAAGCCGGCTCTGCCCAGAGAATCACCTCTCCAGGTGTGGAGAGGGGTCCATCCACCAAATCGCAACCGTGAGGGCACGGGAGCTGTTCCCGCTGCAGCTGGGAGCGCAGAGACAGCGGATGAATGAGACACGGGGAAGGTGCTTCCATGGCGGCTTAAAGAGGTTGGTGGCTCTGGTTGGTGCCGCGCAGCAGTGTGGACAGGCGTGTGCTCAGCATGCGGGGGAGGGGGGGCAGCCTGCTCAGGCTCCGCTGTGTGATGAGGGGCCGCAGACACCATTTCTCTACAGGGTTGCAACGGAGATAAGCTGAGGTGAGGCGAAAAGAGCTGGCGTGAAGCCCAGGACACAGTGAGCTCTCCATGGGCGGTGCTGTGTCCTCATCACTGTTGTCACCACCATCATCGTCATCACCACGGTGCAGAATTACTAGCTCTCCCAGCCTGTGGGCGGCCATGAGCAGGTGTGTGTATCTGAGCGGTTTAGGCTCTTAAGCGGGTCTCTCACCTCCCGGTTGTCCAGAGGAAAGCAGGAGAAGATCTGCGGAAAATGGACACAGATACATTTAAAAGCGGACGTTGGGGAAAATGGGGAAGTGATTTCAACAGGAGCTTTACAAAGAAGATACGCAACCAGCAGATCGGCACATGAAAATGACCCCAGAATCATTAGGCGTTGGGGACATACACATTAAAACCACCGTGAGCCATCACCCCGTCTCTCTGGGCGTGGTGAAAACCACAACCGAGGACCCCAAGAAGGGCGTGGGGTTACTGAACGTCTTCATGCCGCTGGCAGAACGCAAACGCTGTGCGGTCTTTTCCGGAACGGTTTGTCATTTTCTTCTACTTTCGGATACGCTTTTCTTATTTCATAGGCAATTTCTCATATACGTATACCATATAACCCAGCAAGCTTGTGCTAAAGTTTTTACGCAGTGGGAAAGAAAAGTGTCTTCAACAAAGACTCATACAGGGAGGTCTATAGCAGCTTTTCAGAACTGCCCCAAATGGGCAACGACTGGTGTCCTTCCACCAGGTGGTGGGTAACAAAGAATGTAAATTTTAAAATAAACATAAAGTAAGGGGAGTGTTCTGAGCGGGAGTTATCTGAGCAATATTAATGTTTAAACTTGACTAGGCATTTACTCTGTGCTGGGCTTCATCTCATACAACCCTCCAAACAACCCGGGGGGGGGGGGTAGCCAGTGGATAGTAAGAGCTAGACCCCACTGCAGAGCTGAGAAATCCCATTCTGGCTGCCAGACAGCCCAGATCACCCCGGACGATGAGCACTGAGCATGAGAACTGCTCCCGGGACTGCCCCCCGCACCCCTCCCTTTTCCTTCCTTTCCCTTTCCCCAGGACCGGACTGAGGCACACGTACACCCCCAGGCCTAGATACTAGACAAGGTATGCATATTCTCTGTATGGGCGCAAGCATTTGCTAGGCTGGGGGCATGGAAGGGACTTTGAAGGACTGCTGATCTTTTGCTCTGTATTCCTTGGAGAAGTCCCCTGTGCTCCATCAGGGGGTGTGTGGGGCTGAAAGCACCACCGCCCACAGCCAGGAGACCTCTTCTTGGCTCTGTGGGAGGCTCCGCTCATGGAAGGGATTGTGAACCTGCACACAGAGGGCCCCACCCCCTGCCCATGTTTCTTGCCCCCAGCTCCCCTGCACGCCAGGGAGTCTGGATTGGTGGGTCTGCTTTATAGAGTGTATGTGTTTGCGTGCAAGTGTGTGTGCATGAGTGTTACTGTGTGCACGTGCATGTATATATGTGCATGTTTGTGCACGTGAGCACATGCGTGTGCATGTGTGTACATGCGTGTGCATGCTTGCGTGTGCATGTGTGTCGGGTCTTTCTAAATCACCCTCGAGCCCCGGCAGGTTAGTGACAGCGGTAGGCCAGGAGCGGCAGAGCACGGAGCTTCAGGGGCCTCCCTGCTCCTCGGTGGCCGTCAGGGACCCGGCTGGGAGGGACACCTGCGACCCCAGGACCTTCCTGTGGGCGGGTGTGATATGAGTGCCTCACAGAGCCTGTATCTTACGACGACCAGGGCACTTCAACCTCGACTTAGAGAAAATGCAGTGGGCATGGCCTTTGCGGACCTGGGTGGGTGGGTGCAAACTGCCCCCGGCCCCCCGGTTGGCGGCGGGACCCCGCGGCTGCACCTGGCTCCTGTCCTGGGCTCTGGGCTGCCCTCCCAGGCCGGCCAGTCCTCCCCTGGGACCACATGTGCAGTGCAGGAGAACGTGGAGGAAAATACACGATGGCTACCTGTAGTTGTGCCACAGCGGTCAGAGTTTTCCCTTCGTTTTTAATTATTTTGGATTTTCAGAAATGGCCATAACGCTGCTAGAATCCTTTACCTTAAGGAAAACTGTAAATAAGCCCCTTGATGCGCGGGGAGCGCAGGGTGCCGGCGCGGCCGGCAGGCGGCGCGCGCGCGCCTTCCCGGACACGCGAGAGGGGAGGAGGCCGGGGGCGCGGTCCCCTGGGAGGACTGGGGAGGGGGCGGGGGTCCAAGCAGAGGAAGGGGAGCGGTCGGGAGCCCTCGAGGAGAATGGAGGTTGGGGGGAATGGAGTGGGCGCGGAAGGGGGTTAGGGGGGTTCTGCAGGGAGGTCAGAAGTCAGGACGAGGGAAGGGGGGGAGGTCCACGCGCAGGAAGGAGAGGGGGCGGAGTCTGCAGGCAGGTGGGGGCGGGGGTCCTGGAGGAGAGTGGAGGTTGGAGGGGTGGAGTCCGGGAGCAGGATGGGAGAAGGATGGGGTAGGGGTTCCGCTCTGGGGCCTGGGTAGTGGGGCGGACGGAAGTTGGGAGTTGGAGTCCGCGCGGAGGATGGAGGTGGGAGCGGGTGTGGGGGGGTCTGTTCCGAGGACGGGGATGGGGCCGGGGTGCGCGTGGAGGACCGGGGAGGAGCGGGGGGGCCGGGATCGGGGGTCCCCGGCGCAGACTGAGGAGAGGGCGGAGGTCAGCGTGGAGGAAGGAGAGGGGGCGGAGTCTGCGGGGAAGAGGGGTCGGGGTCGGGGTTCCTCCGGGAGGACGGCGGTTGGGGGTTTGGGGTTTTTGGGAAGCCCTGAAGAGAAGGCCTGGGTCCACACGGAGGACAGAGAGGGGGAAGGAGAGGGGGCGGGGCCCGGGGAAGAGGACCTAGCGGGGTCGCGGGCGCAGGTGCTTCCTGGGCTGTGCTGGCCAGGGTGCTGGCTGGGGGGGGGGGAGGGGGGGGAGTGTACAGAAAGTCTCCTTGCTCAGAGCCTGCTCCAGTGGGGTGGGGGCTCCTGCAGGGACCCTGCGTTGGGGGACAGAGGGGGGCCTTAAAACGCTGGTGGACACACAGGCCTGTGACCCCAGGTGGCCAATTTTTTTTTTTTTTTTTTTTTTAGCTAAAGATTTATTTATGCTGTAAGGATCCCTTCTGAGCAGGTTTTGATGTCCTTTTAGAAGCTTCTGCGAACCTACCGAAGAATGCATTCCATTGTCTCTGAAAGGTTTGGGGTCCTCTCTTTTAAGGGTGCCTCTTAAGGTGGATTTATCTAAATCAGAGTTTCCCCAGAATGGCCATTACAATTCCAGACTTCCTTGTGACCCAGAAGTGCCCCCCTTTGGGGTATATACTGTGAGGAATTGTAAACAGGTATCTAAACAAAAATGTGTGCATGGATGTTCATTGCAGAAACACTCATAATATCCAAAAGGTAGAAACTACTCTGGTGTCCATCAACTGATGTGTGGATAAGACATCTGTTGGTGCAGTGGGCTTTATTTTGCCCCAGCAAGGAATGAGCACTGATTCATACTACAGTGTGGGTGAGCTTCAAAAATATGTTAGTAGAAGAAGTCAGACACAAAGGATCACATATGGGATTCTGTTTGTATTTAAAGTGTGTAGAATAGGCAAATTTAGAGTCAGGGCAGACCAGTGGCTGCCAGGGGGCTGGGGGGGGGGGGTGTTGGTGGGGACAACAGAACGTGGCTGTTTACTGGGTACAAGGTTTCAAAAGGTTTTGAAACTACATGGTGGTGCTGATCACTCAACACTGTGAATGTACTAAAATGCCAGTGTTCATTTCGTGCTCATGTCATCCCATTGAAAAACTGAATCGTGCATGAATGAGTGGGTTTTCAGAGTCTTTGGAGAGGCAGAGTAATCCGGTGGGAAGACCACAGATTTTACATATGGAAGGATGTGGTTGCAGTTCTGGGCTTTCTCACTGTGCCACCCGGGACCGGTCTCCTGACCTGGAGCTCATGCTAAGTCTGTGTTTCTATGTGGATTAAATGAGATGCTCGAACCAAAATAAGCCTCGATGCTTGGTGTATTTTAAGAGGGTAAATTGGGGAAGTCATCTGCAGGAGCAAAGAGAGGGAGCATACGAAGGGTATGGTGAGAAAAGCAAGGGAGAGCAGGGTGTGGTCAGTGCTCACTGGGCCCTGGGAACCGCCCCCCTCCCCCCCCTCCCCACTTCCCTCAGCGGCTTCCCAGCTGCGTCACCTTGAACCAGTGGCTCAATCCTGTGTCCCTGGAGTCTGAAATGGTGTTGGTAAAGGAGGCACTGTCCAGGAAGAGGTGGTCTTGTTTTGCAAACCCACGTGGGTTCCTGGTCTGTGGGTCTTCTGTAATAAGGAAGGGAGGGAACATGGACCCAAGAATGACCAGGGTCCTGGCAGGGTGTTTCTGATTTTGTTTTTCGCACTGTAATTACACCTTTTGAAATTTTATTTAATTTATTTTATTTTAAATATTTACTTATTTTGAGAGAGAGAGAGGGCACGAGCAGGGGAGGGGCAGAGAGAGAGGGAGAGAGAACCCCAAGCAGGCTCAGTGCTCAGCACAGAGCCTGACCTGGGGCTCCATCCCACAAACCACGAGATCATGACCTGAGCCGCAATCAAGGGTTGGACGCTCAACTGACTGAACCACCCAGGCGACCCCTCTCCCCCCGACCTTTTTTTTAAGTTACGGTTTTAGGTTTATATTCTGGTTGGGGACTCTCTGAGCTCTTTATAGAACTCAGAGCTCACAGAGCCGTTTTGGGCAGCATTGAAGAGAATGTCAGAAACCAGCCCCACTCAGATGTGGTCTCACTGCGTGTCTACGCAGACCTGGAGGGAAAACAGAATGTCCATCCCTGAGTTCCATGTTGCGGTCTCAACACTTTGGACCTCAGATCCCCCTGCGTAAAGAGGAGGATCCTCTTGATGAAGGAAGGCCGCCGTGACATTGCACTAGGGTAGGGTAAGTATGTCCCATGCAGAATTTGGGACATACTTACAGTAAATAATCTTTGCTCGTTTAAATCCGCATTCACCCAGGCCTCCCTAAACTGTTACTTGCTGATGCTGGCAACTAGCCTGGGTCCCCGCTGAGGGCCGCTGTGGGTGTCCAGGATGCGAGGCAACCCCAGCCTTGCCCCCATCCGATTGGCAGGCACAGGGCAGCCCCGGGGATGGGGTGGGAGCAGGCTGACTGCAGATGCCCAGGTTTGAGCCTCCTTCTCCTTCAGCTGAGGGCTTTGTGAGGGTCTGTTGCATTTATCCAGGGCCCATGGTGGGCCATTCTGCGGGCCTCCCGTTGCCCGTCCCCCCGCCCTGTGTGCTTGGTGCTGTTCTGTCCTGGCCCCTGAGAGGTTGTATCTGCAGAGCCCCGTGGGCTGAATCAGACCGGAAGTTTCCCTTGGATCCCTGGGGCTCCCCGTAGTGATCGGACGGTACTTTCAGTGAACTTCCACTCTGCCAGCTGGAGAGCAAGAGTGAAGGACCTGAGTGGGGCTTTTGAGGCCTTTTTACCCAACATGCTGTTCCATTGGGGCTGCCTGATGGTCTGAGGTCTCTCTGCTCCTGCCCCCGGGTACTGGGGACCAGAGAGGTCGTTTCTGGATGTATGACTGTATGTGGACACGTGGAATGCACACCAGGGAGGGCTCTGGTGGGGCTCGAAGCTGGGCTGGGCCGTCCGTCTGGCTCCCGTGGGGCAGCCTGTCCTCGTGGCCAGCAGATTCCGGATCTTCTTCATCTCCAGGTTACCGCATAGCTGCCTCTTGGATTTTGCCCTGTTTTAACCAGGTCTTTGAATGAAGTTTTCTCTCTTGAAGTTCCGAGATCCGCTTGGTTTTCCGGCCGCCCCCTGACGTACCCACACTATCAGTGTCTTTTCCCAGGCCCGTCAGCTCTCCCTATAGCCACCTGTCAGTAGGGGGCACTTACTCCTGATTTCCATACTGGGGGAGACGGAGCCACTGGAAGGTGCCTGGTCAGTAAACACGGCTCCTGTTGATTGGAATAAATAATTACCTTACCTCACTTTTCCAGAGCACGACTTGGGTCTGATGGCAGATGACTCCACTGTGCGGCTGCGTGCGAGGAGGTCCCGGAGGGCCTCTGGCGGTGTTATGCCGGGACACAACGTGTTCGGGGGAACATTTCCTGAGCGGTTAAAGGTGCTTTGTAGGATATAGATGCTTTCCCTTCCAATAGGGCAGCCAAACATTTGTGCTCCTGAGTTTGCGGGCATTTTGGACGGTGGAATGGGAAGCAGGATTTGCCGGAATGTGCTCCCTCCGCTGATTTGTCTATCACAGTACGGGATCCTTGGAGGGTGGGGCTGCGTGGTCCCAGACACGTGGGAGGGGGCTCCCCCAGGCTTGGTAGAGAGGCTCCACAGCCCGGGCAAGCATGACGTTGGGGGACCAGGTAGCTTGGCGCAGGGCAGACAGCCCAGCTCACTGCACAGGCCATGGGGGATGCTGAGGGGTGCTGAGTGGCCCTCAGCCCTGCCCGACGTCCCCCGGAATCTGTGTGGCACATGAGGAGGGATCCCCAGTAACAGCGATAGGCTTCTTGCCTGCCTTGGTTCATGTCACGTTCGATTTCGAGACATGAGGTCATGTCCCCTCGAGCACGCAGAGTTGCAAAGTGACTGGCACCATGGGCAGGTTCATCTTCCCCGGGGCGGGGGTGGGGTCTGTCTTCCTGTCACTGGGCTCAGCCCCGAGGCCCCCCTCCCTGGACACCACCTCCCACCTGCCACCCTGGCCAAGCTCTCCGGCCGCCTGCCCAGGCTAATTTAGGGTGTGGTACGAGCCAGCTCACAATTGCTGGGGAGCAGGCTCAAGGCGGAGTCCAGAGCGGGGTCCACACACATCTGCCACTTAGGAGGGGCCACTAGGACTGCCCTAGTGACCTGCTGGGCATGGGCTTAGGGGCAAGGAGACAGATGTGGCAAGCTCTCCCCATGGGTACGCAAGCCCCCTCCCCCCCCCCCCCGAGCTGCGTGGCGGTTCTTGGGGTGGGCAGGACACGGCCAATAGCAAAGCTGGTCAGGGGGAAGCACTAGCCTGGGGCCCAGGTGACCAAGTGCCACATGCAGGAGGAAGCATCTACCCATCTCCACGCAGCCACTGAGGAACATTCTGGGGCTCAGAGCATCTGGGATGGTGGCCTCGGTGTCTCCGGGGAGGCCCACACCCAGGAAGCACCAGGGCACCCAGAGGAGGCTGCTGTGTGGCTCGGTGGGAGGGACGGACCCAGCACAAGTGGCCGTGTGCTTCTGGACAAGAAGCTGACTGGGATGTGTGTGTGGCAGGGAGACTGGGAACACTTGGACAGACATGGAGGTGAACAGAAACCCTTGGGCAGTGAGCGAAAGCAAGTGCCAGGAAACCTAGAGGGGTGGGGCTCAGGCGGTTAAGCGTCTGACTTTGGCTCAGGTTCATGAGTTCGAGCCCCTAGTCGGGCTCTGTGCTGACAGCTCAGAGCCTGGAGCTGCTTCCGATTCTGTGTCTCCCTCTCTCTCTCTCTGCCCCTCACCCACTTGTGTTCTCTCCGTCTCTCTCTCAAAAATAAATAAGCATTAAAAAAGAAATTAAAAAAAAAACCCAACCTCCCAGGGGTTGCATGGTGAAGAAGGGCTGGGTCATCACCCCTCTGGAGCCACGGCCCCTGCTGGTGCCCACCTGAGCTCAGCTGTCTCTGCCCTGAATGGTGGGCTCTAACCAGAAAGTTCAGGTGGGACACGCCCACCCCCCCACTTGACTACGTTCCCTGGCCTAAAGACTCAGGAGCCCCCAGCTGGCTCCCAGGACACCACAGGCTTCCCCAGGGTGGGCTCGGGGGTTTCACCTAAGAGGCTTTGGGAAGAGGGCATCAGGAAGCTGGTGGAGAAGCCAGATTTACGTGGAGGGATTTTGACGGGATTTTAGGGGTGGCTCAGGGCTACAGACAGACCATCAAGAGGAAGGGGCTCGACCCCCAGCACGGCCCCTCCTCCCTCCAGACGCCAATCCACGTGTCACCTGGGTTCTGACCGACCAGCTACAGACTAGAGGCTCCCACGACCCCTCCCTGGGTTTGGTGAACTGGCCGGAGCCGCTCACAGGACTTGGGGGACAGATCGCTCACTAGATCCCTGGTCTGTTGTAAAAGGCTTAAGTCAGGAACAGAGGGAAGGGAGAGCTGCCCAGGGCGCGGATGGGGAGGGAGCGCCGAGCTCCCTGCCGCCCCGGAGCCCGCTGTCCCCCCATCTCCACGTGCTCACCAACCTGGAGGCTCTAGGGACCCTGTCTGTTGGGTTTTATGGGGGTTTCATTACAGGAGCGTGATTGATGAAATCATCGGCCATTGGTGATGGATCCAACCTGCAGCCCCTCCTCCCGAGGTCGGGGGGTGGGGCCTACAGCTCCGCCCCTGTAAGCCACGTGGGCGGTCCCGCTGTAGCCCCTCCTCGCGTGGTCAGGGGGTGGGGCTGACAGCCCCGCCCCTGTGACCACGTGGGCGGTCTCCGTGACAACCAGCCCCCACTTCAGGTGCTTTTCCAAACTCTGCTACCACTAAAGACACCTTTCTGCTCCTCCACTTAGGAAACCCCGAGGGTTTGGGAGCTGTGCCGGGAGCGCGCCTGGAGACCAGATCTGTCTTCCTATAAACGACAGCCCCACAGCTGGGGGGTCTTGTGCGCAGAGGGACAGCCGCGACGCTGAGAGAGCCTTGGGGTGAATGACACATGTCAGAGCTGCCTGGTGTGTCCGTCCTTTGCTGGGGTGGACTATTCTCAACTATCCCCAGGCCACGTTTCTACTACGGAGCCCAGTTCTGCTGGGTACGGCTGCTGGCAGCTCTCCCAAATCCTGTCGTCTGCCAGCCAGCCAGCCACGGAAGGGACGGATCCCCGTCTTCTTACCCGACGGCTTCCGCACGCAGCCCGCCCTTGCCTCTCCTCACTCCACGCCGCGCATTTTCCTGAACACGGCCGCATTTCAGTAAGGTGGAACTTTCTGTCATGTGATAAAAGCATTGGGTTGGACACAATGAGGGAAAATGTGTGACCAGTTTCGACTCTGCGTTTACCACGTGTTTCGGGAAGTGTGGACTGGCCCGTGGGCTCCGGAGGTGACTCTTCCAGAAGGGAACGCCAGGACAGGAGACTTTCCAGCAGCCACAAGGTACCTGTTCTGTGCGGGGGGAGGGCTGCTTGGGGTCGGGGTTCACTGGTCATCACGGTGGCCCTCGATGGCCCGTTGTGGACACAACAGAAGCCAACAGAGGTGACATTCACGGCCCGCGTTCCCATGGGGGCCTGTGGCTCTGTCCTGCGGCCTCAGGTCAGCCATGACCACAGTTTGGGGGCTCTGGCCCGGCTCCACACCAGCTCTGTCCTCTTTACGCAGGTCTGGGATGTCCCGTCCTCGTGGAAGAGGCACCAGAAAGCCCCAGAACAACAAGAGGATGCCTCTGACAGCACCTGCACGGGCTGGTCACCTGGCACGTCTGCCCCTGGTTCAGGGCAAGTGACATGGTGGGGGCACCGTCCCAGGGCCCGGAGGCCACACCCCATCCAGGAGGCACATGGCTGTGACCCAGTGGTCAGCATCTGCTTGTGCAAGCAGGCCAGGAAAAAAGCCCCCCTCCCCGCTCCACACACTTTCAGGTGCCCAGGCAGAAACCTGACCTCAGCTGGACGGAAGGAAAGGAGAGGGAAGGGGAGGCATCTGGGGGCTCACCCAGCTCCAAAGCCGTGGTCTGAGCAGGAGGGAACCACACAGTCCTTCCTGCTGGGCATCCCTCGCTGGCCTCCCTTTCTCTGCGCTGGTCCTCCTTGACTCACACAGGGTCACCTGTTCCTGGTCTGTCCGTGGCCAGAGGGGCGTTGTGAGGGGCCAGGCCTGAGGCCGTACTACTGGAATCAGAACAGAGTGGGGCCAGCGTCCAAGAGAAGCAGAAGGGACAGGGGTCCTGGGCGCCCAGGAGGAAGAACCCAGACCAGTCTACCTGTTCCCCTAGATCCCTTCGTTTCCCCTGCAGCCTGGAGCTGACATGTCCTGGCAGTTGCCTCGGGCATTGGAAGGGACCCCAGGGAGCATGAAGACATCACTTCTCAGCTTGGTGGTGGCCTCACCAGAAAGACCAGCTTCTGCTGGATTGTCTCGCAGGTCACCGAGGAGGAACCACTTATCAGAGTCAGTCCCCTGCTCCTCACTTGAGATGCTGGCGTCTTCTGCCCTAAGGAGGGGCCTCTCTGGGGACAGGGATGGTCACGTGCCAGACAGCTATGGCTGTGTCACCAGGTGCCACAGGCACGGGCTTGAGCAACAGATGTTGGTCTTCTTGTGGTTCTAGGGGTCGGAGTCCTGGATGGAGGGGTCACAGGGCCGGTGGCACTCCTGAGGCCTCTCTGCTGGGCGTACAGATGGCTGCCTGCTCCTGTGTCCCCAAATGGACGTCCCCTCTGTGTGTGCCTGTGTCCTGATGTCCTCTTCTTAGGAGGATGCTAGTCACATGGCCTGAGGGCCCACCCCAGTGGCCTCATTTAACATAGTTATCCTTCAGAGACCCTCAATCCAAACACACTCACACTGGGGACATTGAGGTTAGGGCTTTGCCCTGTGAAATTTTGGGGGGGGGGCACAATCTGTCCATAACGGGTGTCAAACAGAAGGAGGGCTGGGCTCCGGGTGGCCCAGCCCCAGTGAGGTGACCTAAGACAATGCCAGTGTCCTCCAGCCGCTGGGAGCGAGGGGCATTAAGGCACAAGGGATGAGCCCCGTTGCAGGGCAGTGATGGAGGCGGGGATAGGAAGGTGCCCAACGTGTAACTAGAGGAGAAACCAGGTGTGATTGGTGCCTGAAGATCAGCCTGAGGGCCACCTCGGAGCCCCCAGGGTGGCCCCTGCCGCCTGACCACAGGCAGCACTGCCAGTGACCCCGGGGCGGTCTTCATGCGGCACCCGGACGGGCAGCCAGCTGGAGCAGAGGCCTCGCTTACTAGTAGCTTTTCGGAGAAGTTGCAAAACACTGGGGAGGCCTGTGGGGACCCAGGCCTCTCCACCTTCCTTTTTGTGTAAACAAAGAAGCTGCCAAAATGGAAAGCTTGCTGCCTCGTCCTTCCTTCAGAGGCCGATACTGGGGCTATCCATCACATCAGCCGGGCCAGGAGCCCACAGCAGGACCCAGCAGGACCCCACCCGCCAAACGCGCGCGGCCCTTGGTCGACCATCGGGTCTGGCGAGCGCTGATGTTTATTCCAGCTTCATAATTAAAGAGGAATGTTAAGTGTGCCACTCAGCTCTTCCAAATGCTGGAAAGATCTGGAACAGTATAACCCCTCGAGAAAAGCTTAGGAAGGGGAAAGAAAAAGTCCCACATTTACAAAGAACAAATTTGGAAATAACAGATCACTTCGGTTTGGGACACATGCAACTTTCCTAGACTGTGTTAGTGGTATTTTTTTTTTTTTTTTTTTTAACAAGGATCCTCTGAAAAATCAACAAAAGGAGGTTAGCTGAGATATAACTTCGGAATAAGCGTTAGAAACCGAACAAAGGTGAGCATCTGCACATGGCGACAGACGAGGAGGATAGGCCAGGTGTACCAGGATCTTTTTATACGAGTGGCTGCTGGACAAATGCGAACGTGCGAGCACACGGCCGTCCCTGTGCGCTCATTTGTGCCTGGTGCAGTTGGTGGAGTGTCCCCTGGAGGGAGGAGTGATCGCTAGCGGTCGGACACAACCCAGCACGGCCTCATCGTGCTGCACCAGCCCAGGAAGGTTCTACATGCCGGCGCTGCTGGTGGGGAGCCTGTGGGAACCCCCTCCCCCCCAAAAATCACAGGTTTGGAATCGGTCTCTCTTGGCCTCAAGGGGGTGACTCCTTAGCCTGGCCTGGCCTGGCTGGCCTAGCCCTACCTGGGAGGGAAGCAGGAAACACGCCCCGAGGGGCAGCTCCTGGGCTCCAGTGACTTGTGAATGGGGTGCTTTGTGTCTGGGAGCTGCCTCACCTGGTGGGGCTCTTGGGCACAGGGTCCCTCGGGCACAGGGTCCCTTGGGCACAGGATCCTGTGTCATGCACCTGTCACACTGTTCTGCAGGGGTCCCTGGGGGAGGGCCGTTGGGGGCTCCCTGGGAGGCTGTCTGTGGTGACAGGGTTCCGGGTGTGGGGGCTGATGTATTTCTCTCTGCATGTTCTATTACATTTTTTTTTAACATTTATTTATTTTTGAAAAACAGAGACAGTGACAGAGCGCAAGCAGAGGAGGGGCAGAGAGAGAAGGAGACACAGAATCCCAAGCAGGTTCCAGGCTCTGAGCTGTCAGCACAGAGCCCGACACGGGGCTTGAACTCACAAACTGCGAAATCATGACCTGAGCCGAAGTCGGACGCTTAACCAACCGAGCCCCCCCAGGTGCCCCTATTTAGTTTAAGTAATCTCCGTGCCCAGCATGGGCCTCGAACTCACAACCCCGAGATCAAATCACATGCTCTACTGACTGAACCAGCCGGGTGACCCCACATCATCTTTCTGTTTTTGATGTGTAGTGCGATGCGTATAACATCCACAGTGTTTTGTATCATAGAGGACGGTATTGATGTAGGTGCTCACGGCTGGCTCATCTCACAAACAACGTAAGCTGACGTTATTGATAAATATGCTCCCGTAGTGACATTTGCTTTATTGGAAGAGCACGGGAGAGTATATGATACATATAACACACAAAAGACGTGCTTATCGGCTGTTTGTGTTACCAGTAAGGCTTCTGGCCAACATTAGGCTGTTAGTGGTGAAATTTGAGGGTGCCAGAAGTTATATGTGGAATTTGGATTGCGCATGTGGGGGGGGGGCTGGCACCCCAACTCTTGCGTCGTTCAGGGGTTAACTGTATATACAGAAGCAATTGGGTTTTGAACATTGACCTGGACCCCGTGATGTCGGTAAGCTAGTTCGACTCTAACTTGAAAAAATGTTTTTGGTGGAGTCCTGGGAATTTTCTACGTGGATTAGAAGATTTAAATCTAAAAATTAATTTCTTTAATACATGTTGTGCTGGTCAGGGTTTATCTTCATGAATGAGTTCCAATAGCTTTTGTTTTTCACGGAACTGGAACACTTCATCCAAGTTGTTACATGTGTAGAGAAAGAGACGCTTCCATTCTTACCCTTTTATTATTTGTGTGGTCTGAGCGATGTCCCCTCTTTGATTTCTGACGTTAGTAATCTGGGTCTTTTTTAGGTCTTTGTTGGTCTTGTTAGGGTTTTATTGATCTTTTCGAAGAACCAGATTAAAAAAAAATTTAACATTTAATTTTGAGAGACAGAGAGAGAGTGCAAGCAGGGAAGGGACAGAGAGGAAGAGGGAGACACGGAATCCAAAGCAGGCTCCAGGCTCTGAGCTGTCAGCACAGAGCCTGATGCGGAGCTCGATCTCACGAACTGCGAGGTCATGGTCTGAGCTGAACTTGGACGCTTAACCGACAGAGCCACCCAGGCTTTTTTAAGTTTGTTTATTTTGAGAAAGAGATGGGGGGAGGGACAGAGAGAAAGAGAAGGAGAAGGAATCCCAAGCAGGATCTGCATTGTCAGTGCGGAGCCAGATTCAGGGCTCCAGCTCATGAGCTGTGAGATCACGACCTGAGCCGAGATCAAGAGTTGTTCGCCCACCTGACTGAGCCCCCCCCAGGCGCCCCCCGAGCTCACTACTTTTACTCTCAACGTTCTCTTTTTGTTGTTCCCGAATCCAGTCCAAGATGCCACGGGGCATTCGGTCACCCTTTCCCTCCGATCTGCTCTGGTCTGTGACCGCATTTCAGCTCTGCCTTGCTTCTCATGACCTTGACGTCTTGAGGAGCCTCGGCCAGGTGTTTTACAGAGTGCCCCTTATTTTGAACTTGCCCCAGCCTCCTCATCATTAATCTGGGATTATGGTTTCCAGCTTTCTTGTCATTCGTGCCGCTCATAGTGTTGGGGTTACAATGAGTTTCTCTGCCGTTTGCTGTCCTGTTAACTCTCTCCGCCTTGGCTGCCCCTCTGCTTCCCCCCAGCAACGAGCTGTGCTCCCCCTCCCCTCAGGGGCTCGCTGTGGGAAAATGCGTCTTCTGTCTCAGGCTCAGCGTCAAAGCCTCCTCAAGAAGGTGTCCTCCAGCCCTGTCACCCCAGACAGCTGGGGGTTTCCTGATGACCGCGGCATTTCAGTGACTGTAGTTGTCTCGTGTCTTCTTCTACTAACCTTAGAAGCACTTGGGTCTTATGCATTTTTATATTCTCTCTGGCCAGCCCACACTTCCCGCTCAAAATGTGGCCCAAGGACCGCAGCACGGGCGTCACCTGGCAGCGTGTGGAGTGCAGGTGACCAGGCACCCAGAGCTGCCGAATCTGGCTCTCACTGTAGACACTACCCGAGGGGATTCACATGCTCACCACAGTTTGGGAGTCATTGATTTGATCGGGGCCTCGCAAAATTTGTGCTGAATGAGTTAATAGACGGCAGTGGGTGTCTTCTTGTCCCGAGTAATGCAGCTGGGTTGAGCTCCCCTTTGTGCCCCCAAGTCTCCTAGAGGCAAAGACACACGTTTGCAGTGGGCCTCGCAGCCGACGTGCCGTCTGAGGCGAGGGGGTGTTTTGAGTCCCTGCTTCCTCCTGTGCCAGAGAGGACAGTGTCTTGACATCGCTGGGCTATCATGAGTGTTAAATCGGGTGACATATGTGAAATGCCTTCGCAGGGCACATGGCATGGCCTCGACAAAGATTGGGTTCCATCCCTTCAAGGCACCTTGTTTACTTCCAGTGAGATTCACTTCTGTTGTAATCAGTGCATTTCTTGTTTTGAGGCCTTTCCCTCCTGGATAGAAATATATAGGAAGGGATGATAGAAAGCCTTCTGCAGGAATTTCTGTCCATGATAGAAAGTGCATGGGCATCTGACTGCCCGAATATTGTACCTAGAATCGTTCTAATCCTCCTGAGATAATCCAGACTCTGAATACATTGGAATAGTCTGGGAAGCTGTTTGACTTTCTCTGTTTCTCAAGAGTTGGCCCTTAGTATTCTGGAGGGAAATAACTACAAATATAGCCACTCATGACCTTTCAACACCTCCCATCACAGTAATCACTTGGTTCGTTGAAAAATAAACTTCTCCATCTCCCTTGACACCTTTTGCTTTGTTCTTCAGACTCTTAGATGAGTAGATAAGCTGAGGACAGAGGCCAAGTGGCCATCCCGGCCTCTTCTTGGTGCTCGGGGTCCCCCCTGGTACATCTGACTCCAGTGTCACTGAGCGGATCAGGCAGGGTGAGAAGACAGAGGGTCATTCCTGCCGCGTGGGAGGGGACTTTGAATAGAGTGGGACTTTCAATAATTCCTCATTCTCCTGATGTAATGCCATTGTGTCATTGTTTGGAGCTTGCTCCGGAAAACAAATGTGGTGGTTTGACTCACCAATATAAATATTGTCGAGAAACAGGGTCATAAAGTTATAAAATATCGGAGCTGGATGGAAAGGTGCAATGTTTTGCCCAAAGTCACAAAGCTTATTTGTGGATGAGTCAAGACCAGACCAGCTTTCTGCCTCTCAGTTTGGTTCAGAGCTTTAGATATTTTGTACCTTAAAGTCAGTGCCCGCCAAGCAGCCGTCTGCCCCCTTTGTCCGGCCTCTGCCACCTGCAGTAGTAAGTAGTCGCTGTGGTAGGCGATGCGGGAGACCTTCTGCCTCCTGAGATCCTGGGATATTTTATTTGTATGGTGATATATCCTGGCACCCCTGAGGCAGGATATGCGTACCTCAAGTGTAGCTCCAAAAGATGTATTTGACTGAAGCTTTCACAAGAGAAGAGCCCACCTTTCATTGCAAGACTCTCTACTATCTTTCTATTTCAACTCCTTTCTCATCAGAATCATAATAACACACAGCCCCCAACAAATCACAAAGGGGTTATAATACGCTGCAAGTCTGCCCGTAAGACCTTTGGTCTAAAATTAGATGGCCGCCTTCAAGAACCTTCCATGTCTGAGACTTTTTTGAGTTTTCCCCACGGCAGGCTTAGCAGATCAGACACGTGTCAAAATTACGTTATCTACAGGTCTTCTAGAAGAATCGTTGCTTACTTTGTCTCTTTATTCCGCGTGGTTACGAACTACCTAGTGCCGGGTTTTCTGCTGGGCGCTGGTGACAAAATACAAGCAGAAGACAGGTCACATGTTACCTTTGTGGACTGTTGCAGAACAGGGTGTTTGCGTCCGCCCTCTGCACCCAAGTTCATATTCACGGCATTGAAGTCCTAACTCCCAGGATGGCTCTACCGTTTGGAGATGGAACCTCAAGGAAGTAACGAACGTTGAATGAGGTCCTGAGGGTGGGGCCCTGATCCTATCGGACCAGGGTCCTTCTCAGGAGGCACAGCAGAGCTCTGTCCCTCTCTCTGCCACATGAAGACACAGTGAGAAGGCGTCGTCCATGAACTGGGAAGACCTGGAAGCCGCAGCCCACAGAACGGAGGAGGAATCAGCACCTGAAGTCTGAGTGGCCCGGTCCGTGGTATTTGCTGTGGCGGCCTGGCTGGCCAAGAGTGGGGCCCACAGCCTAGTGAGGGGGACGGATGTCAGAGTCACTGCATGGGTGCAGAGTATGCTGCTGGCAAGAGCGGTGGAGGGTGCTGACCTTGACTCAGCTGAGAGTCTGGGAGGCTCCCAGGGACCTGAGATGGGGCCACGCCCAGAAGGAAGAAGGATGTGAAACTACTCAATGTTTAGAGCAGGGAGTCAGCCGATGAGATGTGTAGACGTTTGCTGGGGCGGCATAGTGGCTGGCAGGTGGCCAGGGCCCACAGGGGACCCAGCGAGAAGGTTGCCTTCAGAGGGTAGTTTGTGTGGTCTCTGCAGGGACCCTGGCGATAGCTCTCCACCGTGTCGCGCCAGGCATTGCCTAAGTGGGGTTTCTTTTTATTTTATGTTATTTAAAAATATTTATTTATTTTTGAGAGAGAGAGAGACAGAGCGTGAATGGGCAGAGAGAGAGAGGGAGACACAGAACCCGAAGCAGGCTCCAGGCTCTGAGCTGTCGGCACAGAGCCCGACTCGAGGCTCGAACTCAGAAACCGCGAGATCATGACCTGAGCCGAAGTCAGACGCTCAACCAACTGAGCCACCCAGGCACCCCCAGGTAATTCTTAATATACAGAGGACACGGTGGGGAAGCTTTGTTGTCTGGGATACTTCATCTACTCAAGTAATGGTCAGCGTCTGCGCATGGCATCTGGAACGCCATTGGCGGTTTCCATGGTAATTTTCATGCTATCGGTGTTTTTGGCGGCTATGCTGTATTTGTTTCAAGCACCTGTGAATGTATACTCTGTCTTGTCCCCACCCCCCCTGAAATTTTAAAGTATCCCTTTAGAGTGTCTGGATGCTTACAAAATAAATATGTGCAAGGATATATGTATGTATATAATACATACTAATGATCTATATAGTTATATTAAGGATTAATATAATTAAGGTGATAGCACGTGGCCCAGGGAAAAATGGTTTGAAGTCTGAGCCGACAGAAACTGGCAGAGCTGAATTCATAAAGAAGAGAGTCACAGTGCGATGCTGAAGATATATTTTTGACGTGCCCCCCCCTCTTGGAAGTGTGAGAAGGCCCTCCTCTGACTCATCAGCAGCAGGTGTGTAAAACCTGGCCCGCCCACCGTCGTGCTTTGCCGGTGACGACAAACATCTGAATCCCGAGGCTTAGAGGAGAAGGCCTGATCCCCCGAAGCAAAATGAGGACGCATCCTAAGATATCTTTTCTCGGATTTGTGCAGATGCGTGCAGTTGCTTCAGCGGAGGGCTCTCTTCAGTGAAAAATCAGAGTCGAGCAGATTATGGGAGTGGCTGAGACCCACGTAACTTTGCCCGTAGGACATAGGGCACGTGAAGTGTCGGGCAGTGTCGGTCCAAGAGCGATTTCCACCTGCCGACCCGTTCTGCGAACCACAGAACTTGTACGTAGTCGGGCTGGGAGCTCTTGTGGGAGTGGCCCGTGTTGAGAAGCCCCTGGGGCCACAGCCCCAGGCCACGGAGAGAATCTGCGATCACTTAGTGTTGTCTGCTGTGAGCGCAAAGGAGAGAGTGCCGGCGTGGGCGCAGATCCTCGCCATCTGTGATACGACTGTTGGTGTGGCTGTGCCATCCCTGTGCACATACCCGCAGGCATGCCTGTCCTCCAGCCCCAGAGACAAAGGTCAGAGGGTAAAGCAAGTCAGCCGCTGGCGGTTTCATGTCTGTGACACGGCCTTCATCTCCCTCCCGTCCCGTGCGCGTGTTCCCAGCCTGCTTTCTGAAAACCAAAGTCTTCCCATCCTTTCTTACCCACACTTTGAAGCCTGAAGTCCCCCTGTCATTCAAAGGCAGTGTCTCCACTTGGTGGCAGACACAGTCCTGCAGACCCTTCCCATTGTCTTGTCATGTCCTCATGTCCCCCCCACCTACCACAAATCTCTGAAAGGCTTATGTCCATTTAAAAACATGCATTTTTAAAGTGGCAACAGGGGTGCCTGGACGGCTCGCTCCGCTAAGCCTCCAACTCTTGACTCCGGCTCAGGTCATGATCTCATTGTTTGTGAGATCGAGCCCCACATCGGGCTCTGTGCTGACAGCTCGGAACCTGCTTGGGATTCTCTCTCTCCCTCTGTCTGCCTCTCCCCTGCTTCTAGCTCTCTCTCAAAATAAATAAACTAAAAAAAAAAAACCCACTATAAATTGGCATACAGTAAAGTTCATTCTTTTTTGTGTGTATACTTCTATCGGTTTTGAGAAACGAGTAAAATCAAGGATTCATCTCCTGATTAAGTCAATGAGCCATCCCATCCCCCAAATATTGCCTCATGGGACCCCTTTCCCACCAGCCTGTCCCCCAGTCAGAACTCCTGGCAGTCGTAGGTCGGTTCTCTGTCCCCACTGTAGTGCCTTTTCCAGAACATCACAGAAATGGAGCCTTTTGAGTCTGGCTTCTTGCACTCAGCAGAACGCTTTTGTGACTTGTCCACGTTCTGTGCTCCTCCTTATCGCTGACGGTTGTTCCATGGTACGCAGGGACTGTGGTTATGTCATGTATCATGTATTATGTGTTCACCGTTCCGATAACATCGTGTGGATTCTAGTTATTATGACTGTCTGAAAAGCTGCTATAAACATTCATGTGCAGTTTTCTGTCTGGACATATGGTTTTTAAAATTTTTTTTAATGTTTATTTTTGAGAGAGAGACACACACAGAGTGTGAGCAGGGGAGGGGCAGAGAGAGAGGGAGACACAGAATCCGAAGCAGCTCCAGGCTCCGAGCTGTCAGCACAGAGCCCGACGCGGGGCTCGAACTCACGAGCCATGAGATCCTGACCTGAACCGAAATCAAGAGTCGGATGCTTAACTGACGGAGCCACCCAGGCGCCCCCCGACAAAGCGTCTTTCCAGGAAATTGCCCCGTTTTGCATCCCCACGAGCAAGGACCGAGAGTTCTGTGTCCACTGGGCGTCATCACGTTTTCTGTTTTTTGCCCACGATCTTTTTTGTGTGCTGATGCGCCACCTGTGTCTTTTCTTTGGGGAAATATCTGTTCAAGCATTTTTTTTCCCATTAAAAAGTTTTGGCTCTGAGACAGATACGAAGAAGCACCTTCTCATAATTTGTTGGCCGCTAGTGCCTTTATGGCAGCGTTTGTCGCCTGCCCTTGTATATTTTTCATAAGCACTGTTTTCCTCCTCATCCCTCATGCTATTTGGTCTTTTTTCTCCCTTCTTTTGCTTCACTTTTAATTCTTGTAATCTTGTTTTATTTTACATACCTGTGTAATCCAGAAATGCTTCCTAGAACTAAGTAAGGTGCAGCCAATTTTACAGACCCCCCCCCTCACCCCCAGAAAGATCGGGACCTTCTGAGGTGGATTCTAGTTTTCACTAACTGGTAATATGGTATTACGAATCCTGCTATTGTCACATCTCTTTAAGATTCAGTTTAATTGGCTGAAGGCCACCTCATTTTTTGATGACTCCTTCATGTTTGACTACGTGGTCTCCAGATGCTTTATGAGTCTGAGTGATGCAGTAAGAACGTGCCCGCTCTTGCATTTTTCCCTGCATTTCTGGATGCCTTAGGATATGCTTTGAAAGGTAAATCTAGCGTGCCGAAGGATCTGAACATTTAAAATCTCTTGAAACGCACTGCAAAGCGAATTCTGCAAAGGACGTTTTGGCACACTCGGTGGATTTGGCGTATTTTGGGAAATATGGTGTATTTCATTGGGACAATCCCTTACCAACATTGAAAGTTCCACAAGCGCTGGGTGAACCTCATCGCGGCCGTAGACGAAGCAGCCTTCCTGAGCAGACTCCTGCCTCCTGCGTGAACTGGCATCCACTGGGGTCCACGTCCCCGGTGCACTCTAGACAGAGGAATGTGAGGCCGTCAGAGGAGAGCACTGTGCCAGAACTTTCCCATCGCATAAGGTTCAGTGTGTTCCATTCCTGAGGAGTTGGGAAATCTCTCGGAGAAAAAGTACATGTGGGAGAGATCCCAGATAATGACCAAGATAGCAGAAGAACCCAAAAAGGTACTTGGTTCTGACTTGACAACGTCACCCCCGACTTAACAGGCTTCTTTGCTTTGGTCTTGTTTTTGTTACGAAGAGCATGGAGAAATTCATGGGTGCCATGGAAAGGTCTGGGATGGAAATAAAACACACATGGTCCAGGCATCAGAAGAGCAGGTGCACTCGGGGACGCAGGGAACAAAATGAGTGATGGTCTCTCCCCACCTGCCAGCACCATGGAGGACAGAGCCAGAAGCAGCGTGCAAAAATCAGCAGGACGCCCCCCGCCCCTACTTCAAGGACAGTAATCCAGCCCAGCCCTTGGTCTGATCAGAGGGGGAAGCCACACCCAGGAAGCGCACCACTTAGCCAAAGGGGGTCGTCTTCGAGGCAGACGGACACCTCAATACTCATGCGTTACGTGAAGTTCTCTCAGGTGAAGATGGGGTGGGTGAACTCTATGGCAAAGCTCAAGGGAAATCGCTGGAAGGTTCCAGTCCCCCTAGAGGATGGAAGGGTGACATGGTTATATCAATATATTGTATTTTACTGTTTTCATTGTAAAATAAAACACAAGTACATAAAACCATGCCCAAAGAACCACAAATACGTGGGTTCACAAGCTATCATGAAGCAAACACTTATAACCACCACCCAGGCCAATAAACAGCCCTGTCCCAGCGCCCCCAGACACCAGCCGTATGTCTATCCTGGTTACAACCCTCTTCCCCACAAGGGGAGCTCCCGTCCTCCATTTTGTCATGGTGCTGTCACCCAAGTGTGCTTCCTAGACACTGTTGTTCAGCCTTGTGCATTTAAAACAACTTACATATGTTTGAAAGGTCTTCTAAAATGTGGGTGCTCCTCCATTCCTTCCTTATTCCTGCAGCCTCTTTGTAGAAGAATCTGGGTTGTTTGACCTGTAGTCTCCCACCGTCTTTATCTAATGGTTGCACACTCATGGTGTAGCTCGATTGCCCTCTGTACTTCCTGCTTGACAAATGGATCCTGGGGCTCCATGATCCGACTCTGGTTTGGTGCCTTCGGTAAGAAAATGGACCATGATTTCTTCTTTAATCACAGAGCTTATAACACCAGCTTATCTCCCTTTGTGATGTTATCAGACCTTGATGCCAAATGCCTCGATTCATCAGTTTGTAACCATCTGGGGATAATCTAATTCTAGCACTTATTTTTTTCGCTTTTTAGTTGGAATACTTCTATTAAAGAGACACTTCCCTTCATGGGCCCAGTGGTGGCATCGTTCATAAAGGGAAGGTAGGAAAAATGCTGGATTCTATTCCCTCCTGTATTTACTAATTTTCAAGAGCATGAGGGTCATTTCATTCTCTGAAGGATGACTCATTCCTTTTAAAAATATTAGGATAAACTCTTGGATTTAACACATATTGTAGCCTTCAATCCAATGGAAATTACTGTATTTATCGACTTCAAGACTCTCCATGTTTGACCAGCAGGAGACTCATCAAGGCTTCTGGTCCCTTCTAGTATTGCCATGGTGATGGTCTCAAATAGCTTCCTTGCTATCTGATTTTACAAGGTGTCGCGGGTACCTTCCTGCCGCCAGTGTGGGGTTCATCAGATCTCTAAAAGCCCTAGTTATTTTGGTATTTCAAGCATTTCAAGACAGCAATCTATGGTCCATGTGTGCACCTGGTTGGTCATTATTCTAGAACATTCATTGAACTGAGCTCAGGAATTACAGAAACTTCTTTTCAAAAGATCAAATAGCTGGGGTGCCTGGGTGGCTCAGTCGGTTAAGTGTCCAACTTCGGCTCAGGTCATGATCTCATAGTTTGTGGGTTTGAGCCCTGCGTCGGGCTCTGTGCTGACAGCTCAGAGCCTGGAACCTGCTTCGGGTTCTGTGCCTTCCTTTCTCTACCCCTCCCCAGCTTGCACTATGTCTCTCTGTCTTTCTCATAAATAAATAAACATTAAACAAAAAAATTTTTTAAAGACCAAATAGCCCAGGAGTTCATTCTAATGTGTTCTGTCCAAATTCAAGAATTTTTGGTGTTTGTGCTTTCTCTTCTCTACTACATCTGTGTCTCCTTTCTTTCACATTGGGAATCTTGGCTCTCAAGGATATAGAAATGAGACGATTAGAATAGCTCCATTTTTTGTTGCTTGTGCCACAATTCAGGCAACACCATCAGACTAACAACGGTGGTTTTACCCTCACTGATATGTTTACCAAAAAAAGTTAAACTAGGGGCGCCTGGGTGGCTCAGTCGGTTAAGCGGCCGACTTCGGCTCAGGTCACGATCTCGCAATCCGTGAGTTCGAGCCCCGCGTCAGGCTCTGTGCTGACAGCTCAGAGCCTGGAGCCTGTTTCAGATTCTGTGTCTCCCTCTCTCTGACCCTGCCCCGTTCATGCTCTGTCTCTCTGTCTCAAAAATAAATAAACGTTAAAAAAAAATTAAAAAAAAAAAGTTAAACTGTATTTTGCATTTGCTCTCCCCATAGTCTCCCCATTTTGGATAGCCGTGCAATATTCAAAGTGCCAGAGGATATGTCTGGAGTCACTAATGCTTGTTTATGACTTGGGGCAGGGGGCAGGGGTGCTGGCATCCAGCGGGTGGAGACCACGGATGTACAAGACTCCTCCCTCCCCTGCCTTAAATCATTATCTAGCTCAACACTTCCAAAGTGCAGAGACTGAGAAAACCTGTTTAGAATTTGTGTCTCTGACTCACTCTAGTTTGGGGGTTGGTTCGGGAATATCTTGTCAACCTAGATTTTTGGTAACTGGTTTCTAGTTTTGTGATGCTTTGATGATCTTTACCATTTTAAGTGTGGGTTTGCAGAAATGGAAATTCTGCACACTATTATTGCTGACGCTACTTTCATAAACTTATTCTGCAGGGGATACAGAAAAAGTAGCCCCAGTCCATTCCCAAAGTGCACATGAGCGGACAGGATGGTTTGAATGCTGACCTTGACAGCAGGGTAGACAGAAAGGGATGGGGTTTGGGGTGGGGGGTGTCTAGGAAGCAGACACAAGACTAGGAGGCTGACGGGGGGGTGTCTAGGGAAAATGATGGGGTCTCATATTACTCTCAAGTTCTGACCCCGTGGCTGCTGGTGCCCCTAACAAGGATGGGACCCTCTTGGACTCAAGAGAGAATTTGGTTTTGTCGGGCTGACTTGGAGGTCTTGAGGGGTCGAAAACGCATCACAACATCGTACTCTTGCAGAGCTGAGGAGCTTTCTGGAATGGGTGGCCCGGAGTCTCAAGTTCTGAGGCTGCACCCATGGCTCGTGGGCTCAGTGATACAGCAGCTTTGAGGTCAGGGTCAGCCCCCGAACTCCCACCTACGGACTACGTTGTGATGAAAATGGTTTTTATCTTTCTTCTTACGTTTTGGTCTCATGCTTGAAACACGTCTTCCTTGCCCCTGGTTAGGGGGACCGGCCAGGGTGTCCTTCCACACAGACCCTCCTGGGATTTGCCCCCGTACGGGGCCAGCCCTCACGCACACAAACGCTGGGCACAGTTTCTGCAAATGGAGCTGAGTTCCTGGCTTTGATTCTGCGCGTTTTCTCCACCTCTGCTCTGCTTCCTGGGACAGCGTGGACGGAGCCTGGGGTGTGGGTCAGGGACTCCGTGCTGAGGCCCTTTCGGCCACTAGTGGCGGCTTCTGAGTCGGGCGCATCACGTTTTCACGTGGACGCTACATTATTTACAGTAGAGAGATGGTTGGGGGTCTCTGCTGGCCTCCGTGGGGGGGTTTCTTTTTAGTTTATTCCTTTTGTTTTTGCTTTAAGAAAGATGCACGCTTGTTGATCAGCTCCTTCCGGGATGGATTAGGGTTGTAGTGGATTTAAATTTCACTTTCCACTGAGCTTGGCTTCCTTCTGCATTCTATACTCAAAGGATGGAGGCAGACACTCAAAATATTGGCGTGTCTACCGGGCCTATGTCTTTTGGGACAGGACACCAAGAGGCCAGAATCTCAGGACCCTCAGCTTCTGGCTCAGCCGAAGATGCCCCAGGCCTCCCGCACCACGTGGACTCCATTTCCAAGTCTATGTCTATATGAGTTTTGCCTTGATGCCTGGTCACGGCCTCTATTTGTGCCTCAGGCCCCTGCCTCCCCAGCTGGCCGGCAGCCCCTTCCTAGGCCTGGCTTGGTCTCCGGTTTCCAGCCATGCCGATGCCTGCTTCCATCCGCCCTGCTGAGCCTTCCTGTCTGAAACCCAGCTCCCTGTTGGGAGCTTGCCTCCTCCAGGCCCCTCCCAGTCCTCAGATGCCCAGTTAGGGTCCTGTGAGTTCCCCCCTGAGTTTGTGGGGCCCGACCTCTTCCAAACCGTGAAGGAGCAGAGGCTCGCGGGGAGAACGGGCTGGCCTGCTCTGGGCAGAGCAGCCAGAGCCCAAGCCTGGGGATGGATGAGAGTTCTGCGTCCGTGCCAGGTGGGGGGTGTGGCTGCAACGCGAGGTGTGCAGGTCGTGACGCCAGCACCTGAGGCCCACAGACTTAGAGCTGAGGTGTGTGTGTACGTGCGGACAGACGTGTGCACACAGGTACATCCACATTCGTGCACATGCACGCGCCCAGATGCAGCCCATGCACATGCTGGTGTGTGCGGCCCCGCTTGGTCTGGTCTGAAGTTCTTTCTTTGCTGGCCTTGAGGTGCTGCGTGGAAGGAACGTAACTTTAACCTCCAGGAGGCAGGCGCACGCAGGGCTGCTGGCGGCCAGCGTGGGGGTGGGGGTGGGGGTGGGAGGGTCCCAGCCTGCAGCCCCTTGGAAGCTGGGGACAGGTATGGAAGCCTGGTGGTTTTACCTGCTGGATCTCACCCCCTCTCCCCTCCCCACCTGGGCCACCCTCCGCTGCCCTCAGAAGGCCAGGGGCTTTGACAGCGTCCCTTTCCTCCCAGGAAAGTGTCTGCATGATACTTTCAGGAGGCTGTTTTCTCAGAGGACGGAGGACGCTCACTTTGGCTGACTTTGGAGCGCGGGCCACAGATTGGGTCCCTGCTCCCTGCCTGCACCTCGGATTCTGCCAGGCGCCTTCCGGGCTCATGTGTGCAGCGGGGTCGTGGGAACTTGGGGGCACCGGCGGCGCCAGCAAATGCCAGGCTCCTGTACCTGCCTGGCTGCACACACCCCGCCTGCCGGCCCGACAACAGGGAGAAGGCACACCAGGCGGGCTCTGGGCTGGCTCTTCCCTGCCCGGAAGTGGTGCTGACTGGAAGGTAGGGCAGGGTGGGCTTGACTCCCCTTCTCCACGTCCCCGCCCACAGGGAGGTGAAGCACCCGAGGTCCCAGGTGTGGAGGGAGTCTTGTCTTCCTTATACCTGCCCCAGAAGCAAGTGACAGGAGGGCTGCAGGCGGGGTGGGCGGGGTTAGAGCTCAGGTTGCAGGACAAGCTGTCCCTGGGCCCCTGATCCATCACCCAGGGTCAGGCCACCAGGTGAGGACCGCCTGCCTCTTGGGCAGGTATGTGTCTCAACCACTGAGCACATAATTATTTTTTATTAAATTCCCCCCCCCCCCCACTGAGTGCATTATTAAGAACACATTAAATATGTAATGAGAATTTTAAAAAGTGTTTCCTGGTGGCTCAGTTAAATGGCTGACTTCGGCTCAGGTCATGATCTCAAGTTTCATGGGTTTGAGCCCCTCGTCGGGCTCTGTGCTGACAGCTCGGAACCTGGAATCTGCTTTGGGTTCTGTGTCTCCCTCTCTGCCCTTCACCCGCTCATTCTCTCTCTCTCTGTCAAAAATAAATGTAAAAAAGTAAAAAAAGTAAATTGGGGTGACGTACACCTAACATAACATTTACCATCTTCACCATTTTTAAGAGTACAATTCAGTGGCGTTCGGCACATTCACACCGTCATATGGCCACCCCCTTGGTCCTCCTCCGGAACTTTCCTGTCTTTCCAAACCGAAACTCTGCCCCTGTTGAACACCAACTCCCCAGCTCCCCCCACCGCCCGGGGCTCCCACCCTCTACGCTGTCTCTGCTCCTGGAGGCGGAAGCAGACAGGGTTTGTCCTGCTGGGTCTGGCTTACTCGCCGGGCATCACGGCTCATCCGCGCTGGAGCAGGAGTCAGTTTCCCCTTCCTGTTTAGGGTCGGATACTGTTCCTGACACCTTCCCTGTTTAAACAAACCCTGGGCCTCCTCCATGTGTTGTGCCTTCTAGTGACTTGCTTGCGTTTGACGGTGCGATGGCTCGGCCTCCCGTCAACCATACTTCACTGCGAGAGAGGACCTGGGGCCAGGTAAGGAGCCAAGTGACAGCAACAGGAATAAAAGACATGTTGTGCTTTCATTTATCTAGTGTCCCGCCCGCTGTCCTTCTTGCTCTGAGGGACCCCGTTCTGGCTGCCGACAGCCGCCCTTGGTGCCAGTGGGTCGGGGGGTGGGGTGTGAGTCACTGGGGTTCAGGCCTGGACACACCTTCCTCATCGATCTCCGACGACAGAGCCCGTGCTGGCGCCTGGTGTCCCTGCTGGCAGCGGGGAGCGGGTGGGCTGGGGTGGCTTGTGTGTGTGGGGGACTGTTGAGCAACCACAGGGCGCTGCTGAGAACAGCCCTGGCGGGTGGCAGCGGGCGCTGCGTGGCCGCCCCTGGCTTCCCGCCACTGTTTCTTCTGGGCTCGGAGCTGCTGTGGTGGCTCAGGACCCGGGGAGCTGCCTCACCCCCTCCTAGCTGGCTGTGACTCGGGTTGGGCAGCAGGGTCGGGTGGGGGAACATCACGCCGAGGCGGACCGGGCCGACCTGACATTATGAGCGGAGAGTGGCACCTGTCCCTACCTTGGGTCCCCAGCCTAGGCCCTGAGCACTGCCGTCAGGATCCCTGGGGGTGGGATGGCATGAGGAGAAATCGAGGAAGCTCGTGTTCCGGAACATTCTGTGAGCCTTCGGCAGGGATCGTGCGCCAAGGCGCCACATGCCCTGGGGAGGAACACGTTCGTTCCTCTGCAGGGAGCACGCTGGTCTGGGGGTCTGCAGCACTATCTTGCCCAGGCCCCAGCGGCTCCCCGTGTCCCCAGAGGTGCCCCGGGGAGGGGGGCCAGGGTACCCAGCGGGACAGGCACTGAGGGCAGGAACCAGATCAGCCGTTGCCTTGGGTGGGTGGGGAGGCCTTTGATTTGATTCGTAAGGGAGGATGTGGAGGCCCCACCAAGGCCCCTGTGTGTGTACTCGGAGTGGGTGGATCTTCTCCGGCACCCCAGGAGCACAGTCGGCAGCCTGTGGGTTATACTGGTCGGGTAGCTGGGGGACTGGGAAGCTCGGGCTGTTCTCCCAGCAAACCAGTGAGGTCGGTCTTCCGACACCCACTCTGTCCACGGGAGGCAGCATCTGGAGGGGATCGGTGAGTTGCCCAGATTTGCAGGGCTAGTAGGAGGAGAGTTAGAGGCACCTGCAAGGCTCACGCAGCCTGTCTGTGCTTTGAGGTTAAAGGTACATTCCTAAAAGGAGTGGCTCCTTCTCAGTGAACAGGATGTCATGACTCAACCCTGTGACTGGAGACCAGGGAAGGCACCTGATGGGGACACTGTGTGCAGCACACAGGACACCCCCAGAGCTCTAAGCCACATGCCACCTGCTGTTTCATGTTTTTAGGTATCTTTGTCACCAGCACTTACCTCGGGAAAATCACTCCTAGAGGTACTGTGGGGACCCTGGGCCAGGGAGTCAGGTGACTGTGAGGAGAGAGTTCAGTTGTAAGCCCAGGTCCATGACCTTGAGCACATTATTTAAAAAGTCATGTTAAGGGGTGGCTGGGCAGCTCAGTCGGTTAAGCGTCCAACTGTTGGATTTTTGGCTCAGGTCGTGATCTCACAGCTTGTAGTTCGAGCTCCAGGTCGGGCTCTGTGCCGACAGCTCAGAGCCTGGAGCTTGCTTTGGATCCTGTGTCTCCCTCTCTCTCTGCCCCCTCCCCCGCTCACGCTCTGTCTCTCTCTCCCCCAAATAAATAAACATCAAAAAAATTAAAAACACATGTTAAAGACTATCCATGGAAAGAACACAAGTTTTACCCATGGAAAGAACACAAGTCCTCCTCCCGTGTGTCAGTTAAATGAAATGAAGTGTGTAACACGCTTGGCTCCAAAGGGACATTCACTTGTTTCCAGCTCCTTCTCCTTTCCTCTCTTCTCCTCTTGACGTTTTCTCTAAATGTGTGGGTTTTCCCCTGCCCCTTTCCACGGTACCGTCTCCCCTCCCCTGCTCTGGGATGGCCCCAGGAGCACCGGCCTCTGTCCCAAGGAGGTGGAGCAGGGAGAGGAAGCGGGTTGTGAGAACAGCTCGGCTCTTGCTGTGAGAAGGAGCAGGTCTGGGTCCACGACCCGAGGTGTGGGTGGTGCTGGGCAACCTGGCATCTCTGACTAGGTAGGTAGTGGAGTCTGTGGCCCCGCAGAATCTGAATGTAGCAAGACCACCCCCTCCCCCCCACCCCTGCCAGCAGACATGAGGACAGTGGTCCCCTCCACCCTACCTCCTCCAGGGGCTGAGACCAGGCGTCTGCTGAGTTGCTGGAAGAGGCCCAGTCTTACGTCTTAAATGGGAAGAAAACCAGCCGAGAAGCCCAGTTCTATAAACGAGGTCAGCTGGGGAACAGGCTGGGGGGTGGGGGTGGGGCGGTGACTCGGATCAAAGGCATGTGGGCACCCTGAGGCTGTGACTCATCCTGACTCCCAGGAGGGGAATGCGGCTTTACCCTGAATCCTGTAGATTGGAAAATGTTCTTGTATGAATCAGGAATGCTTCAGGCGGTTGAATGAAGCTCTGCTCATAAAAAGAAAGACACGAAAGGCATCCTGATCGCAAAGGAAGGAACACAACTATGTGTGTTTCCGGATGACGTGTGCATTTCCATTTCTACACGGTGTGTAGGAAATCCAGAGACCTCCGCAAAAGCAATTGGAGCTAATAAAAGTTCAGCAAGGTTGCAAGATACAAGATAAATGTACAAAAGTAACCTGTATTTTATATATTACCAACGAACAATCCAAAATTATATATAAGGACACAATTCCATTTACGATAACATAAATAGGAATAAAATACTTCTGAATATATAACAAAAAGTGTACAAGTTATACACCAGATTACATCACTTACATTACATCTGCAGGGCCACAGACACCAGTTATATCATCAAAAGAAATTAAAGAAGATCTGAAATCTGAACAGACACCTTGAATTTGTGGCCTGGAAGACTTAATATTGTTTGGGGCCAAAACTTCCTAAATTGATCTGCTGATTCAACATGATCCCTATCAACTCACAGCTGCCTTTAAAAAAAAAAAATCTTTTTTTAAATGTTTATTTACTTTTGGGAGAGAGAGTCAAAGCGTGAGCAGGGGAGGGGCAGAGAGAGAGGGAGACACAGACTCTGAAGCAGGCTCCAGGCTCCGAGCTGTGAGCACAGAACCCGATGCGGGGCTCCAACCCATGAACTGTGAGATCATGACCTGAACTGAAGTCAGATGCTCAACCAATTAAGCCATCCAGGTGCCCCTGCCTTTTTTTTTTTTAAGTAAAAATTGACAAGCTGATCCCAAAATTTATAGGGAAATTTAAGCAGCCAAGAATAGCTGAGGGAATCTTAAAAAAGGAAGAACAAAGTTGGAGGTATCACAAATCATACATCTGTTGGAGGTCTAGTGTCCAGAATATGCAAAGAACTCTTACAACCCAACAATGAAGAGATAAATAGCCCAATTAAAAAGAGACAGAGAATTTGAATCAACATTTCTCTAAAGATGAAATGCAGATGGCCCATGGGCACATGAAAAGATGCTCAACATCCTTAGTCATTAAGGAAATGCAAAGCTAAACCATAATGAGAAGCCGTCTCAAGTCCTCCAGGATGGCTAGAATAAAATAGGCAAATATTAATTACTGAGGGTGTGGAAACACTGGAGCTCTCACTCATGGCTGATGGGACTGTAAAATGGTGCAGCCACTTTGGAAAAGAGTCTGGAAAATCCTCAACAAGTTAAAATCCGGTTACCATATGACTCAACAAATCAACTTCTACAGATACATACATATGGAAAAATTGAAAACATGTGTCCGCACAAAATCTTGTACATGAAGGCTCCCAGCAGCATTTATTCATAATGGCCCAAAGTGGAAACAACTTGAATGTCTATCAATTAAGAAGCAGATTAGACCATGTGGTACATCCATAAAGTGAAATATCATTCAACCAAGAAAAAGGAATGGGGTGCTTACACATGCTTCACATAGATGAACCTTGAAGGCACTGTGGTTAAGCCAAAGCAACCAGACACAAAAGGCTGCATCCCGTATGATTGCATTTATATAAACGTTCAGAACAGTCAAGACCACAGAGACAGAAATCAGATTAGTGGATTCCAGGGGCTGGGGCAGGGGATGAGGAGTATTTGCTGGTGGGATCGTCTTTCTTTTTGGGATGATAAAAATGTTCTGGAATGAATGGTGTTGCTTGTACAATTTTGTGAATGTACTAAAATCACTAGGTTGTGTTTCTTCCAAGGGTGAATGTTATGGTATGTGAATTACATCTTGGTGAAGTAAAAAAGGAGTTTCAAGGCACAACAGCTGGAAATGTTTTGACGAAAGACCCCAAAGTTAATGTTAGCCGAATTCTCTTCTGATTTGGGTAAAATCTAGTCTGATTAGTATGGAGCAAAAAGGAATAAGCTGGATGTATCCTTACAAAAATAAAACATCTTTGTCAACACAAAATGTTGCCCATTAAAGTACGTACAAGGAAAACCGCGGCCATCTTGTCCATGACTCTTGTTAGAAAGAGAGCAGACATTTCTTTGACATTTAGGACCGAAACACGTAAACCCAGGGATGTTTCTTGGAGTCATTGATCCTGTATTGAAGATACAGAAAGCTTTTGTTTGTTTTCATTTTTTTCCCTATGCTTCCTAATAAAATTTATGCTATTGTAGGGAGTTAAAAGAAACAGGAAATATAAAATGATGTAACACATAATTTACTCTTAATTTCACCACCCAGGGACAATCATTGTTAACATGATGGCCAGTTTGGTAATTTTCTTGTCTCTCTCTCTCTTTTTAAATATAATTGAGATCATACTGAATATGCAAGGAGCATTATGGTTACTTGGCTAAAAGGTATACCTTAAGCATTTGCTAGGCATTTGAAACTCCCTGTAACTAGTATTTATTTCTTTTTAATGTTTGTTTTATTTTTGAGAGACACAGAGTGCGAGCGGGGGAGAGGCAGAGAGAGAGGGAGACACAGAATCTGAAGCAGGCTCTAGGCTCCAGGCTCCGAGCTGTCAGCACAGAGCCTGACGCGGGGCTTGAACCCACGAACCGCGAGATCATGACCTGAGCCGAAGTCGGATGCTTAACCAACTGAGTCCCCCAGGTGCCCCTCTATCCCTGAATCTTTTTTAAGATAGTTCACAGAAGATGGAAGCCGATGGTGGGGGTGGGTGTCTCAGCCCAGCTCCTGGCTTTTGCCGGAGGACAGGCATATTTAGAGGGATATTTGTCCAGAGGATAGCTAGTTCTGACACTCACCAGGAAAGCAATTTGCTAAATGGCAGAACGGGTGGAACCGAGCAGGGGACAGCGTGCAGAGTCCTTGGCGCCGCCTTGAGAGCTGGAAAGAGAGGCAGCTCGTGGCCATCATAGCATACTCATGGTGTCAGCCACAAATATTATTCTTGGAATCAAGACGGAGGTTCCTAGAAGTCAGTGCTTTGGGGGAGGCTTCCTTCCTGCTGCAAATAATTGTAATGTGTTACAGCTGCCTGCGGTCAAGTTGCCGGGTGGGTGGCGCGGTGGCGAGGCAGGGGTGGGGGCGAGGGGCGGGAGTGGCAGCCTCATCGTGGGTCCACACTGTCAGGTGAGGGGCCGAGGTGCTGCGTACCAAGAGAGGCCGCTCGCGGGTGGGACGTAAGCCCCAGGGGGCATTAGGGTTAAGCGGGCTGCTGTGTTCTGTAACTGGGTCAGGCGTGGCAGTCGGCGTGCTGAGGCTCTGTCAACGCTGGGACATTTAGCAAGGACTAGAAGTAGTCAGAAAGGAGACTGAGTTAGAGAGCAAGACCCTGGGAGAAGCAAGCCCCAGCCTGGAGACACACACTGTCTCTCTCTCTCCCCTTAATTTTATTTTGTTGTGGTGGGAACACCTAACACAGGTTCAGCCCATCACAGCTGGCGACAGGCACAGCCCTAGGCGGTGCTCTAGAGCTGATTCCCTTGCTCTACCTTGTTACCCCCGTTGATTAGTGACTCCAGTGCCCTCCCCACCCCCTGCAACCCCACTGTCTCGCTGACTCTCTGGATCCGACTGGTTTACCTTCCCCTGTAAGGAGGATCATACGCTACTTGTTTTCCTGTATCTGGCTTCTCTCCCTTAGCCTCGTGTCTCAAGGCTCACCCGTGGTGTCACAGGGCAGGATCCCCCTCTCGGGGCTGGGTGGCATCCCGCTGTGCCCACAGACCACACCTTCCACACCCCCCACTGTCGGGAGGAAGCGAGCAGCTGTGCTGAGAAGACTCTGGAGGGGTCCTGTCTGCACACCTGCCTCCCCGTGCGTTACTAGGAACACATTAGAGTGGGGAAACCGAGGCACAGAGAGGTGAAGCAGGCAGCACAGCCCTCAGGGAGGAGGCAGGTCTGGCGCCAGAGCCGGGAGGCCACCTCATCTGGACAGAACACGCCTGGGTGGGGGCTCAGGTGTCCAGCTCCAGTGGCAGACAGGGGTGCAGACCCCATAGCACCGAGACAGTGTTTCAGAAGCCCCTTCATCTGGCAAAGACCTGGAATGTGGCCTTTTGGGACTGAGTGGGAGCTAAGTGGGGCTGCGTGGGGCCGCGTGGGGCCGAGTGGGGCCAGGTGGGGCCGTGTGTGCCCGCACCAGGTGCAGAATTCGGGAGGGTCTAAGTTGGCACCCGTGACAGGACTCGCTGTGCATCCCAGACCCGTTTTCAGGTGACGCAGACCTACGGGAAAATACTTAGTAAACAGGGAGCCCCTCCAAGTAATGAAGGTTGGAGAACAGAATTGCTAGAGCAAAGGCTTTACAAATGGAGTAGGAAAATGAAAACATAGAGATAAATGATGAAAAGGAGAAAGAGTGAAGTGAACAAAATCAAATCGAATCAAATCGAATCAGCTACGCGAGTGCCCCGACCGCGCAGGCCTGGAGGCCGCGAAGGGGCAGGATGGGGCGGAAGGAGAAAGCACCTGTGCATGTGGGCACAGCGAGGCCGCTCAGGAAGCAGTGACAGGCACTCAGGATGCGGAAGGTGGGCGGCCGGGGGGTGGGGGGCGTGAGGAGGACAGGGATGGGCAGCGGAAAACGAGGCAGCGGGCTGGGGGCTGAAGTGTTTTTAGGACAGAATAAATAGATGCTCAAACATGAGGAAACACAAACACACACGGAGAGAAGAGACCCCAGCGTGGAAGGCCATAGGGGGGTGTCCTCAGCTGGTGCTCAAGTGGGGACGGCTGTCCAGGGGGTGGTCCTGAGCTGGAGGTTCCCTCACCTGCCCTCTGCCCCCTGGAACCTGGCCCCTCCTGGCACCTGCCTCTTGGCTCCTGACCCCTGGCTCTTCCTGGCCCCTCACATCTGGCCCTGGCCCCTCCTGGCCCCTGGCTCTTGGCCCCTGACCCTTGGCTCCTGGCCCCTGACCCCTGGCACCTCCTGGCCCCTCACATCTGGCCCTGTTCCCTCCTGGCCCCTAGCTCCTGGCCCTTGGTTCCTGGCCCCGCCTGGCCCCTCACATCTGGCCCTGGTCCCTCCTGACCCCTGGCTCTTGGCCCCTGGCCCCTGGCTCCTGGCCCCTGCCCCTGGCTGAGACTCCAGGCTGTGGAGTTTGTCAGGGGTAGGCACCTTGAGCAGGAGAACACTCTGGACCCCACCTTGCACTGGCCTCTGAACACAGCGAAGGTGAAGGTCACGTGCCAGCGTGGCCAGGCGGCCATGGTGCCCCGCTGCTTGCTCACACTGCCGTGTGCACGCGGCCGGGGAGGGATTTCATGTCCGCAGACGTCCGCTGAAGCACATAACCTCCCGTCATATGGGTGGGTCTCCTGCGATGGGTCAGAGCAAGGTCTGGGGCCTCCCAAAGCAGCCCCTTTGCCCTGAGGCTGTTGGGGAAGAAGCTGTCCCTGCTCTTGCTGGCTGGCCCCCCTCGTGGCTCAGCCTCATTCGCCCTCTGCCCTGACGTTCCAGACTTGCCAGGTTCCACTTAGGCGTGGGCCGAGTCTTTATGAAATTAACTCAGATCTCTCCCTCTGTATATCCCATTGGTTCTGTGTCTCTGGATGCAGACGTCATAATCTGCACTTTATGCAGGAAGCAAGCAAGGCCGGAAGAACTTCGGACGCGCGGGGTCTCCCGGGTCACGAAGGAGCAGTGGGGCGGCGGGTCGCGGTGGACTGGACGACCGTGGGTCCTGCTTCAGGGCACTTGTGCCGAAGGGCTCCCCCTGCTTCGGCCACTGTTCTCCTATCTGTGAAGTCGAAATGCCAGCATTCCTGGGGGCTAGGGCACTGGTGCAGGTCATGGGTACTGATGAATGTGCTGGATGTATAGAAAGCCGTCTGAAAGCTACTGATGTCATTTTGAGTTCTCTTCCCAGTACAGGGTAAGGAGAGGAGGCGGGGAGGCTGAAGTTCCGGGGCGTATGGACGCAAGGTGTATTTTTGTGGTCTGTCCCTCTAGAAGCAGCCTGTCCGCCCTCTTGGCTGGAGTACGAGGACCACCACCCTCCTCCCTGTGGTCCAGGTCTGGGCGACCCTTCGGGGAATGGAGAAAGGTGTGAACAGAGGGGGCGTTAGTGGTTTTCAAATAACAGGGGGTGTCGCCGGACCCTTGGCGGATGTCGGGTGAGTGTGTGGTACGGGGGCAGGGGGCTGGACCAGCGGGGCGGCCGCAGACGCACAGGAGCCAGATCCCGCGTCGAGGTTCTCTGCGCAAAGCCGACTGGATCGGGAGCCTGGAAGCCGCAAACCCCACCACGTGGCAAGATCTCTGTTGACAACTAAAAAATGTGTCAATTTAACGTTATGGCTACTGAATCAACATAATTACAACTTCTAAAAGGACTCCCTTTCTTGCAAGGGGGTATTCAGTGAAGGCCATTTTCTAACCCAAGTAGTTAAATCTCGAGATGCGTGAAGAGCGCAATCCGTTCTGAAACTAAAACCACGAACGAACACAAGGAGAGGGAGTGGGGAAATGTTTGACCCCATGGCGCGCTCGCGCCCACGGTGACTGCGGCAAGGGGATGTTAGCTCCTCGGTGTCTGGGGCAGAGCCGTCTGGTGTCCCCTTACCGGCTCTTCGCCTGTGCAGCAGTGCGAAAGGTTCTACGGTGCAGGTTTGCAGTGGCCTGCAACCATGTGTAAGCAGGGGTGGGGGGCACAGTCATCACGTGCCACGCCCAGCCTGTGGCTTTCACTGGTGGCTGGGGGAGTCCCGTGTTGGGCGGTAGGACTGTGCTCGGGAGGCCCCTGGATCTCAGGGTCCCTGCCTGGAAGGTGGGGTTAACAGTACTTTACTGGACACTTTGCTGTGAGAATAGATCTTTTTTTTTTTTAATTGTTTTTTTTATGTTTATTTTTGAGAGAGAAAGAGTGCCAGTGGGACAGGGGCAGAAAGAGAGGGAAACAGAATCCGAAGCAGGCTCCAGGCTCCGAGCCGTCAGCACAGAGCCCAATACGGGGCTCGAACTCACAAACCGCGAGATCATGACCTGAGCCGAAGTCGGACGCTTAACCGACTGAGCCACCCAGGCACCCCAGAATATTGGCTTTTTTTTTACATGATCATTTTCCACTATGTTCTGTTTCTTCTATCCTAAAAACAATTCCAAATGAAAGAAGCTGGGGAAATTCTCTCATTCCTGCAGGAAATGCAAAAAGCCAAATTGGGGGCTTAGTGCTTACGTGGGAAGTCAGAGCCCCATTGGAAGCTGGGGGCTCTGACCTTTGCCCCACACTTGACCATCAAGTGCGCTTCCTGTGGGCCCTGGGAGTCACCCTTACAGCTGTTAGTTTCTGCCACGTGGGAATCCATGCAGACATCACGATTTCTGGTGCTGGACAGGCCCCAGTGTAGACCACCTGGGGATGACCTCCCACGTCCATGCCTGCGAGTGGGGAACTCAGGGGTCCTAAAACGGGCTGCACCACCGGACACTCACCCGGCGAGCGTGGACATCACCCACCTGCTGCCCAAGTAGATGAGCAGTCACAGGCCATGATGGCACTTTTCTCTAAAATCAAAATTTTCTGCCAAGTCAAAGGACTGCTCCATGAAAAGAATTCCGCAGTGTCTCTCAGAGTTGTGTTTCTTCCACCCTCTTTTTATTTGGCTGATGGAATGTGAAATACGCCGTGTTTGCCCCAAAGAGAGTCAGCAGACGAATTGGAGAGGGAAGGTCTTTCCGAGGGAGCAGGGCCAGGCCGGAGAGGCGGACAAGTGCGCTTCCTGGCCCCGAGGAGCAGAGCTGGCGGGACACGAAGCCCCCACCACCGTCGATGTGGCGGCAGCCGCCGCGGGGTCCTGGCCGCGAGCCTCCCGCTGTGCGTCACGGGCCATCTCTAGGCACATGTGGGATCCACGACATTCCGCGCCGGGCCAGGACACGGCCTGTTGCTCTTGCTGATTTACAGCTCTGAGCACCAAAAGCATTTTCTTTATGACCCGAGACGGCTTTGGTGTTTTCCATTCCCACCTACGGCCGCTCGGCTTCCCAGCGCCGACGTGTGCTCCGAGGACGAGATCGGACACACGTGGTTTATCCTGCTCACGAGGGCTTTGGCCCCCAGCCCTCCTCCGGCGCCCTGCTCGCAGCTCTGAGCCACGCGGGGCTCGGGGCCCCTGCTCACCCCAGGCAGCAGAGACCCGGTGGTGGAAGCCAGGCCTTGACAAGGACCACTCTGCAAATGACTCTCCTCCACCCCCTAGGATCACTTGGTCCCAGGCAGGTCCATCTTAGACCAGCGCTGAGGTTGGAGCTTGGGGACCCGCCGGCACAGGGGCTCAGACATGCAAAATAAAGTACTCGCCTGCGCGTGGAGAAGCGTGTTCATGGTGCAGTCTGACACGGGGGGTAGTAGGTCTACTGGGCTGCTTCTTCCCTGCCACGGCACCGTGACCTTCCCACAGCTCTGCCAACATGCGTGTCCCCGCCCGGTAGTCAGAATTCGGGTGGTGCGCGGTCTCGCTTCACGTCTGACGAGGGAAGTCAGCTTCTCCGGGGGATCAAAGCGGCTGAGCCCCGGAGAGACGGAAACCTCCCGTTTGTCCGTCTCTGTGCGCGCAAACTGGGGCGCGCGCTGACCACGCCCCCAGGAGAGCTTTTCGTTTTGAATCTGACTCATTTCAGGGGCCTTGTTTGAGTCCATGGGCTTTGTCGGTCACCTGCCAGGAAAACGTGGAAGACCGCGAAAGGTCCTTGTCTTTTTTTTAGCCCCTCCCCCCCATCCCAGGGTCCCCAAGGCGCAGCTGCGGGCTCACAATGCGGAGGGGACAGGCGCGTCTTCACTGCGTGTCTTCAAGGGTGCTTGCTCACTAGGGCTGAGCTTCAAAACCGAATGTTCTGTGGCCCCTGGCGCTCGTGCTGGAGGGAGGCGGCCAGAGCCCCAGACATCAGACAGGCATGTGGGAATACGGGGCCTTTTCTGTCACCTCACCCCTCAGCCGGCGTCCCCCAGTGGAAAGGTTCCAAGTGGAAGACTGGAAGGAAGCTGGGTGGTGCTCAAAGGTATCGGTGCGCTTCAAGTGCGCCACGTCTCACATCTCTGCGGAAGGAGGGGCGGTAAACGGAAGCAGCAGTGCTAAGCTGGTTCTAGAGAGTGCGTGACAGGTGGGTCCACGTCCTGAGACCTCATTCCTGTCCTGTCACCAGAGAGTCTCTGGAGGGGAGGCCTTCAGCGCCAGCAGAGGCCTGGGGACCGGTAAAGACCTGCCCTCCTTGGTTACTGCCTTCAGCTCAGTGACAGCCCCCCCGGAACCCTGGAGATCTCGGGCAGCAGGTGGCCTGGGGATGGACTGTCGGGCTGGGCATTCAGAATCGGCTGAGGCTCCTGCAGGGCTCGGCCACTGACCCCAGGGTTGCTCGGCTCAGGGCCTGAAACCCACCAGACACAGGGACACCTGCTTACTCCCACCTTCCCCCGGAAGCTTCCAGGCCATCTGGTGGTTGACATGGAGATGCAGGGGGCTTGCTGCATCTGCCTCTCCAGACAGCTGGGGGTCAGTCACCAGTGGCTTTGTGGGCACACGTGGGTACCCAGAGCCCACAGCTGGACGCTGGCTTCCAGGAGCAGTGACTTCTGTGGGGACAGAACGCAGACTGTCGGCCTCACAGGAACGGCAGCGTCTTGGGGGACTATTCGCTCCCTCCCTGCGCCAGGTGCCACCAAGAGTCACGTTCGTGATCTGCTTTGTGAAGTCCATGAGTTCACGTAAACTCGTTGCGTGTGACGCAGCCACAGAGAGGCAGGGTGGAAATTTAAGCCCCGTGCTCTGATGCGAAGGCTCTGCCCGTTCCCTACCCCGGGGCCTTCTCTTAAGGCCTTGGGTGAGAGAAGGCAGGATGCTGGCTGAGGACAGGAGCATCAGGGAGCTTCCATTCTCCGGCCTCTGCTGGGCAGACATTCCCAGCTTTTCCCCTGAGGATGGGGCCTCTGGACGCCGAGTTCTTTGGGGATCCATGGGCACCCTGGCCTCACAATTTTTAGGAGCACCCTGGTCCCTCACAGGGACCAGCGCCAGCCAGGGGAGTCAGCCCACAGGCAGGAAAGGCTCCCCCACCCCCCCATGCCTGATAGTTGGGCCATTCCTTTTATGTAGAGAGGGACAGTCATCACCCGTCACAGTCACATCCCCGTCCAGCCCTCCCCTTGCTGGACGGGTGCCTGGTGGGGGTCACTCTTGCCTGCACCTGGCTGGCTGCCTTGGGATGGAGACTTTACCTCCGTCTTCCACAGAGAGTCTATGACAGGGTGCCTCCCCTGTGAAAAGTGATCAGCTGGGGGTCACACTGAGGGGCCGGGCCGGCATCCCCATCTGTTGGGGGCTGTGCAGGCCGTTCAGCGGGGCTGGTGGCCCACACCTGTCGGGTACGCTTAATCCCTTGTTCCGTGGCTTTCGTGGCTGATGCAATGCCGCATTCCCAATTATTCAGGGTGAGCGCAAGTGACATGAGGGCCAGAAGCAGGTGGGTCCACCCGGCTCGAGGTCCCACTCCAGCCCTTGGGCGGCCCGTGGCCTCTCTGCTTGGGGAAGCCATGCCCACAGGCTGAGGGCTGGGCCCTAGTGTCCCTGGATGTGCTTTCGGGATCTCTGTGATGGAAACCAGGCCCCTGTAAGAATCTGAGGGAACACGAATCCACAGGAAGGAGAACCATCCAGAAGCCTGCTAATGAGTTCTGTGCAAAGGGGTCCTGATCCTGTCGAGCCCTCTGATAATGACAGGATGACACTAATCACAGTGACAGCACCCGCAATAACCCCACCAGCACCCAGCCAGGCTAGCCCTTTGGTCAGGGTCTCAACATATGCAGGGGATTGAATGGGCCTTTGAGCACAAACTCTTTTTTTAAAAATTTTTTTCATGTTTGTTTATTTTTGAGAGAGCAAGCAGGGGAGAGGGCAGAGAGAGAGAGAAAGAGAGAGAGAGAGACAGGATCCCAAGCAGGCTCCGTGCTGTCAGCACAGAGCCTGACGAGGGGCTCGAACCCGTGAACTGAGACAGCATGACCTGAGCTGAAATCAGGAGTCGGGCGCTCCGCTGACTGAGCCCCGCAGGCGCCCCAGAGCACAAACCCTTAAGCACCGTGTGATGTTTCAGGTTCCAACAGCACCTTGTGTGAGCTTGACCTATGACCTGTTCCCAGATTCAGTGGCGTTAAATGACCAAGAATTAGGGTTCAAGCTCAGCTCGGTAGGACGCTATTTCTCCTTCCTGTGTCTGCTGTAGAATTCCTCTCTGGCCTGAGACACGGGGCCCAAGGCAGGGACAGGGGACCCTCCGCTGGGCACAGGATGTTGTGTAGCAGACCCGATGCGGACGCTCCCATTGCTGGAAACAGAAGCTGGAAACTGCCCAGGGCAAGGGGCGAGCGCTGTGTGCGAGTGGCCGGTCAGGGCGGCCAGAGTCCTGTCATCAGGGGACCCGGGATGGGCTGAGGAAGGGAGGGACGGCCGGATGGAGGAACGGAAGCCAAGTTCCAGGATGGAGCTCACAGGGACGGGCAGGAGACCAGGCCCAGCACCAGCTTGGGCTTTGAGGCCAGTTCCTGGTGGTGGGAGAGCAGGGTGGCTGCCGTGTCACCTCCTGTCACATGTCATCGTCACCTCCACTTCTGACGCAAATCAGGAGTGAGATGTGATAGCCTGAAAAGTTGAGTTCGTACAGATTTTAGTGTTTTTTAAAGTTTATTTTATTTTGTGTGTGTGTGTGTGTGTGAGAGAGAGAGAGAGAGAGAAGGGGGGGCAGGGAGAGAGAATCCGAAGCAGGTTCCAGGCTCCGAGCTGTCAGTGCAGAGCCCGACGCAGGGCTCGAACCCATGAACGGTGAGATCACGACCTGAGCTGAAACCCAAGAGTCAGATGCTTAACCGACTGAGCTGCCCAGTTGCCCCCAGATTTCACTTTTACAACATGACCGTCTGCCTTGTCCCATGATCTCCATCTCCTCTCTCCCTGTGCCTCTCTGCACCTCCCTGTCTCTGTCCGTCTCTGAGTCTGTCCCCCGTGCCTCGCTGTGTCTCTGTCTCTGTCTCCCTCTGTCTCTGCCGTCACATCTCTGCAGTGCTGCCCATGGACGGAGCCCCGGCTCGGACCTGGCACCCCTCTCATGCCTGGAGGGAAGGGGGAGAAGGAGTTCTGGCCCGTGCGGTACTCTCCCACGTGTTTCGGTTTAACTTTTCCTCTGTGTTCTGCCAGTTCCTTTATGAGCTTTTATGGTGACCGTGCTTTTCTCCAGTCCTCGGAGAAACAAACGGCTGATGTTTTCCTAAGACGTGAGCCCAGCACGGCCACCGTGCGTGTGGTGCCCGCTGACCCTGGGCCCACTGGGGTGTCCCTCCTTCGGGACCTGCAGAGAAGCAGGAGAACGTGCTGGAAGCTTGGAAAAACTTTATGGGGTCAAGGAAGCATGTGCTGGGGGCCCTGGGATGTGCCCGCTACTACTGTCTGATGAGGCCGTGGAGGGAACCCACGCACTCGGGGTCATGCCCGAGTGAGGGCAGTGGAGCCAGAAGCGGGGTCTGTTGATGCACATCCAGGGGTTTCTGCACATGGTCAGGCTCGTTTGCTAAAGCCCAAGGTGGACACGGTGTGCCCGGGGCTAGGTGATGGTCTGTGTGGCCCCGGGGACAGGCCACTCCTGGGTTTGTGCATGAAGGCGCTCTCTCCCTGACTCCACCTTCCCGCATGGACATGGGACCAGGCGTGTGCGGCCCTATGGGCAGCAGACAGAGGGATGGCCGGTCAGCAGCGGTGGGTGAGGAGAGGTGCCACCACGGATGCCCACGGCCCTGAAGGTCCTCAGGAAGGGGGCAGCAAATGCTCTGGGGTGGGGGGGTGTCGAGGTGTTTTTTGCCAGAAGCCTTGAGGTTCACTGGCTGGGAAAGCTGGGAAGACCACGTCCCAGGCAGTTCTAGAGGGGGCTTTTCTCTGAGGCCCATGCTCGGGAAGGCGAGGGGCACCGGGCAGAGCTGGTGTGTGGCATGGAGGCCGCCCGCGCTTAGCTCAGGGTCGGTCGCGCTGCAGGATGTGCTGTGGGTGCTCCTTTTGGGAGCCGACGGCACGGTCCCCGAGGCCGGACCTGGAGGAGCGGGTGTGCGCAGCAGCCTGCGTGGGTCTCAGCCGGTGGCGGGACTGCCACTGGGTCCTTGTACGTGCAGAGAGGCTGTGGGGTGAGTGTGGAAGGTGGTGGAAGATGAGAAAAGGCAGACGGTCTGCCCTGCCCTCCAGTCTCCGCGGTGTCTGAGCTGAGCGTCCCCGTGAGGTTTCCCCGAGGGTCACCAGGACCAGACCCCAGGAAGCCTGGTCGTGTTGTAAGCTAGGCTTGAGCTCAGACGCCCCAGAGATAGAGCGGAGGCCTGTGGAGGTCAGAACCTGGGGACCCGGCTCAGTGCACGCTTCTGAGACCCGGTCCGGAAGGCCCAGAGCTGGAGGAGAGCATTGATGGTGACAGAAGACAGATGTCCCAGCAGCACACGAGACCCTGAGCATGATCCTCAGGCTAGAAATGGACAGTTTTGCTCAGGAACAAATCGAGGAGCTGTATGCCTGCCTCCTGATGCCAGGGAGCCGGAGGAAGATGGCCGCTGTGTGAAAGTCCACACGGCAGGTCCCAGCGGGATTCCCTTTGGCCCGAGTGCACCTGCCTGGAAGAGCCTGAGGCCTTCCCCAGCCCTCTGAGGTGCACCTGCTCTGGAGAGGTGGCCCCTGCGCCCCAGAGCCTGCTTCCCACCCACCCCAAGCTGGCCCTGGCCTGTCACTGTCTGTCCACCTGCTGTCCGTTTGTAGGCTCTGCGTCCATGGCTTCCTTCCCCGGTCAGGCGGCCTTCCCCAGAACCAGCACACAGTAGCAGGTCACTGTCACTTAACGGGGTGTCCCTCAGCCACCCTAGGAGCTGTCTTCACGGATGGCGGTGGATAGGGGCCCAGCGGAGGCTGTCAGGTGCAGGCGGGTCCCTGCCTTTCAGCCAGAAGACATTCTGAGTGCCAGAAACCCGAAAGGTAAGGCGACAGGCAACGCAAATGTTAAGAAGGAAACGGTGACTGGGGACCTCAGGACAATGGCCTCTGTGTATCTGTGTGACAGAGCGGTGTGGGGCTCAGAGACCATCCTGCTCTCGGTGCTGGCTCCCACCTCCTCCTCCTGCAAGGGAATGGTTAACCAGGGGTCCCGCAGACATGTGGCCGGCGCACTGTGCCTGCATCACAAGGCGCCCAGCCAGAAGGACTCCTGTTACTTGTGACTCCTTAACCGTGAACGTGCCCTACCATGAACGTCTACGTGCGTTGAAAGCACTGGGGCACCTGGGTGGCTCAGTCGGTTAAGCGTCCGACTTCGGCTCAGGTCACGATCTCGCGGTAGGTGAGTTCGAGCCCCGCGATGGGCTCTGTGCTGACTGCTCAGAGCCTGGAGCCTGTTTCAGATTCTGTGTCTCCCTCTCTCTCTGACCCAACTCCGTTCATGCTCTATCTCTCTCTGTCTCAAAAATAAATAAACGAAAAAAAAAAAAAAAAAAAAAAAGAAAGCATTGATAGCACTGATGAATAGCAGCCCGTGAAAGCCCCGTGCAGACCCCCAGGGCCTCCGCGTGCGCCTCCCCCAGGGGCGCCACCGCCGTCCTGGACCTCCTCTACAGCCGGCTCCTGTCCGTGCACCCTCACGCACACGCCGCACAGCCGGGCGGCCTGCAGACTTCCCGCAGCGGGGATCTTCCACGTCGGCTCTTCCGCAACTCGTTTCCTCGCTCGATGGGACGTTCTTGACGCTTTTCCGCGACGTCACCCCAGACGGCGCACTTTTCCGCATCAGTTGGCGTGATGGCGTGATCTCCTTTCGTTGGCCCGTGGGTGTGGTGAGTTGTTTTGCTTGTACTGTTCTGCAATATGTCCTGGGTAAGGACTACATGACAATGTGTGCAATAAATTTATTCTGAGGGGTTCGTTCCTTCGTTTCCTAGGCACACGTCCCCCCCCCCCCCCCCCCCCCCCCCCGGGGTCGGAGCGCACCTACCCGATGTTTCCAGCAGAATGGAAGTTTCCTATGTCCTGTACAGGCTCAGTTTTACTAGATTTTGTCACATTGATTCCCGGGTGGTTAGACCTAGGTGCCCTGCCGTCACGGGTGAACGTGCGGCACCTCCACGTTCCACGGCCTCACTGGCGCCTGGCTGTGGCCCTAGATTCCCTGGCTGGGGTTCCTAGGAGCCCCTGCGGACGTGAGCAGGAAGCTGCTCGTATCTGTTCCCCGCCCAACCTTCAAACCATGGATCATCCTCGATTCTGACCTGTGTTCCGGTGGCCTCTGTTCCCTAGAAGTTCTCAGGGGCCTCTGTGAGCCTCAGGAAGCTGGCTCTCCGGTGACACGCTGGGTATCCGTGAGTAGCAGCTGGTGTCGGTCGAGGTCACGTTTTGGGCAACACAAGTTTACGACCAGCTGGCGTTCTAAGTGCAGGGGATGGAGCAGTGGACGGGACAGTCCCCTGTCCAAGGCTCACATTCCAGGGGAGGACAGGCCGTAAACCATGGACAAACAAGGAAGGTCGTTGGGACCGGAGAGTGTCCTCCGGGCACCACAGAAGAGGTGGCAGTTAAGGAGCATCAGGGGAGGGGCGTTGGGGAGGGGGGAGGGCAGCTGGGAAGGGGGTGGGACGTCGGGGGCCGAAGGGAGGGGCGTTGGGGCAGAGGGGAGGGGCCCCGGGGAGGGGGGCGGGGCGCCAGGGAGGGGGGGGGGTCCTCGTCTTCAGGCAAAGGAAGAAGCCGAGGGAGGGGGTAGGGCCCCGTCTGTGTGCGTTTGGTCAGTGCTCTGTGGTGGGTCTCTGAGCCCCTGCCCCGGAGCCACAGGTGCGGAGGACGCGGGACAGCTGGAGGAAGTCACTGCCCAGGTTGGGGGGGGAGCGGGAACACCACCCCAGCGCTGCACCCACCCCCGGGGACCCCCGGTGGCACCATGTCCCTCGCTGCTCAGGGCACCGGGCTGTGGGGGGAGAGGGCGTCCTGCCTCCATCTGCCCGCACCCGCAGCTCCCGGGCTGCGGCCCCTTGGAGGGTGAGGCTGTGTGTCTCTGGGCACATGGCCCCCGTGGACAGAAGGCACAGCTCGTCCCTGGGTCACAGTCTGGCACCTGCATGGCGGTCATCACAATGCTCTCCCTGATTGTGCACCCGACCTCGAATGGCACGTTTTATTTTATTTTTTTATTAATTTAATTTTTTGAGAGAGAGAGAGCAGAGGAGGGACAGAGAGAGGGAGAGTGAGAATCCCAAGCAGGCTCCACACTGACAATGCAGAGCCTGATATGGGGCTCGAACTCACGAACCGTAAGATCATGACCTGAGCCGAAAACAAGAGTCCGACACTTAACCGACTGAGCCCCCCTGGGCCCACAAACGGCTGTTTTAATACAGGCTGGATTCGCTCTTCCCAGAAGGTCCACCAGCTCCACGGTGGTGGCGGCCTTCCTGTCTGCCTCAGCTGTCATCAAAGACCTTGCGGCCCCTTGGGGTAGGGGCTGAGAAGCAGCCTTTGGGGAAAGAGAGAGACAGAGACCAGGAGACAGGGGGACAGGGAGGGAGAGACAGGGAGACAACGGGACAGGGGACAGAGAGACGGGGAGACGGGGAGGCGGGGCAGGGGAGCGCCTGCTGAGCCGCGATCTCAGAAAGTCCCTGGCAGGCTGCAGGCAGCTCGTGGGCCAGCTGGTGGAAGCTATAAACAAGGCCGTGTGAGGGCTGCTGGGGGAGGGAAGGCGGTGCCCAGGGAGGACCCGGCGGGAGGAGGGCTCGGGGGCACGTGCACAGCAGGACAGATACGGAGGTGCTCCGTGTCCTGTGGGGCGGCCTCCCTGAACCTTCGCTTCCCCATTGGTGGGACAGGGCAGGATGACGCTGGGGAGGGCTGGCCGAGGCGAAGACAGTGGCCCAGCCTGTCCACGAGGCCGAGACCCCCCTGCCCGTGGCCCGTCCCCGGCATGGCCGCCCAGCCTCACCTGGCACAGGGACACACGGGGACATTTAAGTAAGCCCCCGGCACCACGGTCCTGTTTTATGCAGGTTGTTTGTTGATTTTTCTGGGTCACATGGAACCAGCGGGCGTGGAGGCAGGTGGTGGGGACGTTGGCTTCAGGGACTGCCCGAGGCTGTGTCCTGCCGCAGCGGTGGCCGTGAGGGCTGTCACAGACACTGGGGCCTCCGTGTTGACCACCGGCCTTCTCAGAGCACATTCCCCTATCCCTGCTTTTCACAACGAGCGGGATGCCCGCGCACTAAGCTGCTGTCACATACGTGGCATGATTGTGGGCCCAGGTCTCTGCCAGCACTGGGGATGGTGGGGGGAGGGGGCACTGGGGACGGTGGTGGGTGGGGGAAGGGATGTCCGCCGCACCGGCTGTGACTCTGGGGCCACAGGGCCTTTGCTTGTCCTTTCCCCTCTGAAGTCGGTGGATTCCTTGGCATCTCCGTGTCTTGTGAGCAGGACTGTGGGCAGAAGGGGCCGGGTGAGCTCTGGGTCCCCCGAGGAATTCAGACCTTGTCTGTGGGAGGTGGGGAGTGTGGGGGGTGATGGGATCGGGTCTCCACCCTCGTGTGGGGGTTCTGCTTGTCCAGAGACCCAGGGAGGGGCTGTAATTCAGATGGGCCGGCCCCAGGCTCGTTCCTGTTGTGAGACCTCTGTCATCCCTGGGCTGTGACTGGGGTCACCTGGGCGTGGTCCCCCTCGGCCGTCCTGTAGTACACAGCACAGTCGGGCAGGGGTGGGGACTCCATGCTGACATGTGCTCATGGTTGGGCCACCACACCGAGGGACAGCTCAGGTGCTTCCAGACCTCTCCGCACGGGCACCAGATAGTGGCTGAGGCTCGTTTATCTGTCCAAACCCGGCAAGAAATAGACTCGTCCGGGGTATTTTCCAGGCTGCGGAAATCACGCAGCCCCAGCCCGTCCTACGTCCAGCAGGTGGCGGTCTCTGACCGGGAATCGCGTGGAGCAGTCCCTCCAGGTCCCCCTAGAAGGAGAGGGTTTTCCTGGGATAAGCGAGAAAACCCAAGTCAAGAGATGTTAGATATTGTTCCCTACAGACTGACAAAGAGGAAGTGCTGTCTCCCTGGAGACTGGAGATCCGGATCCACCCGGATTTGTATGTTGTCGTTTTCCTAGAAAATACAAGGCGTTGTGTCCTCGATCGTGTGACGGCTGGCTTGGCTTACAAGTGTGGAGGGTGTCGGGTTCCTCCCCAGAGAGAAAACAAGACATTTGCTACTCATGTGCTCGGGCAGCGGGGATGGGGCGGGGGCATCGGGGGGCTTTTGGCTGGTTCTAGCGGCAGGAGGAGGAGAAGTCGAGGGCCCCGTCCTGGCCACCCCTTCCTCTTCTCTTCCCTTCCCCTGCTCCTGGGCCGCCTGCACTCTGGCTACGGGGACAGAGGCGGCCAGCCAGGGGCTCTCTGTCTTGGCCGCGTGCGTGACTCGGCAGAATCAGCGGGGGAAGGCGATTTCCCCTGCGAGGGGCAGGATGATCGGTCCCCGTCCTCTCCCCGGGTCAGAGGCTCCAGGGTTCCTGGGGTCCGTGTCCAGGGAGGGGCACTGAGGGCTCCCTCAGTGCCCCTGCTTGGAGAAGGTGTCACAGCCTGCCCGTTTTGCAGGGCTGCTCGGGGCCAGGCGAGCAGTGACCGGCCGGCCCAGCTCCCCTGCCGGGAGACGGGGTCCCAGCCGCGGGGAAGTGTGGCGTGCTGGGGGTCCCCAACCCCAGAAAGAGGTGCAGAAGCTCGGTAGCCTCTCTCCGACCCCAACATCCCCAAAAGAAACAGCAGAAGTTTCCTGCAGACCATCAGACGCCCTCCCTCTTGGCTGTCCGCGCTCACGCCAGCGCTCACCTCTTCACCACAATCGCCCAAATCCAAGCGGCACCCTGGCACGCTGGTGTCCACCCCTCACCCCTGTGCGTGCTTGTCCTATAGGACATGACGAGAACCCCAGCGACAGGACCCAGGCCTCTCCAGGCCGTCTTCAAAATGCACAGACATTTCCTTCCTCTTGCGGTTTGCTTCTCACGCGGTGATCCGGCCGCCAGGTTCCAGCAGGTTCTTTCTCCGTGTGCTTCTGCGGGCATCTTCCTCCTCCCAGCTGCTGTCATTACCCACGTCGGCCCCGGGCTGGCTGGTCTCCCCCAGAGTGTGTTTCATGCTGCACAGTTGACCAGCTTTCCTCCCTGGGTTAAATCCTTCCTCAGGGCAGGGGCTCTCCACCCCTCAGCCCCACAGCTCGGTGCCCGGGCAGGGGTCTGCAGGGGTCAGGAGAGATGGCTTCTGTTCAGCTGGGGCTTCCCCTGCGGGCTGCTGGGACGGGAGGGGACCCAGAGTCTGTCTCGCTCACCCGCAGTCCTTGCTTGTGGTCGGTGGGCTTCCATCGGCAGAAAAGCTTGGGCTCGGCTCCCCCGGGACACGGCTGTCCGTGAAAATTTGAGAACAGGACACGAGAGAGGACACTGCTTCGTCAAAGTGCTGTGAGCCTCGTCCTTCCTGCCCCGTGTATGTGTGTGTGTGTTTGTGTGTGTGCAGATGGCTCACTTGGGGCCTGGGAGAGTCCTAGGCAGGAGGGTCCAGTTGAAACGGAGCCTTGGCTGTGTTCCCACAAAATCCTGGCCTCTTGGAGCCCGTGGTGCCCAGCCCTCTGTGCCGGGGGTGTGGGGTGGGGGCTGGAGGTCTGCTTCCCTGGGGTCCTCAGGCTCCACCCAGGAAAATGGACAGAATCGTTCACACGTCGCAAAGTCGTGCATGCAGTAGGTGGTTGTGTGAATGTGGGATGGAGGCCCCCCATCGATACGTCCCTCTGTGCGTCCCTCCTTGAATTTTAGCAGCGACCCAGCTGGGACGTGGCCCCCTGCACCAGGCTGACCGAGAGGCGGCTTGGAGGCAGGGAGTTTCTACGGTTTGCTTACACTGAGGGAAAATGTATGGGAACTCAAGGTTCTATTGGCTTTGATTCCAGGGTTCCTCTAAGACAACACGCCGGGGCGCCTGCTGGCTCGGTCGGGTAAGGGTCCAACCCTCGATTTCAGCTCAGGTCACCATCTCAGGGTTCATGAGTTTGAGCCCCGCGTCGGGCTCTGTGCTGACAGCGCAGAGCCTGCTGGGGCTTCTCTCTGCCTCTCTCTGCCCCTCCCCTGCTTGTGCCCTCTCCCTCTCAAAATAAATACATCAACGTTTAAAAGATTATACCTCTCGGCTGTGTGTGCTTGGCTGGTAGGTTTGTGTCTACAAAGCTAAATGTCGTCTCCACTGTTACTGGTTCTAACACAGAACAGCAGACAGGCTTCTGGGTGGAGTTAAGATGTGGCCATTAGGTGGGCCCTCATCCAGTAGGATTATGCTTATATCCTTACAAAATTCTTAAGAAGAAGGTGGTATGAGGGGCGCAGGGGGGCTCAGTCGGTTCAGCGTCCGACGTCGGCTCAGGTCATGACATCTCACGGTTGGTGGGTTCGAGCCCCGCATCGGGCTCTGTGCTGACAGCTCGGACCCCGGAACCTGCTTCGGATTCTGTGTCTCCCTCTCTCTCTGCCCCTCCCCTGCTCGCACTCCGTCTCTCAAAAATGAATAAATGTTAAAAACCATTTAAGAAGAAGGCGGTATGAAACAGCACGGCCACTCACCGCCCCCCCCGCCGGCAGTCAGGGGTGTGCAACCTCTGGAATACCTCTGGTTGTTTTGTGCGGCCCATGCGGTTCTCGTGCGTTCAGGCACAGGTGTATGCGGTAAAGCGTGGGGCTTGGGGACAGCAAAGCTGATGCCACACCATTGTTTCCGAGCTGTGCTTTTATAGCTTTGCTACCACACTTGAGGCTGTTTCCCTCCTTTATAGAACATCGTGTGGTTTTTTAAAAAATGAAAACATATCATGGCATGTGCAGCAAAATTATACTCAGGGTTTAATAAAATTAAAAAGAGAGAGGAGGGCACGTGGGACATCTGGATTCGAGGTCTGTCACTGGCTAAAATGTGGTCTGCCTTTTGGACAGGTCAGCTCTCTTTCTGGATTAAAGAAATAAAGGTGTTTAACTAGACAGCCTCTCATTGAGCTCTTAGTTCAAATGTCTATGATTTTCTGACATGAAACCCGTTGGGATACGTAGAAAGTACCGGAGTCCTGGATGCGAGAACCTTGTCTGTTATCCCGGAGCTGAGTGACCGGGGACACATTTGTTCTTGTCTGGGGCTCAAAAGGCTCATGAGGAAAAGGGCGTAGTGAGGAGTCAGGGACCCAGGGTCTTCAAGCACCTTAAGTGCTGATATTATAAAACAATTTTATTCGACTATGGGGAGTCCACCACTCTTTCTCAGATGTGGGCTTTAATTCCTGAGAAACCGTATTTCTGAAAATTCATGTTTATTTTAAATTTGAAGTACATCTTGTGAGTTTCTTTCTTTTTTATTTTTTGTTTTAATTTTTTTAATGTTTACTTATTCTTTTTTTTAAATTAAAAAAAAATTTTTTTTATTTATTTTTGAGACAGAGAGAGACAGAGCATGAGCAGGGGAGGGGCAGAGAGAGGCAGACACAGAATCCGAAGCAGGCTCCTGGCTCTGAGCTGTGAGTACAGAGCCTGATGCGGGGCTCAAACTCACGGACTGTGAGATCATGACCTGAGCTGAAGTCGGATGCCTAACCGACTGAGCCACCTGGGGGCCCCTAATGTTTATTTATTCTTGAGAGAGAGAAAGAGAGAGAGAGACAGACAGACAGACAGAACATGAGTGGGGGAGGGGCAGAGAGCGAGGGAGACACAGAATCCAAAGCAGGCTCCAGGCTCTGAGCTATCAGCACAGAGCCCGACGCGGGGCTCGAACCCATGAACTGTGAGACCTTGACCTGAGCCGAAGTCAGACGCTTAACCTCCTGAGCTGCCCAGGTGCCCTGATATTTTCACTTAGTTTTTTGTATCAATATCTGGAAAATCACATAAACAGTGTGAAAAGCATGCTTCCCTGGTGGTGGGATTTTAAGTGCTTTAAATGCACTTATCACATCACGGGTGATGTGTTGTAGAATTTGAAAATTTTATAAATGTATGTAACATAAAAACACAAATACTGCCAAACGTATGGGAGTAATTATTCTCAGTAAGTGCTAACTAAAGAGTCTCCAAGAGGCATTCAAGTGTCCCGCTACTGCCCTTGCTGGCTAAATAGAGGAACGTGGTTGTTTCAAGTTACTTGCGCTCAAGACAGACAAGCTTTCATCCCAGAGTGAGGTGGCCTTGGCCGTATAGACGCACTTACCTGGCACAGAGCTCGGGGGAAAGTCCTTCAGATTTTGGCTTTAAAACCACCACGGTTCTCTTACCCCAATTTGGATTAAAACTACCCTGGTTGTCTTTCCGTATTGTGTCATAGCAATATGATGGCTCCTTGGTGACAAATGTCGTGGTGACAAATGCTTTCTTGGCTGCAGGCACGTCTGTGCCTCAGCCGTACTTACCGCAGCCCCCCAGACACCTCACCGTGCGGGCAGGGGACTTGTCCTGGGGGCCACCCGGTGGTACCAGTTGGCGCGTGGTGCCCTCACTCACGTCCCTGGGCCCCCCTGCGTGTACCTGGCGTGGGCGGTCCTCTCTAGACCTGGAAGCAGGTGGGAGACGTCAGTTCTGGTCAGAGGGTCTCAAGCGTCCTGAGACACCTGATACACAGACGTCTCTACAAGAATCGCGGGAGTTCCTGTCCTCTTGCTGCACTGGACTAAAGCCCGTCTTTCTGACCTGCTTCTACCCCAGCTTACGCCAACCCCCCAAGAAAGCAGCCAACGTGTGCTGCTTCTTCTCAGCCACTGGCTCCTGCATCTCCGGGGAAGTGAGGCCCCGTGTCAGCTCCCACAGCCACGTGACTAGAGAGTGACTGAGGGCTTTCTTGTCTTCTCATCTCTTGTCTTTGTCGCCTGTGACTCCCTGGTGCCATTGTACCCCCTGACGCCCCTTCCTTTATGAAACACTCGTGTGCTTGGGTGTGTGACACTCGGGTTCTTCATCCTTTGTCCCCTCCATCAGCCCTTCCAAGGACATTGTCCTCAGATTCCGAGCTTTGGATTTCTTCCCTTTCCCTTTCCACGTTGTCCATTGTCTCTAAGGTAGTGGCTGTAGACGGAACGTTTGTGTCCCCCAAACTGTGCATTGGAGTCTGAACCACACAGCGATGGTGGTCAGAGGGGGGCCTTGGAGGTGATGAGGTCACCTCAGGAGGGGTTGGGGCCCTCCCCAGAGGAGGCCCCCTCGCCCCCTCGCCCATGAGGACACAGACACCGAATCTTCTGGCCCCACCCTCCAGCCTCCAGAGCTGTGGGAAATCTGTCCCTGTTGTCTCTGTCCCAGTCCAGATGGATGGATGGACGGTCACCTGGGCCTCTCTCTTGGCTTTGGCTTCCGTGTCCTCTTGAGGCTAACACACACCTGTCACCCAGACTCCCTTGTGGATGGAAACTTCCAACTGCCTGTGGGTCATTTGCATGGGACATGCCACCGTGGCTCCAGAGGGGCTCGTGTCCCCGGAGATACACTGGTGTTCTGTGGCCACGTGTGTGTCAGGCATCCCTGTCCCACAGCGCTGTCCCCGAGAGCACTTCTTCCTGCTCAGCATGGCCCTCTTCCCCTGTCTTCCTGCTGTGCTCACCTGCTCACCTCCTGCTCTGCCCCCTTCCCTGCACCCGGCCACTGCCCTCCGTGTCTTCATCTGGATCACCCGGAGCCTTCCTTTTCGTCTTTCCTGTCCCTCACTCTCCTCACAATGCTACTCTTGTTTGTCCCCTTTTCCGTTCCATTTCTACCCAATCCACCCTTCTGGACCCAACACAGCCAGCTAAGGACCAGGGACACAGGGACTTGGGGTCTGGGGTCTGTCTCGTGTGTGGATATAGGACGTTTGGGGATTCCTGGAATTGCAAAACTACTTTCTTAAGTGACGCTATCTCATGACACTCCTCAGCTGTTTGTGGAGGGTGAGGGAGTGGGGTGGGGGTGGGGCACCACGCCCTGTGTGAAATAGTGTGACAACTGGAGGGAAGTCACAGGGAATCACCAAACACCGCAAGCTGCCAGTATTCCTTGACGTAGCAGTGTAAGAGGGACTATTCTTATCACACGGTGCATTTTTTTTTAAAGTTTATTTATTTATTTGCAGAGAGAAAGACAAAGAGCATGAGCAGGGGAGGGGCAGAGAGAGAGGGAGGGAGAGAATCCCAAGCAGGCTCCACGTTGTCAGCACGGAGCCCAACGCAGGGCTCAAACCCCCGAAGCGTGAGATCAAGACCTGAGCCGAAGGCAAGAGTCGGACGCTCAACTGACTGAGCCCCCCGTCCCCCCTCACATGACGCATTTTTGAGCACAACCGTGAGGATTACTGCTGTCGATAGAATTCTAAATGGAAATAATTGGATCCAGGTTTCCTAAGAGTTATCATTTCCAGGACGGTGATCCAGGGTTAAAAATAACGCACGGGCTCAGACACAAGGGAACAAGGGAGAAGGTCCTCACGCTTAAGTGCATGTCAAACAAGCGAGTCAAGGAAGGAACCCTAACTGCAGAGCGGCAGCAAGTCTGTGGGGGCTGCGCCCCGAGACCGGGGGGGCCTGGAAGTCTGTGTCGTGATAGCGACACTGACCTCTGCCGGGAGCTGAGCCAATGTGTCCCGTCCGTCCAGGGGCCCCATCCTGCGGTCCCAGCATGGATCTCCAGGGGCCCCTCCGGCTCCCAGGTGCCGCGGGGTGGACTCCCTCCAAGGCAGCCACGTCTGCACTCGTGACCGCATTGGCACCTGCCTGGCATTTCGGGGTACGAGGCCAGGGCTCACCTCCCCTCGGGCAATCCCATCCTTGCCAGGGGGGAGCGGCACATTCCTCGAGAGAGGGAAGGCTGTGCTTGGCCATGGCCCAGACACACAGCCGGGAGGGGAGCCAGCTAGAGGCGCGGACGCGGGTGGGTGAGGACACGCTCTCGGGGGCCCTGTCTGTGGGGCCAGCGGCTCAGTCTCTAGGGCTGAGGCTCAAGGTCTCTTTCTCCTGGGCCCGGCTGCATGGAAATACAATGACAGATGCCACCCGGTCTCTCAGTCTGCTCAAGGGGCTGTGACAAAAAGCGCCACAAACCGGGTGGCTTAGACAATAAAATCGACTTGCTCCCGGTTCTGGAGGCTGAGAGTCCGAGCTGCAGGTGCTGGCAGGACCCATTCCTCCTGAGGCCTCCCTCCATGACTGTGGGCGGCCAGCTTCTCCCTGTGTCCTCACGGGGTCGCCCCTCTGTGACCTGATCCACACCAGTCATATCAGACAGGGCTCCCCCAACGACCTCATGTGACCTTAACTGCCTGTTTGACCACCCTATATCCAAATAAGGTTCCATTCCAAGGTTCCAGGGGCTAGGATGTCAAGATGTGAATTTTGGGGGGCGCGGCCCAACCCATGATGCCCAGTATAACAAGGGACAGACACATGCTTTGTTCATCACAAGGAGAGTCTCTACCTCGTCAACAGAGAGGTGGCACGGTGGAGCACAGGTGTCCGCGGGCCCCGGTCGTGCACCTGCTGACGGCTGTCCTGTGGTGCGGCCAAGGTCAGCGGCCTTCCGTTCCTTCCCCTGCAAAGTGCGAGTACATAATCTCGCACCAGACAGTTAGGAATTTTAAATTCAGCTTCTGAGATAGCAATGGGAAAAAATGCTTACCCGGAATATGGCACAGAGTCGCCGTCATCTGTCCCCTCAGAGGCCATGATGGAGAATGACCCAAGTCAGAGACAATAGAGCTCATCAAGAAGTGGGGCAGTAGGAAGACGGTTCTTGTTTTGATCATGAATGGAAACCTGTCAGAACTCAACTTTCCTAGGTGGAAATGCGGATATTTCATGCAAAAACAGAACAACAAAACAGCTATGTATTGCCGGTAATGACTCAACACACACCAGTGGGAAAAACACTGAATTCTTTCTGCCTGTCACAGCATTGTGTGTTTGACTCACTCCCAGGGAAAAAACAAGATTTGACTGGGGAGAAAAAGCAAGCGTTAAAAAAAGTAGCTCGCGTTCTTTTGACTGGGCTTGGCCTTCCATGATAAAGTTTCCTACCCCCACGTGTAATTTTTGGACTCTTTGAGCACTAATTTCTACCAGGGGTTATTTTGAACGTTTGGATTTTCGTGAGGACGTTATGATTCTGCTTTTGAAAGGCTCCTTGACCAGTTCTTCTGTTAATTCCATTTCAGATTTTATTAGCCCCGTGTCCCCCTCCCATCCAGGGCCAGAACATACACAGTAAAACCTTGGATTGCTAGTCACGTGTTCTGTGAGTGTTCCACGAGCCAAGCAAGTATTTCTCATAAATTTTAACTTGATAAACGAGCGATGTCTTGCAACACGAGTCGTGCATGGTGCTGAACATCGGGTGATCATAGCTGAGCCGATGGTTCTTGAAATTTGCCTTGAGATACAAGTGCTTTGGATTACAAGCATGTTTCCGGAACAAATTGTGCTGGCAAACCAAGGTCTTCCTGTATACTGAAAAAGAAAAGTGTCTACTTTGACTTTGATATGTCCTGAGACAAATCATGATAAGTGCTGAGATGCACAGCGAGAGGCCACGTGGTGTTGTGGGGAGGAGCCAGACGTCAGAGTGGACGTTTTTTCTGTTCCGACCATGGGGGCCACCATTGACGCATTTCTCCCCACACATCAGGCCCTTCTCAAGGAGAGACATCCTGTTTCAATGTTCAGTGACAGAATTAAGGGTCTGACAGACGAGGTTACTTGCACCAGTTCACCAGCTAGGAGGTCTGTGAGGTCCACGCCCCGTGTGCTAAGTCTCAAGCCAGCGCTGGTCAAGCTCAAACCCATTTTCTGGATTAGACATCACTGTGCCAGGGGCTTGGGAGCTTCTGGGAGGAAGAAGACACCTTTAAAATGAGCCCACCTTGCAGAGAGGGGTTGGTTCTCAGGGGAGGGGATGATGGTGAGCTCAGGATTATCGGATGACGTTATCTCGTGTGTCCTAGGCTCTCACGTCTGCATTTCAGGAGGCGGAGGGCAGGTGCAGCCGGCAGGAGCTCATGTAAGAACTATTTATCTGAAATGTCTGTAATGTGTTTGAGGTAGGAAGCTCACAAAAGGAACGCCTCTAACGCAGATGGCGTTTCTGAGACGGCAAGGGGTCCCTTTGTCACTACCCTCCACGCTGTGGACAGGGCTGGACACTGAGGGCTTCACCCCTGTGGCGTGTGGGTGCTGCCTTTCTCATCAGCCCATCCTTCTTTGCCTGAGGACGTTGATTCTGTGACAGATGGTGCCCTGCACCCAGGCAGGGAACCACAGTGGGTTTGGTCTAATCGCGACCTCGGCCAGATCCTCCATTTTACAGCTTTGCTGACGGGCTTTAGTGGCGCTCGCCAGCATTTCTGGTTCTTCCTACTCCGGCACCGGGTTCGTTTGCAAGTCTGCCCCCTTGAACTTGGGCACCGCTGTGTGACTGCTTCAGCCAGTGATGTGCCGGCAGAAGGGACGGGCAGCAGCGCTGGGTGGGAGCTCCTGTGGTTGGAAGGACACTCGTGTCTTCTTCCCTTTTGCTATGGCAGCTGCTGTGTTGCCAGAAATGCCTCATAATGAGGACCGTGCTTACTCTCTCTCAGTGATTCTGTTCTGTATTTTTGTTATGCTTTAGAGGTATGTCTTCCCTGTCATTTTATTTTCTGTCCATCTTTATATGTGTCTATCATCTATCTATCCATCTGTTACCTATCTGTCCATCTATTATCTATCTATCTATCTATCTATCTATCTATCTATCATTTATCTATCCATCCATCATCTATCTATCTATCTGTCTGTCTATCTATCATCATCTATCCATCCATCATCTATCTATCTATCTGTCTGTCTATCTATCATCATCTATCCATCCATCATCTATCTATCTATCTATCTATCATCCATCCATCATCTCTCTATCATCTATCTATCTATCTATCTATCTATCTATCCATATATCATCTGAAAGACAGGGGTGACACAGGTGGGCCCAGGATGAGCCCAGCTCATGGCCTGGCAGAGTTTCCAGGAGAAGGTACGGGAAGGCGCCAGGCAGAGCCTCTCGGATTCCTGAGTGGAGGCGAAGAGGAGAATCCAGGGAGACCAAGCGTCTGGAGCAGAACTTGTTGGGGGGACAGAGTGGCACCAATTTGTTCAACTGAGTGTAGGATCACAAAGAAGCCCCCTACCCCCGCCCCAGGGCCAAGGAAAGAAGCACCTGGAAGGCTTAGAAGGAACAGCGCCTGGTCCTCCCAGCTCAGGCCGCCTGGAAAGGCCCAGGATCCATGAAGAACAGCGCGGTGTAGCCGGAATGGCCCTGCCTGGGGAGGGGAACACATAGTCCCAGACCAAGCGCAACTCTGGTCACAACCAAACCAAAAGCCTCATACCGTTTCCAAGTAATTTAACTGATCAAAGCTTGAGAGTATTTACAGGAATACAGAAATATCCAGCATGCAACAGAATAAAATTCACAATGTGTGGGATCCAATAAAAATTACCAACCATGCAATAAGCAGGAAATTCTGACCTGCAGTAGAGGGGGTCCGGGTGGGGGGGACAACTTCAGGCACATGTGTAGCTAGAGTCCCTGGGGCTGGGTGGGTGGAGAGGCACCCCAAGAAAGTATTGGAGAGATAAGCATTTTCCAAATCGATGGAAGCTGTGAAACCACAGATCCCTGGAGCTCCATGACCTGAAGTGTATCCTACCCCAAGGGCCCCAAACCGGTGATGGAGGGAGGGAAGATCTTAAACGCAGCTGGTTCAGACCAACGGGGATAAAGATGCCAGCAGGTTTGTTGTTGGAAACACACCAACATCCTTAACGTGCAAAAACAACCCCCAACGGGCCCACTCGCCCACCTTCTTGGAACAAAGCATCACCAAAAAAGAAAAGAAAAGAAAAGAAAACAAAATCCCTGTCGACCCAGAATTCTAGATCTGTGCAAGGATAGCTCAGAAATGAAGACCTACAAGAACCACAAGAAACGGCAAGGGAACTTGCCCGCCCTCAGGGGCTCCCGACGCCCCTGCAGGGCGGCAGCAAGAAGGTCAAGTGTGAACCGTCATCAGTGGCTATCATGAGGGAGCCTGGGTCCCCACCCACACCGCACAGCAGTAGGGACTCTGACGGTGTCACGGTGTCACGGGGCCCCAGTTGGAACCTTGAGTTCCACCCCATGGCCGTCTGTCACTTACACAGCTCAGATACTTTCTGGCGTTCTGGGCATCAGGCTCACCCGTCATTTCTGATGTTGACTCAGGCCACAGTCAGAATGGGAGCGAGCACAGAAGGTCCACCCTCTATCCCGTCCACCAGGGGACTGCTCAGGCATAAAGCGTATCCCCAAATAATGCCCAAGAAATTTGTTTTTTCCATTCTATTATTTACAATCTTTCACCCGTAGCGGCAGGAAGGAGGCCGTTAATGCATAGGGTCCTGTGGTTGTTGATGGGTTATTTGAGAAAAATGCTATTGATTCTCTAAAAATAAATACAGAAGTGACTTAAATGTCAGCTTAGCAACCTTTTTAAAGACATTTTATTTTAATTCCAGTGTGGTTAACATACAGCATGGTATTAGTTTCAGGGACACAATATCGTGGTTCAGCACTCGTATACCTTGTTCAGTGCCCATCACGGTCAAGTGTGCTCTTGTTACAGAACAAGTGTGAGCTGAACAAAGTGAGGATTGGTCAGGTTTAATCTGCTTCTACTGACCAGTTTCTCAGAGGTGGAATGTGATCACCCCAGGGCGTTAGCGACTACGGCGAGCGGACCCCACGGGCTCCCCAGGAGGAGATGTGTGGGCCCACCAGTGGCTGCATGACCTGTGCTGAGTAGTTAGAGGCTGGCGCTGGTCTGTGAGCCCACAGGTGGTGTGTCGGCAGGGGACAGGGATGCTTACCACCCATTCCGAACACACGGCTTTGGGGAGTGAACCATGGAAGTTTCTGGAATGAGAAGGCTCTCATCCCCTTATACAAGGGGATTTATTTTTGAGAGAGAGAGAGAGAGAGAGAGAGAGAGAGAGAATGAGCACATGCAGGGGAGGGAGAGAGAGAGAAAGAGAGAGAGCAGGGGAGGGGCAGGGAGAGAGGGAGACAGAATCTGAAGCAGGCTCCAGGCTCTGAGCTGTTAGCACAGCTAACATGACCTGAACCGAAGTCGGACGCTCACTGACTGAGCCACCCAGGTGCCCCAGTTCAGGGGTGTTTCTGCGGAGGTTGGTGGCATCTGCCCTTGGATGCCCATTGTGTCTGGGCCACAGCTCTGTCTTCCCAGAGGGGCCAACCTGGGACGGGATGGGACTTCTCACCCTAACAGAAAACAGGGGTCCTGCACACACCCTCTCACAGGCAATGGAAACTTCAGGGTCACTTGAGAACGTGATTCTTGATTTCTGGGGCACAATCGGGGCTGGCAAACAGCCGCAAGTCGTGGAGTTGGATACAACCACCGAAGAGAGAAGAAATGGTGTCGAGGACGGATTTGCAAGGATTGGGATTCCCATGAAGGGCTTTCATTTCCCCCGCGGAAGTCATTCTCCAGCTGAATGTTGTCGTCAGGTCAACTTTAGAGAGCTAAGACCCACTATTTTCTGGGTATGTGTTTTCACGCGTAAACGTATTCTCTTTCACGGAAAGTGTCCCCGTTTGCAAACAAAGACTTTGACAGCAGAGGGATGAGCTTGAACTCGTTCCCATGGGGATTCCAACAGACCTGATGCTGGTGTCCCCCCTAAAGCTCACATGTTGAGACCGAGTCCCAGAGTGATGGGGTTGGCAGGTGGAGCCCCGGGGTGGGATTAGTGCCCTTTGACAGACCCCTGGGGAGCCCCCAGCCCCTCCCACCCCGCAAGGACACAGAGGAGGCCCCACCGGTGAAAAGCTTCCTGCTCTGGGACTCCTGCCTTCAGCGCTGGGGAGAAATATATTTCTGCTATGTAAGCCCCCGTCTGTGGGACCTGTGACAGCAGCCGTGGAATTGGCTGGTCCCGGATTCAGAGCTGGTGCTACAGGGCGCCCAGACCTGCCTGTCTCCCACTGGGGGTCAGAGGCACCTGCCGGCAGCCTGGGCGGAGCAGCAGGGGGGACAGGGAAGGGGTCACTCTGAAGCTGGGCAGCTAGGATGCAGTCACAGGGCACCGTTGTGTGTCTGGCCGGCCCGGTTGTCCCGAAGGGCTCTTGCCGTGATGGAGGCATGCTGGAAGGAAGCAGGAAGGTCTGGCCCTGCCAGAGGAAAACACTCTTCCGGCCCCTGACCCTGCCCCACTCAGCCCTGTCTGTGCACAACTGAGCGGGCTGTGCCGCGGGCGGGTAACTGGATGGGCGGGTGCCTGTTCCGTCCGCTGAGGGGCACCGAGGCTGATGTCCCCCCAGGGCTGCACGTCTGGGACCACCCATCCCGCACCTTCCCCGGCACCTGCAAAAGCTGACTTTTCCAGCATCTGTGGCCAACCTTCTGGGAAAGGAAACATGTCCAGTCGGACGGGGTTGATAAGGCGGTTGAATAAGCGTGGGTCATGGAAAAATAATGACGAAGAAGAAAGACAAAAGTAAGATTAAGGTGCTGGCATTTGAATGCAGGTAGAATGAAAACATAGTCATTAACAAGTCACTTGTTTTCCCGGAGTTTTGGCCGGTGTCCTAGCAAACAGAAAGGGCCCTCACAGGAGCACAGGGTGCATGGATGGTGACTCTAGGTGGAGAGGGGGCTGTGACACCCTGTGCCCTCTCAGCCGGATGGTGGCCCCTGTTACAGGTCATTGAGTGGGGAAGACAGGGCCAAGGGTCCAGACAGCACCGGCCCTGCTGGTGGAAAACTCAGATGACCTCACCACAGCCGGACACGGTGACAGGAGCTAGTTTCTGAATGTCACGACTGCATAGTTTTGTTTTGCTTTGAGGAATGCCATGGCTTAGGTCCCTCCTATAAACTCTGATGGCAGCCTCGAAACCCATCCCGGGTGGGGCAGGCTGGTGGCCCCGGGTTTCCATCGGCCCCTCTGCCAGGACGCACGGCGTGGGGGGGGGGCGTGAGGCCCTTTCCTCCTTCTGGGCTTCCGCCTGCTGCCTGCTCTCACTGGAAGATTCCGTTTATTTCTCATCTGGCCACCAGCTGCTGCTGGTCCCCAACGCAACCCGCCTCTACCCGCTCCTTCGCCAACCAAGCGTGGGCCCAGCATGTGTCCAGGCCTCGCCATGTGCCAGGCGTGGTGCGTGTTCTGCTTAATTCTCGCCGCTATCCATCCAGGCTGGCGTGGTCCTCACCTCAGTCCACAGAGGATTAGTGGACTCTGCCCAAGCTCCCCCATCGGGCAAGGTCAGAGCCCTCTGGACCCAGCCGTCTGACCCTAGGATTCAACGCCTGTCCCGCCCTCCCCGCCCCACAGGACCTGGGTTTCCCGGGGCGGGATCTCCGCACCCGGCTCCCCACCCGGTTGCCCGTCCCCGGATGCACCTGTCGACCTGCCCCTCGTGTGAGGTGCAGACTCCAGCAGCATCTCGCCAGTGTGCCCGTGGCTGTCCATGCACTGAGGGCTCCCCTCTCATCCTGTCATGTGGGGGAGGGGCGGCCAAGTCCAATTTCCTTCTAGCAGTTTCCCCAATCTCCTTGCCCCCAGGGCCAGCGAGAGGGTGGGTACAGCAAGGCCCTCGCTCATCTTTCCGACCGCCTGGACTCTGGGTCCCCACGAGCCTGAACAGGTACAGCTGACAGAGTGCCGGCCCGGCCGCGTCTTGGGGCTGACTCTGCCAGAGCCTGGATTGTGTTATTCCCTGACGGCATCGTGGTCACCCGGCCCCGGTGCCTGTTCCTGAGGGGGGTGGGGGTGGGTGTGACGAGCCCCTCCGGGAGCGGTGCAGTGGTGCAGGGGTGCGGGATGCCCTTAGCTGCCTGGAGCCATAAAACAGCAGTGACAGAACAATGACGGCCTGCTCTACGGGCGTCGGGAGCCGTGCCTGGTGCCTGCGAGAATCACCGGGTCTTCCCTGCAGCCCTGCTCCCACTTGGTAGACGAAGAACCCGGAACTCAGGACCAAGTAACTGGCCCAGGTTAAGAGGTCAGTGAGGGCTTGATCTGATCTCGAAGCGCATGCTTTCAAAATAATTGCAGGGAATAAAAAAAAAAAACTCAATAAAATAAAATAAAATAATTGCGGGGTGCCTCGGGGGCTCCATTCTCTAATCATTTGACTCTTGATTTCGGCTCAGGTCACGATCTCACAGTTCGTGGGTTCGAGCCCCATGTCGGGCTCTGCACTGATGGCACAGAACCTGCTTGGGATTCTCTCTCCCACTCTCCCTCTCTCTCAAAAATAAGTAAACATTAAAAAAAAACAAAAAAACCACGCCCCTCCTTGAAAGCGGATTTGTGCCCCCCTCCCCCCCCCCCCAGAGCTGCTCCTGGCTGGGCAGGTGCACAGGGAGGACACAGAGCACGCAGGGATGCGACCAGGTGCAGGGCCTAGGTGGCCGGACGGGGAGCGGGTGGTGGAGAGCCTGGGAGGGAAGGACTGAGGCGTGGCCTCGCATTCTGGGTGAGGACAGCAGAGCGAGGAGTAGAGGGACTGGAGCCGGCTTCTCAGACGGAGCCGCCCCGCGGTGGGCAGAGGGACACGGCGGAGGGTGAGACCAGGAATCGGGGCCCATGAGCCTGACTGGGCCCCACTATGCTATTCGCATTATGTCAGTTGTATTTTACACTTGGCCAGCAGTTTTGCAGGGCAAGTCCGGAGCTTTGACTTCCCAGTCGGCTCGGCCGTGTTGGGCCCGTTCTGACGGACGGCAGTCGGCTGGGGTCGTCTGGTCATCATCCAAGGACTCGTTTCCCTCTGCGGACCTTGGTCAGCCTGCAGGGGCCTGCGGGCCTGTCTGGGGCTGGGATGTTTTCAGCGGGGACTCCTGCCCTCGGTGTGGACGAGTTAGTGTCTAAGCTCGATTGGCTTCCAGGGCCCCAGGGTGGATAGACGCCAGACTTGTGTTTGTTCCTTTGGATTTGGGGTTAAAAATGCAATTTGTTGCTTTTAAGGAGTTCTAGGGACTTTCCAAGGCCGGGCCGTGTAGCAGCCAGCCGCCCGGCAAGCCGCTGTCTTTACCCCTCCTAAGGAGCATCGGCTAAATCCCGGGAACAGACTTGGGAAGATGATGAAACTCAGCTCCTTTCGACTGACTCTGTGTCTCCCAAATGTCCGGGAGGAAAAGAGTTTCCAGGAAAAGAATGGTTGTAACACTGCATTTGTTGGCACAATATTGTTCATGCAAATCGCTTGGTTATGAGTGTGGTTCTGGTCTACCGTTGGCGGGACTCACACAACCAGAACAGACAGAGACAGAGACAGAGGGAGAGACAGACAAAAAGGAGAGAGACAGAGACAGAGATATAAAGAATCAGAGAGACAGAGACACAGAGGGACAGAGACAGAGAGATAGAAACAGACAAAAAGGGGAGAGACAGAGACAGAGAGACAGAGATAGGGACAGAGATACAGATACAGAGACTGAGAGAGATGGAGACACAAAGACAGAAGCAGACAGAGACAGAGACAGAGATACGGCTATGGGGAGACAAAGAGAAACACAGAGACAGACAGAGAGAGACAACACGGATTCAGAGACCAGAGGGATAGAAACAGACAAAAAGAAGAGAGACGGAGATATCAAGAATCAGAGACAGGCAGAGACAGCGACAGACACAGAGACAAAGACAGAGATAGGGACAGAGAGACAGAGATACAGACACAGGTAGATAGAGACATACAGAGACAGAAACAGAGAGAGAGAGACAGAGATACAGCTATGGGGAGACACAGAGAAACAGAGACACAAAGAGAAATAACACAGATACAGAGGCCAGAGAGAAAGACATGGAGAGTCTGAGAGACAGGGAAACAGACAGACAGACAGACTGAGAGACAGGGAGACAGACAGGGAGACAGAGGCTCAGGGAGAGAATGTGCAGAAAGTTGAAAACCAGGAGAGACAGCCTTGCCTGTGTCCATACAGTTATAGCTGGAGACCTTAGTGAAACAGAACATTTATCAGAAAGCCCAGGCAAGTAGTAACAGAATTCATTAACAGACCCATTTCACAGGAAAACTGGAGAAAGTTGTGGAGAACTATTTCACAGGAAGCCATCAGTTCCCAGGGGAATTAGAGACCAAGCTTTTAGAGACCAGATTGAAACTTCTAGTTCTTTTTTATGAAGCAAAATAGCAATGATACTTAAACCTGATAAAATAACATAAAGAAGGAATTTGAAAACCAATATTAATTTTAAATAACCAAGCAATAACCTAGATCAAAATTTTAACAAACCAATTCCAGCACCAATAAATATTTAGGAATATTCTGAGACCAACTGGTTTTAGAGGTTCATTCAAGGGTGATTCGATATTAGGAAATCTGTTAATATTATGTATCTTATAAACGTGGCTAAGGAAGAGTCACGTGATTTCCCCATTGGATGATGACAACGTCTTTGGTAAAAGTCAACCCAGTTTCTAATAAAAATCACTGAACAACAAGGTAATTTCTATCAAATCAGACAAACAGGTAAAGATACGAATAAAATAAAGAAAAAAGTACTCAAGAGCTAAATGAAGGCCTGGAAAACACAGAAGTAGCCTTCAAAAATACAGACACACTGTGGTTCCCGTGATGCCTGAACATGAAATGAATGACTGTTCCACTCTTACTTCATAAAGTCAGTGTAAAACCAGTGAAAACACCAACAAGCTTTTCTCCCTAGACCTGGAAAGTTGACACCAAAGTTCATAAGGAAAAGTAAACACAAGAGGGTCCGCAGGAAACACCTGAGGAAGAAGGAGGGTGGGGGGGCCAGCAGGAGAGCCACTAAGAAAAGGCATGATCAGACCCGTCCTGCACTCCATAACTGCAAGAACGCCCAAATGAGCTAGAGATAGTGATGTAAAATAGGAAATATGCAATAAATACGTGTGAACGCCTTCAAAACCTCAGTGTAGGGAAAGGCTTTCTGGCAATATCTTGATGTAGGGGCAACCAAGAAAGGCTGATTGGTTTGACTTCCTAAACAAAAAAATGTGTTCCTGGCAAAAAGCACCAATAATAATCCTGAGTCAGTATAGCAACCTATGTCACAGATAAGGGAACTGATATCCCTAGTACATAGAAGACATATTCAAAAAACGTTTTTATGGAGCTACTTTAACTATGTTGAACTATCCCTTGATAATCTGGCAATTATTCGCCTGAAGGAGAGTCCAGAACATGGATTTATGACTGTATTAGCCTCGTCCTCAATTAGAGTCTCGTGAATTATACACGCAACATTACTCTGTAGGGTCCTTGGGGCTGTGGGCTTACAGGGTCATCTCTGTGCTGCCTGGGCTGCTGTTGGCCATGAGACTCACGCGCAAAGATGTTCACGATTTTCTCCTTTGATCTTAAATCTTTGCCGCAGTTCAGACGCTCGTTCCCATGTACATCACTTCAAAGCTTCCTGAATTTGGCCAAAAGGCAGATTGAGAGTCACAAATTCATCAACTTTTGTCTCTTGGACATACATCTGGACAAATATACTTGTACAAGAAATTCGGAATGATTTGGAATTGGTATTTTTAAATGAAAAGCCCTACAAAATGGCTACAGGGAGGATAAAAATAGGTGATTCACACACAAATAAGATACATAATAATAACTCTTAAACATTTCAAAACGATGCGTGAGCTTCACTCCTGGTAAGAGAAACGCAAATTGTAGCCATACTGATTGGTGGTTACACAGACAGGCAAGTATGCCAAACCTGGGGACACCTGGGGGTGCTCAGTCGGTTAAGCGTCCGACTTCGGCTCGGGTCATAATCTCATGGTGCATGGGTTCGAGCCCCGCGTCGGGCTCTGTGCTGACACCTTGGAGCCTGGATCCTGCTTCCGATTCTGCGTCTCCCTCTTTCTGCCCCTCTCCCCCCATCGCGCCCTGTCTCTCTCTGTCTCTTTCAAACATAAATTAACATTAAATATATACATATATTTAGTGGACCGTATACTTGCTGAGCTTCTCGTGAAACGGGCACTGCTCTGCTGTGCTCTGGAGAAAGCCAGATGGAGGAACCCCCTGGGGACACAAACTTGGCAATACCCAGAACCCGTACATAGTTGGACCCAGAATCCCACCTCCAGAAATTTACCCTGAAGACACACCTTTAGTAATGCAAAATGTGCCCACGATTATTCATTGTAACGTTGTTTATAATTGCAAAATATTGGAAATTACCAAAATGTCCGAGTATAGCAGAGTGATTAAAAAATACGTTGCTGACACACAAGGAGAAATAAGCAGTTTTGTAAAAGAAGAAAGACGCGCAGCCTGCCCGGTAAGAAGGAAGGGGAAGTCACGAAATATACACGTATCCAACAGTTTGGGGGGAAGAACCCCAAAACAAAGCCCTGGAAGGATGGACCAGAAGACGAGGGGACTGGTTTGACCCGGGCAGGGAACAGGGTCGCAGAAGGACCAGGGCAGGGCGTCGATCTCTGGGCACGTCTTCAAGGTCTGACTTTTGGAAACACGTCAGGATGCCACATATTCAGAAAATAGCGTTGAATCAGCAATTATGGGGGCTGGGGGACTAAGGCTGAATGCAAGCACAAACAAAACAGTATAATTCTACTTGGCACTCATCGCAAGGGGGAACGACTGAATGTGAGTAACCCGGCCGAGGTAGGAGACGTGGTGGTAAAAGTATCTTCGGAACGAACTTGTGCAATCCCATAGCTCTTGGGACGCTGTGCTGCCGTGGTGGGATGTGTGTGTAGCCACTTGGGAATCACTTTATGTCTTCTATTTAAAAATCACATTTTATTTATTTATTTATTTATTTATTTATTTATTTATTTATAAAAATTTTTAAATGTTTATTTTGGAGAGAGAGAGAGACAGAGTGTGAGTCAGGGAGGGGCAGAGAGAGAGGGAGACACAGAATCCGAAGCAGGCTCCAGGCTCTGAGCTGTCAGCACAGAGCCCGGCGTGGGGCCCCAACTCACAAATCGTGAGGTCACGACCTGAGCGGAGATTAAGAGTTGGACGGTTCACCGACTGAGCCGCCCAGGCGCCCCATTTCCTTATTTATTTTTTAAAGTTTGTTGATTTATTTTGAGAGAGACAGAGACAGGGCAAGTGGGAGAGGGGCAGAGAGAGAGAGAGAGAGAGAGGGAGAGAGAGAATCCCAAGCAGGCCCCACACTGTCAGCACAGAGCCCAACATGGGGCTTGAACTCACAAACCGTGAGATCATGACCTGAGCTGAACTCAAGAATCGGCTGCTTAGCGAACTGAGCCACCCTGGTCCCCCCGGGAGCCACCTTAACGCAGGGTAGCACCAACAAAGGGCAGCGGTAATGTTGGGAGTCAGAGATGTACAAGCAGGGACAGGCCAAGCAAAAAACAGGGAGACCTTCGTGGTACAGGAGGGACTGGAACGTGTATGTACCTGTGTGTGTGTGCGTGTGTACGCTCACATGTACACACGCGCACACACACACACACACACACACACTCACTCTACTTTTGTCTGGTGAAAATGTCAGGAAGCAATGATGCCTCAGGGGCGATGAACACTCCTAGGGTCCAGATCTTGGTATTAGAAAAAAATACCCGTTTTCCACTGGAGGGGAATCAGGGGTCCTCGGAGAAATGGCGGTCTCCAGGTCTGGGGAAGGAGGTTCCAAGGAGACCGAACGTTTTGTCTGCCTACAAAATTATGATGAAAATATCTCGAAAGGCAGTGAGTTTTAGAAAGCTCCCACTGCAGGCTCTGGGAGGATTTGTGCATCAGTGTCAATAAGGAAAGGACAGTGTTGGAGCCCATAAGACAACACACAGATGCGTGAGACAGACTGGAGGAGACGGCAGACAGATTAGTTGACCCGGCTTAAGAGATGAAAAGCTTGCGGGAGAAATACACTGACACGGACAGCAAGCAGGTGGTCTGGGAACTGACAAGCATGGAGAGTGGAGGTCTCTACCATGATGATTTTGAGGCCTTTTTATCATAATTGGTCTGAGTGGGAGTCATGGGTGGGTTCCAGATCTTGAGCAGAATTTGATTAGAGGTCATCTCCCCGCAAACCGCTTAGCAGTGAAAGGGAAAAATCAGCAGAGGAGGGGACACCGGACCGCAGCTCTCCTGGGTGACCCAAACTGGCAAAGGATGAGTGGATGTCACCTGCCTTTGAGCAGGACACCCCGAGAAGGACACACGACCATACTGTGTCATGTGGGGAATTCGTGAACAAACATCGGGTAAGTCAAGTGAAGGAAGTATCTAAAATATCTCATCTATATTCTCCAAGATGTTAGTGTTATGGCAGGAAGTGGTCCAGATTCAAGAAGATGAAAGACACATGGGGGACAGATGTGACGCGCCATCCGGCGGTACCCTGTGCTGGAGAGAGACTGGCTATAAAGAATAATTGAAAAAAGTTGGAATATTGACCATAGCTCATTTAAACATAATACATACATGATAAATTTCCTGACTTTGAAACTGTGTTACAGTTTTGTAAGAAAACATCCTTGTTTTAGGAAATAGGCACTGAAATATTAACGAGTTGAGGGGTATAATAAACACAGATACTCTTATACACTTCACACAATATTTATCTACAAAGACAAATGACAAAAACATTAACAAACAGTAAACCTGTGTGGAGGGAATATAAAATTTCTCTGTATTTTTCTTGCAGCTTAAAACAATTTTTTTTAACATTTATCTATTTTTGAGAGAGAGAGAGAGAGAGAGAGAGAGAGAGAGAGACAGAGCACAAGCAGGGGAGGGGCAGAGAGAGAGGGAGACACAGAATCCGAAGCAGGCTCCAGGCTCTGAGCTGTCAGCACAGAGCCCGATGCGGGGCTCGAACCCATGAGCCGTGAGATCATGACCTGAGCCGAAGTCAGATGCCCAACTGGCTGAGCCACCCAGGCGCCCCTTCTTGTAACTTTTTAATAAGTTTGAAATGATTTCACAATTTAAAAAGTTAAAGAAATAAGTGAACTTTTCTTCAACAATGGCATAAAACCCAGGAGTGGACAAGTGTCACTGAATTGTGCTGAGGTCCCCGCATTGCCCGGCAGGTGGTTACGGGACAAGCCAACACGAGACTTTGCCGGGTCAAGAAAGCACATCACGACCTCTGGGTAATGCCAAGGAGGGAACAGAGTGCCCGATGACGAAACCGATGGGGGAGAGAACGGAGCACAAACCACTGGATCAATTCACAACGAGGCGAGACGGGAACAGGAAAGGGTGACGGGGCTGTGGGAATAGTGGCAAAAACAAATTGTGAGCTGCAGGCTTGCAAGCAGCCCGGTCCGTGAACACAGCAATTACAAAAAGACTGACTTCTTCCCAACAATCGCTCGAAGAAACGCAAGCCGACTCTGTGCGGCTGCCGTCTCTGTCGTGAGGTGGAAAATGAGAAGATACGAGCATCCGTGCTCCTGCTGGCCGCCAGCAAATGGAGGGCACGTTCAAACCTGGCGACAGGAGGAGGTCTGAAAAAGGGAGCGTTGGATGCAGAGAATCTAGAAGAGTTCTCAGGGAAATTATCAAAATAAGTGAGCTTGGTAATATTTTGTATCCTTGGGTAAAAGGTCAATATAGAAACATCAATTATACCTCCATGTACCAGCAACAACAAATTAAAAATTAATCCTTAGTATGTGAAAAGAACCTAACAGCACAAAGACACCACTTCCCCAGGATGCAGTCTAAGAAGTGATGTACATCTGTCTACACAGCAAGCTCTAAAATAGGACTGAAATCAACAAACGCTTCCCGAGTAACACAAGGATGTGCTACATTCAATTGGGATATTTTGAAGGTCGAGTTATTGGAATAGTTTGAGGTTATCAGCAAACAGATAGGCACAGTCTACGTTCCGGCAGTCTCTCTGGAGGGGACAGTGACAAGCTGTTTCTAAAATCTCAACGGAAGGGGCATCGTGGGGGCTCAGTCAGTTGAGCATCTGACTCTTGATTTCAGCTCAGGTCATGATCCCAGGGTCATGAGACTGACCCCGTGTCAGGCCGAATGCTGAGCATTGAGCCTACTTAAGATTCTCTCTCTCTCTCTCTCTCTCTCTCTCTCCCCGCTCCAAAAATAGAATAGAAGAGAATAAAATCTGAACACAGTACAAAGGGCCCAGAATGGCCAAGTGAATCTTGAGAAGGACATGCCCTGGAGGGACCAGCCCCACAGATACTGGGCTCGTACTGCAGTGTGGGGGGATAGAGCTGGGCATGGAGCACAGCCCCTGACGGTGGGTGGAGTCGTGGGGCTCAGTGGCCCCCTTGCCTCTATCCAGAGCTTTTACTTGAAGGGGTCAGGAGGGTGGAGCCCCACATCTCCTGTTTCCCACCTGGATTTGGGCTCTAGCTGCTCTGTGTTGCACAGGGGCACACAGGGGTGGCCGCCCTCTGTCCCTGGCACGGGAGACCCTGAAGACGGCATGAGAGATGCACGGGGGAGAAGCATCCCTGGGGACGAGGGGGACTTTGAGGCTTCTGTGCAGCCCAGCCTCCCCCGGTCATGCTGCCCATGGGGGCTGTGGGCTCAGCAGTGCCACTGACTACTGTCCTCCCTCCCAGGTGGCAGTCAAGGAGCAGGAAGGATGGAATGCTGGCTCCATTGTGCCATGTGCTTTGCAGGCAGGACCGCGTGGTCTCTTTCCCAGCATCCAATCAGCCTCAGCCACTTGCAGGATGAGGCCACGGCGATGGGGCGGGGGCCAAACGCTGAGTCCGGGGGGCGATGTTTACTTACCGGTTTTTAATGCCATTGGCTCAGTTTTCACCAGGGAATAGACACACTACGGGCTGATTATTTATCGTTTTTGATTCTTCTTTCCAAAAAGCACATAGCTTAAAAATAATTACAGTAGTAGTAACTGATACCTACGGGCCATTTTTTGGGGGGGTGAAATTTCTGCTAATTTCTCTGCTGTGAAGGTTTTTATGTAGTTATAAATATGTACGTGCACTAAAACATTGAATTGTGCGTAACTTGTTCTGTGAGTGTTTCACAAGACGAGCAAACATTTCTAACGAATTTTAACTTGATAAACAAGAGGTATCTTGGCATCTTGCAATACGAGTCATCTGTGACACTGAAGGTCACGTGATCACAACTGAGCCAATGGTTCTTGAAATTCACTTTAAAAAAAAATGTTTTTTAATGTTTATTGAAATTCACTTTCTTTTTTTTTTTTTTAATTTTTTTTCAACGTTTTTTATTTATTTTTGGGACAGAGAGAGGCAGAGCATGAACGGGGGAGGGGCAGAGAGAGAGGGAGACACAGAATCGGAAACAGGCTCCAGGCTCCGAGCCATCAGCCCGGAGCCTGATGCGGGGCTCGAACTCATGGACCGCGAGATCGTGACCTGGCTGAAGTCGGACACTTAACCGACTGCGCCACCCAGGCGCCCCTGAAATTCACTTTCAAATAATACACGTGTGCATTGGATTACGAGCATGTTTCTAGAAGGAATTATGTTCACAAACCAAGGCTTTACTGTAATCACATAATTTTATTCTCTATATGCATATACATGTGAATTATAGTTATGTGATGAAAATCAGGTGAAAATAACATTATATATACTTTTTTATCATCTACGTAATTTTATCCTCATTTTCAAAAATACATGATATCATCCACTTTTCATATTATTATAAAATAGTTGTTAAAATGCATTATACTCGCCCGTAATGTAATGTTCCAGATGTATCCCAGGTAAATGGACCTCTTCTCTTATGTAGAACATAAGTTCTTCTAATCCTTCACCGTTATGTATGAAATCTTTTATGTTTCTCTTCTCAGAAAGTGTCCTAGAGTAAACCCTTACAAATGCTGTGAGGGGAATACAGCTGTGAGCACCATGAAGGTTCTCGGAACCTGCAGCTAGGTTCTTTCTGGAACCCAGGCTGGTGCTGGTCCTGTACCACTACCCTGTGCACCTCCGGCGGCTTGGAGAATCTCCTGGCTGGTGTTCGTCTGTAAGGACAAGCCCCCACAGCTGCAGGTGCACCTGCTCGGAAGGGCGTCGCCGCAGCAGCCATGTTAACCTGTGCACTGAGCATCGCGCTGGCACCCTTACCAGCTCCTCGCCTGCTCAGTGCACCCACCACCCGGCCCGCGGTCGGTGTGAGCCCGGCGGTGAGGAGAACAGGCACCAGCTTCCTCCTCACCCTCGTGGGCCCTGGGAGGACCTACCGTTCACAGGCTGTGTCTGGAGCCGGGGTGCAAGTCTGCTGAGTGCTCTCTGTCCCCCACATCTGGCTTGGTGGCTTCATGGTGGTCTGTGTCAGTTCCCCCACCGGCACCCTGGCCTGGTTCTTGTGAGTGTCCTGCCCTGTCGTGGCCCCCGGCATTCCTCCGACGGACGTGAGGTCTGCCGGCATGTCCCGCACACCCTCCCTGTGGGGACTTTTGTCTTCTACTCAGGCCACATCAGTCCTTGCCTCCTCCCTCCTGGCCCTGGGGGACCCGGGACAGTCCAGTCATCCGCTCACTCCCGCCACCCTGGCTCGTGCCTGCCCAGAACTTCCTCCAAGCAGAGCCGGGCCGCGTCTCGACACGCACACATCAGGGACGCACGTCGCACGGGCACCCAGAAACGAAGGGCCATCGAGAGACACAGTGCATGGAATTGGCAAAACGACAGGGCGGGACCTTCCCTGGAAAGTGAGAGTGAATTTTAACAGCATCTGGTGACCCAAAGGCTGAAGCTGGTGTCAAATAAGAGAGTTTCTGCAGTTACGTAGTTTAGGTTCATTGAAAATGACTTTATCTAATTCTTCAATTGTTTTTTTTAAAGCTTATTCTTATGTATTTTGAGAGAGAGAGACAGACAGACAGAGAGAAAGAGCCAGCAGGAGAGGGGCAGAGAGAGAGAATCCCAAGCAGCTCCAGGCTCTGAGCTGTCAGCACAGAGCCCAATGCGGGGCTCAAACCCACAAACTGCAAGATCATGACCTGAGCCGAAATCAAGAGTCAGACGCTCAACGGACTGAGCCGCCCAGGCGCCCTTGTTCTTCGGTGGTCATAACCGTGGGCAGTTTCTCTGCACTAAACAGAAGGTTGGGGGGAACATCTCTATGCCCAGCACATTTCCTGACTCTTGGGATAGAGCTCCAAGTGCTGTATTGCCTGTTGGTGCGGTGTTGTCCCCGAGACTTCCTGGCAAAGTGCGTGCCTTTGTGCCGGTTTGCCCTGCCGTCCACTCAGCAGGTGTGCAGTGCCCTTTCTATGGACCTGTCAGCCGTGGGTCTTGCGTTTCTAGAATGTTTTGTTACTTTAGGCAGTGAACTAAGTATATGTTGCTGATTACTGAATTAAAAACAGTTTTCATGAAAGCGGATTAAAAAAAAATCAAAGAAACCCGTGTGCACCTCCATTTTCTATAAATAATCTTGAGATGCTATTTTTATGCCGTGCCCTTTAATTATTACATCAAATTATGCTGTGGCTGTCAACATCTTTTCCACAAAACACATTGAAACATTTGTTTTAGGAACCAAACTGTAGACAAAAATATAAATGGAAACACGAACATATACGCGTGATGAGCAACAGAATCCCCCAAACAGCTTGAAATAATAGCAAGCACTTGATCTCATTTTAAACACCACCGCGTGAGGTTTCTGGAATTGATTTACCGGCCCTTTGAAGTGTTTGGTCCTTAGAGCTAGCACAAACCCCCACGTCAGAAATGCCGTGGCCAGAACGGAGGAATCGAGGTGCAAAAACGGTGTCCTCGAGGGCTCCCCAGTGCGAGGAGGACCACGCCTCCCTGGGAACCTGGTTTTGCTCAGAGAGGTCCCCTTGGGAGAAATCTGGGGGACGCGGACCATGGTTTGCTGAACTTCACAGTCTGCACTGTGGGAACCACTGGGGCGGGGGGACCCGGGGCTTTGGGGGCTTGGGTGTGCCCCCAAAGCAGAGAGATGCATCTGCGTCTGAATATTTTCTTCTCACGTGTTGTGTTTTCCTGAACACAGCTCCCTCCTCGGATGGAAGGCAGGTGACCTGGCGGAGCACAGGGATGCAGGCAGGTGGTCCTGGGGACCTGGAGGCAGGCTGTCCCGCCCCACTGAGGGCTCTGGCGCCACACCAGCCGGCCACCCCGTGGCACGGAGCAGTGCTCTCCCACAGTGTCTCTGGAGTGGCTCGGAGCTCTCGGCTCGGTTTCCAAGTGGTGTCTGTTTCCTGGGATTTTTCCAGAAAAATCTGGAACAGCGGGAGGGGGTGTGCGTGGCTCAGAAGTTCAGATGTTTGTTGAGTGAGTCCCAGCTCCTCAGACCCCTGCTTTCTGGGTTTCTGTGTTTGTAAAGCGTGGGGATTACATCACATGACCTTTAATGCCCTCCCTGGCTCTGTCTTTCCACAGTTACTTTGCTCTTTCAAGGCTGCAGTCTTTACAATTCTTTTTCGTGGTGGATTTGCATGGGAACGTGTAACGATACAGGATTTTAATTTTTCTCGTGTGTTCTGCAAGCCGTTACTGTGTTTCTGCATTCTAAGAGGCATTCCCGCGTTCCCGTTTAGCACGCAGTTTGCTAAACTGACTTGGTTCCTGCTCCAAAAAGCTCATGGTTCCATAGGGGGAAAGCAAAACGTTGTTTTGGTGGAATGTAACAAGTTCATTAAGAAATGCATGAATATGTTTAGAGTTTCGGGAGGAAAAGCATCCAACTCGGCTCGAGGGTTTCGGATCCTCAGCCATGAAGTGTTTGCATCTGAGGTGAATGGCAGAGGATGGATAGAAATGCCAACAAGTTGGAGACATTTTAATGGGCTCACTTCTCTTTTTGGGCATTTTGGTTCTATGTAGTTTTTTGTTACTTTAAATGATGCCATAACAAATATATGTGTATCTCTTTCTCTCTGTCTCTCATCTGTCTATCATCTATCTATCTATCATCTGTCTATCTAGCCTTCATCTATTTATCTATCTGTCATCTCTCTCTCTAGCTATTATCTATCTATCATCTATTGTCTATCTGTCATCTATCTATCATCTATCTATCTATCTATCTATCTAGACTTCATCTATCTGTCATCTATCTATCTGTATATCTATCATCTATCTCTCTAGCTATAATCTATCTATCTATCTATCTATCTATCTATCTATCATCTATTTATTTATCTATCATCTATCGATCATATGTAAGTATATGCAAATAGACACCTACATCCACGTGTACACCTGCCTTCTCTTCTTTATTCCCGTCGAGGGTCTTACACCCACCCCCCTGTGTCTCAGATTGTTCTAATTTTCCTGTCTCACCCTTTCTGTTCAATTCTTTTGGTCTCATAACCACCAAAAAAAAAAAAAAAAAAGAAAGCAAAGCAAAGAAAAGTGAAGAAAAAGTAATGGTGGGATTTTACAGGCAAAGTGCTGTCCACAAATGTCCATTTCGATGGAGGCAAATGGATAGCAGATGTTCAGGGAAAAATCCAAATGTAACATATTTTAAGTTTAGAATGTTTTAACAGTTGAGGCATATTCCTGTCCCTAAAGTGTTGGTCCAGTGGCAGAACTGGATGTGTTTTGGACGCACTGTGACTTGTCCCCAGCCGTTGGATGGGCACTTGCCTAACGGCCACGGAGATCATTTTCCCCAGTGGTGGTGTGTGGCCGGCTGGGACCGTTTGGTCAACTGGGGCATAAAATGCAAATCTGAGGCTCTAAGGATTCTGGGTTTGGGTAGCTGACATACTCAACGGTGTGATATAAGCAGTGTGGCCAGGGTGCTCAGATGAGGACAACTGAAACATTATTGGTCTGAACCAAAAAAAGATCAAAGTGTCTCTTTGAGATGCTTCTTGCGAGAAGAAGTTAATGTAGCGATGCTGTGACGTACCCCCTTTAGAAAAGTGTCCTGGAATTGTGTGTGTGTGTGTGTGTGTGTGTGTGTGTGTGTGTGTGTGTGTGACACGGGGGTCTGGTGGCGAGGCTCTTGCCCATTTTAAACAATTGGCATCTTAAATGAGCTGTCCCATTTCTTAACCCTGCCAAGACCCAGCTGTGGGACCACCAAGCCCTCCCGCGTCTGCTCTCGTGAGGCCGCGGGTGTGCATGCTTTCTGGTGGACATCAGCATTTTGCCAGAGATGCTTCTCAGCATCCCTAAGACCCCACCAGAACTAGGCTTTTCTAGCCCAGGCTCAGAGCTCACACTCCCTGCATGGGACCCTTGTCCCGCACCCTCAGGACGCAGTGCCCGAGCTCCACGGCTCTGTTCCACCGCAGGGCCTTGGTCACTGTGCACGGCTCCAGGGTCCCCTTCGGGGGCAACTTGGGTGTGTAGATGGCATGTGCTCACACACAACTCATGAGCGCACACACACACACACACACACACTACATTCTCACGTACACACTCACATGCACACATTCACACACACCCTCATACCCAGTAGACTCACACGTACACGTACACACACACATATAAGCTCATGTGCTCTCACACCAACTTAAACACACACTAACACACTCACGCACATATCTTCACACTCATACTCGGGTACTCTTGTGCACACGCCCACGCCCACAAGCCCTCAGAAGCCAGGCTGGGACCAGGCAGCTCAGAGCCTCTTGAAGTCACCAACGAGTGGCAGCTTTGATCAGATGTTCTGGTTCAACCTGCCACTCTTTCCAGGGAGCCTCTGGTCACGAGGGCACAAGGAAACGTGGCTGAGATGGTCAGAAAACGGGCCGTGGGAGAGAAAACCGTAAAGATTCAAAGGGAGCCAAACTGACGCCCGCCCGTCCTGAATTGTGGCAGGGACCACGGTCACAGAAGATGCCACCGTGATCCAGGAGGAAGGTGGGGGGAGGGGCGGGGGGGAGGGTCCCTATTCAAGAACAAATCTCAGTTTACCACCACAAACGTGTAGTCTCGCGCCATTCAATTTATCCTCAAATCCTCGAACCCTGATGAATTTCTACTTCTGAAACTGCTTCAGCAAAACAAACTTCCTTCTGCGCCACGCCTCCAGCATCCTCTCCGTAAAGCTTACACAACCCTGGAACCGTCCGGCCAGGGTCCACTCACCTTTTGCACCTGCTGTCTTGGTTTACTGGTTCAGTCCACACCAGCCCTACGGATCGAGGAGACGCGGACGGACAGCGTTCTTTCCAGAAGGAATGAGCGAACACGTTATCGCATGTAACACAGGGGGCGTCTCAGAGGCAGGCAAGGTGTGCACGGGTGGACGGACATCAGGAAGGACGGCTGGAAAGGTGCTGGCCGTCAGTGAGGTGCAGAATCTGGGGCCGAGGTTAGAGGTTCAGTGTCGCCCCTGCATGTAAGGAATCTTGGGAGACGACTGGGCGGGAGGTGTCATGGGCGCCAAGCAGCTGCTGGCTGCTGACAAGGACAGGGCTGAGGACCTCTGTCCGTTAACCTATTTATTGCAAACCAGAGGTAAATGAGTCAGCAGGTGGCAGGACGCGGGACTGGGACCCAGGGGACCCTCTTCGTGAACGTGGCCAAGGGGTGCGTGTGAGACCGTCTGCCACTCTAGGTGCACAAACACTACACAGGTTCACGGTATTCACGGCACTGAACAAAGACCATGGCATGAGCCACGGGCTTAGATCGCAAGGCAGGAGACCCCAGATCTTGCTTCCAGAAGTGCGTTTACTTAAGAGTGAAGTCACGTTGCCTGGTGAGTGCGTATCCCAGGATAGGAGGAAATTTCAAGAGGTTGGAAAGGTAAAAATTGTACTGGCAAAGGGGCCAAAAGACATAGTAAAAAATATCTATATACATAAAAATGGTTCAAAGAGCCCATGAGAAACAGAAATTTCACTGCCAGTAGGCCTGGGGACAGGATGATACTTGGCTGAGGACTGTGACAGTTTTTAGTCTCTAGTAAACCCTCCCAGAGGCCCCAACTTAGCAGTATATATATTTTTTAAAGTTTATTTATTTATTTTAAAAGTGGGGGAGGGGCAGAGAGAGAGGGAGACACAGAATCCGAAGCAGGCTCCACACTGTCAGCACAGAGCCCGATGTGGGGCTCGAACCCACGAACTGTGAGATCATGACTTGAGCCGAAGTTGGACGCTTAACCGATGGAGCCCCCCAGGCGCCCTTGCTTCTAAGAGCTGCTTGCTCATACCTGGGCCCAGTTTCCATTGAACTGTTTATTTTTGTGTCTTACTGATCTATCGGTTACCTATATTCTGGACGTCGGCGATGGATTCCGGTGTTCTGGTTCCTGAAGCTTATAAAATCTGTAGGAAAAATGATACAAAACTAGGTAAGAATGTGACTGTGTGCTGCCAGCCCCCTTGCCACTGCCGTGGTGTTGTAAGTGGTCCTGGCTCTGGAGCCCTGGGAGACTCACGGTGAGCTGGCTCTTCTAGAACTTACCCTCTGTTACCTTTGTGGTGAGTATTTTCATTGTAAGGACATTTTAATGTTTGTGTTTCCACATCTGTCGAGGGATTCCGTTATCATGGCCCAGTTGCAGACTTATTTTCTGGGTGGTGACTTCTGTCCCTTCTGGGTTCCACAGGTTTCCTGGGCACCGTGGCGCCCAACTGGCCTCCGTGCCCACACCTCTGGTCCAGCGTGCAGGGAGCTGTCAGGGCTGAGGTCCCAGGGCTATCGTCCGAGATGATGTCATTTCTTGTGTGCATGCAAGTGTCCAGTGCATGCCATCCAGCTTGCCCAGTGCACGTGGACGCGGGCTGTCCGGACTCCCGCCCGGTGCACGTGGACGCGGCTGTCCGGACTCCCGCCCCGTGCACGTGGACGCGGACTATCCGGACTCCCGCCCTGTGTGCGTGGACGCGGGCTGTCCGGACTCTGGAACACCCCACTCCCCGCCCCGCCGGGGCTTGGCTGAGATGTCCCCGGGCTTGCTGGCTTGTGTCTCGTCGATGTGTTTGCTGATTGTCTCCTAGGAGTCCTGTAAATGTTTTGCTTGGCTCAAGGCTTCAACCTTTATTTTCCTGCACTGCTCTGGATTTTAGAAAGTACTTGTCTACCAGAATGGGGAGGCTGGCAGTGAGGTTCAGGCTGCCACTGGAGCCAGCCTGCTCTGCATGTGACTTCCTGGGGGGAGGGGGGACCCCGTGTGCTTCTCAGGAGCGGGGTGTGGGGGGCGGAGTGTGCACATCCTTGACTCCAAAATGGTTTTACCGTGAAACACGGTTTACGAAGCGTCTTACCTCCAGCACATACCAGCACCCCCATAGCCGCACATGGGACTGAAATCACGGCGTCTTGGGGGACTTCCCAAGACGTGTGTCCCCCCTACATGTGCACCGTCTTCTGCGTCCTCATTTCATTTTATCTCAAAATGCTGGTGACAGTGACACGGATGTGCAGGTGACTCGCGGGTACAGCCCCGAGGAGGAGCTGGTTGGCCTGAGCCCTGTCCCCAGCCGGGTCCCCGAGCCTCTGGCACCACAGTCACACCCTGCCTCGTGCCGCGGGGGGCCTCTCTCTGTTCTACTTTTCTTTCTGTGACGCAGACATCAGAAACGGGGAGCTTGGTGGTCCATACTGGTTTTCTGGGGGCCGCAGGGTGGACGCGCCTGCACTGATGGCGGTGACGCCAGGCAGCAGGGGTGCAAACAGGTGGGGGACTTGTGGCATCGCTGGGCATCACGGCGTCCGTGATAGCAGGGACCCTGCGATGAGGGATGAGTTCACCTTGTGCTGCCTCTGCCCTCCCGCCGGGGAACGCGGGCCTGATGACCACAGCTGTCGGAGGGCCCGTTTCCGGGCCCTATGCTGCCTGACTGGCCTCCGCACCGGCCCTTCATCCCTACCCTTGGCCCCCGGCCCCCCAGCCACGTCCCCAGCTGCCCTCCCCAGTCCCTGTGCCCCCCAGACCCCACAGCGGTCCACTCTGTCACACCCAGGCTGCATCGCGTGTGTGGGTGGACAGGGGTTGGGGTGAGCGTGCAGGGGCTGTGTTTTCCTGCAAGTCTGGGCAGGAATGCCAGTGTTTGTAGGGCCGGGCCAGCTTTGTGTGTGGGATTTGGTGCAGTCACGACAGCAGAGGCAGGGGCGAGCTGGCAAGAAGCTGATGCCCTGGGTTCCGTGGCCTCCTGGCCTCCCTTCCGCCAGTGATTCTTACTCCCACTTACTCCCACAGCCTGGGCCTTCCATTGTGTCTTCCTGCATAAAATGCGGGCCAAGCTCCAGGGTCTAAATGAATCCGGTGGTGGGAGCACCTAGCTAGGGGGCTGGTGGAACGTTCATGTGCAGTTTCAAAAATAATCCCCTTGGCTGGCAGCGCACAGACTTCAGAGGCGCCTGGCCCTCGGGCTGTGTGGCCGCGCGCTGTTCTCCTGGGAGAATCCAGGTGGGTGGCCCCGCCTCACTGACCGGCTGGGTCTGTCCCCTGCAGAGGGCCCACCCTGGACGTGAGATTCGATGAGGCTCCCACCCTCGCGGTATAACGGGCCAACCCCGAATTTTGCATTGTGATTTTGCATGGAACCGGGGCTGAAGTTTGCATGCTGAATTCTGTGCTGGACATTCCTCGTGTCAGGCGTTACACCCCCGAGCATTTTGAGTTTTGAGGCCAAAACTCAAGTAGGAGAGCCGTGCCCTCTGCTCAGACCTCGAAGACGCCGGGAGGCCCGCCAAGGAGGGTGGCTCCAGGCCCCCTGCCAGAGCCGCCCGTCCCCGCCTGAAGAGTCGTCCGGAGTCTGGAGCCGGCTCCAGACCAAACAGATTAAGAAGAATATAGGCAAAGCTGTAGCATATGCGCCACTGGGGCTCAGGAAAGGTCAAGGCGCACTAGACAGGCGGTCAGCCGCTCCCGTGTTTATCTGGTGTCACAGGCGAGGCCGCACCAGCGAGGCAGACGGGCCTGAGAACTTCTCCCGCCCCATTCTCTGCCCTCCCCGGGATGCCCAGTGCTCTCTGGTCCACGATGAGGGAGGGGGAAGGGCAGTTTCCCACCAGAACGAAACAGGAGACGTTACGGGGCGGCCAAGGTCAGGTGGGCGCAAGATCGGTCATGCAGATCAGTCACGTCAATGCATGGGATGATGCCACTGTCACGTACATTCCAGACTTGGGGTTCACGAGCTCTCGGTTCACCCAGCTGCAGGCTGGAGAGCAGGTGCCTGCTCCCAAAGGAGGTCTTATCGCCACCGTGGTGGAGACACGACACATGTGGGCAGCAGTGCTTACGTTTTAGGGAGGTGGGCATGTTCCGGACTGGGGGGAGGGTTCCCAAACTAGACTCATGGATGGAGTTCAAAGAGCAGTAGGAGCTAGAGAAGTGACAGAAGAGGGGAGGAGGAGGTTTTTGAAGGCAGAAGAGACTGCATGTGCAAAGGCACTGGGGTCTGAGACCAGAGCAGGTGGAGTCCCGGAAATTCTGTTCCCCAGTTGTGCGTGGAGTGCAGGGTGCGTTCAGGGACGGCTTCTGTGCTGGGATGCATCATGAAGTATTGAACATCCTGCTGGAGAACTTCACCTTTATCCTGAGGGTAATGGGGGATTGAGCGCATAGAAGCTGCACAATTTGGAATCAGCCAGCACCTTTGAGGACGTGTGTTTTGTGAAGGAGAATCGTTCTGGTTACAGTGTGGGTCAAGAAAGCAGGCGTGCTTGGGCTGGGGGGTAGAGGACAGAAAACGGGGAGTGACAATCTGATGGACACTGACAGTGTCCAGTCAGTCAAGCCGGTGGAGGGCTGGCGGGGCAGAGAGACATCCTGAGGGGGGGCAGTCAACGGCTGAGGGTCCGTGGCACAGCAAAGCTCTTGGGGGGCCGGACCCTCAGGATTGGATGCAAGCTGGACCCCACCTGGACCTCAGGATTGGACGCAAGGTCCAGGATACCCCAGCGTCAGGGAACATGCGGGGTCAAGAGCGTGGGGGAAGCAGATAGAATCTGGACCCAGGAGGGTTTGCAGGTGCCTCTGGCAGGAAGATGCTTCCATCTCCCCTTTGGAGATCGGATCGGGGGATCCTCACTGTGGGCCGGTGTTTGGGGGCCAAGCTGGGGCGGGGGGAAGGCTTGAAGGAGAGACCCCAGCCCAGGGTTCCAGAGCCCGACAGCAGGAGGAACAGCAGGGGACCCCTCTCAAAGGCTGTGGCATAGCTGCCTAGCAGGCCAGTGAGGTTTTCTTGACTCCACGTAAAACCAAAGGCCCAGCTCCCCAAGCATGAGTGGAATTTGATGCAAGATCTGGGGCAGCTCCAAGGTCAGAGCCGGCTGGGAAGCGGTCCCAGAAAGGGCGGAGGCCACGTAATTCTGAGCGAGGGCCGCCGCAGGACGCGGTGGGGAAGGCGCCGCAGAAGCAGGGGCTGGGTGGGGGTGGGGGGCGGTGGGTTCACGCGGAGCTCGTCCCCAAGGAGAGGAAAGTGATTACGGTGAAGGGGAGTTAGCATTTATTAAAGGTGGTTGTTTTGAGGATGTTCCTGTTTTGAGGGGGCACCAGACGCAAGCACGTGAATCTAGGACTCGGGGGGTTGTGGCTGGGGGCGGGGGGATCCTGGGGAGGGGCTGTGTGAGAGCACCAGCCTGGCCGGACAGAGGGTGTCCAGGCCTCTGAGCGGGGACGTGCGGGCACACGCGCCTCCAGAAGGAAGCCTCTCCTTCCCGCCTCGTCTCCCACACCACCTGTCCAAGTGCTCAACTTGAACTTTAATCTCACAGTAAGATTAGGGAATGCCCCCAAAGTTCACATGGCTGGCAATGACAGAGGTAGGAGATTCGCTGGGGGGACCTCTGGCTTCAAGCCCAGTGAGCTCCCAGAAGCTAAACCAGCGTTAGGATAGTGTGTGCACATGCACGTGTGTGTGTGTGAGCTCGCATGTTCATGTGTGCCCGTGTGTGTGTGTGTGTGTGTGCGTGTGCGCATGTGAGATGTCGTATCAGCAATTCATGAGAATTTATTTATTTATGTATTAAAAACATTTATTTATTTATTTTGAGAGACAGCATGGGTGGGAGGGGCAGAGAGAGAGAGGGAGAGAGAGTGAGAGAGAGAGAGCATCCCAAACAGGTTCTGCTTAGTGCAGAGCCCGAGGCGGGGCTTGATCTACAACCCGTGAGAACACGAGCTGAGTCAGACACTTAACCGACGGAGCCACCCAGGCGCCCTGAGAGAGTTTATGTTCACAGGGCGTACGTGTTTCCAATTCTTTGAATCCATTTTTGTGTTGATGTGCAAATAGGGTCTCTAAACCTGAGCTCTGATCAGACCCATCCCTGGCCTAACAGCCCCAGGCCGGCTCCCATCGCCTCAAGAGTCAGGCGTTAGCCATGTCGTTTGGGCCCAGGACCCTTTGCAATCCGGTCCATTTCCTACCCTTTCAGTCTCAGAACCCCGAGGTTCACGGAGCCCTCGTGAAGGTTACAAGGGTAACTCTTCCTCAAGTCGCCTTGCCACCTTTTGGCAGGGAACCGTCATAAAGACTAATTTTAAAGTAAGAGTAGTAACTTCATGGAGATATAATTTTCCACACCCAACTCTCATCCATTTTAAGGCATAATGGGATGCTTTCAGGACATTTATGGAATTGTGCACAATCCAAACACAGGTGTTTTAGAATCCTTCCGATACCTGAGAAACATCCGTTGTTCCTGTTTGCAGTAAATCCCTAGTTACTTTTTCTTGTCCTTTTATGTAAATGGAATCATACCAATGTAGTGTTGCATCTGCCTGGCGGGAAGATGTTCTACAGGGTTATCCGTGTACCATGCACCAATAGCCCGCTTCTGTTTTATTGCTGAATACAATTCCACTATATTTCACTATATGAATATACCAATGTGTATATATATATATATATATATATATATATATTTTAACGTTTATTTATTTTTGAGAGACACAGCATGAACAGGGGAGGGGCAGAGAGAGAGGGAGACATAGAATCCGAAGCAGGCTCCAGGCTCCGAGCTGTCAGCACATGGCCCGACATGGGGTTCGAACCCACGAACCGTGAGACTGTGACCTGAGCTGAAGTCGGCCACTTAACCGACTGAGCCACCGAGGCACCCCTACTGTATATTTTGTATTCAGTCATAAGCTAAAGGACGTTTGGATTGCTTGCACTATTGACACACGTTTTTGTGTGCACATACGTTTTCAGTTCTCCTGGGTGTGGCGTGCAATGGCTAAGTCAAATGGCCAATTGGTGTTTAACCTTTTAAGAAACTTTGAGACGGTTTTCCAAAGTGCGCCATTTTGGGTTCCCGCCAGCAACATCTGATGGGTCCAGTCTGTCCACACCCTCGCCGACACTCGCTGTTATCATCTGTTTTTAAACCATTGCTGTAGTTACCCTAGCGGGTGTGTGGTGTGCTATCATTGTGGCTTTGACCTGCACTTCCCAGAATGCTAATGACGTCGCGCATCATGTTCTACCTCTCTAGACGCCTAGCCCTCCGTCAGCGCCACACCGTCTTGATTCCTGTGACTGTATAATAAGCCTTCGCATCAGGAGGAGAGATTCCGTCGCGTTTTCCTTCTTCATCAAGACTGTTTTAGCCAGAGGGTCTCTGCCTTCCTGTACACAGTTTAGGATACACTTGCCCCCGTCTGTGGACACCTGTGGACGAGTACAGTCTCCCCTAGTTTGGATCGTCCAGCCTGTGAACACGGTGGGCTGTCCCCATTCCTTGACGTTTTCTCTGAACTCTTTCATTGGTATTTGTGGGAATCAGCGCACAGTCCCAGGCACGCCCGCATCCAGCGTTCCATTTTCCCCGGTGACTGCCTTTGGTTTCCGTGTGTCGGGTGGACCCGTGCCATGGTTCATGGGTGTCCTGGGTGGGGGAGGTATGCTTCCGACTTTCGGACAGATACCGTGCGTGCATTCACCAGAGTGCTTTGATACGCCACTTTGTAAGTGAAGGATGGGCTTGTGGAACCCCGTTGAGAAGGAGAAAGCAGAACCTGACGCCCAACATCCTGACGTAAATTGGGAGGTAGGTAGCAACGAAGGAATGGATGGACCAGAGCTCAGCAACATGGTAGCAGTGAAAGCCTGTGCAGAATTAGCAGTCCGTGCGAAATTCAGGTTTAGGGTGGTGACAGGACCAACCGATGAAAGGCTTTAATACTCAGGCTTAAGCTATTTTTGTTTTATTCTCAAGTTAGGTCACGTACAGTGTAGTATTGGTGACAGGAGGAGAAGCCAGTGATTCATCTCTGACATACGACACCCAGTGCTCATCCCGACAGGTGCCCTCCTTAATGCCCATCCCCCATCTAGCCCATCCCCCCCACCTCCCCTCCATCAACCCTCACTTCGTTCTCTGTCCTTAAGAGACTCTTATGGTTTACCTCCCTGGTTTTTCCTTCTTTCTCCTTCCCATCCCCTATGTTCATCTACTGTGTTTCTTAAATTCCACATAGGAGTGAGATCCCATGGTGTCTGTCTTTCTCTGCCTGACTTATTTCGCTTAGCATAATACCTCCAGTTCCATCCGTGTTGTTGCAAATGGCCAGATGTCATGCTTTTTCATTGCCAAGTAATACTCCATCACACATATAATTCACATCTTTATCCATTCGTCAGCCGATGGACGTTTGGGCTCTTGGCACACTTTGTTGATAGTGTTGCTCTAAACATTGGGGTGCTTGTGCCCCTAAGTTATGTTTTTGAACACACACACATCTGTGTTTCTAGGACATACAAGGGAAGTGTGGGTAGACCTACTCCTCTCAGCATTTACTATTTGGAAGTGGAGAGTGGGAGCCCCAAAGCACATCCCAGACCCCAGCTGGGCTCTGCCACACGGGACGATGTACCTGCCAGCTTTACGAGAGCGTCCTGAGAGGTGCCTAGCTTTGCACCTAATCTGTGCTTAGAAACTCTTTTAAACGTTTTTTTAAATGTTTATTTGTTTTTGAGAGAGAGAGACAGACAGACAGACAGAGCAGGGGAGGGGCAGAGAGAGAGGGAGACACAGAATCCAAAGCAGGCTCCAGGCTCCGAGCTGTCAGCACAGAGCCCAATGCAGGGCTCGAACTCACGGATCGCAAGATCATGACCTGAACGGAAGTCAGACGCTCAACCGACTGAGTCCCCCCAGGTGCCCCGGTGCTTGGCAACTCTTGACTGCAGCTCCTATGAAAATTAGCCCCGGGGTCATAGAGCACTGGAGCTCACCGAGGAGTGCCTGGCACAGAGCAAGCACTAGAAATGTGCAGGGAACGGACAAATTACTGTGGGTAGCTCCATACGGTAAATCCTCAGTGCGTTTGTTGAAAGACTAAATTCTACCATTCTAAGCACGTGATCACAGAATACTTTCAGAATTCTCAAATCTGCTTCAGTGAAGCTGCCCGAACCCCCTGAAAACACGGTCAGGAGGGATCGAGAAGGAAAGATCGTGCAGGAGTGTCTGTGGAATACTGTCCTTCCGTCCCTCCCTCCTCCACAGCAGACCTTTCATGCCTGCCCTGGGTTCCGGGAGAAGACTCATGGAAAAGGGTGCAGTTGCCTGTAAGCAGGGGATCACGGCTCCTCAAGGGAAATGCTGGGGTGCACGCGGTTTTGCTGACTTTGCCGACAGTCATCTGGCCGGCCGGGTCCCCGTGCGGCAGCCGCAGTGAGCGGGCTGGAGATCCCAAGGGAGAGGCCCGGGTGCCGGGAGATAAGGGGAATTGCCTAACACAAATCATGCCTTTGACCTTGTTATTTAGAGGTTCTTTCCACGGTCCAAATATTTGCGTTTCCTGCGAATGCTTTCCAAGAGAGTTTATCTTAAGCCCGAGGTGGCTGGGGTTCCAAGTTGCACGAAGATTGGGGTCACACGGAGCCACCTCTTGCTTTTCTCAAGGGACGGGTTTCAAGGAGTAGCCACAGTGTCATCTCAGGGGGGCCAGGGGAAGAAGAGGGGGTGTGGGTGAAGGTGGCCACTGGTGAGCCCCTCGCCCTCTCAGGCCTCCGGCTACTGGGCCCCTCGAGTGTCAGGACCCCAGAAGGCAAACCCCCGACAAGTCAGCTAGTAATTTACCCCCAGAACGACCTTGTGAAGTGCGTTGCATTAGCACACTGGTTTTTCAGTGAGGAGAGGGGTCAAAGGCACGTCCGAGGCGAGCAATTCCTCATCAGCTGGGTTCACACAGGCGCCATGATTTGGAAGCCACAGGCAGTGGGGGAAAATCCGAGAGAAATCATACCATCTTCTCAGATTCAATCTTTTTCTTTTTTAAATTCTTTTTTTTTTAACCCGTATTTATTTTTTTGAGACAGAGAGAGACAGAGCATGAACGGGGGAGGGCCAGAGAGGGAGATACAGAATCGGAAGCAGGCTCCAGGCTTCGAGCTGCCAGCACAGAGCCCGACGCGGGGCTCCAACTCACAGACTGTGAGATCATGACCTGAGCCTAAACCATGAGTCGGATGCTTAACCAACTGAGCCCCCCAGGCACCCCAGCTAAGTTTTAAAGCCTGCCATCTCTCGCATCGAATGCTCAGCCTCAGTGTAAGAGGCCAGACGCCTGACTGGATCCCCCTGTGCCCCTTCCCATGGCTGGGAGTCAAGAATGTCTGTGGTGACTTCCTGGACAGTATGTTTCCCAAGGGCTCAAAAGCAAAATGAATTGAATGAATATAAAATTATAGAACTAGAATTTGAATGTTATTATTTGCACTGGATTTTAGGGGACATAGAACAATTTTTTAAAAATTACTAGATTTGGGGCGCGCCTGGGGGGCTCAGCTGCTTGCACATCTGACTTCGGCTCAGGTCACGATCTCACAGTTCGTGGGTTCAAGCCCCACGTCGGGCTCTGTGCTGACAGCTTGGAGCCCGGAGCCTGCTTTGGGTTCCGTGTCTCCCTCTCTCTGCCTCTCCCCCGCTTGCTCTCTGTCTCTCTCTTTCAAAAATAAATAAACATTAAAAAAATTTTAAAAAATTACTAAATTCTTACAGGCCTCAAACAGAGACGGATGCACATTTCACGTAGGTTAGGACATCCAGCCTCGTAAGGAAACCCAAAACGTCCTCTGGAGAACGTCCTAAAATCTAGTTTAGCGTTTGAGAAAGCCGAGCAGAGTGTATCATTTTAGAGAATTAACCAATCCATGGAGCACGGCCTGTGTGGCCTGGAGGATAGCTGCTTGTGGCTGGCGTCGGGACGTTCTGGAGGCCTCTGTGGGGCTCGCCCGGGGCCAAAGGCTGCACTTGAGTGCGTGTGTGTGACACAGCTCAGCCCCCTGCCCTCCTGCCTCCCACGCTCCCGTCCTCACCGTCCTGGTGGCCTTGGGTGGAGCCAAGAGGGGCCTCTTCTGGGGTCTGACGGCTGTCTTTCATCTCACGGGCTGGAAAGAGGAGAGGGGGCCCCTGGGGGCCTCTTACAAGGGTGCCCAGTCCATCTGGGAGGACCCTCTCCCCCTGTCCGCCACTGCTGGGACCTCCACCCGGGGCTCCCAGGGACACAGTCAGGCCCCGATGGGCGGGTCTGGTGGTGCTGGCTCTCAGGCTGTGTCTCCACATGACATTCTAGGGCTTGTGCGGTGACCAGCTGGTGAGCCTAAACCCCTCCCCTCTCGCCCCGTGGGCGGCCTGGTCTTCCGGGCACCCTCAGTCGGCTGGCACAGGCCTGCTCAGTCCCCCTGCTGCACAGGTGCCCAGCTCCATCCTGAGTTCAAGCCAGACCTTCTTGTCCCCGTTCTTCATCAGCCCCCGTTTGGGTCCTGCTCCCTCCCTGGGGACTGGTCCTCAGTGCCCCACACCGTCCTCAGTAGGGTCTCTGCTCTGTCAGTCTGCAGGATGTCCCAGCCACATTGATCTGTACTCTCCCTAGTGTCACCAAGTCGGGTTCCTGACCCCTCCCGCCCTCCCGACCCCATGAGCCCACCAACCCTCCTCACCCTGTGACCCCATAAGCCTTCCCAACCCCATGAGCCACGTGGCCTTCCCGACCCCATAACCCTACCAGCCCCCCTGACCCTGTGACCCCACTAACCCCCCCGACACTGTAACCCCACCAGCTGCCCCCTACCTTGTTACCCCACCAGCCCTCCCCCGCTCAGGCCCCGGCTGATGTCAGCTTGTCCCCGCCTGATCCACCTGTTCCTACCTCAGGGCTCACTTGGTGCTTTGTAGGCAGAGTTCATGCAGTTTAGGTTTGCTGTCTCTTCTCTCTGGGTGTGATTTGGGGGGTTCCGGGAGGTTCAGGAACCACCCACCAGCACCACTGAGTCCTGGTTCCCGTCTGGCACCGAGCGTGTCCAGTGTTCCTGTTTGCATACCTGTATAACTCCACCCACAGAGGACACGGGGTTCTGTTTTCCAACATTTACACCTGCAGCCATGCCATACCGACCACAGCTCGCTGGGTGGCGTGGCCCCGTCAAGGTGACACTGGACCCTCCCCCCCCCCCACCCCCTGCACTCTCCGCGACCCCGAGGACCATCCCAGGTGTCTGAGTTAGGACCAGCCTCTCTGAAATGAGTCCCCTTCCTCGTGCTGGGCAGATGCCTTTTGGTTCCCGGTCTCGAAGGTCAAGTTCTACTTATGACCTGCTGACTGGGGATTTCAGTCACTGTCGTATGAGACCAGTTCTGCCCTTTTCCTATTGTGTCTGCGTTAATTATCCTGTGAGACCAGAGACAGGTGTGCTGGGCGAAATAGATGCAGTTTTTAAGAAATATCTTTTTACATATTCTGGAAAGGCGGGAACGTTCCCCCCAAAATACAAATGAGTTTAGTCGCTTGACCTCTTCGAAGAGGGTAAACTGGGCGAGACTGGAGATTTCTCCTGGGAATCACAACCTGGTTTTGGTTGTCCTTTCTTCTCATTGTTTGGGGATTGGCCAGTGGCAGGTTAAAGAATAATAGTAAGGAGGCCTCAGGGCACTTGAGCTGTTAGTTAAGAGCCCAGGAGGAGGCAGGTCTCTCTGCTAAGGTTACAGGGGAGGAAGCAGGCCCCCCAGCGCTTCCGGACGGGGCCCCGGTCCCACAGCCGGGGCCTGAACTTGAATCCTTGTAAATCTGGTGCTCCACTTTCTCCTGCATGAAACTCGGTCCGGGGACGACTGTTTATGTTCGTTATTATTTCTTCCAACTTGTTAAAGGAAATGGCTCAAAGAACAGTACATTCCTGACTGTCCTGGAGTTTCCTCCCAGGCCCTCGCTCTGCCGTGCAGAATGGTTCAGCGACGCGGCCGCAAGTGCGCGAGCGGCCGCCAGACGGGTTCCCGTGTGAACCGTCTGCTTCTGGGTTAGGCCGGCCGGTCTGAGTCCTCATGGGGTCTGTTGTGTCTGAGGCTGCGAAACCAGGTGGACCGTTTCCCAGACGTGCTGTTGGCGACCCGGCGCTCCTCCCTAAGGTCAGGAGCTCTGTCTCCAGGTTTTGCTGGATTTCTTCTTCCCATGTTGCACATCGTTCTGGTCTTCCTTGCAGTGGAAAACCGCTGTGGTTCGACAGCGCCGTCAAGTCTTCCAGCTGGTGGCCGCGAGGACCTGACCAGGCGAGGCCGAGTCTTCTCTGGTGCACGGCTGCCAACCACGGGCGGGGTCTCCCACAGAGGTGGGGAGAGCCCCGTGGGCCCTAATGGGGTGCAGTGCTTGCCCGCCCTGATCACGGAGGCCCCGGGCTGGGGGGGGGGGGCGGTCCCTCTGAGAGGCCTGTCTTCTGGCTCTGTTTCCCTGCCAATTCTTACACGACAGGAACCTGTGCAGATTGAAACAAACAAGTTTCTTTGGTTTACCAGGGGCTCCCCTAGCGGCTTCAGCCCGTCCAGACGTCACGAAACACAAACACTAACATATCCACTTACTTGAAATCCCTACTCGGGGTGTCTGGGGGGCTCTGTCAGTTGAGCGTCCGACTCTTGGTTTCGGCCCAGGTCACGATCCCACGGTTCACGGGTTCAAGCCCCACACCGGGCTCTGCGCTGACAGTGCGGAGCCTGTTTGGGATTCTCTCTCTCCCTCTCTCTCTGCCCCCACCCCCTCCATTCTCCCTCAAAATAAATAAATAAACATTAAAAAAAAATAAAATCAACTCCAGACTCATTGACATTTCTGTGTTTTCCACCTTCATTGACGTCTACTTGACATACGAAGAGTTGCATGTACTCAATGTGTATCTTTCGGTGAGTTTGGGCAGGTGCACACACACCTGTGATATCATCGAACAAAGTAGAAACCAGGTGTGTCGCCTCCCTGAGATTCCGGGCTTCTCCTTGCCTGTGTGTGTATGTGTGTGATGTGTGTGTGTGATGTGTGATGTGTGATGTGTGCGCGCGTGTGATGGGACCACTCCTCACGGAGCTCCCCCTCGAGTCCTCGAGTGTGCTCACCGTGGGCGTCCTTCCCCCGACGTCTAGCACCTGCACACCCGTAACTTCCCACCCGGTCCCACCTGCCCCCTCCTTCTGTGGCTTTGCCGATTTTCCATTCCTCCTGGAAGTGGAATTAAGCCGTGTTTGTCCTCCCAGGACTGGCTTGTTGCACTCGGCAGGCGTCCTTCAGGCCCATTTGCGTTGTTGCGAACTTCAGGCTGTCCTTGTTAACGGCCGAGTCATGTCCCACGTACGCACACGCACGCACCACATTTCTTCACCCTTTGGCCGGTTGGGGGGCACTTGGGTGGCGTCGACTCTTGGCTGGCGTGAGTAGCGCTGCTGGGAGCGTGGGATGTGGCCGCCTCTGTCCCTCGGGATGAGGACCCGGGGCTGGATGGCTGGTAGTCTGACGCGGCACAGAACTTGCTCTCAGAGGGTCTGGGATCCCATTTCTCTCAGCTGCCCAAGCCGAGGAACCGCGGGAGGGGCACCTGCTCCTTTAAAAAGCTTTTTAAAAGTTTTAAATTTATTTATTTATTTATGTATACACTTTTTTTTTACATTTATTTATTTTTGAGAGACAGAGAAACAGAGCACACGTGGGGAGGGGCAGAGAGAGAAGGAGACAGAATCCCAAGCAGGCTCCAGGCTCCAAGCTCTCAGCACACAGCCCGACGCGGGGCTCGAGCTCACGAACCGTGAGATCGTGACCTGAGCCGAAGTCGGACGCTTAACCGACTGAGCCACCCAGGTGCCCCTAAATTTATTTTTGAGAGACAGAGGGATAGAGCACAAGTGGGGGAGTCGCAGAGAGAGAGGGAGACACAGAATCCGAAGCAGGTTCCAGGCTCTGAGCTCTCAGCACACAGCCCGACACAGGCCTCGAACTCATGAACTGTGAGATTGTGACCTGATCTGAAGTTGGACTCTCCACCGACTGAGCCCCCAGGTGCCCCTGCCCCTGCGTCTTCATAAGGACACTGTGTGTGATGCTCAGCAGGCTTTCACGTGATGCCCCGTGCTGGATGAAGGGAGCCCGACTCATGGGGTTCTTGTTAAAATTGTGTAAAATGAAGCCTGGGGCAGTCTTTGGGGATGACCCTGTGTGGTAGAAAGGCTTTCCGGGAGGCGAGCAGGGTGGACGCGTTGGGGGTGCTGTTCCCCGGGGTCACTCTGTGCTGGTTCACGTTGGCCCCGAAGGCTGACCGGCACTGGTTGCCTCACTCCGGGGAAGGCCAGCCCTGGGGGCCCCTGCGGCAGACCCCACACGTGGGAGCAGGGCCCCCTGCCTCTTCCCACCGTCAGCCTCGCAGACGGCAGAGGGCCGGCTGTGGGACGCGGCCCTGCTTCATCGAGACGCAGCTCAGTCCCTGGGAGTTTGAGCCAATGTCGTCAGGGGGCAAAACATGACCACGTTTACTCACCAAAGCAAACAACGGCAGCCGGCTTTCAGGGATGTTTCACAAAGCATAACAGTTTTGTTTCTTTCCTGGGAAGTTCCTGTAATTCTTAGACATTCAAGAACCGTGTGGCTCACTTCTTGTTATTTTGTTAGCTGTGCCCTGGATACAGTTTGCGCGTGCCCCGTAAACCCCATTGTGCGCGTCCGTGTATTGCTGTGTGAGCGAGAACTCTTGCTCGCCCAAAGGCTTGTCGGGAGCGTATTCAGACACAGGCATCTGTGGTCGGGGGGCATGTGAGGTGCCCGAGGCCTCTGTTCTGCCATTTGGCTCATTTCCGGGGGTGGGGGGGTCAACTGATTTCCAGTTATGGAAAGAAGATTTATGTCTGATTGGGTTTCCTTGTTTCATAGAAAATCTAGGAGAAAAAAAAAAGACATGTGACATTTTTTAATTAATTTTTTTAAGGTTTATTTAATTTTGAGAGAGACCCAGCACAAGCGGGGGAGGGACAGAGAGAGAGGGAGACACAGAATCCGAAGGAGGCTCCAGGCTCCGAGCTGTCAGCACCGAGCCCGACGCAGGGCTTGAACCCACGAACCACAAGATGATGACCTCAGCCAAAGTCGGACGCTCGACCGACTGAGCCACCCAGACTCCCCTAACATTTATTATTTGTTTTGCAGTTTCTGATACTGAGGCCTTTTGCCATGTTAATTTCTTCCAGGTTCATTTATTCTACGGGGAAAGTTAACAAAATTCAGAACATTTTGCCTCTACATGAGCACCCTAATGTTTAAAAAAGGTTTCACTTGCTTAGCTGTTTGTGCTTTGCGGGCTACTCCAGCGTCCAGTGGATGAAGAAGGCACACAGGAGGAGCATGAGACAGGACACGGCTCAGGCCCGCCCGCGTGGAATTTGGCAGCTAGCGACAACCACAGAGTCACCCATTGCGAGACGGAAAGAGCAGACGAGCTGGGCAGGTGACGGAGTACCCGGGGGCCTCTGTTTTCCCACGCAGGGTGCGAGGCGAGCGATTCCGGGCTGGCACTTCCTCTCTTGGGACGCAGTGACTCTGCTCAGTAGTGGCTAACGGCATCGCCACGGCAGCCGTGTGGCCGGGGTTCGAATGTTGGAGCAACCCCACAGGAGCCTGGGGATTTGGGCCCCTTGCTCATCCTGTTTCCCTGTCTGTGCAAAGGTCCTGTGGTGTCCCTCAGGCACCTTCCCACGGCGGGCACCCTGAGTATCAGACACCACAGCCCAGGGCCCTCACACCTGCCCGGGACAAGGTCCTCACCCCTGTGGAGCTCCCGTCCCTCAACAGCTAAGGGGGCAGGGTGAGCTTTCACCTTCAGAAGACCAATCCTGGGATCTGGGGCTTGGAATCTGCTCGAAGGTTTCCTTCATTTTGCAGAAAACCCTAAATTCTGCTACAATGTAATTTCCATATCAACAGAGAACTGTTAAGTACCTAACTTAACCGCTCATCACCTCAGTCTAGTGGATAATTGTGACTCACTTGGAACCCTCCCTCAGTCCTAGGGTGTCGAGAAGACAGGCCTGAAAAATGCTGCTCTCCTGTGGGAATGTTCTAGAGAAGGTGCATCAGAATGCATTTATTATCTTCCAGGAACCTTCTTTTCTGAATTTTTATGTTTAAAATAAGCCGACTTCATTTTTAGCCTGAGGATTTTTTTTTTTTTAATTTTTTTTTTTCAACGTTTTTTATTTATTTTTTTTGGGACAGAGATAGAGCATGAACGGGGGAGGGGCAGAGAGAGAGGGAGACACAGAATCGGAAACAGGCTCCAGGCTCTGAGCCATCAGCCCAGAGCCTGACGCGGGGCTCGAACTCACGGACCGCGAGATCGTGACCTGGCTGAAGTCGGACGCTCAACCGACTGCGCCACCCAGGCGCCCCGGATTTTTTTTTTTTTTTAATGTGTCTAGAAAATGAAAGTTCAGGAACACTTTTCTTGTTTGTTTACCCTGGAATGAGTGTATTGATTTGTGAGAAACTGTAAACCTGTCGATCTTTCTCATTTGTGTTCTGAGGCTCTTGTCTTAGATACAAACTGCTTTGGCCAAAAATAAAGAACTAAACTCCCAAAGTTTCAATTTTATTCAGGATTCCAGAGATAAAAAATGATAGGAGGAATGGAATTTTGCAAAATGTGGGTTTTCTTTCCTCATTTTTATTCCAAATTAGAGAGAACACGTTGAGGAATAAGTCTGTCTCTTGGAGGGCATGACAAATACGGAGTGAAATCTGTTCATCTTCATGAAACTCTCTTTTAGGAGCTTCGGTCTTTCCTGTAGAACTCACTTAAAAGTATGTCTTGTGTTCGATTCTTACCGCTTCATTATTTGTCTTGTCAAAAATGGTTTAAAAATCCTTTCCCCTTTATTTTGCGATAGTTTTTTAAATGTTCCTATTATTTACAAACATATCTAGCTTACAAGTAAGTGGAAAGCAATCTTTGTGGTATTGAATTACCCCCTTTATTTGTGGCTCTCTCTTTTTTTGAAGATTTTTGTTTATTTTATTTTTTAAAGTTTATTTATTTTGAGTGAGAGAGGGAGAGCAGAGGAGGGGCAGAGAGAGAGGGAGAGAGAGAATCCGCGTTGTCAGCACGGAGCCCGATGCGCAGCTCGAACTCATGAACCGTGACCCTATGACCTGAGCCAAAATCAAGAGTCAGATGTTTAACTAACTGAGCCATCCAGGCGCCCCCTGGAAATTTTTATTTTTAAGTCATCTCTACGCCCAGTGTGGGGCTTGAACTCATAACCCCGAGATAAGAACTTCACTCTCTTCCCACCGAGCCAGCCGGGCGCCCCTGTCTGTGATCTTATGTTTGTTTGTTTTAATGTCCCCACTTGGGCAGGGTGCTTCAAACACTCGCCAGTGAGTAAACTCCCCAGTCAACGTCTCCATTCCTATAATGTCATTAGATGTGCTGTTGAACGTCTCAGAGATTCAAACAATTCTAACATTTAACTGATTTTCAGACACTCAACGGATTCTTACCCGTTTTTACTTTTCGGGGAAGCCTGGCATTTAGTTCCGTGTCACCGCCATGGTCTGTGTTTGTGGCTCCCCGACCAGCCTCTGGAACATTCTTGCCAACCATTGGCAACAGCTTCCAGATGAATCCCCATGGGCGGGCTCCTTGATCTGCCAACGTGTGTTCCTTGGGTTCATCTGGTGACGTGTCGTCAGGCCCTACTCGGGTCCCAGGGTCTCCTCCTGGCTGGGGGTAACTTCTGTCAGGTGAAAATCAGGTCTCAACCCTGCAACCATACTGGAGTGGAAGAAGGGCCTTCCGGTCAGGGGAGCCAGGGGGGCAGGAGGGGGACCGTGACCAGTGACCAGAGGGTGGCCTCCCTGAGGTCAGCCAGTTCTTGCAGGAGCAGGGAGGGGGATTGTCCCTCACTGGCGTGCTCACAGTGGGGGCCTGGGGCAGGAGGGAAGCCCGAGTTGAGATGGGGCAGGTCTGGTCAGCAAACACTCCATCCAGATTGGTCAGCAGGACATAGAGCTTGGCTGAGTTCACCAGATGGAGGGTGGGAGTTTGGGGGCCGGTGGCCTCGTCCCCGGTGATCAGAGGCATCCAGAAGTCTGAGCCGAGTCCTATGCGGGGTGGGGGTGGGGGGCGCGTGGTCCTGATGCTCCCAGGGAGAGCTCCGCAGGGTCCCTTTCTTGCGATGTTAACCGCTGGTCTGGCATCGTGTCCACTTACCTAGACCGTTTTATTTTTGTCCTCTCCCCCGTCCCGCTGCGCTGTGCGGAAAAGACAGCGGCCCTTGGGTTCTGGAGATGCCAATTTGAGAGGCTACCTTCCTGTCCCCCGAGTCCCGGTACGGGGTGCCGTCCACTGCTGAAGCCGTGATAACAGGGCGTGTGCTGGCTTAAGTCCAGTCCGCCTCGTCTGCCCACTGTGGCCTCCCTGTGGCCGGCGGCCCTTCCTGCCACCCCCCAAAGTCACATCAGGAGCCCTCTCTTCCCTCCCACCAGCCCCTGCTCTTAAATTCACACCTGAACGTTCTCTGCACACAGGGTCCGTGAGATCCTACCACCCTTACCGTTGGGTTTTTTCTTGACATTATTAATCCTGTATCACTTCTCTTGCTGTGACACACTGTTCAAACTAACGTAGACGTGAGTGATTATCTCATGAAAGCCGCTCGGCTTTTTTTTTTTTTTTTTAACCCCATCTCCTGGCCTTTGGAGTAATGATAAGATTACTGTTGTGTCTGAAATATGACCTGATGCTTTGACAGATCAAATCGTAGAGGTTTTTGTTCTAATGCTTTATTTACTTATTAAAAAATGTTTTTTAAAAATGTTTATTTATTTTTGAGACAGAGAGAGACAGAGCATGAATGGGGGAGGGGCAGAGAGAGAGGGAGACACAGGATCGGACGCAGGCTCCAGGCTCTGAGCTGTCAGCACAGAGCCCGACGCGGGGCCCAAACCCACGGACCACGAGATCATGACCTGAGCCGAAGTCGGACGCCCAACTGACTGAGCCCCCCAGGTGCCCCAAATCATACAGCCTTAAATTAAATAGTTCCTACCCCACAGCAGTGTCTCCTCCCGGTTCTGCTTCAGATGAACATGATCTGCATCTCATGCGTTAGAACTCAGGGACACCTTCATACCATGTTCGTGGTGATCCTTGGATGACAGAGAAAACCACGATGCGGGAAGACCAGGTGAGTTGCCCCGAGTGACAGAGCCGTGAGGTGACAGCCGGGGTCAGACACTCAGACCTTAGACCCTAGCTCCTCAGATCTGTTCTCGCTTTCATGCTGCAATTACGAAGGATAGCACACCTCCCGAAGCATGGAGGTGGGGGGGGGCAGTAAAATACCCCCTTGATCTGCTCGGGGAGGGGTGGCTGGAGGGAACATTCTTCCCCTGGGTGTCCCCACCCTACTCGACAGCAGCGTCTTCAATTGCTTTATTTTCTTTTTAATTAATTAGTTAATTTTCAATTTGAGACAGAGAGAGGCAGAGAGACAGAGAGAGAGAGAGAGAGAATTCTAAGCCGCCTCCTTGACCAGCGCAGAGCCTGACTCAGGGCTCCGTCTCACGACGCTAGCATCATGACCTGAGCCAAAACCAAGAGTCAGACGCTCAACAGACTGAGCCCCCCAGGCGCCCTTTAAATTGCCTTATTTTTGTAACAACGAGCAGGGGTGCGTCATTGTCCTTGCTGTACAGTAGACACTTGCTACCCGGCTGGCTTCGGCCCTACAACGTGGGCTCCAGAGGGTGCAACTGTGTCGTCTGTGGCCGTCGGCACGCAGCCCAGGCTCATGCTGGGCGCACACTAGATGCTGGGAAAAGACTTGCTGAGAAAACGGACCGAGTGGGTTCTGTTGCCCAAACGTGCCGCCAGTTCCTTCGCTGGGTTAGAGGGAAGTCTCTTATTTGTGTACCCCGTGGTAAAACGTCGGAATGCAAAACTGTTCTGGAGCCTTCCGGCCCGGAGAAGATGTGGGTCCACTTCTGCTCACCTCCCTGAGGCACAACTGTAAACCCTGGAAACAAGGGAACAGACAACCAAACCTTATAGGCGGCTTGGGCACCGCGGTTGGGTGGGACAGGGGCGGGGCGTTGCGTGTCTCTGGGCCCAACAGAAGCGGGCCGTCCTGCGTGTCCCCCCACCCAGCAGCAGAGGGCAGCCCAGAGAAGCCCACTCCCCTCTCAGCCTGGGTGGGGGATCCCTTGGGAAACATCCCGAGCCCCACTGACCACAGGGAGAGGGCGCCCGGTTCAGAGATGGGGCTTGGCCGTGGATGGAGGGAGGGAGTCCCCACAATCCTGAGACAGGGGAGCGGTGGGGTGGGCAGGAGGGACCCAGCCAGCAAGGTGTCCTGGCCGGGATGCTGTCTTTGCGTAGGCAGAGGGCTGCATCATAGAAGGAAGCCCCCGTTGCCCCGAGACTGCCCTCTCCAAGGGGACACATGCTCAGGAGGGCCACCCAGGGCAGGTGGCCTGCTCCGAAGGCCTTGCCCCCTCCCCCTGAGACATGAGGCAGAGGGGAGCAGCTTTTAGGGCTTTCTGACACAAGGTCCAGCCGGTGAGCCCCGCCCCCGACATTAGAGGCTCCCAGCGACCCTGCCTGGAAAGCCCCCTGCCCCTGTGGCAGCCGCATCGGGACTGTGGGAGCCACAGGGGCACCAGATGACGGCACTAACACCGCAAGGCTCGGTCGCACTGGTGGAGGTGCAGGTGGCTACCGGCTGAAGCGGAAGATTCCGACAGGATCTGGAGCCCCCTGATGTCACGAGGGTGTGGGATCCGACGGAAAACCCCCTGCCATACCTACCGCCAGAGTTACAGCCCAGCGAGAACAGGTGGCGGACGGACTCCAAAACCAAGGCAACCAGAGGCGGTATCCCCTGACCAGGGCTCTCCCGTGGCAGTCGTGAAAATGTTTCAGCAATCAGTTAAGCATGTCCCCACAAGGTACAAAAATCGGAGGGTCTCAGCAAAGAGACAGAAATTGTGAAACATAACCAAATGGAAATTATGGAAATAAAAATGTCGCTATTAGAAATGTGAATAAGAAATTTGCAAGACGGGCTCCCTAGGGCTAAAAGCAGGGGACTGAGGGCAGGACGGATGAATGCCGAAAGGCCACACAGGGATGAGTCCATTTGTGTGCTGATTTCGAAATGACACGTTTTTACAAGTGGACAACAGATTAGGGGTCGCCATGGTGAGGGTTTGGGGATGTGCGGGGATGGTGTGGTTGCAAAAGAGACTCTGTTCTTGTGATGAAACCTTCTCCTGAAGGTCTGTGGGGGACCGAACACACACACACACACACACACACACACACACAAGAGGGGAGTTCCGAACGTGGATCCACAGTTCCGACTGTGGATCATCTCACAGTCGATGTTGTGCTGGCGTTTTGCAAAATATTAGCTGGTTGCAGAAAGCAGGTAAAAAGCTAGCAAGGATCTCTCTGTACTGTTGCCTACAACCGCACATAACCTACAGTTGTCTGAATGGGACTTTCAGTTAAAGAAGGTCCCGTGGGGCTCAGTCAGTTAAGTGTCTGTCTGACTCTTGATTTTGGTTTGGGTCATGATCTCTCGGCTTGTGGGTTCGAGCCCCGTGTTGGGCTCTGTGCTGACAGTGCGAAGCCTGCTTGGGATTTTCTCTTTCTCTCTCTCTCTCTCTCTGTGCCTCCCTCCTCAATAAATAAATAAACTTAAAAAAAAAAAAAACTAAGAAAAAGGCTTATTTATTTATTTACTTCTAATATATATATATTTTTAAAGTAGGCTTCACTCCCAGCACTCCCTGAGATCAAGACCTGGGCTGAGATCAAAAGTCAGATGTTCAACAGACTGAGCCACCCAGGTGCCCCTAAAAATGTATTTTTCACAGTTTATGTTAGGAACACTTGGAGCATGTTGTCTTTTACAGGCTTTATAGGGGGCGCCTGGTTGGCTCAGTTGAAAAAATACAAGACTCTGGATCTAGGGGTTGTGAGTTTGAGCCCCACGTTGAAGGTACAGATGACTAAAAAATAATTCTGAAAAATTTAATATTTTATACCTGAAATCACTCTGCAGGACCCAGCAGTGGGTTTTCTTGTTTATTTTTGCCAAATATAAAGCACACCCTTTAAAGCATGGGTATTCTGTAAGGAGTGGTTAAGAGCGAGGGCTTGGAAGGCTGGCTTCTTGGGTTCCATTTTTGTCCGTGTGGCTCCATGAACGTTGGGCTCCTTACATAACCTACTTCCATTTCCTCACCTGTAACAGGTGACCAGAGCAGTCCCTGTCTGTCCAACTCTATGAGGCTGAGCCCCCCTAATATGTATAGAAATACTTGGGATGGTAGCTGCCTCTGGGGGGGCACCATGTACATGCCAGGGACGAAGGCCATCCGTGTGGTTTTGAGTCCACCACAGGATTTGCATCTGCTGGTGCTTGGTTTGGGATGTGTGAAGAAGCTATGTTATCTGTGTATTCCTGTCCTGTGTCATTCGCCCCTGTGGACTATGATGTAAGAGGTGAAGGAGGGTGCTGGGCCCTTTCCCCGGGTTGGGGTGCAGTCTGAAGGCACGAGACACCCTGAACTCCCCTCCCTTGTGAGGTCTCTGCCGGCCCCCAACCCCAGGGAACCCAGCCCTCGTGAGCACAGCTCTGTCCTGTGCACTGCTCGCCCCACTGCCCACCATGAGGTTTGTCCCAGCCCACACCTCTGAACTAACCTCATGTAAACTTCAGGACCTTCTTCTTGGGGTCCCGGTTGGGTAGGTTCCTCATTTTCGCACTATCTTTTTTATTTTTTATGTTTATTTATTTTTGAGCCAGAGAGAAAAAGAGAGACAGAGCGTGTGTGGGGGAGGGGCAGGGAGAGAGGGAGACACAGAATCTGAAGCAGGCTCCAGGCTCTGAGCTGTCAGCACAGAGCCCGACGTGGGGCTCGAACTCACAAACCGTGAGATCATGATCTGAGCTGAAGTCATATGCTGAACCGACTGAGCCACCCAGGCGCCCCTTTTAATTTTTTTTTTTTTTAACATTTATTCATTTTTCAAAGTGAGAGAGACAGAGCGTGAGCAGGGGAGGGGCAGAGAAAGAGGGAGACACAGAATCCGAACAGGCTCCAGGCTCCGAGCTGTCAGCACAGAGCCCAATGAGGGGCTCGAACCCACAAACCGTGAGATCATGACCTGAGCTGAAGTCATATGCTGAACCGACTGAGCCACCCAGGCGCCCCTCAGAACATCTTTGCACAACTTAAGGTGATACTATTTTTTTCGGTGACTGAGAGCCCAGGAGGAGTCCTTCTGGAGCTATGGGGGTGGCTTCTGGGCCTTGAGAAATCTGGGGGCTGGGACCACCACATTCGGAACAAGATGGCGGATGAAGTCGGTGGCCCCAAGGGGGTCCAGCCAGCCAGGAAGGAGCAGTGGCTTGTCCGATTTGAGGGGACACATGTCTGGGAAGAGAAATGGGAAGGAAAAGGGGATGGTCAAGCTATCTGATTCTGTGCACCAGCCACCTGCCCTACCCTTCATCTCCTGTGTCTTTTCAGAACCCAGCTCTGTGAGCTCAGCTGATGTCCTTCCACATAAGAGGCGGCTGTGGGCCGCACGCCCAGAGGTTCTGACCAGGTGCTGGTGGCCAGGCCAGGGGCACACACAGTTTGTACTGCACCCACCATTACATTAATAAAACTCCCTTTTCCTACATTGTGGCTGGGGTGGGCAGCTAGAGAACACGTGATGTTCACGAGCCCAGTGGCACAAAGGAGGTTGAGAGTCAGGGCGTGAGGCCGAGAGGGGCAGGGGGAGGGTGGGGATGGGGACCAGGAAGCACAGGGCAGGTCGGGTAGATTTCCATGACCTCAGAGTTGCTGTGTCTCCTGGTCCCAGTGCTTCTGCAAGGCGACACCTGAGGGGCCCTTCAGCCTCTGGGAGCACCTGTGTTTCTGGCCACGAGGACAGCCCCATCTGTCTTCCTGTGGCCACATCAATATGGCCTTCCCATGGGGTCCTGAGGGCACCGCAGCGTGGTTGCTTCTGTGGCCGGACAACTGGTGAGCTGAGGGTACTTGGAAACCCTGATTGGTTCTGCAAAATGCTTCCAAGGGAAGGTAGCCCCTCCTCATATTTTCTGTAAAGGGCCTGGGAGTGTTTCTCTAGGACGGTCCTGGGCACAGGTACACGCAGATGAAGAAGCTGAGGGGGTGTCTCCTGCTCGGCCCTTGGACCCAGGGTCCGGGCACCTTGCTCCTGAGGCCCCGTCCCTCTAGGGCGACTGCATATTCTCCTGCCCACAACGTCCGACCATTTTCTCACCGGACTCTCAAGCTGAGTCCGCATTGGGTGCTTCTGGGGGATTCTGAGCTGCTTGCCCTGAAAGGCGCCCGTGTTTCTGGATTCTAGAAGGCCATCCTGCCTCCCTGAGCCCCCGCTCCTCTCTTATTTCATGGGGGGACAGCTACTTCCTTCCCAGAGTTGTTGTAAGAATTAAATAATAGGCATCGGATTTATTGACATTTAAGCTCAGCGCAGCAAACATGCATGTGTCCTTCTGGGCAAGCTGCGGGGTGCACGGGGGAACGTGCTGCTGGCTTCCCCAGACCCGAGACCCTGCGCCATCCAGCCTATGACCAGGGCCCGTTGTTGGTCGGTTGGTGTGTCCCTTGTCCCCGCAATTTTGCTTCCATATCTGGACCTAATGTCATACCTGCCTGAATATGTGTTATAACGTGGATTTGCTGCGTTTCCTGATTCCAAAGGGACTTGGGGGCCCGTCTCAGCAGCACGCCCACTCTGGCCTGTGTGTCCAGCCCTTCCTTCTGACCAGCTTCCCATCTGTGGTCCGCGTGTGCAGGAGCTTGTCAGGCCCTGCCGTCTGCAGACACACGGCAACACTGTGTGACTGGGTGAGGGGCTCACCTGCCCTGGGAGTGGGGGGGCTGGAGGAGCCTCTTTTCCCAGCAAGCATGCTGGGCTGGCCGACACTCCCCTGCTGCGCTCCCTGCCCACCCCTCCATCCCCGCCAAGTCAGCCGTAGTTGCCCAGATCAGCCTATGTTCTTGTGACAAGTTTCTGCGTGGAGTTTTCTTTCTGGTGATGTGTGTCTCAACTCTCTTCTCTGTTTGGAGCGCAGTTCTGTGACCAAATTGCTATCGAAGATGGGTCAAGGTTGGGACTGTTGGTCCCCTCCTTCCTCCCTCAGAAATTTAAACCAGATCCTAATCCCAGATTATGGTAAATGCACGTTTCATGGTGCCCGAGACCACGTTCCCCGGCCTTCCTTGGTCTGAGCCTCTGCCCCTCTGATCCTTGCACTCGTCCCCACCCTCGTCCCCATATTGATGACTGCACCTGGTTTCCCCGATATCTGGGGTTTGCCAGCCAAAGCCGCGTCTTTCTGAGGCGGGCAGTCGGGGTAAGACTCACACACTGAGTGCTTAGTGGGGTCTGGACGCTTCTTCTGTGTCACCTTGTTTATTCCTCCAGGATGCTGTGATCGCCACCCTCACTGTGGAGGGGACGGACACCCTGGGATGCCGTGCAGAGGGGGGACCCCGATCCAAGCAGGACCGCCAGAGCGTAGCTCAGGGAGCCAGCGCACCTGCTGGGGTTGTACGGCCGATCTGCTCAGGGCCCACCAGCGTTTGGCATGCAGCTGAGGGTCGGGTCCCTGCATCTGGTGCAGCTGGACAGACAGAAGCCCTGGGAACCGTGGCCTCATTGCCTCCACCCGGATGACAGGGGTGCCTTACTTGAAGTGGGATTGGGGTTTCTTTCCCATAGGAGTTGGATACAAAGACCCAGAAGCACAGGGCTTCTATGTAGCAAGCTCCCGCCTTCCTCAGGCCGATGGTGAACTTCCAGAGCTGGGAGGCGCACGTCCTGGCGGGGACCACAGCCTGGGGAAATGCACCCTGTTTACTTTCTCATACGCTCCTCTGCGACCTGCAGTATTTGCCTCTGCCCCCAGGGGGTTTCCTGGAAGCCGAAATCAGGGGGTGTGGGGGTCCTGGTCAAGGGAGCACCGGCCCCCGTGTCAAAGGGCTGAGGCTTTGGGACATGGCCTTGTCAGTAATTATGCGTGGGCACCGTGCCTGGCTGCAGGCGTGTGGCCTCTGTTTTCTCAGGGAAACCGGGGTTTGATGATAAGGCAGACTTTATCCTCTCCTGTGTCTTGCTCTAAATATTTATTTTCTATGGCGATATTGTATTCCAGAGGCTTTCTTGCTGCGATTGCTTATAAAAATAGCTGACAAGGTGCTTGACACAGAACTATCCCAAATGTGTCAATTAATCAAATATGCATAATGAATTCATGCTCAAAATCGTCTGCCCTTTTGGCATGTTTTGACTTTTCCCTCCTGGTCGCAGGAAGCCCCAAACTCAGATTCCTTTCCTCAGTAACATGTTTATTGTTGTTCTTATGTTTTTAACTTTAGATTTGTTCAGACCCCCAAAAAAATTATTTGAAAAGATTTGAGGGCAAACTAAACCATATGTACGCGTGTCTGTATGTGTCTGTATGTTTGTAAGTGTGTATGTGCGTGCACACGTGTGCGTACATGTGTGTACGTTTGCATATCTTTGTACGTGTGCACGTTTGTACGTGCACATATATTTTTATGTGTGCATATGTTTTTCCATGTGCACAATTTTTGTACGTGTGCATGCATGTGTATGTGCATACACGTTTGTAGTGTGCACACATGTGTATGTGCACACATGTGCACGCGCATGCATGTGTACACATGCACACATGTGTGCACGCATGTGCATATATGTGTGCACGCATACATGTGTGTATGTGCATATATGTGTGCATGCACGTGCGTGTGTACATGTGTATGCATGTGTGCATGCATGTGCGTATGTGTGCACACATGTGTGCACACATGTGTGTACGTGTGCACACACATGTCAGTGTCTTGCACGTCTGCGTGTTTACACACGCACAGGCTTGTGTTGCATGTGCAAGCACGTGTGTTCGTGTGTCTCTCTGTGTACATGTCTGCAGGTATGGGTGTATGTTTGCACCTGTGCGGGCGTGCGTGCTTGTGTCTATGTGTGCATATACATGTACATATTAAACCAGAAGCTTGTGCGCCTGTTTTGTGTTTCTGTCTGGTTTCTTACGTTATCACTTTTTCTCTCCCGTCATCCCAGGTCTGCTTCTCTGGTGCATTCCTGGCAGATGCCCCATGGTTGGTGCCCACTGGGTAGATGGCTGTCTTACCTGGAGGCACTGGAGAACTTTCTAACTCCACAACACTCCCAGTTTTTCCACCACTACTTATAGGACCATGTACCTCCCAGACCCTCCCCCTTCTCTGTGCACAGAGAAAGGGGTGCGAGCCTCTCTCTGCCCTGCACGTGTCTGCTCATTCTGTGCACAAGGATCCACGGGCACATCGGCGAACGAGCACAACCCACGTCCAGGACCCTGGCAGCGTAGGAGCAGGGCGCTGTGGCTCCAGGTATGCCGAGCACCCTGGGATTGGGGGACACACACGCCAGGGTCTTAAGGAAATGTTCCCTGTTCCGGGAAAGAAAGGGACTCTGTGGCCACTTGCAGACCGTTTCCACGGCCGTTGCCCCATCCACGACCCCTCGAGTTCCTGGCCATGCTCCCGGACCTATTCGCTGCTTCCCGGGCCCCCACGCCTGTCCCCAGGGCGCTTCGGGAACTCTGGCGGCAAAGGCGTCACCCATTTGATAACGTCCGTTAACATGGGACTTGCCACGACCTTCCTGCTTTCCAGGGAACTCGCTAGTGAGGGCTGCAGCTATGTTTAGGCGACGGGGACACAGTTCTCAGGCGCGGCAGAAACGCGAGCCCCACTCCAGGAAGGAGCAGCAGTAAGCATTTCATTTATCACGCCTGGCCCTTCTCTGGCCACATTTCTTTTCTTTTTTTCAAGTTTATTGATTTAGTTTGAGAGAGACAGAGATAGCACGAGTCGGGGAGGGGCAGAGAGAGGGAGAGACTCAATCCCGAGCAGGTTCCGTGCTCAGCGGGCAGCCTGATGTGGGGCTCGAACCCATGACACTGCGAGGTCATGACCTGAGCTGAAATCCAGAGTCAGGTGCTCAACTGACTGAGCCCCACCAGCAGCCCTCTGGCCACATTTCTTATTTCTCTTAGTGAATGTCTGCTTTTCCTGGAGGGTAGGAGGAGGGCGCTTCCCCAGCAGGGACCTGACCATGCACCTCGTCCTCCCGAACGGCCTTGGGGCCCCATCTGCTTCTGGGAGCTGCTGTCCCCCTGCCTGAGCCTCTGGAGCTCCACCGCTGACTGGGGTCCCCTGAGACCTCCTTCTTCTTTGGGAGCCTCCTGCTCCCGGCCTCTTGGGCAAACAGGGGCAGCCGCATTTGGGGGGCTGGGGCTGGAAGTGACTCCCACCCCATGGCCGTGGGCCCCACGCGGAGAGCACCCTGGGCAGGTGAGGGGAGCGGGAGGCCTTGGATCTGTGGGCCTTAGAGGCACCTCTAGCTGTGGCCGAGGGTGGGCTTCACGCAGGGGGAGAGGTCGTGTCCACGCAGACTGGAGACCCCTCGGGCATCTCCATCACCCTCCGTTCTACCACCAAACGTTCCCAGCCTAGGATGTGGTGGAGCTCGAACCCCACTGAGTCTGAACTGCATCCCTGACCCTCCCCGTCCTCCTGCCTGCCACCCACCGCTGTCAGCCGGCGAGTCCTGTGGCCACTGTACTCTCGCAGCCACCTGATGTCCCCCCCATGGTGGTCCCCCTCCCTGATCTCCCTGCTCACAGAACTTGAGCAGGAAGCGCCCACATGGCTTGCAGAGGGACCTCCCCTCCCTTCTGTGGCTCCTTCCGAGTCCACGTGACCCACACGGCAGAGCCCGACACCCCCACCCGGGTGTGCTGATCCTTTGGAACCCCATCTTCAGCGGCCACCATCCAACCTGCTCCTGTGCCTGTGCTGGCCGGGTGCTACTGTCCGAGAACGTGTCTGCAGGTGCCCGCTTTCCCGTCACATCCGCCAGCCTTTGGAAACCCAGCGAGTCTCAACTCTTTGGAGGCACGGTCTCGGCCCTTCTGCACCTGCAGAGACCGGGACCGTCTTCCTGGTGGGGTGCAGCCACGCACCTCCTTGGTGGCTGTGACCTCCTTGCGTGAATGATGAATGGCCATCACAGGCCGTGCTGTCTCTCCTAGGACCAGAACGTGGGCTGCCCGTGGCCTTTTCTGGTGGTTTAGTTATGCTCCGATGGGCTTCCAACCTACTGGATGTACATTGTTCATAGTTTAAATATGAAAACATATTGGTGTGTAGATGGCGAGCCTTGCATTTGGGAGAGCCCAGGGAAACAAAGTGTCGACGTGCGGGTGGGGATATCGATCAAACGCCATCAGAAACAATGAAATAAACAATGTGATGCTGTTTATGACCATTCTGAGCTCCCCTAAGTACCCACGCTCTTGCAGCCCACAGTGCGCTGTGCAGAACGGTGTCCTACAGAGAGAAGTGATTAGTGACTCTTTGTGCAACGACGTTATTCTTGCAGTTTTTAAACAAACGCGGACTGGAGAGCAACCTCAAATTCCAATCGTAGGAAGAATGTCATTGCCAACCTCTAAAATGCCTTTTTTTGTAGCATATTGCAGGAATTAACATGATAACAGGGCGTCTGGGGGGCTCAGTAGGCTGAGCGTCTGACTCTTGATCCCGGCTCAGGTCATGGTCCCAGGGTTGTGCGATCGAGCCCCGTGTCGGGCTCTGTGCTGATCACGGAGCCTGCTTAGGATTCTCTCTCCCCCTCTGCCCTTCTTCCCAATCACGCTCTCTCTCTCTAAAATAAATAAAATAAAACAAAACAAAAAAAATGATAATCATGAGCAACATTATAAGAGCCAAAATACTGCTTTTGCTGGGATATGAGGCTTATCAAAGCAGATTCGCAGAAGTGTGTTCAGGGCACCAATATGGGCTTCCAGAGCGCCAGTCATTTCTTTCACTCACACTTGTGTGCATGTGGCACACTCATCACACCAACTGCACGTGCAGGTGCACATCTCCAATTATATGTGCGTATTCACTCATTTAAATGTGCACACACACATCCCTGTGTATCAAGTCTGTTTGTCTGTGTCTTTTCTGTTGTCTGTCTACCTACCTGCCTATATGGCTGGATTTTAAAGATTCACCAAAATTTAAAAAGTGGCTATGTTTAGAAAAAGGTATATGTAGGGGTGCCTGGCTGGCTCAGTCAGTTAAGCGTCCAGTTTTGGCTCAGGTCATGATCTCGCGGTTCTTGAGTTCAAACCCCGCGTTGGGCTCTGTGCTGACAGCTCGGAGCCTGGAGCCTGCTTCCGATTCTGTGTCTCCCTCTCTCTCTGCCCCTCCCCTGCTCATGCTGTGTCTCTCTCTGTCTCTCAAAAATAAGTAAACATGCATTATTTTTTTTGATCAAAACGATGTATTTTTCTTTTTTCAAGAGTGCTTTACCCATCACTTCACATTTACAGCCTTCAAGTTTTTTGCTAACAGTCGGACAGCGATTTATTTATTATTATTTTTTTATTTATATATGAAATTTATTGTCAAATTGGTTTCCATACAACACCCAGTGCTCATCCCAAAAGGTGCCCTCCTCAATACCCATCACCCACCCTCTCCTCCCTCCCACCCCCCATCAACCCTCAGTTTGCTCTCAGTTCTCAACAGTCTCTTATGCTTTGGCTCTCTCCCACTCTAACCTCTTTTTTTTCCTTCCCCTCCCCCATGGGTTCCTGTTAAGTTTCTCAGGATCCACATAAGAGTGAAACCATATGGTATCTGTCTTTCTCTGTATGGCTTATTTCACTTAGCATCACACTCTCCAGTTCCATCCACGTTGCTACAAAAGGCCATATTTCATTTTTTCTCATTGCCACGTAGTATTCCATAGTGTATATAAACCACAGTTTCTTTATCCATTCATCAGTTGATGGACATTTAGGCTCTTTCCATAATTTGGCTATTGTTGAGAGTGCTGCTATGAACATTGGGGTACAAGTGCCCCTATGCATCAGTACTCCTGTGTCCCTTGGATAAATTCCTAACAGTGCTATTGCTGGGTCATAGGGTAGGTCTATTTTTAATTTTCTGAGGAACCTCCACACTGCTTTCCAGAGCGGCTGCACCAATTTGCATTCCCACCAACAGTGCAAGAGGGTTCCCGTTTCTCCACATCCTCTCCAGCATCTATAGTCTCCTGATTTGTTCATTTTGGCAACTCTGACTGGCGTGAGGTGATACCTGAGTGTGGTTTTGATTTGTATTTCCCTGATGAGGAGCGACGCTGAACATCTTTTCATGTGCCTGTTGGCCATCCGGATGTCTTCTTTAGAGAAGTGTCTATTCATGTTTTCTGCCCATTTCTTCACTGGGTTATTTGCTTTTCGGGTGTGGAGTTTGGTGAGCTCTTTATAGATTTTGGATACTAGCCCTTTGTCCGATATGTCATTTGCAAATATCTTTTCCCATTCCGTTGGTTGCCTTTTAGTTTTGTTGGTTGTTTCCTTTGCTGTGCAGAAGCTTTTGATCTTCATAAGGTCCCAGTAATTCACTTTTGCTTTTAATTCCCTTGCCTTTGGGGATGTGTCGAGTAAGAGATTGCTACGGCTGAGGTCAGAGAGGTCTTTTCCTGCTTTCTCCTCTAAGGTTTTGATGGTTTCCTGTCTCACATTCAGGTCCTTTATCCATTTTGAGTTTATTTTTGTGAATGGTGTGAGAAAGTGGTCTAGTTTCAACCTTCTGCATGTTGCTGTCCAGTTCTCCCAGCACCATTTGTTAAAGAGACTGTCTTTTTCCATTGGATGTTCTTTCCTGCTTTGTCAAAGATTAGTTGGCCATACGTTTGTGGGTCTAGTTCTGGGGTTTCTATTCTATTCCATTGGTCTATGTGTCCGGACAGCGATTTAAATAAAAACATCCATAGTCAAGACAATGGGCACTTCCCCCTCCGGCAGTGCACAATGAGAATGCGTTTGACACACAGCCCAGAACATTCCGAGTGAACTAACAGCAGGAAACACACTCGGGCTGAGATCATTTTAACGTCCTAGATGACAACTTGTTCTAAGTTTCAAAAGCCTACCCGGCGAGTAGGATTCGGCCCCAAAGATAGAATATTAAAAATCATTTTGACCTCTCTTTTCCAGGCGGGACAATCCCTCACTGACGTCTGAACGGGGCCCTCGTGTCTGCGCTGCGTGTGTAGGTTCCACAGGGACGCAGCTCCCAGCACAGGAAGCCGTTGGCCCCCTGGCCCAGCACCCTTTGGGGTGTCTTTACACAGCGTTTCTCATGATGGTTACACTCCTACAACACGGGGGTGTGGTTTTTCTTTTATGGACGAGAAAACAGAGGGAGATGTTAAGTGACTTCCCAGAGGTTTGCAGTGATAAATGAAAAGACAAGGCAGGTCAAGTGCTGACCCCGCTCCTGGCACACAGGAATGTCGCCTGGCACCGTGGACAATGGAGCCTTCTTGCTGGGTCTGGCCTGGGAGGGACTTTCCAGGGCACAGGGGGAGACCCACTGTCTCCTGGGTGGAGATCCCCGAGCGTTTGCATGGATCCTCTAAGTAGGCATTGTGGGCTCCCGGTGGGGAAGAGGTTAGAACTGCAGACGCCCATCGGAGGCAGCTTCTAGCCTTCCAGAAAACTCATGCCCACAGCTGTGTGCCAGGGCCCCACGTGCTCTGGTGCCTGAACCCCTGCTCCTGCTTTACTTGCCCACTCCGTCTGGGGCTCTCTGTCTTCGGCTCACCTCCACGTCTCAGCCGCTCTGTGGTCAGTGTAGGAAAGAATTGTATGAGACTCAGACAGTCCAGTCAAAGCCGGTGTCTGTTGCTAATGTTCCTTCTGGAATGTTCCCCCTTGGGATCCACGCAGTAAGTCCTGATGAGTAGGTAGCGTATGTCCATCTTCCTCAACTCTTGACCTAGATTTGTGAGGAGAGGACCCCAGGGATTTGTGTGGCCCACGGGAGTCTCAAATCCGCACGTCATCTTTGAGTGAATTATAAAAAGCATCCTCTCTGGCAAGCATGGAAGTGCCACCAGCTGGTGCCTCTTCCTCAGGGCAGACCCCGCCCCGCCTCAGCAGGCAAGCTTAGGTTTCAACTCTTCCTGTCCTCATTGGACAGATACCAGTGTGCAACCTGTGCAACTGTATATCCTGAGCCTAGATGGTGGAGACTTAATTTATACAGGAAAGCAGGGGGAATTTAGGAGGATAGTATTTTTGAAAGGGGGGGAAGAGAAAGTAGACCTGGACATATCAGGGCACTTGGGACAAGTTTGTCCTTTGTCGCTGGACATGTTGCCGACCAAGAAACATGCCATGTGAGCCCGAGGGGTACGGACCCCTGTGGAGCGATCCTCATTAATTCATCTCTTTTCTTCAGTATTTGTTGGGTGCCTGCTTCCTGCCCGGGCCCTGTGCCGGTGTTCAGGACTCGGGGATTCGCACGGCGGTCGCTGTCCTTGTGAAGCATCTGTTTTGACTCTGGTCCATGGATCTGACGTCTAAGGGTCTAGGACATGGATGTGTGTGTGCATTTTCCGAGAGGGGACGTTTTCATGAGGTTTTAAAGGGTTAAGAGGGAGATGAGGTTTTCAAGTCAGGCCAGTTAGACTTGGTTTGAGTGCAGGAGTGGAGCTGGCCCACAGGAGCCCCGGAGCAGGAAGAGAGCACGTGAAAGCAAGTAGGCACGGAGTATTTTCTGCCCGCCACACCTGGTGGTATTTTTCTTTTTCCTCTTTTTCTCAGTACACTCACTGGCATTTGCAGGTGCACACAGAGGAGGCGTGTGACATCCTTTGCACGGCCTAGGTGATGCACACATGGACGCACGTTCTTGGGAAGGAGACACCGTGTAACCCAGCACACAGACGCACATGCATGACTATGCGGGAAGAAGAATGAGAAGCACAGCCTTACCTGTCCCCTCATGCGTGCACACACATGCACACACAGGGGAAGTCTCCCCAGTCACGGATTTGGGAAATTGTCAATCGTGCAGACTGGAGGATTCAGTTTAAATCTATTGATTAGTAAACACATGTCCTCCCTGGGGCATATCTCCAGTCCTTTCTCCCGCTAAGCTGAATTACTGGATCTTGAGAGAAAGACAGGATATGCTCTTTTCCAAGTTTTTAACCACAGGACAAATTCTCTTTTTTCAACTTGAGAACATCTCATAAGACTAGTATTTCTCCAGAGATTTCGGGGGCAGTGGGGTACATGTGATGAGACCAACCAGCTTTCTGGATTCAAAGGAATGATGTCATGGTCGTGCTGCAGCATGGGCAGGCTCCCTTCACACTGTCCTCATCACGCCTGAGGGGCCTGTGAGCACATTTCCAAAGTGCAGTAACCACAGTAGTATGATGAGGTGACAAGGCAGGTGTGTGCACAGAGGAGCCAGTGTGTTGTGTGTGGCTGGTGAAGATGATGATCATGGTGATGATGACACTGATGAGGGTTATGATGAGGATGATGGTGATGGTGGTGATGATGGTGGTGACGATGGAGGTGATGGTGATGATGGTGGTGGTGATGATAGTGATGGTGGTGATAGTGATGGTGGTGGTGGTGATGATGGTGGTGATGGTGATGATGGTGGTGGTGATGATGGTGGTGGTGGTGATGATGGTGGTGGTGGTGACGGTGATGATGGTGGTGGTGATGATGATGGTGGTGATGGTGGTGATGGTGATGATGGTGGTGATGATGGTGATGATGGTGGTGGTGGTGATGATGGTGGTGATGATGATGGTGCTGATGGCGATGGTGCTGATGGCGATGATGGTGGTGGTGGCGATGATGGTGGTGATGGCGATGATGGTGGTGATGGCGATGATGGTGATGATGGTGGTGGTGATGATGGTGGTGGTGATGATGGTTATGATGGTGGTGATGGTGGTGATGATGATGGTGATGATGGTGGTGATGGTGATGATGGTGATGGTCATGATGGTGATGATGGTGGTGGTGGTGATGGTGGTGGTGGTGATGATGGTGGTGATGGTGATGGTGGTGGTGGTGGTGATGGTGGTGGTGGTGATGATGGTGGTGGTGGTGCTGATGGTGGTGGTAGTGATGATGGTGGTGATGGTGATGATGGTGGTGGTGATGGTGGTGGTGGTGACGATGGTGGTGGTGGTGGTGGTGATGATGGTGGTGGTGGTGATGGTGGTGGTGGTGATGGTGGTGGTGGTGATGACGGTGATGATGGTGGTGGTGATGATGATGGTGGTGATGGTGATGATGGTGATGATGGTGATGATGGTGATGATGATGGTGATGATGATGGTGACCATGATGATGATGACATTTATGAGGGTTATGATGAGCATGATGATGGATCGTGAGGGTGACATTGGTGAGGATGATGATAGGGATGATGACGGGGATGGTGATGATGGTGGTGGTGATGACAATGACAGTGATGACGGGAGCAATTCGTGCCACCAGGAGTGAACACCACTAAGCACCGATTTGGTGAATGTGGACTGAGTTAACACATGGACAAGTACCTATACGGAGAAGTACTGTGGATCCTGCGCTTTCTGCTCAAGTGTCTTCTAAATGTGCCGGCCCCAGTATACGTGGATGTAATAGAGCTAGAATCCAGTCCCAAGGTAAGGGCAACCATCTCACTTGTATTTAATGCATGGGGAAACTGAGGCTCAGAGGGGTTAGCTTGTCAAGTTCACACAGCCGCTTGGACAGTTTGGACAACTGTGCTTGGCCTCCACAGCCTAAGTTCTTGGTCACTGGCTTACGGAGCAGCTGCTCTGTGTGAGACAGTGCTGAGTGTTTGAGAACATCAGTCCTCGCCACAGCCCTTCGAGAAGTTTGTAGAGGAGAATATGGAGGTTGATTTTGTTAAGCAACTTGCCCAGTCTCATCCAGCGGCTACAACGGAGAGCCCCACAGAGTCACAGCTGCCCTGCTCCAAAGGAGGGGTGTGTTTTCATCTGCATGTCTGAGCCAAGACCTGAGGCGTTTCTTCAGGTCAGGGCCCCTCAGGGACCCGTGAGACAGCAGATCCGGGGGACCGGACAGACACAGAGGTGGTCTGTAGAAGGATGCGTGTTCAGCCTCTAACGAGCACATGGGGAAGCGCAGAGGCAAGACCGGGGCCGTGTCCCAGGTGGGGTACCACCAGCCCCCCAACACCATGCAGCAGCCATCAGAAGTTCTGGTTTATCTGGTTTGGATGTGGTTTGGTTTGTTTCGGGCTCCGGAGGGGAGTTGATCCGGTTTGTTTACAGGGAAGGCATTCTTGAAGGTGTGTGGGAGGGATGTTTCCTGGGCTATCAGCCGTGGTGGAGAAAATTAGAGATGTGGCAGACACAAATGAATGGGAGTCCGTGAAACATGACAGAGGGCCAGCGACATGTCCCCATGGCTCGTGCCAGCTTGAGCAAATCTGGAGCTCCGGGGACAGGGTCGAGGACGTCGAAGCATTTCCAACAGGAAGTTGCCAGTTTTATCTTATCCGGAGAATGGACATTTTGTAATGACTTGGCTATAAACTGTAATTGAAAACATATTTTTTAAAAGCCTGTGTTTGGACGTCTCATGTCGTAGATGTGGTGCTGCTGTCAGTCACGGCTTTTTCAGCAAGAGAAGACGTGTTTCCTTCCTTTTTTCCCTGGGAGTGCAAATCCTGGAGGAAAGTCACCCTGTTGTCTCCGCCACCACAATGCACCGTGAGCAGCAGGCATGACTGGGTATCACTGAGGCACACACACTGTGCGAGCCCTCCTTTTCCTCTGGGAACTCGTGAATTGTAGCAAGACAAGCCTGTGAATGAGAAAAGGCATTCGGCTCTCCCGAGCAACCTAGAAGAGGCCAGCTTTGCAAACGCAGCCCTTCCTAGATTGCCCGTGAGGTAGCAGAATGAACTTTGAGATTAGAAGGACCTGGAATCAAACTTGGATTCTCCAAATAAGTATGGCTCCTCGATCTTGGCCTTTAGTTTCTGTGAGGTCCTCATTTCTTACCTGGAAAAATGGGGGAAAAATAATAATGTAGTTAATGGAGCCGTTGCGAGATTAGGTCCATTTGGCGGGTGTACCTCTCTGGCACACAGAGGCTGCCTGATGAATGCTGCGCCCATGCAGAGTGGGCGTCCTACATGTTCTTCTGAAACTTTGTGTTTCGTTTGTGTCTTTTGGGGCTGGATGGTGGTTTGTACATGCGAGTGTGAGAATTATATGGTAGGAGCCACACTTGCTGGAGATCATCAGCAAACAGATCACCCCTGCTATTGGCGTGTTCACATCAATGTCAGGTGAAGTCAGCGGGGGGCCTGGGGCAGGGAACGCCCTGGAGGCAGGTGTGAGGGAGACCTGAGGCCCGGGGCCTCCAGGCCAGGACGCACTGGGTTTACTCATCTGAGAAGCCCCCTTGCCATTCACCTGCCTCTCAGGCTGTTTTGTAACAAGGTCACACACACACACACACACACACACACACACACACGGCATCTTGTGTGTGGCGTGTGCTCAGGAGTCACGGGCTGCCAGGAAAGCCATATTCCTCTCCATCTACACACTTTCCTTCCTTTGCTCTCCGGGGAGTCTTTTCTTTTCTTTTCTTTTCTTTTCTTTTCTTTTCTTTTCTTTCCTTCTTTTCTTTTTTTTTCTTTTCTTTTCTTTCTGTTTTTCTTTTCTTTCTTTCTTTCTTTCTCTCTTTCTTTCTTTCTTTCTTTCTTTCTTTCTTTCTTTCTTTCTTCTCTTTCCGAGGAAACTGATCTCTTACAGTGGTTTCTTACATTTAGCTTCCATTTTGCTACCCTTCTAGATAGTTCTGACAATTAGCAAAATCTAGCAAGTACCGAATAGAGAAGACATACTTTCCTTGCTGCGCTTATAGGGAATGTTTCACGCTCTTGCTTAACTACACTGCCACAAACACTTGGGAGAACAGAAGCGCTCGACATTTCTGGCTTAGAGGAAATCTGACCTGACTCAGTCAGCAGGTGTTTTCCGGGGGGGGGGGGGCGACCTCTAAAGAGGGGGGATGCCTCTCAATTTTGTTTTCAAAGATTTTTCAATATCTCAATTATCTTATGATCAATCTTTAGTAGAAGCATAAGGAGCAGAACAAAAATTCAGAGGGAGACGTATGTGGAATCTATTTGGGCATTTTCTTAAAAATTTTTTTTTAATTATTTATTTATTTTTGAGAGAGACAGAGCATGGGCAGGGGAGGGGCAGAGAGAGGGAGAGAATCCCAAGCAGGCTCCACGCTGTCCGCCCAGAGCCCGACATGAGGCTCAAACCCATGACCCGTGACATCATGACCGGAGCTGAAACCAAGAGTCAGACACTTTACTGAGAGAGCCACCCAGGTGCCCCCACCCTCCATTTTAAAGCTATACCTGTTCTTACCTCTTGAGGGGGGAACAAAACACCTTTTCTAAGACCATTCCCTTCCCTCTGCCCTTGAAGTACCTGGGGCAGGTTTTCGGTTTGCTTCCAGTGGCCCGTTTTAGAAATCTGTTAAAGTGATGTCAGCTTATACCCAGGCCCTTTCCCTCTCTCCGCCCTTGGAGGCCAGGTCTGCAAAAGCCTCGGGGTTCGATCTGCATTTGCAAACGTTCCCGGGGGTCCAGGGATCGTCACACCCTGCTTGTGAAGTAGGCAGTTACATCATTACCTGCTGTGCTATAGTTTGAGCTCAATATTCACAACACAGGACAGGGGAAAGACGATAGCTTGTCGTCTTTAAAAGGAAATCTTTGTCTGGAACAAGGCAGAGATCAGAGTGGCTTTTGAAAAGCCAATTGTGCTGGGGAGGCCAGTGGGGTCGGGTGGGTGCCTGGCCTCGTCCACGTTTCCCTAGCTTGGCTGTACCTCATCTGTGATGGGGACCTGAGAGGTGGAGGGGGGGCAGCGTGTGACGGACGGGGGTGTCGCAGCAGCCTGCACACAGGTGGCTGGTGTTGGTCAGTGGGGGTGCCGTCCCCCACACCACCCTGGGTCCCACCGTGTGTCACCCCCACCTGAACACCCTCGCTTCCAGTGTGCGGCCAAACCACAGAGATTTCACCGCCATGACTTGTACCTTCTTAGGTTTTTATGGTTAATATTTTATTGCTTTCATGCGAAAGACTCTTTAGACGTGCGCTGGGGCTGGCTCCCATGTGTTCCCTTCCAAAAATAGCCACGACCTCTACCGGGTCAAGCCCACAGCTGTTTGCTTGGCGGGCTCTCCGACAACACTTCATCCCGACGAGGCTCCGGGACGTCTCATAAACGCGCTGCTTCTCAGTCCGCGCTGAACGCACTGGCGTGGGGGCCCCCGCACGGGTGTGTGACTCTAGCCTTCCAGCCTCCACGCATCACCATCTGCTCGTGTGATTTGTCTTCCCACTTGGGGACATCTTTGAAAGTGGCTTCATAATTGTGGACAAGGACAAAGGTGGTCACGTCAATGTTGAGCCGTTGGTAGGGTCCCAAGTGACACAGGTCAGCCCATTGGATGGACACCATGGTCCCAGCAGTACTGTGATGTGGCCGCTGGGAGTGTCACCGCCTCACACCTGCTGTTTTCTGCCTCAGTGTGTGCGTCCCCACGGCCACTCTCCACTGTCATCCATGAGCCTCAACGGCGACAGGGTAGGGGCATCAGGCTTCCCTGCACGGTCTTTAGCGCGGAGACCTTCGACAATATCGACAAAAATCACTTGAATTTTACTTTATGTCACCAAATAATCACTGCCTTCTTCATTAACATTCGTAATCCTTTAATAACGCCTCTGAATTCTAACTTGTTTACTAAATATACACGTAGAAAACACTTTATCTTATGAAATGGACTTGTCTCAGGCCACTCTTCCATATCTGTTATTTTATTGTACGGTATTTTATTTTCTATTTAATTTCATTTAATTTGTTTTCTATTTTCTATTTTCTATTATTTTCTATTTTATTTATTTTATTTTCTATTAAATTTAATTTCATATTTCATGTTATTTTTATTTATTTAAAAATTTTTATTTTATGTTATATATTTAATTTTATATTTAATTTTATATTTCCTGTTATTTTTTATTAGTTTATATTTTATTATGTATTTCATGTTATTTTTATTTTATTTTACTTTATTTTTATTTATTTATTTAAAAAATTTTTTTAATGTTTATTTTTGAGAAAGAGAGACAGAGCACGAGCAGGGGAGGGGCAGAGAGAGAGAGAGGGACACACAGAATCCAAAGCAGGCTCCAGGCTCTGAGCTGTCAGCACAGAGCCTGACTCTGGGCTCGAACTCACGAACCACGAAATCATGACCTGGGCCGAAGTCAGATGCTTAACCGACTGAGCCATCCAGGCGCCCCTTATTTTACTTTATTTTATTTTCTATTTAATTTATTTTATTTTCCGTTTTCTATTTTATTTGTTTTCTTTTATATTTAATTTAGTTTAATTTTATATTTCATGTTATTTTTTATTTATTTTATTTTTTATTGCAGATCTCATGTTATTTTTATTCTATTCTATTCTGTTCTACTCTATTCTATTCTATTATTTTAATTCCAGTCACCACACAGTGTGACGTCAGCTCCGGGTGCACAGTCCGGTAACTCAGCACGTGCTCATCACGACAGGTGCGTCCTTCGTCCCTGTCACCTGTTCCCCCTCCCCCGCCCTCCTCCCCACTGGTGACCGTCAGAGTGTCCTCTGTAGTTAAGAGTCTGTTTCTTGGTTTGTCCTCTCCGTCTCTCTTGTTTTCTTTTGCTCGTTTGTTTTGCTTCCACAGTTCCTGGCATGGGTGAGATGGTCCCGTCACCACACGGTGCCCCCGCCTCCCGCTGCCCTCCACGGCTGGGGTGTGATGTGTGGACAGGTGCACGTGGGGTAATGATGGTCAGCTTGAGGTCGTGTCCCCACCAGTTTTCTGGTGTTGCTGTGGAGGCGGGGAGTCCCAGACCAGGGTGGCTGCAGGCGGGTTCCTCCCCAGGCGGTCAGGGAGACTGTTCCAGAACCTTCTCTTCTCTCTGGCTTGTCCATGGCTGTCTTCCTTTGTACTTCATGTTTTCCCTCTTCTTCGTCTGTCTCTGAGTCTGGATTTCCTGTTTATAAGGACACCTGTCACACTGGGTTGGGGTTCCCCTCCATGACCTGAAGTGTGGGGGCGGGGTTAGCACGTAAGCATGAGAGTCTGGGGGACACCATTCACCATCTTGTCACTCACTTATCTCTCAAAAGCCAGTACCTGTTGGGCAATCGTACCTGAGTACATGTTTAATATGTTCCGTGACATCCCAGCTTTTCGCTTGGATAGTGTTTTTGGCAGTGGCAAGAAGGAGTTGGTGTTTTACAGCCAGAAGTCTCAGCTTTCTGGGTGAGAAAACATGTTCTTCTGGGAGTGAGTCTGGGACGGAGCGTGTCCTGGGGTAACTGTGACCCCCAGAACCTTGTCGTGTGGCACTTAGTCCACGGGGCTCTGGGAGATGTCAACACCCCCCCCCCCACTTCCCCACCAGATTTCTAACCCTTGTGAACCCAGCCTCCTTCTCCTGCCCCCCTCTGAGGCTCACCAGGTCCCCCTTTTCCCGGAGGTGGTGGTGACTGTCTTCCTCTTATGTCCGGAAGGCAGGCTCACTAATGACACATTTCCTCTGTTCATCCTGTCATTAGTGAGCCTGACTCCCAGACGTAAGAGGAAAACAGGGAAAATGTGTCCTTGGGTCTGGGTGCCTCAGGTGGCCTCCTGGTCACCCTGGGGAATTGTCGGGAAAGGGGTGCTCCCATGGGGGATTGGGTGTCTGCGGGACCAGGTGGGGGTCACCCCCTCCAGGGCCACTCCCCATGCCTCCCTGCAGTGTGCTGGGCCCATGAGCCATTTCACCCTTGCGGGAGCCGCCCAGGGGCCAGGGACCTGACGGCTTGGGTGGCCCCTATGTCCCGTCCCCCTCCCACCAGCCCTCAGCCCATGTGTGCACCTGCTTCACCTCCTTCCAAGGAACCCACAACAAAGGAGTGGTCCCCATGGGGTGGCATGTCCCTCCTCCTGGGAACTGTCACAAGCCACTGTCCGTGTCAGTCGGCTCCTGATCTGTTGGCTGAGGGCACCTTGCATTGTCTGTTAATTTGCGATGTTTTAAAATGCTCCCACTCTGGGCACAGTGGCCACGGCCACGGTCCACGTCAGCTCAGCCTTGCTGTCACCTCTGACGCCCCGAGCCTTTGGGGGTCCCTCTTCCTTGCTCCCCTAAAGCTCTTCAGTCTCCAGTGTCATAAAACTAGCTGCCACACGGAGCTCATCTGTGTTCACGGGAGAAGTGTGTCTTTTTGTACGTGCGGCCCCCAGATTCCGTGACACAGGAGCTCTCCATTTTGGAGGCATACAGAGCGTACAGAAAGAGGAAGGGAGGGATGGTGCAGACGAATCGTTGTGAAGTCAGCCCTCAGGGATATTGTATTTTCCTCAGTCTCCCTTCCCACTGGGATTTTCAAACAAATGCAACGAGCCTTAAGTAAACAGAAAGGATTATGGTGAGATGTTAACACCCACCCCCATCCGTTAAACCCACTCCCCTGTGTTTCCCTGGGGTTAGTAACCGTGCATCCCGGGGAGGAACCCTGTGGCTTACACTCCAGGGGCGTCAGACAAGAATGAAATGTGTGGTATTTGTCTTCTCGGACCACTTTCCCTGAGAAAGCAAGGTGCACGTTTTCTTGTGGGGACCCGTTGGAAGCCCGGCTCAGAGAGAGGAGACCTGAGCCTGAGGGGCTGTCGGGGGGGGGCGGGCCCAGCCCCCTCCCCGGGAACGGAGGCCGGGGCCTGCGGAGGCCGCACAGCCTCTCTGCGTGGTGAGGACGGAAACCCCGTGGAGAGACACAACCTCTGGATCAATATTCTAAGAACCTAAATCCCTGCCTGAAAAAGGCCGACGTTTTCGTTGCTCAGAGGTAGCCAGACACTCAGGCTTCACGGGAGAAGTTTTGGGAGGATGGAAACGGAGTTTGCCTGCGTTCAGTCGGCTCGCCATGCTCCGCTTCTCGAAGGTCGGCTTGGTCATGGCGGCATTGGGGAAACATGGTGTTAATCGCCGTAATTTGCTGAGAACAAGGTCCGCATGGTGGAGTCGACATGTGCCAACTCAGTACCGGCAGGTGACCCTCTTAAAGAGATGTCCGGTAGCCGGGGTCGTGCACTCTAGTTCTGAGCCGAATTACTTTGTAACTATTGCGGCACAGCACGGGTTTTGCTGTTTAATAGGAAACGTTCTGGACAACGTATTTCTTTCCCTCTTCCTTCACTTCCTCTCTCCCTCCTCCTCTCCTCCTCCCCGCCTCCCCTCTTCCCTCCTCTTCTTTCCCCTTCCTCCTCCTTCTTCCTTCTCTTCCTTCCACTTCCTCCCTCCTCCTCCCCTCCCTCCTCCCTCTCCTCTCCCTTCTTCCTTCCCCCTTCCTCCTCTTTCTTCCTTCTCTTCCCTCCCCTTCCTCCCTCCTCCCTCTCCTCTCCCCTCTTCCTTCCCTCTTCCTCCTCCTTCTTCCTTCTCTTCTCTTCTCTTCCCTCCTCCCCTCCCTCCTCCCTCTTCCTCCCTCCTCCCACCTGCTTCTCCCTCTTCCTCCCCCTCCTCCTCCTCTTCCTCTTTTCTTCCTTTCTTCTTTCCTTTTTATAAGCACACCCTGCCAAATAGACATTATTTTATCTCAATTGAATTTTCTTTGAATTGAACTGAATTGAATTTTAGAGCAATTAAGAGAACGAGATAGTATAGCAGCAGTATCTACAACAGCCACATTATGGTGCCTCCCAAGTGTCCATCGAGTGATGAATGGATAAAGGAGAGGTGGTGTATACGGACACACACACACACACAGACACACACACACACACACACACACACACACACACAATGGAATATTACTCAGCCACGAACAAGAATGAAATCTTGCCATTTGTAACAACATGAATGAAACCAGAGTGTATCGTGCTAAGCGAAATAAGTTAGGCAGAGAGAGACAAATACCATATGATTTCACTAGTATGTGGAATTTAAGAAACAAAGCAGACAAACCAACAAACAAAAGATGGAACCCAGACTCTTCACTGCAGAGAACAAACGTGGTTACCAGGAGGGGGGTGGAGGATGGGTGGAGTAGATAAAGGGATTAGGAACATACTTACACGGAACAAATGCTGAAGAACGTACGGAGTTGGTGAATCACTAAATTGTACCCTTGAAACGAACACAACCCTGTATGTTAACTACACTGGAATTGAAATAAAGTTTTTAAAAATCATAAAGCCATGCACCAAAAAAGATGAATGTTCCTGCATGTAAATTTCACTGCAATAAAAAAAAAAAAGTGGACTGAAAAAAAAAAGAAGAACAAGGCAGCCAACATTTGGCTCTGGCCAGGATGCGTCTCCTGATGTTGGGGCTGCCTGATTTAGCAAACAGAAGCATGGGATGCCCACCTCCCCTGGAATTTCAGGTGAACGGTGGATCCCTCCTCGGTACCTCTGTGCTCCGCACATGGTCTGGGACACACTCACAAGGCATCCTGCGTTTGGGGCTGCTGGACCCTTGCAGGTTGCCGGAAGGTCCAGTTTAAGCGAGCATCCTGCATTCTGTCTGGTAGGGGGCCGCTCTGGGGGTAGGTGAACCTGCTCGAACTGCTGTCACATTGACCTTGTGCACTCGGTGCGTGCCCGCCGCCTGACCTCCCTCAGTCACGGGTGAGGCAGGCATGTCTCAGAGCCGCCCGAGGACTGACGGACACCGGGCTCGGGCGGCCTGGCCTCTGGGAGGTGCCGAGCGAGCGGGAGCAGTTCCGCTTTCTGCACAGAGGTCCTCGGGGACCCTCGTGTCCCCCTCCTGTCTCCCTGAGGTCCCTCCCTCTTTCCAGCAAGTCCCACAGAGTCTGGCAATTGTGCGGGAGTGCGGGAACGGTGCACACTTTGCAGACATTATTTTCTGGATCTTTTTCCCTCCATCTCTTGAAGGGAATAAAAAGTGCAAATTAGAAACAGGTTGCTGACCTCTGGCAGCAAGCTGGGCGGTGTTTCACGAACAGAAGATTTAAGGCCGTTTAGAGACGGCTCTGGATTCTGGTGGGAATTAGTTTTTATTAAACTCTGGTTTGGTCTCATTTCAGTGCTCGGCTTCAAGAGCAAAAAAAGACAATAAGGGATTTAAACTTAAGTGATTTTCTGCAATTAAAGTCTTCTGGAATTTTAAAAAGCCCAGTTGTACTGGCATTTGCCAAACACAAATGCGTTTTCCACCGGCTCAGCCAAGAGGAGTTGGATCAGCCGTTGGATCCTCAAGGAGCTGATGGTGACCGCATTCTCCGGCTGGGCAGTCAAGGTCCCGGGTCCGGCCCTTCTCACGGATGGTGGCACAGAAGGCTGCTTTGTCCCAGGGGCCCCGCGGGCACACACTCCTCCAGATCCTCCTGGAGCCCTGGGGGTCACGCAGGCTGGAAACTAGGGAAGCCGAAAGGACAGAACGGGACCTGGGGAAGGGTAGATTTGCAACAGCGGGAGCAGCGATGCTCACGAGTGCAGCTACCTGGGCTCGGCCCTGCGCGGGTCAGGCCTGCTCATGTCCACCGCCTGTGCATGTGCCACAGTCTCAGGCCACGTCTGCAGACTCTCAGACTGCAGGAGGATCTGCCCAGGGTCAGGACGCAGGATCGGAAACCCCTGCCTGACCCGCCTGGGATTTCATTTCCTCCCAGGTGCAGAGGAACGTGGAAATGCAGTTTTTAGTGCTGCTTAAGGCTGGAGATAACAGCCGTCAGGACGGCACTAGGGACCCACGGGTGTCAGCACATCCCCCGCGGGAGGCGCTGTGCAGGCTACTCGGTTTGCGGCCGGTGTGCCAGCCCCCAGGGGCTCCCTTAGACGACCCACAAGGTGATGGAGGTCAGGCCCGGTCACACCTGGGAATCCCCAGCAAAGGCTGAATGGTGGACTCTTCGCACTTGGTTTGGGAATCACTCTACAAATGTGGGATTTCAAGTCCTGTGGGGGACAGGAACCTGTTCTAATGCCAGGCGTTTCTACCCAAAAGGGCTGGGTGAACTGGGTGGCTGGCACACGAGGCCAGGGTAACCGGCGCGCATTCACCCCGTGGGGCTAGGTCTCTCTGCCCACAAGATTCAGCCTCTGGTTTGCTTCCAATCCTGGGGGGATGGGCAGGTTGCTCTCGTGAACGAGGCTATGACGACAGCTGAGACAACACAATAAAAAATGGTCACCTGCACTCCACATTGCGACCTCTCTGCACCCCCGTTCTCATTGCATATAATGGGGGTGACGAGGGTGGGTGCTTTGTGAGGTCTCGCAGGGATATGCAGAGCACACAAAGTGTCATCTGGTGCATGTGAGCTGCTGTGTGTGTGTCCGCGACCATCGCGTTGAATGACTTAAGGTAGGTTAAAGCCCCAGCACAGTGACCAGCACTCAGGAAAGCGCACTGGAAAGATGCTGAGCATCTAATTTCCTTGGGGTGAAAGGAGAGCTCCAGAGTCTTGACGTGCTCCCCTCGCAGCCCCCAGTCCCGTCTGGGTGACTAACCAAGTTCAAACACATCAGGGGCTAGAAAAGAAACCGTGGGTTTGCATCTCTGGGAGGGGTCTCACATGGCTTTTTTTTTTTTCCAGTGCTGACTTTGCCTTCAGGAGAGAAAGGACATGGTTCTTCCATGAGGCTTCATCTATTTTTTTTTTAATTTTTTTAATGTTTATTCATTTTTGAGAGAAAGAGAGAGAGAGAGAGAGACAGAGTGCAAGCAGGGGAGGGACAGAGAGAGAGGGAGACAGAATCTGAAGCAGGCTCCAGGCTCAGAGTGGTCATCACATGGCCTGACTCGGGGCTCAAACTCAGGAACCGTGAGATCATAACCTGAGCTGAAGTTGGACACTCAACTGACTGAGCCACCCAGGCACCCCATCCTGTTTTGAAGACAGCCTTGCAGGTGGAATTCTTCAGTGTTGTGTATAGGAGACCTGAAGTGAAGAGATAAAATCCCAGAGACAAATGGTGGGCTTGTGGTGAGGAGCGGTTCGGGGATGAACCCGGAAGCAGAATTTAAAAGCAATTTCTCTCCCCAGCGCCCTTCTGCAGAGCACCTGAAGAGTGTCTCGTTAAACCATAGTGGTAAGTTCCACAGATGAAGTCAAAGAAGGCCATAATTGGAAATACAGGCACGTATTTCCAATCCAAAGGGGAGAACACCTCAGTGTCATTAAGGATGGGAATGAATAAATTGTGATAGGGCTTTATGTCTTTTTTTTTTTAAATAAATCTGCCTTGTCCTTCCCTTCCAGATGACCATAATTGCAAAGCAGAGCTTGATTTGACACCGGATGGCAGGACAGTGGTGTGGTCACCCTTTGGTGGGCAGTCCCCGGGAACACACAAGACCCAGCCCCAGAACAGAACCCGAGCACAGCAGGGAGAAATGCGTGATTGAGTGCTGGAGGGAAAAGAAAGGTGAGCATGTTGCACAAGAACCATGACCGAGTAACTTAGCACAACATTCTCTGCCAGTGTTCACCACGGCTACTTGGGTGGACGGGACCACAGCTGCCCTTAGACGTTGCGTCCTCCTGAAGACGTGGCACCAAATTCTCCCAAGTCCAAGAGAAATGTCATCCTGTGCTTCCTTTGCCATCTTGAGTCCAAGAGAGTGCACCCTGCTGCAGTTACTAAGCTGTTAGTAAAGAAATAATAAAATGCCTTTTAATGCATTAGTCGAAAGAAGAGATATAACGGGTGAGCTAGTAAGTGGCAAAGCGGAGATCTGAAACCCATCTGGGAGGTTCCAAAGAGCTCTCTGTGCAGCATCGATTCTGCCTTTCCCACCCCCTCATGGGCTGAGACCCCCCCCCATCCCCCCCCCCCCCGCCCGAGAGACATGAGTGTGAACTCACATCTACTGGTGTGAACTCACGTCTACTGGTGTGAACTCAGGGTCATCTTCCCAGGAACCCAGAGGATTTGCACTGCACACACCCATAGGCCGGGCACAGATCCCTTTTTCTCTCAATCACCTCCCAAGTCTCATCGAAAATTAAGCCATTTTCAGTTCTAAAGTTGATAGCTTGTCATTATCTTCATTAACTTTACAAGGGTCAATTCCTTGAGCTGCAGTTTTTATAAAATTTTAATTTCTGTTGCACATTAACAATGACAACTGCAGACACGCCTCCTCCAAAGTGTGGATATCATCCAACACAGCCCTGAGTCACCCCTGTTAGGGTTCTCCTGTATTGGAACACTGTAAGAATTAGTAATTCATTAGACACATAGTTGTGATAGTTAAGAAGTCTCAAGGTGGAGCCAACTGCCCTTGGCTAGCAAAACAAAGTCCATGATGAACTGTATACCTTAACTTGTTCCTTAGATTCCAGTTGTACATAAACTCAAATTCTTTTTTTTTTTTAATGTTTATTTATTTTTGAGAGAGAGACAGAGAAGAGAGGAAGACACAGAATCCGAAGCAGGCTCCAGGCTCCGAGCTGTCAGCACAGAGCCCGACACGGGGCTCGAACTCACAGACTGTGAGATCATGACCTGAGTGCAAGTCACATGCTCAACCGACTGAGCCACCCAGGTGCCCCGCGTAAACTCAAATTCTTAGATGGGTTTACATGGGTGACAGTGAAATGGCAGGAAAAATGCTTTTTGTTGAAATGTGTCAAAGTGATGTCAGTTGAAAATGAAGAGCCGTAGCATTGCACATTTCATTATCACTCGGGAGCGTGGCACTGACTGGTCCTGCCCCATCTAGGACTCACGGCAAGAAGTGGTGCCTGAATCCCATGCCAAAAGCGGGCAAGTGCAATCCATTTTTAGGTTTTAGTGCCTCCAGGATCAGACACAGCTTTAATTAGGAAAGTTGGTATAGGTTTTTCATTTTCTTGTGGTGTTTAGTCAAGCACTATGGGATAAAAATGGAAACCAGCAATCCCCAGGGGAGTCACAAGTTTTCATTTATCCTGGAAACCACTGGGCATCAAAGACCAATGAGACCTCTGAGCTCTTCCTAATGTGGAAGTCAGCTCCTGAATCTCATCGTTGAAGATGTTATATGAAAATACTGGGGATGTTTGGTCAGCTGAAGCATAGATTTTTTCTTCTATAAATAGAGCACAGAGAAATAGTCTTTATTCAGTGATGTGAGTATACATAACTCGCAAACAAAGACAGTATCTAGTCATGTGTTAAAGTAATTAAAAAGAAGTCGTTTCTTTCCCTTTTTTTTTGTATTGGGTAAAACATAATCAACTTGCATTTTGAGGACAGAATAGCCTTGTACAAACAATCAAGAAACACAAGAAAGATGCCAAAAATATTAAAGAAAAAGTCAGCAAAACAAATATACACAAAGAACACAAAACATAACCAGATTGAGGTCATCCTAAGAATTAAGGTTTGATTTACCATTCCAAAAGTCATCAGCACAGTTTACCCATTATAAGAAAAAAGGAGAGGAAAAAACGTGACCATCTCAAAAAAGGAAGAGAAAGCATTTGGTAGAGATCGACATCCATTAATATATTAAGGGGGAAAAAAAACCATAGCCAACTAAAAATTAGATAAACAAGCGCTTTTTGACTTGAAAAGCTTGTCCACAAAGATGCTAAGTGAGCATCATCACTTAAAGGTGAAGATTACATACGCTTTTCTCCAGAGTTACTAAACCAAACACGATATACGACAATCCCTCTGTTATTGGATATTGTGTTGGGGGAGTCTCCAGGGGAACGAAAGGCATTCTCCATGATGGCGGGGAATGCTCGGCTTTTTGGGGTGGTAACACCATGCTGTACCCCCACAAACATGGTGAAAAAGCTCCCATTGGGCTGATTCCGTGCAGATGTTTGGACTTCCCAGTCGTTTGGATTTGGGCACTCTTGGGGGTTGAGAGCCGTGTCTCAAGTCTCTTGCCCGTTTTTCTTTGCACTCTTTTTTTATGGACTTGTAAGAGTTTGTTTTATATTTTAGACATTGTTGTTTTTGTCAGTCATATGCTTTCACAAGCCATTCTCCCACTCTGTGGCTCAAGTTTTCATTCTCTTTTCAGTGTTTTTGGTGAACAGAAGTTCTTAATTTAATGTGGTCAAGTTTATTGTTCTTTTCTTATTATTGGTGTTTGTGCCTTACTGCAAGTATTTTCACTTCACCAAGCTCATGAAGATGGTCTTCCCTGGTCTGATCCGTAAATCTCATTCCTTCTTTTTGTATTTATATCTGTAATCTTTCTCTGTGGTGTATTCTCCATATAGGTGTTCATTTGACCCACCATCATGTTGTGCATCATTCTTGGATCTTTGCACCAGAAGCAGAAGTAACAAAAGCAAAAATTGACAAGTGGGACTACGTCAAACAAAAAAGCTTTTGCCCAGCAGAGGAAACCATCAACAAAATGAAAAGGCAGCCTACGGAATGGGAGAAGATATTTGGAAATCATACATCTCATCAGGAACTAGCATCCAAAATATACAGAGAACTCACATAACTCAGGAGCAATCAGCCAATCAATCAATCAAACAATTAAAAAATGGGCAGAATATGTGAGTAGACATTTCTCCAAAGAAAACATGCAAATGGCCCACAGGTACCTGAAAAAATGCTCAACATCACTCGTTGTTCGGAAAATGCAAATCAAAACCACAATGAGATAGCACCTCACACCTCTCAGAATGGCAAGGAAAAAGCGTTGGTGAGTGAGGATGTGGAGACGGGGAACCCTCGAGGGCTGCTGATGGGAATGTAACCGATACAACCATCATGAAAAACATTGTGGAGTTTTCTAGGGAAATTGAAAATAGGACACCATATGATTCAACCATTCCACTTCTGGGTATTGAGCCAAAGGAAATGAAATCACTATCTCCAAGAGATGTCTGCACCCCATGTTCATGGCAGCATCACCATCCATTATCATAATCGGCCACCCAGGGAAACCACCTAAGTGTCCGTGGATGGACGAATAGATGAAGGAAATGTGGTCTAGGCATACAATGGAATATTACTCAGCCCTGAAAAAGAGGGATGTCCTCCTATTTGCAGCAACACGGATGAATCCAGAGGGCATTACGCTGAGTGAAATGAGGTAGACACAGAAAGACAAATACCGTACGATCTCACTTGCATGCGGCATCTAAAACAACAAACTCATCATAAAGAGGCAGTGCAGGGATGGTTGCTGGGAGCTGGTGAGTGGAGACGATGAGTAAGTTTGGGGGTCTAATGCACAGCGTGGCGACTCTAATACCGTGTTATATACTTGAAAGTTGCTAAAAGAGTAAATCTTACATATTATCACCACACACACAAAAGGAAATTACATGAGGGGACGGGATGTGTTAACTCATCCCATTGTGATAAACATTTTGCAAGATATGCATGTGTTGAGGCACCATATTGGACACCTTAAATGTACACAATGTTGTATGTCAATAATATCTCAACAAAGCCTGAAAATGCATCCACCCATACATATCCTTGGGTTTTTGCTGTCTTGTCTGAAAAAGTAAAGCAACCTTTGGTAGGCTATGTGGGTTTTACTTGGCATTTTCATCTGATTGGTTGTTGGCTTTTCTAGATCTTTCAAAGGCTTTTTTTTTATTTTTTTAATGTTTATTTATTTTTGAGACAGAGAGAGACAGAGCATGAACGGGGGAGGGTCAGAGAGAGAGGGAGACACAGAATCTGAAACAGGCTCCAGGCTCTGAGCTGTCAGCACAGAGCCCGACGCAGGGCTCGAACTCATGGACCGCGAGATCATGACCTGAGCCGAAGTTGGACGCTTAACCGACTGAGCCACCCAGACGCCCCTTTCCAAGGCTTTTATACTGATGTCTACTTTTAGGCATCAGTCGATTAGCCAAGTCCTTGGGCCATCTTGCAGGGGCCCAACAGTTGTGAGAAGGCCGAGTGTTTGCAGAGGAGACAGCTGGGTGCAGAGCTGGGGCTACCTTGTGCGCCGTCAGCCATGCACGTGCTGAACTGAGTTTGCACCCATGGCCAGAGGCGGTTCCATAAGACCGAGATGCAGCTGTCTTTGTCTATCTCCATTCAACATTCTTGTTTCAACTCCGTGTCCGTGTAGGTAGAACGTACCTTGCCTTTCCAGAGACAAACGGCTGATCTAAGCCCTGTGATGCTTCATTTCCAACAAACGCTATTCCTGTCATTCTCCAGGATATTGCCCAGTTAGGGCGGCGAACTTGGGAGGAAATACCTGTCGTGTTGGGTGTGGAGCTCCCGCCCTCATGCAGCCCCGGTGTTGTTTCCACATTTCGTTGAGCTTACTCGGTCCTCAAACCCTGAAATGCTTCCTTACAGGGTCACTGTCCTGCTTTAATATAGTTTCTTCACCTGATTTTTAAAATAACTCACTTAAAATTTTTTAATGTTTATTTATTTTGAAGGAGAGAGTGTGAGCAGGGGAGGGGCAGAGAGAGAGAGGGAGACACAGAATCCAGAACAGGCTCCAGGCTCTGAGCCATCAGCACAGAGCCCGATGGAGGGCTTGAACTCACAAACTGTGAGATGATGCCCTGAGCCGAAATTGGACACCCAACCAACTGAGCCACCCAGGTGCCCCCAAAAGATAACTCACTTTAGAATGCCTACTCTCTTGGGGTGCCTGGGTGGTTCAGTCGGTTGAGTGTCCAACTCTTGATTTTGTCCCAGGTCATGATCCCCTGGTTCATGGGATAGAGCTCCGCGTAGGGCTCTGTGCTGATGGTACAGAGCCTGCTTGGGACTCCCACTCTCCCTCTGTCTCTGACGCTTCCCTGCTTGTGTGCGTCTCTCTGTCTCTCAAAATAAATAAATAAACTTAAAAAAAAAAACCCCACTTAGAATGCCCAGTCTCTCTACAGGAGATTGTATGTGTTTGCAGCAACCCCAGAGAGGGCACCACTGGGAAAAGATGCACCTCGAAGCTTCTGTGCTGAACCCAACAGGTTCCTGGCGTTCTTCTAGTTTCTATTCCTTCCCACAGGATCCTTCACTCCAAACCCCTTCTTGCCAGCCATTTCCTATACACTGAATATGAGGGCTTCTCAACGCCCTCATGTTTGCACAATGTTTGCACATTTAGAGTTGACTCCACCAGGGGATACTTTGGGTGTTGGAGTGAGGGGTGGGGGCTGGGGTGCATTGATGTGCTACGTGGAAAGTTATCGTAAACGGAACAACCGTCTTTTCAAACTTCTGTAGGAGATGATTCCCTTCGTGGAAGATCTGCCCAGGGAGGCAAAGGCTGGGCAGCTAAAGGAAGAAAAGGATCCTGAAAAGAAGGAAGGGGACGAATGGGGATATTCACTGAGGTTTTCATTTCATTGTTGTCCCGTATTTCATTGTATTGCATCTGATGACACTGGGCTGTGTTTCGTCCTATGGGTGGATTTTGACTCTGGCTTCTGTGGGTCCAGCTAGACCGAGATTCTGCTAAACTGGAAGAAGAGGTGTGGACTTGTCCTCTCCGAAGGATCAAGGAAATCTGGCCTTCTAAGCCATCGGAAAATCGCCCAAGTTAGCTATGAATTTTACTACCATCCATTTCTTATTACAAATGTCTCTTCATCCCAAATTTGTTCGTTTTCCCCCCCTAAATACAATCACTTTCTCTTCACGTTTTCATTTTCAGTTTCCTAACGTGCACTGATTTCTATTCTCCCTTTTTGAAAAACTTTTTAAAAATGTTTTTATTTATTTTTGAGAGAGAGAGAGAGAGACAGAGTGTGAGCAGGGAAGGAGCAGAGAGAGAGAGAGAGAGAGAGGGAGACACAGAATCCGAAGCAGGCTCCAGGCTTCGAGCTGTCATCACAGAGCCCGACGCGGGGCTTGAACTCACAAACCACGAGATCGTGACCTGAGCCGAAGTCGGATGCTTAACTGACTGAGCCATCCGGGCGCCCGTGATTTCTATTCTCTCTTAAGCTTAATTTGACTCTTATAAAATTGTTAGATGGGGTCCCTTGTAATTGTTCTAGATCTTTGCAAGCAGGTACGAGTTGGAGGTAGTAAGTTGGCCACTTGTCTGCCGATTTTCCCTCTGGGGATTATAAACATGGGCTTCAGAGTCAGGCAGACCTGGGTGCGAATGCCGGGTATGAGTGTCATGGCTGTTCAACGCCAAGAGCTCCTGAAGCTCTCTGTGCTTCTGTTCATCCTCTGTAACATGGGCTCTGATGCTCATCTGGGTTCATATTGCTGGGAAGACGGAACCATTTCATGTTCACCAAAGCATGCAGCTCGTCACCCAACGCAGTCACTGCTCAGTGGATGTTTGTTGAATGACTGCAGGAACGAGTAATGAAGAGCGAATAGAGATTTTGATTTGCTGTTTCAAAAAACTCACATGCGGGGTGCCTGGGTGTCTCAGTCGTTTGAGCATCAGGCTTCAGCTCAGGTCATGATCTCGCTGTTTGTGGGTTCAAGTCCCACGTCAGGCTCTGTGCTGACAGCTCAGATCCCGGAGCCTGTCTCGGATTCTGTATCTCCCTCTCTCTCTCTCTTCCCCTCCCCTGCTCACACTCTGTCAATCTCTCTCTCAAAAAATAAATAAAACATTAAAAAAAAAATCCCATGCCCTTTGGATGTCAAAAAGACGATGGATTTCTGGCTCTGGTCAATGCAAAACCTTCCCAGACCCAACAGCTGTTGATTTGGGCTGATTTCAGCTCTATTGTCCTTGGCCCCTTATTTGAAAATTTTGAGGCAACTTATACTGTGGAATTCTTTGATTTTTAAACACTTGACAAGATTTACACAATATATGCAAACAGGGAGACTATAAATAGCCTGTCTTTAGTTCAGTTCAAGTTCTGAGGCCAAATGAATCCAACCCACACCGGGTTTTCATATCACATGAAGAAGAAAAATCCTTTGGTGTCGTGGAACACGATTAATTTGAGATAATTCTAGACGTACGTGCAGTTATAATTAATTCAGAGGGATCCGTTGTTCATCTTTCCCCCGTGGTAATATTTTGCAGAGCTATAGAATCACCACCAGACTACTGCACTGATACATCCACCAGCCTTATTAAGATTTCCCTGGCTTTACTGGATACTCATTTGTGCGCATGTGTGTGTATCACGTTCTCTACATTTGACCGCTTGCGTGGGTTCATGTATCCTGGCAATCACCGACCTGTTCTTTATGCCTCAAATTTTGTCATCTTCAAAATGTCATATAAAGGAAACAATCAAAACCTGTTTTGGATTGGCTTTCTCATGCTTTCCCCTGTAATCCCCAGAGTTACATTCAAGTTGTTGTTTATTTCAATAACTTGTTCTCCTTTAACCAGTGAGTACTATTCCCTGTGTGTAACATTGTGGTTAAACATTCTCCTGTGGGAGGACATTGGTCCTGATTCCAGTTGTCGGCTGCCACAAATAAAGCTGTAATGAACATTCACGTACAGACTTTTGTGTGAACATAATTTTCCTGGGATGCACGTCCAAGAGTGCAAATGTTGGGTAGTGTGTTGGTCACATGTTTAGTTTCTTAAGAAAATGCCAGTTTTTGAGAGCAACTGAAACATTGTACACCCCCACCAGCAATGGAGGGTTTCTCCTCATCCTCGCCAGCATTTGGTGTTAGCATTTTATTTTATTTTACCTTATTTTTTTAGCTGCTCAGGTAAGAGTGTGGCCGTATCTGGTTGTGGCTTTAAATGACATGCCCTAATGGGTAATGAGGCTAAACATCTTTTCATGTGCTCATTTCTTATCTGTGCATCCTCTTTAATGAAATATCTTTTTCATTAAAAGGAGGAGAGTGGCAGGATCCTCCTATCTGGGTCCTATAGCTACTTCAGGCTGCATAGACACAGTGCCTCCCCTGACCAGACCACTTTCTGGATTTGAGTACCTTCTCCAGCTCTACCTACTCATCCCATGTGTCTGGAAGGACAAGGAAAATCTCGGCCTACAGGCTTATGAGGCTCTCTGGACCAGGGCCCTTAATGTGACTGGGTCTCTTTTCCATCTAATGTTCCCGGTGTCCCTGGGCAGGAGAGTTACAAGGACCAAGAGGTTTCCCAGACTGGGCCATTTATTATGGCTGTCTCCGTTCAGCTGCCTGGTGTCTCTGGGAAGAAATGAAGGGTCTCGGTCCACCGGACAGGGAGGCGGCCCAGATCAAGCCGTGGTTAGGTCTCTCTTGCTCACCTCGACCCTTTCTGTATCTGTCAGACGTAAAGGAAGTCAGGCTCACAGAAGAGGACAGTGCTTCCTCTGGCCACTCATTTTTTAAAGTGTATTTATTTATTTTGAGAGAGAAAGAGAGAGATTATGAGCAAGAGAGGGGCAGAGAGAGAGAGAGGGAGGGAGAGAGACCTCAGCAGGCTCATCAGTGTGGAGCCCGACGAGGGTCTTGATCCCATGAACCGTGAGACCATGACCTGCGCCGAACCAAGAGTCTGGCCACTAATTGTAATTGATGCCTCCACTGACGTTCCTTGCCAGTGGTGGGGGATAGCATGATGGTGTCAGAGGGGCTCACGTGCTATCTATCCCCTGGGGGGTGAGGGGGCACGGAGCTGCTGTCTGTTGCTGGGCTGGGATTCTTCTATTACCTGGGTCAACCTTTGCTGGGTGGGGGGTAAGTGACACCCTGCCCCTGTGCTGGGACCCAAACCAGGTCGCCTTGTCTTAGCCCGGCTCAGACCTCTCCCTTGCTTATCTCTATGGTGGGGGGGACAAGGCACTAACAGATCTGTGCCACACTGTCCCCGGTAGATGCTCTGGATGCCACCGCAGCGTCAATCATACAAAATAGTTGAAACGGTCTTCTGTACAAAAGGATCTTGATTTCTCAGTCAAACAGCCAGGATTGTGGTCTGGAAAAGAAACTTTATTTTCTGAAATACGTACTGACTTCTACGAAAAATAGTATACACATGTGTGCCTGCTTGTATGTTCAACGCCTCACGTTAGGGAGTAAAATTCGAAGCGTTGTGGCAATGCTGGTCGCAAGCCTGCGTCTCCTATGTACCGGATGCACAGTGGAAAATTTTGGAAATTTCTTTGCAACGTTTAACGTATATTAGCACTGTAGTGTTACTGAGGTTAAAACAAGCCTGGGAGGAGAGGATACACGTGCTGAATGCCCATGGAAGTCGCTCCTTTAAACGGACAGATTTTCCACAGCTCGGGCACCAGAATTTTTCCTTCGCGTGTCATGTCATTTCGAGTAAAACACAGTGAAGACTTTGTAAGTGTTCTGTAGAGCTTAGCATTTTGGGGAAAGAGTATTTCTTGCCTCTATGTCCGTCCTCATGATTTATCCAAGGAGTTTTGCCAAAAACACCCCCACCCCAGAATCGAGCATAACAGCAGGTGGTCGGAAGTTGGCTACACCTGCGTCTTTCATTCCTGCCACGGTTCTCCTCGGGCTCTCGGCCGGGCTGGGCCGAGACTGGCCGTTTCCAGTAGAACCGTTTTGTTTCAAGTCTTACGTTCAAGTCTTGGATCCAGTGTGATCTGATTTTCGTGTACAGTGTGAGACAGGCGTCCAGTTTTCTAAACACCACGTACTGACGGGACCGCCCCTTTCCCCACTCCCCTATTCTTGCCTCCTTTGTGGTAAGTTCATTGACCTTCTATGTGTGGGCTTATTTCCGGGCTATTCTTTCCCAGGGATCCATATGTCTGTTTTTATGGCAATACCGTACTGTTTTGATTTCGGCTCTACTGTTTACTTTCTCCTGTGTATTTGGGTTTGATTTTCTCTTCTCATTTCTAATTCCTCACGTTGAAAACTTAGGTTACTGATTTGAGATCTTCTTCTTTTTTAGTATATATACCTTTAGTGCTTATAAATTTCTCCCAGTCACTGCTTTTACTACATTGCACAAATTCTAACAAATCCTATCTTCATTTTGTTTCAAAATGTTTAAAAAAATTTTTTAATGTTTATTTACTTTTGAGAGAGAGAGAGAGAGAGAGAGAAAGAGAGACAGAGGGATGAATGGGGGAGGGGCAGAGAGTGAGGGAGACACAGAATCCAAAGCAGGCTCCAGGCTCCGAGCTGTCAGCACAGAGCCCGACGCAGGACTCGAACTCACAGACCACGAGATCATGACCTGAGCCGAAGTTGGACGCTTAAACAACTGAGACACCCAGGCGCCCCAAGACCTGCTCCTTGTCTAGTGCTCGTCCTTTCTTTGCATAGATCCCCACATTCTGACCCAAATAATTGTCCTTCTCTCTGAATACACTGAGCCACCCAGGCGTCTCTAAAATTAAGTTCTTATAATAAAGCCTTATAAATATGTGTATACATATACATATATAAGTAATGTGAGCATTGGAGAGAATTTTTAATTTATTTTTTTATGTTTATTTTTAATTTTGAGAGAGAGAGAGACAGAAAGACAGAGTGTGAACAGGGGAGTGATAGAGACAGAGGGAGACACAGAATCTGAAGCAGGCTCTAGGCTCTGAGCCGTCAGCACAGAGCCTGACGTGGGGCTCGAACCCACAAACTGTGAGATCATGACCTGAGCTGAAGTCAGACACTCAACTGACTGAGCCACCCAGGTGCCCCAGAGCACTGGAAAGAATTTTCAACAGGATTTATGGCATAGACTAGTAGGATTGTATACGTAAGAATTAGTTATTCATGTAAACAAGGACGTTTGTGATACAGATGACAATGTGCTAACCTCCTTATCACATTCAGAGATTTTAGAAATCACTTAGAAAAATACCAACAATCAAAAGGAAATAACGAGCACAGAATACCAAACCAAGTTTACAAAAGATTGAAAAAGACATACAAATAGCTTATATGCACGTGAAAAGATGCCGTATTTGTAATTAAATACGAGCAGATAAAAATAAATTAAATACCTTCTCACCAACCTGATGGGTGTCAGGTGGTAGGATGCCCTGACCGCTAAGGTGAGGCACAGGGACACCCCCCCCCCCCTGCAGAGTCGTTGGGCACAAAATTGTCACAATCTGTCTGAGGGTGATTTTCAGTAGTTACCTAAAATTGCTTCATAATCCATACGGTGACACAGCAAACGCACCCAAAATTCTGCTTGAAATTCTTATTCGTTTCAAGTACGTCTGCTTCAGGGCAAGAGCTGCCCTGGTTAACCGGAATGAGGCTGCCTGGAACCCTCCGTTGCTGATTATTCAGAACCAAAGTTCTAAGCCTCCCTGGGTTCAAGTTTCCTCCTCCGCGAAACAGAGCCTCACACGGCTATTACGAGGATTTAACTGATGGAAAGCACTCCTCTTGTGTTCTTCACCTGACTCTGGGCTCCCAGATAGCCCTCCCGGGAGAGAGTCTGTGTCCCCGGTGTTCTGGAAGCTTCCATGAGCCTGTGGTGCTGGAGCCGCTGGTGGGTGTTCAGGAGTAGGGCTGGGGAAGCCCTTTGCCGTCTCAGACTCAGTGTCCGGCTACCAGGGTGTGCAGGCTGTGACCTTCCCTCTCAGGTGACAGGAAGAAGACAGGAGCGGGTGTCCCTATGTTATAATACTCCCCCCACCATGCTCTGGTCATGTTGTTGCTGTTGTTGTTGTTTTGTTTTTACTTTTTTTATTTAAAAAAATGATCATCAACAGTATTCGTGACCATGGAGAATGTTCTGCATGATTCCGCAGTTGTTTTTTTCCCACAATTATTTTACAATTTGTTTCACTTCCTCCTCTAAAAGTCGTTTTCACGCCAGCGCACGCCCGGCCTCCAACAGTGTGTCAGAATTATTACTGGGGTGTCCGGACCCGTTCACGGCCCCAGGGACTTCTGCTCCAGACCTGGGCTCTTTCTCCTGACCTCCTGGCAACAGTTTGCCTTGGATGCCCACTTCCGGGGGGTCCAAGAAGAGGCATCGAAGTGTAATTTGTTTGCTTTTTGTTATTGTGAGGATGAACGCGATGCATATCCAGGAACCAGCACCAGAGATTTCTTTTTTTTAAGTTTATTTATGTTTTTTGAGACAGAGAGACAGAGAGCACGAGCAGGGGAGGGGCAGAGAGAGAGAGGGAGTCACAGAATCCCAAGCAGGTTCCTCACCGCCAGCACAGATCTGGAGCCGGGGCTTGATCCCACGAACCTCGAGATTGTAATCTGAGCTGAAATCAACAGTCCAATGCTTAAGCAACTGAGCCACCCAGGCGTCCCCAGAAGTGGGTTTATTCCTTAGCTGAATAGGAGCGAGTGGGGGAGCTGGTCACAGGATGGGGTTGGAGATGTCTCTCACTTGCAAAAATTTGTTACAAGCCCAGGGAGTGTGTTTCCAGCTTTTGTACACACACAAGATTGAACATGAGCTGGAATTAATTTGCCCTAAATTCTTCCTCTATATTCTTCTGCTGTAAGATCTTAATCAGTAAGGGCAAATATTTACTCTCGTTTCTATAATTTCTCACGAAAGCTTGCCTCACTTTCTAAGTTCGTGATCTTAAATTTGGGGCAATTTAAAGCGTTTGAAATAACTTTATAAAAGTATTCAAAAGAATCAGTAAAAAAAAAAAAAAAAACCAAAAAACCCCAAAAACAACAACAATGAATATTTGCATGTCTTGACGGTCAAACAAATAACCTCATTTTTTCCAAAACAAACAAACAAGCAAACAAAGCAATCATCTTTGGGGTAAAGGCTGAAGATGGAAAATTTCAACCAAACAGGAATTGCCTGTAAAAATCAAGCATCCTCAAATTAAAGCTTATAGTGGAAACTCTTTCACAATTGTAATTAAATTGGTCATTCTCTCCCCGTTTTTACAATGGGCTATGATACCTCGACTCGATGAGAAAAGCCAAGCCGAAATGTCAGAGCTAAAACCACATGAAGGCTCTTAATATTTGTGCTAATTTCTACCTCCTCTGGCGTGTGTTGTGAAATGCAGACTTCTTTTCAGGCCACGGGCACACACAGCCCCCTCCCCCCAGGTCCCCAGTGACTTACAGGGAAGTTTCAAGAGTTAAAGGATTGTTCTTCTCCTCGGTCACCAAAATAATGGATACCACCATTTTTCTTCTTGAAAAGTGGGTAAAATAAAAGCCTCTTTATTTTGGGAATGCATCAGTGCTTGGTCACAGATTGACTATAGCAGCTTCTGTGCCGGTGTCTGCAGTGAGGTCTGTAAATCAAGAAGGACAGTATCTGGGGCGCCTGGGTGGCTCAGTCGGTTAAGCGTCTGACTTCAGCTCAGGTCATGATCTCACGGTCTGTGAGCTCGAGCCCTGCATCGGGCTCTGTGCTGACGGCTGGGAGCGTGGAGCCTGCTTCAGATTCTGTGTCTCCCTCTCTCTGACCCTCCCCCGTTCATGCAATTTCTCTGTCTCAAAAATAAATAAAAATTTAAAAAAAATTAAAGAAAAAAAGGACAGTATCTGAAGTGGGGGGGGGGGGTGTGTGTGGCAGGATCTACGCTTTCTTTGACTGCTGCTGCGCTCAACCTTTCCCCACACCCAGCGCCATAGAGATTAGACCCCAGGCATCCCTTCCAAAGCTCTGGTCTGTGAGTGCACGGGGTTTGCAACGAGAAGGGGCCATCGGGTTAGTGACTCGTAGACCTTCATGCAGCACCTGTAACGTGCCAGACACGCCAGCCTCTTTTCCTCTCTGTCTTTATTGTTGGCACGATTCAAGGAGAGGAGCATTGTCCTTCCTCTTTTAAAGGCTTCCTGTTGACAAGTGAACTCCCTGGAGGATTGTTCTTAGAAAGTCTCTTCGGGTCAGAGCAGAGATGCTTGGAAAAGGCAGGGGTGAGGTCTGTAAAGAGCATACGGCCAGTCCCAGTGGACAGAGGACCACCCCTGAGGGCACCTGCTGGTGAAGGCTGGTTATGAACAGCCTCACATATAACATCAGTCTACTTTCTCCAGATATGTGGCACTAGATGGATGTACGGACAGTTCATCCTCTCCTGTCTCCTCCCCGGAGGATGTTAGCACGTTTTCCGCTTCTGCAAACATGAGGGTGCTGTCCTCCCCCATCATTCTGCCTGTTCTGACACCTCTGGGCTCCTCCACGCCATCACCGGACCATGTAAACTTGTCGTGTGTGTGAGCATATCAACTCCGGGTGAGGGGAAAGCGTGTGTCAGTTATCATGGGGGCTGGCTGAGTCATAAATCGAATAAATCAAAACAGGCAGCCATGATGTTCCTTTATTTGGGGGAACGTCCACTTTTACCACCATTGTTTCAAGCTGGGGTAACAATTTGGTCCCAAGGCACTACTGGAAGCTTCCCCCACACACGGAGCTGTACAGTCTGAACCAGAGCAAATTAAAGCACAAAGAGAAAAGCAAATCAAAGTAAGAATAATAAAAACGTACACACTACACAAGGCGAGTGTATTCGCCGTAAGTGATTCTAAAACTTGGCTTCAAGCTTCACGGGAATCAAAGGAAATAAAGCATACATAGCTACCTACACACGTATTTTTCATTAGGGGACATGAGGAAGTATGCCAACTCCTCCAGGGAGACAACAATTCATCCTTTTATTTTCAAGACAAAACTTGTAAAACAATTTATAAAATGATTTTTTAAAATATTGGATGGGGGCTGGGGAGACCAGTAAAAATAACTTGAGTGAATGCATCTCCAGCGATAGAATCTCTGGTCCTCGGGTCTCCTGGCGGGGATCAAGTTTGAACAACCATCGGTGGACATCTTCCAGAAGGAAGATGGATGAACTCGAAAGAGCACGGGGCTGGAAATCAGAATCCTGGGTTTGAACTCCAGCTCTCTGGGTCACTGGACCTTGGTGAAGTCACCTCCTCTGTCTCTGTGGTTGTCTCCCGTGAGCACATGCAGAAACATACTCCTCACTGCCTTGGCTCTCTTCTGTGTCTCCAGCACCTGGAAAACGTCCTGGCACAAAACAACTGCACGATACACATTTGTCAAGATGTTGGTCGAGTGAACAGACGGAGTGAGTAACAGAGCTCCAGATTTACAAAGTGAAACTTTTTTTGCTGAATATAGAATACCATACGGTTGTTGAGGGGGGTCCAAGGTTGGGATGACTGGCTTATGCCTGGGTGTGTTAGCCTGCTGGGGCTGTCATAGCAAAATGCCATCAATGGGGTGGCTTGTTCAACAGACATTTATCTCTCATGGCTCTGGAGGCTGGAAGTGCAAGATCCAGGCGTGGACAGGGCTGGTTCCTCCTGAGGCTTTTCTTCTTGCTGTGTAGACACTCATCTTGTCCCCATGGCCTCATGGGGTCTTCTCTCTGTATGTCTGGGTCCCAGTGTTCTCTTCTTATAAGGATGCCTGTCATGATGGAGCAGACCCCACCCTAATGACCCCATTTACCTTAATTACCTCTTTAGAGACCCTTCGTCCAAATGCAGTCCCATCGAGGGTTAGAGCTCCAACATATGAACTTCGGGGCAGGGTTGGGGGGAGATACAATTCATTCCATATAGCACTGGGTAACCCCAAGGAGAACTAATTCAGTGGCACTTTGGTAGTTCAGCAAATAGAAAACCAACCATCCAGTGTCACAGGACTCTCATATGAGGCAGGATAAGGAATAATATTCCGGAATATATTCCAGAATATATGACATTCCAGAATATATTAAGAAATGGAATAGTAATTATTAAACTCCAAAGATACGTTCTTAGCTCAAATTCCGTTTAATCCAGGTTAGAGGCTCTGTAATTAGAGATACAATTTCCCGTCCATGATAAAACTCTTAGAAGAGTGAAAACATAGAATTCTAGCTGTATTTTCTCCTTGCCCTATATTCACCTCCTTCGATGGTCAGCACATTTTGAAATTCAGAAAATGTTCTGAAAATTAAATGGGCCCATTCAGTCAACCCAGGCAAAGCTACCAGTGCCAAGTTAAAATATTTACAAGTTCAGGAAAGCATTAGGGACGATGGAAAATGATCCCCATTCTTTCTGCCAATTAGTGTAATTTGCCCAAAGTCACTGAAAATTGCACGATTAAAATCCATGGGTCAGTTCTATTACTTATAGTCTGGCAATGGAGATGCTGTGTCTCCTGTTGAAAACACTTTTGTTTTTCCCATGGCTTCTGGGCCATGGGGATCTCCTCCCTTCTGTCCCTTTCCCCTGTCGTGGTTTATCTGTGTGCCTGGCAGACCCCCTCCTCCACCAGCAGCTTCAATGCCAGAAATGCACGACTGCCACCCAGCTCCCATTGGCGGCTCCGACTGTCCCTGGAGGCTCCACACCCCCAGTCACTCACACAGCCCTCGCCTTGTCCAGTAGGCATCCTTGAGACTGGGACCGGCCACCCAGTTCCTTGAGACCAAAACCCTCAGCTTTGCACAGGCTCTTCCTGGGGCGCATCGTCTTCAGACGGGAGTCTGGTCCGCCATCTCTCAACGGGGACCTGGGCAAGTGTCCTTGCTCGGTCCCCTGGCTCCGCCCCACTCAGACTACAGGGTCTAGAGGTCCTCTGATGAGTGAGGTTACAGAAAAAAGGTGAGAAGGACTGAAGCTTCCTCTAGGTCACAGAAGGCAGAAAGACCGCTTATCCTGGAGCAGAGAACAGCTTCCTGTGCCCAGGATGCACCTGTCCCCTACGTGCGGGGTCTGGTTCTGGGCCACGAGGGAGGCACAGAGATGCTGCACTTGGCCTCTTCGATGACGATGACCTTGAGAGGTCACACGCTGCCTTGGGATCCTTAGCCTCCCGGGACCCCCACTTCCCCTGGCGGCTTCCACTCCCTCCTTCCAAAGGCAGTCATGGGGACCCGGTGGGGTGGGCACAGCAGAGTGCCCACCTTCACGCACGCTGGCTGTGCCAGTTGTTTTCATTAAATGAGTATTTTATCACGACCAGTTCCTTCAGGGGTTCTGCCCGCAGCCACGCGTGCCCCATGCAGCTGGGCAGTGAGGTCCCCAAGGTCATCGATCAATCGCCACATCTGTGGCTTCCTGCGTTGTCCCTTCACACCCCCAGCGCCAGCCAATCACATACCTTCGTCTTCACAACGACGGAAGTATGCGCAAAGACCGTGAGAGGAAGGATGCTTTCCAGCCCCCGGATGGGAGGATGTTATCTCAGAACCGAGAGCCCGGCCTTGATGTTTCTGTATTCATGTGACTATAGGTGCCTTTTGGTGGCGTTTCACAGAGTCAAGGCCCAGGCGCACCAGACCGGGGCTTTTCTCTCCCCGTATTTCACGAAGGACATCTTAGGTAGGAGTCCATCTGGAAAGGTCACCTTCGTTTTCCCACTTCAGCCTCTTTCTTCGTCAAGGTTTCCGAGACCAGAAGGTGTGGTTCTGGCCAGAAGTAAAGCTCCAGCATTGGGCCTTCCTCAGTTGCGGGGGAGTCTGCAGGAAGACGGGGGTCTCGGCCACGTCTCTGAGTGAGGGCCACATCTGTGACCCTGCGGTGGGGACAGGCCTCCTCCTCCTCCTCCTCCTTCGTGTTTGTTTAGGGATTTCTGCAGGCAAGCGCCCTGCCCCGCATCATGGTTTACGTTCATACAGTGTTTTAGCAGATGGGAGCACTCTAGTCTCCTGGTAAACGTATCTTGTGTTGGGGATGTTTCGTATGGAAGAGAATGGGTGATCGGAAGGGAGGAGGGAGGGGAGATTTTTCTACAAAGTCTCGGGAGACTGTCCAGTCTTCACACCTCCTTTGGGCAGTTCAGACCTGGGTCAGGGGACAGCACGGGGCAGGTGGCTGTGGCGTGGGGGCGGTGGGCTCCCCCTGGGCCAGCTGGGCGTGCAGGCCAGGCCTAGGAGGTGTCGTGAGGCAACAGGAGAATGTGATGAGGGGGGTGGATGGCCCTGGGGGCCAGGCTGGGCCGTCAGCTGGAGGAAACGCAAGGGAAACATTTATAGCAAATGGGCATTTGTTCTTTGCCAGTTCAAGTTGTTTACATTTAACAGAACCTTCCCCACCGTCATTACTACAGTAATGTCCCAAAGGGACTCTCCTTGGACTCTGATCGCAGAGAACGTTCCAGAAGGTGAACCAGGAGGGGCGGGGCATTCCTGGTCCCACGGCCAGTGCTGCTGTTCTCGCTGTGGTAACCCTGTGACCCAGCTTCCAGGTTCTGGGAGCCGATACAGTTCCTGTGACCTCAGAACCTGGAAGTCAGGGGGACGAGGTCTCAAAGCTTTTCCCTCCTGCTTCAGGCACCCAGATCGGCGGCACCCAACAGGCTTGGGGGCCCTTCATTCCCCAGAGAGCTTTCCGGGCACCGCGTTGAATCTGTGCTCAGCCAAGGGTTCAAGGTTGGAAACTCACTGGGTCATCAGCCGGTTGGAATGGACTGACTTGTATTTACGGAGACGTTAACATGAGAGGAGAAGCAGTGGCTCAGGGAGTCTCTGCACCTGCATGATGAGGGGGCCTCTGCAGACGACAGGGAGGCCCACGCATTTGTCCTCTTGCCATGACCGGGGTGGAAGCTCTGGCCCCTGCGACAGATGAGGGACCTCCATTTCCGTGACTTCTTTTTTTGTTTTTTGTTTTTTGTTTTTAAATGTTTATTTATATTTGAGAGAGACAGAGCACAGGTGGGGAAGAGGCAGAGAGAGAGAGAGAGAGAGAGAGAGAGAGAGAATCCCAAGCAGGCTCTGCACTGTCAGCACAGAGCCTGACACGGGGCTTGATCTATGCACAATCTGCGAGGTCATGCCCTGAACTGAAATCAAGAGTCTGATGCTTAACCAGCTGAGCCACCCAGGGGTCCCTCTTCTGAGATGGCTTGTCATTAGTGGAGGTCGAATTTTGACAAGGTTGTTTGTTCTCAACACCTATTAGATAGCAACATATTGTTCTTAGGTTGGTTAATACGTTGTGTGATATATATAAGGATCTCCTAATAGTGAACCAACATTGCACATCCTACTTGGTTGTGGCGTATTATTTTCCTGATGTGGTGTTGGATTCTGCCTGCTAACGTTTTGAGGAGGTATGCTGCCTGGATATTCGGGAGCGATACGTGCCCGTGGCTTGTCTCCTTTGCAGGGTCTTTCTCTGGTTCAAGGATCAACGTATCCTTGCTTCCCGGAAGGATTTGGAAAGTTGTCTTTCCTTTCAGTGCTCTGAGAGTCTTTGTAGAGCATTGCAACCATCTGGTCTTTGAAGGCTTTCCCCTTGGAAACCACGAGGGCCCCGTGCAATTTGGGGGATAGTTTCTTAGCACATTTCTCTGTTTATTCCATAAAAATAATTCTGTTTAAGGTTCAGAGCTCTAATGAAGCCATTTTGGTAATTTACAGTTTCCTAGTAAATTTCCTTTAGTTTGGATTTTCAAATGTATTTGTATGAAGATTTGCAAAATAGCCTCATTAAAAAAGAATTCTCCTCTCCCAATGGTTACTTTACACATATCATTCCTTATTTAAGTCTGCGATTTCTCCCTTCCGTCTTAAGTTAGATGGTGGTTTGTCTGTTTTGTTAATTTAAAAACATGATTTGATTTATTGGTTACTATTATTTTTTTAATGCTCTTTTTAATTAGCTTCTGCTTTTTTGCCTTTATTATTTCCTCCCTGAGCCTTTCTTTCCCTCCCTCCCCACCCCGCCCCCTGCCGCCGTGGGATTTTAATTCCTTTATTTTTATTTTCTCATTCCTGTTGATAAAAGTGTTCATCATTTACTCTGATTGCTGCTCTGTGTTCATCCCATACATTCCAACATGTAGTATTTTCATTTTTATCATTTTAAAGAAGTCTGTGTTTCCTGTTTCACGCAGGGGTGTTTAACAAGAGTTCCCTAATTTGTACACGGAGGGGTCACCATGTCTTTGGTTTTTGGTCATACATTCTAGCCTCATCGCTCTGTGATCTCAGTGTGTGTTGGTAAAGCTTCTCTTCTCTGAAAGCTGATGTGTTCTTTGTCGACTGATAACGGGCATTTTCTGTGAATGTGTGCGGGAGAGGAGTCCATATTCTCCAGCATCACTCTTGGGACCGCATGTGGACCCGTTGGCATCGCTCTCTGACCCTGTCCTCAGACCGTCCAGCTCTTTTTCTCCTGGCCCCGATCTCTCTTGTGCAATCACCTGTTGTCCCTGGGTTTCCATGTCTCCCTCCGCGTGACGCTCCTGTTATTTTCTTCACGACACTGCTGACTTAGCCAGTGCATAAACATCCATGTGTGTTTTGTTCCCATCACGGGTTGTCGCTGTTAGTGTTAAAAGTGCCGTTCTTGTCACATCTAAAAACACGATAATAACTTTGAAATCCACGCTGTCTGGTGTCAACAACATTGCCCTACTGTTTTATTTTCTTGGTTGACTTTGTCCCCCTCCTCCCAATGCGTTTTCCAGCCTTGTCGAGTCTTCCATGGTGGATGCTCTCTTGTGCACAGCACAGAGCAGGGTCTGGTTTGTGACTCAAATTGTACATATTTTTATTTCCGTAGGTGAATTAAGCCCATCCACATGGGTTGTTATGACATGTTTGATCTCAACGTTGTCGTAATAGTTTATATTAGTCATATTATACTTATCACAGTATTTTATAATGGTGTACGTTTTGTTATACGGTGAAACCTTGGTGTGTGAGCATAATTCCTTCCGGAAACATACTTGTCATCCAAAGCACTCGTACCTCAAAGCGAGTTTCCAGAACCATTGGCTCAGTTGTGATCGTGTGACATTCAGCATCACATAGTACTCGTGTTGCAAGACATCATTCGTTTATCAGGTTAAAATTTATTAGAAATGTTTGCTCGTCTGTGGAACATTCGCAGAACAAGTTACTCACAATCCAAGGTTTTAGTGTAATTGTTTTGTCCCTTCCTCTAGGAAAAAAATTGGTTATTGGGGGCATTTAGAGGGCTTTTACTTTAGTTTTAGTTTTTACCTTTATACATTTTTTTCTGAGAGAGCAAGTGAGAGAGCGACAGAAAGGAGACAGAGAGAGAGAGAGAGAGAGAGAGAGAGAGAGAATCTTAAGCAGGCTCCATGCTGAGTGCAAAGCCCGATGCAGGGCTCGATCCCACAACCCTGGGATCATGACCTGAGCTGAAATCAAGAGTCTGACACTCAACTGACTGAGCCCCCCACTGGTGCTCCTACCTTTGTAGATTTTAATATTCTTAGTTCTGTGTTTTCTGTTTACATGTTATTAGCAGGTCTGCTCTTTGTACATTTGTTTCCGTTAACCCCATGTCGGGTTCTGTGATGACAGCTTGGGGCCTGGCACCTGCTTCAGAGTCTGTGTCTCCCTCTCTCTCTGCCCCTCTCCCGCTTGCACTCTGTCTCTCTCAAAAACAAATAAATATTTTAAAAAACCATTTTCTCTGTGTTTGTCCATTTCTTTTATTGTTATTTGAAATCTTTGCATTTTGGGGTGAAGGTGGTTTCTCATGCCCTGTATGCTTGTTTGAGAATACTTACTTATTTCTGGAGTACCGCATGAGGCAGCCTACCAGGGCAGCTCCCCAGGTCCCCAGATCCTGAATGCGTGCCTCTCTTTGGCGTAGGTGGGACTTGGGAACACAATGGCATATCACTCCCATGCCTACGTTACTTTACATGGAAAAAAAAGATGTTGTTGATGTAATTAAGGTCCCTAATTATTTGGCTCCGAGCTAATCAAAGGGAATTTATCCTGGGTGGACCTGAGCTCATGAGCTGAGGCCTTAGAAAAGACAAGAAAATCAGCAGGTGCTCTCCTGCAGGTCCTGGAAGGAGGCAAAGAGCATGTGGTGAACAGTCTACAGAAAAGCCAGGAGCGAGGACAAGAGAATAGTCTGTAGGAGCCAACAAGAAAACAGGGACCTCACTTCTACTACTGCGAGAAAATGAATTCTGGCAGCAATATGCGTCGGCTTAAAGGGGGACCTCAAGCTCCAGGTGGGGACAGGAGGACAGGAGGCCTACTGTACTCCTAAATTCTAGAATCCACTAGAATTCTCCTAAATTCTACTACTTTTAGCAGACTGCTAAAACCACTCAGGGGGAAGCATAGGCTGCCTTTCCTGCAGAAGGAAGTGTGGCTCAGTGGATGGGGCGCAGAGCCCAGAGGGAGAGCTGGGAGCCGGGGAGAAGCATTCCCAGGGGCTGAAAGCCACCCAGGAGTTCGTACGCTCCTGGCTGGAATTCTGAACTACCAGTTCCAGACACTTCCTTTTTCTCTCCTTTTAGAACCACAACATCCCCAGGAGTTGTCCTCTGCCCGTGGGGGTTTGCGGATGGACACATGGTCCCCGGTCCCAGTCCACAGAGGGAAAGCGGCTGTGGTCCAAGAGCTGTATTTCACGGAGTGCACCCAGGAGCCTCACTCGGTCTGGATCCGGATGATAATCCATGGCAACAGTTTGGACTTTGGGCTCATGAGCTGTTGAGGTGTGAACAGATGAGGAGATTCTGATCTTTGAGCTGAGCCAGAATGAGACTCCGCCCACCCTCCCGCAAACTACTGACCTCCATGCTTAAGCCTGGAAGGTTGCAGGGGTTGGCTGTGCATGACAGAAAACCAACGTAGACACAGTTTTTTGCTTCATGGTTGTGTTCTGGGGCAGGTGAGGGAGCACGCGACCTGGGAACTCACCTCAGTTGATTTGCGTGAAATTGTCTTTTCTGATTTTCTGCATGGTTTTCTGTGGACTGTACTTCCCTTTTGTTCTTTTTTAGGACCTTGCATCTCTTGCCTATGGTGTAACTGGTACCTCTTGCATGTTATGGCTTTTTGATCAATCCATGCAAACACAGGTGCTCTGGCACGTTTTTAGGTTGTTTTGGTGGTGGGGGTGGGTGGTCGCCAATGGGCACATCTTCCTAAACTCTGTTTGAGAGGTCATGGTAGCTGTGATTGTTTCTGAGAGATGGATGTTTAATTTAGCAGTGTTTTTTGTTGTTGTTATTTGTGCTTTAAAATTTGTCTTCATTGAGCATGCTTTACTAATGCAATAATAGCAATAATCCTAAGGATAAGTCTGATTATTATGGGCTGCTGTCATGTCATGTGCCAAGAAGAATACTTAACATATGGGATTTTATTTATTCTTCACAGCAATATTCTTAGGTAAGCACTATCATTTTCTTTTGAGGCTTAGTTAGATCAATGTCAAAAGTACAATATGTCAGAAATCAAGATGAAATTTTGTTGGTAATTATCTATAACTACTGGGAAGGTATCTTTTCTCCTCCTTATGAGTATCTTCAGTGTATGATGAACATGTATTGAGAGCTTAGCCTCCATCTGGACCAGGCAGCATGCAAAGCACTTCACATTGGCCACAGGGTGGTATTCTGATCACTTGATCACATTGGCCAGATGTGATATTGTGATTTATAATAAGATATATATATATATATATATATATATATATATATTAGACTATATAATAATATTGGTCTTGGTCCCCATTTTTGGCACAGAGCTCCTAAAACCCTTGGAATTTTCCAAGGGGTGAGAGCATTAAGGTGTCTGTTGTTATGTTAATGAAGTGATGTTTGGAGAGAGCTTGGTGATGGGGCTCATTGCCAGGGAAACCCATCTTGTTAAGAGGGTTGGAACTTGAGTCTCCCCCACTGATCTCTGTCCTGGGAGGGAGAATCAGTCACCAATGGCCAGTGACTTAGTCCGTAATGCCCATGTAATGAAACCCCCATAAAACGCCAACAGGACAGGATCCAGAGAGATTCTGGGTTAGTGAGGGGCCACGGAAGCTTCCCCAGACCTTACCCTATGCTTCTCTTTATTTGACAGTTCCTGAGTTCTGTCCTTTTACAGCAAGCTGGTGATCTAGTGAGTACACTGCTTGTCTGAGTTCTGTGAGCTGCTCACAGTAATCAAACCCAAGGAGGGGTCATTGGAAGCTTTGATTTATAGAAGCACATGTGAACACCCAGATTTGACATTGACCTCTGAAGTGGGAGAGGGACAGTCTTATAAGACTGAACCCTTAACGAGTGGGGTCTAATGTTAAATCCAGGTAGGTAGAGTCGGAATAGAGAACATTTGGAGGATACCCAGCTGGTGTCAGAGAATTGGTGGTGGTGTGGAAAACCGTCACGCCCATTAGGATTGGTGACCAGACCCTTTATCATATAGAACTGACGCCATTAGCATTCCACTTTCACAGTTGAGAAAACACAGCACTATTAGGTGGGGGAATCAAGGTTTTGAGAACAGATGTCTAGGTGTTTCCAAGCATATTTGTAATCATCATGAAATCCTGTGTTAATGACTCTTCTTATCAGTATCACCCTTCTTGTCCATATGATAAAGGGTCTTACATGCAATTTATTCAAGATTGCATAGATCCCAAGGCTGGATGAGAACCCAGGGCACTGACCACAGGGGCTCTTTTCCCTTCACTACCCATAAATATAACTGTTCCCATTGGAAGAAGAAGACAGGCACACGGATTTATGCGGCTGTTTTATATGAAACGGGAGGTCCCAAAGGTCCTTGATAGTACACTTCTTGTCTTATGACTTACAAATATTCCGTTGGGTTGACGGTGGCTATGGTAGGTTATTTGTCTCCTTGATGGGCCTCTTGGGTCTGGGAAGACCAAATTATACTCAACGTTGGATTAGAGCAGTGTTTGATTAGGCTGAGTTTAACATTTCCCTTTTCTGGGTACCTTCCACTCTTGAGATGCTGTTACCAAAAAAGCTTTCTAGGCAGTTCTTTGCTCTGGGTCAGACCGTTTCCACAGTCCCACACCTGGGCCATGACTCACATTTGCCAAGATGCCAGAGTCCATTTTGAAGAAAGGATGCTTGCCATTGCCCTGACCTCCAAAAAGGCCTGAGGGAGACCGAATTGTGTCTTCAAGAGAATTGTTCTTTCTCGCCCCCCAGAGATTTGTAGTGCACAGGCAATATTTCACTTTTTCTTTCCATGAAAGCATTGCTTTTTTGCCTCTTTTAGTATGACAGTCCCATGTTGCCACTCAGAAAGGTAAACCTTCAAGAAAACAAAAAAAGGATGCAGAGATGTTGACTTAGCAGCTGGGACCTCAGATGGAGGCTCTCGATGAATTCTGACCTTGCTCCAAACTAAGCCTCCACAGCGTTGTCCAGAGCCCTTGCATCTCTGTTATGGTTCCACTGTGTCTCCTGGTTATGCTCTGGTCCGTGGCTTCTTCCTCAGCTGACTCGTAAAAGACTCCAAAGTGAGCAACCTAATTGCTGTGTGGTGTTGAGGCGAGACTTTAATCCTAAGTAAACAGTTATAGGGTTCAATAACTTAATAACCCTACAACAATGTTATTAACTTGCATCTCAAATTTTTGAAACAACTCATACCTTCTTATGCCCTTCTCAAGTGACCAACAGCTTCTGCAAACATAAAGGAATCCAGACACAGCCTGGTGAACTTCAGTCTCAACATTTTTTTCTTTACAATTTTGCTCTAGCTCTTTCAAGATCGAAAAATGTAGGAACAGTTTCACAAAGAACACTGTTATAATCTCTAACTCAGTTTAATATAAGCAAGACTCTTGGAAGTAATTGTAGAGGTTTCGTATCAGAGACAAAACAATCTGATGTTTAATATTATAATATTGTTATCCAGGTAAGTATTTAAAAATCTAGGAGTAGCGACACATAATATGAACTCTTCAAACTATCTCTGTTACTTGTGTGAAAGACAGGGATGGATAAAATTATGGAAAAGGGGGTGCCTTACTGGCTCAGTCAAGTAACCATCCGACTCTTGATTTCGGCTCAGGCTGTGATCTCACGGTTGTGGTCATGAGATCGAGCCTCTCGTCAGACTCTGTGCTGGCAGCTTGGAGCCTGCTTGGGATTCTCTCTCTCTCTCTCTCTCTCTCTGCCCCCCTTAAAAGAAATAAATTTTAAAAATATGTGAGAAAGACGGAAAGCAAAACGGAATCTTGAATTAAGTGCCTTGTGGATTAAATTTATCAAAGCAGCAGCAGCAAAGTTGTGTGAGAAATGTTTTATTCAACAGATAACATTTAGCAGCTGATAGATGTCCATTCCTGGGCTCATTTCCACGGGAAATGGAAACACAGCATACTTCCTGTCATCCACACGTCCAGCTTCCTCAGACCCACATTGTAATTGGTGAATACACCTTGGCTTGGCGAGAAGGTCACTCAACTAAATGCATTCTGAGATCAAGGAACGTTCACAGAGATGTTATTTTGTCCTTCTGGGATCCTTGAGCATAACCCAGGGATCCATATGTATTTCCTCTCTCAATACCGAAGGCAAACACCCACTGGGGATCAGGGCGTGGGTGCCTCCGGAATGCCAGCCTCTTCTTCTAAAATCTCTTAAGAGTTTTAGGAGGAAATGCGGCTGAATTTCCTCCTTCACGCATTACGAATTAAAAGCTTTCCACAAAAACATTTGGTTTGGTGGCTCCAATTAGAAACATTTTCTGCAACATATTTAAACTTTAAGTCCTCTCATTTTGAGAACATATTTTGTAATATTACCCAAAACCCTCAAACAACCCAACACCCACAGTGAGAAGTTAGTTGTCTGGTGGCCCTCCCGCTGAGGTAGCCTGCAGAAAACGTGGCGTCCGATACCGCAGTGACCGAAGACATCATTCGCACACCATGGGAAGTCTTAGAACCACTGTCCCCTCTATAGATTCATGGGGCAAGAGACTGTGACCGCAGTTGGGTTTACGAGGGAAAGGTAATGAGTTGTCACTGACCGTAACCTTTTGGGCTGGGTATGCAAAACTGTGACATGGCAACAAGGAACATGAGACACGTTGTCTGAAATGCATGACCAATGAAGGCAGCTGTGGAAGGAATTTTTTCCAAAATGGAAAAATTCCCCCCTGATATTAGATCACATTCCACATCTTTGCTCATTAAAGATGAGCATGTGCCAAAGGCTTTGACATTCCCTCCTTCCAGGAAGTACCCTTTCCAGTTCTGCATCTCACCGGCTCTGGCAATGCTGTTTCCTCTCTCCCACCCAGGCCTGGTGAAATGGCCATCCACTTGCACTAGTCTCCGAGAGCTTCATCAGACCTCAACCTAACCCACAACTCTGCAAGTAGCAAATCATCCCCATTTGAACCCTTGGCGACCAGGTCTCTAGCTTTGGAGACTAGAGTAATTCAGTTGTGACACTGAGATAGAGAACATATGAGAAAGAATGCAGGTTAAAGAGAAAAGACTTTCTCTTTGGGCGTGCTGAATTTCTGGGAACTTCAGGACACCTAAGTGTAGTCGTTCAGGAGCAATTCGTGTACAGGGTTGTAAAGGTTGGGAGAGAGAGACATATGAGGGATTCAGCATTACATAGAAGGTGGATACAATAAAGTGAGTCGATGAAATCATCCCAGAAAGGGTCAAGAAAAGCAATGAACCAAGGGGTGGCCTTCCCCTATGAGCTAAAATGGTGGGCAAGGAACACCCAGAGCTGGGGGGAGTAGTTCCACCAAAGAAGGAGGGGCCAAAAGAGGCAGCCTCAGAGGAGAGATGGAGTGCCGTGTGGCTGTGTGGTTGGATAACCCCCCCCCCATTGTATTTACAATGCAGAGCTCAGCGGCTACCCACACCTGGTGATCATAGGCGCAGTGCAGGTGCAGGTGCAGACAGTAGCGGGTTATCGCCCTGGGAAGTGAGGAAGGAAGATGGCACCATGGACTCCCTGCATGTAGACGGCTCTACGTCAACTCCCCTCTCTGATGCCTTTCATACAATGTACGAGGTAGACCGTTCAGGACCCTACCTTGCTTCCTTTGATTTTGGATTTACTCCAGTGTGTCTGACAAGGGTCAGAGGGGCCGGGGAAAGTTTTGTGAATGGGAAATGAGGGCTTATTGAAAACCCACCAGGCACTGGCTACTAAAGGTACATGATTTCCCGGAGCCACCTAAGTCAGTTCTTCTAACCCAAAAGGCTAATTCTTTTCATTTCCATTTTATGATCACGGAGTGGTTATTACACAGAAGAGCCAGGATGGGAACTCAGTTCCAACCCCAAGACTCATTTTCTTTCCATCACATCACACCATGGTCTTGATGATGAGGCTCAGAAGTGGCTGTCACTTTGTAGGTGATGGATGGAGTGTGAGGGCTAACAGACATGGCGGCAGGGCTGGGACTCTGGCTTGGGACTAAAGTTCTAATTCATGGTTCTTTCTGCCCTGCCATATGGTCTGTTCGCAGATGGCTGAGATGGCATTGTGCTCAGTATCATGACATACACGAGAGTTTTATTATATGATCCTTCTCATTAAAGGTGGTCTGGTCTAAATGGGACACAGAAAGCAGAGTAGGATTCTGACTTGGCAGGTGTGTGGGTAACTTGTTGAAGGGGCTTATATTTGAGCTGGGCCTTGGAAAATGGGTTCACTTTGTACAGGTGAAGATGTCCTCCAGCAGAATCGATTTGAAGACGAGTGGTGAACTTATAATATTGAAAACATGTGAATCCAATCAAGTCTCCTGCTTGCAATCGTCATAAGCAAACTAAATTATGGAGCTGTATTAAGCTTTTAGTCGTGAGAACACACAGACTTTCAGACTCATATATCAGGAAGGCGTTGGATGGCATTTTTACAACTTAATATACAAAGTAGTGATACCTAAGCGAGGTGTCTAGCTTTTCCACTCCAAGTGTTTTCTACTTAGAGTGTTTCTTACTCTAAGCTAGGTCCCTGGGAAAGAGAGAGAATACATAAGGGTCCACATTCAGGAAGGCTGACTTCAGTCTGATAAGAGGTCAATTTCTCGCTCCCATTTGGTTAATGTTTGATTAATGTGTTAAAATGTGATCAAATGTCATTTGCCAAAGTGTAATTTTCCCAAGTTAAAAGCGTGGTTCTCATAAAGAAGAAACAACTGTCAAAACTACATTGAACTAATTAGTGAAGGAATGACTGATGGCAAAACTGGTCACTGATCATTTTTAGGAACCGGGGATGTATCAGTATTTTGAAAAAATATATATATTTGGGGCGCCTGGGGGGCTCAGACGGTTGAGCATCCGACTTCGGCTCAGGTCACGATCTTGCGGTTCGTGAGTTCGAGCCCTGCGTCGGGCTCTGTGCTGATGGCTCAGAGCCTGGAGCCGCTTCGGATTCTGTGTCTCCCTCTCTCTCTGCCCCTTCCCCACTCATGCTCTGTCTCTCTCTGTCTTAAAAATAAATAAAACATGGGGCGCCTGGGTGGCGCAGTCGGTTAAGCGTCCGACTTCAGCCAGGTCACGATCTCGCGGTCCGTGAGTTCGAGCCCCGCATCGGGCTCTGGGCTGATGGCTCAGAGCCTGGAACCTGTTTCTGATTCTGTGTCTCCCTCTCTCTCTGCCCCTCCCCCGTTCATGCTCTGTCTCTCTCTGTCCCAAAAATAAAAATAAAAACGTTGAAAAAAAAAATAAAAATAAATAAATAAATAAATAAAACATTAAAAAACATTAAAAAAAATTTTGAATAAGATTGATAGGTTAGCCCCAAAACTTCTTAGTGTTCTACAGGGTAGGAAAACCTTCAACATTAGTTATATTCTGTCCTGGGCAGAAATCTACAAATTTACTAACTTCACAACCTCTGGGTTCCAACAGCAAATAGCAAAGTCTGGGCAGATGGCCCCTCTCTTGTTTCCAAGTTTGGGATACTTTGCTCAAAGCCAAATCCTGAAACTGTGAAGTGAACTCGTCAATACCGTTGGGTATCGCTAGAGCTGAACCTCATAAAATCAAGTTTTATTAACACAGCAGGCATGGCATGAACAACACTGGAATGATGTGACAGATGTTTCACATGTTAAAAATACTCACTTTTTATTTCAAAATCATTTTATATTTCCTTAGGTCTTCCTTAGACCCATGTTAATTTATACACAGATTTTAAAATTTGCTACAAGGAATATTGCCAACTTAAAGCAAAATATTTTTCCAATGGAAAATTATCCTGATATTTTACACATATGGAGTTAAAGGCAATAACAGTAATATCCTCCCTCCCTTGTTGTTTCTGCAACTGAGTATCTTAAATCGGACCATATGGGCTACATATTAAGGACATACAGATGAATTTATGAATTTTTCTTTGTCTATGATAAATGATTGAACATATTTTCACATATATGTATGCATGTATACTGGAGGTGTACTTTTCAATGAAAAAATATGGAATGTTTTTAAAACATTGACATCATGTTCAGAAGACAACTGAGGGACAAACAAAAACCTTAAAATTGCCGAAGGAGGGGCTCCTGGGTGGCTCAGTCGGTTGAGCCTCCGACTTCGGCTCAGGTCATGATCTCACAGTTTGTGAGTTCGAGCCCCGCATCAGGCTCTGGGTCGACAGCTTGGAGCCTGGAGCCTGCTTTGGATTCTGTGTCTCCCTCTCTCTCTGACCCTCCCCCGTTCATGCTGTCTGTCTCTGTCTCAAAAATAAATAAACGTTAAAAATAAATAAATAAATGTTTTAAAAAAAATTGCTGAAGGAGCAGAGGGATTGAAGAAATTCGTAAATGGATGTGAGCTGTTCTGGTCCAGGCACAATCCGTCAGGAAGAGAGGGAAACAAATAATAACAGTGGAATCTGTTGGGAGAGCAGGGCTGGTCAACTTACCTTGACTTACCCCAGGAGCTAAAGGAAACCTGCGTGTGAAATCTGCTAACGGGAGGGAAAGAGAAGGGTCAGGAAGAAGATGGGAGATTTGGTCTACGTGCGTGGCGGACCCCTGAGTCCCAGCCAGCGAAGCCTGAACGTCACTACCACCAAGTGTCCTGCTGGGACCTCCTCGTCTTCTGTGGCACCTGCCACGAACACCAGCTTCCAGAATAAACCTCCATAGGTTTCATGCCTTCAGTTTCCTGTGCTGAACAATACTCCTACACTGGATGGCTTCTGCCATCGATAGTCCAAATTTGCATTCCGTGGCTTCGTGTGGTAGGCGTGACTGCCCACCCGGATCAGGCTGCAGCACGTGACCCTGGTAGGGGAGCACATCTCCTTGCATGGACCCCGCACGGAGCTGCTGGCTGCCGGGTCTGGCACAGATGACCCGGCTGTTCAGCTGAGCACTGGGGTGCGTGAGCCTTACACGAGGCTCCACGCCACCCTCCCCTTTCTCAGCGGAGATGTTCATCTTGCTTATTCTGCCTGGTGTCTTCCCAGCAACATGCTACTTTGTGATGATGATGGCCAAGCAGTATGTTTTCCACAGAACAAAAGATCCATGAGATGCGTGCCATTTGTTGACATGCAGATCCAAGCCAGGCTCTCACTGTGCGGCTCATGGGCTCATGCCAGACCCCCCACGCAACTCTACTCAGTGCAGGCAAGGCAGCGACTCTTCTTTGAAGCCCCTTTCATGGATACCGTACTGAATAAATCATGGTGATCTTCGAGCAGTTGACTCGACTGCACCCACGGTTTCCCTTTACGACGGATTCTCGAGGGTGAGGTGTCCAGTACAGTAGCTCCTGGCCACATGTGGCTGTTTAAATTCACACTTATTGGGATGCCTGGGTGGTTCAGTGGGTTGGGTGTCCAACTTCGGCTCAGGTCATGATCTCACGGTTCGTGGGTTTGAGTCCCGCGTCGGGCTCTCTGCTGACAGCGCGGAGCCTGGAGCCTGCTTCGGATTCTGTGTCTCCCTCTCTCTCTGCCCCTTCCCTGCTCTCTCTCTCTTTCTCTCTCTCTCTCAAAAATAAATAAACATTAAATAAATTAAATTCGCATTTATTAAAAGTAAATAAAACTAAAAATTCAAGTCCTCTGTCACTCGAAGCACATTCCACAGGCTCAGTGGCTCACATTGGGCAGGGCAGACATATTTGCATTGTTCCTGAAATGCCTCTGGGGCGTGCTGAGCAGAGCTAGGGGGGATGTGGGACGTCTTTGGGAGAAGAAGTGCACAGTCGGCCGAAAAGGCAGCATGTGAGTTTTACTTGCAGGCCTGTTCTTACATTTCTCACTGAAAACCTGACATTTCTTGCTCAGTCCAGTCCTCAGAAAAATCTCACAAATGGAGATCTGGATGCCCAATGTTTTCTGAATCTGCTGCTGGCTGTGTGTGTTCAACAGAAACCTACATTAGCCAAGTTTTGTTGAAATTTAGTATGTGTCTAATCTGACAAAGCTAAAACAAAAATCGGACAACAAGCAAACCGGGAACACCAGCGAAGGCTTCATCAGGGGATTCTGGAATCTCTTTGTTCCGGAGAAGACACGATCTGTGGCCACCGTCCCGCCTGGCTCGTCCTTGCGGGTCAACAGCGGGCCAGATGCCATGTGCCTGTTGTCACCCGGGCTCCGTGCCTGCACGAGCATTCGCCGTGCAGACAGCAGCTGGGTCTCCTTAGGTAACCACCACGGTCACATTAAAGGGATCTTATAGATCCAACATCTGGATTTCCAAATAAAGACAAGAAGTGGAGAACGGTGCCAGCTGTTGAGAAAATTCCGGAGTCTTCCTATGAGTTTGTAGACATTTCTCACCATTTGGCAGAATGCATTGGAATTGTGTTTAAAGAAAGTGGCTCACTGGTTATTTGAATTTTCGGTTCCAGTAGTGAGGGAAGGGAAACATGATTTTTAGCCCTTGGACAGCCCTGAAAACATATTGCTTTTGATTTGAGTGGCTACTGGACACGACAGGATTTTGTTCTGGAATGACCACTGGTCACTGTCTCGAAGACGAGGCCTCACTGGAACTCAAACATTCACTAAGCCAGTTAAAGTTTACAGGTCTGTTTCCCACCCACAGTCTTCTGACAAATCTTCACAACAACTCCTACAAGACAAGGCACCGGAGACTAAGAGAAGAATTACCGGCCAAGATTACGGACGTCACAATGAGCGTTCGGGGCGTGTTGGCCCCAGTAGCAAGGCTGGACCAGCTCAAGGCAGATTCGTATCTTCTATAACAATCCTCCTTGTTATTTGCCATCTTTGGTTGATGTACTGATTCCGCTGCAAAATCTCCCTTGTTTCTAGTGCTTACATTTTTCATCGTGGAACTCGTGTAAGTGGTGCCTGATCTTTGCTTCCTGGTTACATCTTTAGCCTACGGCCAAAGCTCCCAGAAAACGTGCCCGTGCACACAGAGAGTTTGCACATGCTTTCGGGAGGTCTGGGGTCCTGGAGAGATGTGCAGAGTCCCTGGGCCCAGGATAAGAAGCCCTGAAATGAGCTTAAAGACCTAACATACCTTCATCTCAAGCCGCGGGCTTTTCTGATATTCAGTGAACATCATACCCACACGACGGCGGCCAAGGTGTGAGGCACCTTTCCGCCACGGGAAACATTCTTTGGGTAACACTCTGTGAGATACGGAACTGGTACAGCTCACACGTGTGCTACTGAATAACAAAAGGTCATGAAGTGTAAAGCGAAAGTCACCCTAATTGACTTGTGCTGCTGTGAATATTTCACTTTGTTCTGCAACCAACTTAATGTCTTTTCCTTGACTGGTAAATATCTGAGTATTTTTCGCTCAGTCCAATTTTATATTTCAGTAATTGATGTGATGGAAGATGAATTGATACGGGCAAATGTCAAATTACGGAGTAAATATTTTTATACACTTGACTGTGTGAGTCATTATGGGATAATAGATAGATTTTTTGAGTTTGTTTTTCAGAATGCTAGTCCTTTAAAATGCTCCAAGAAGAATAACTTCTAGTAGTCTAAGTCGATGGAGAAAATTCTGTACGCTGTCTCTGTGTCTTCAAGATTCATTGTACACCTCAAAGGCTCTGAGAAGTCCTAGAGAAACAAGCCTGTATGTTACAGAGCCATCCAAATTCTTTGGAGAACAGAACACCAAATGATAGAATGATACCTATTATAATATCCTGCAGAAATAGCGTTCCTTGAAACATATTCTAAAAGGCATGGGCTTACCAATTTAATTCCTTTTTGTCCTATTTTTTTCTTTTTGTGATTCAGATTGTTTGTGCGATTTTTGAAAATAACATTGAACTGAGTGAAAATGGAATTACAGGTTTATTCTACTGCTAGTAAGTAGCATGATTTTATTTTATTATTGTTATTTAAAGAATTTTTACCGTTCATTTATTTTTTGACAGAAATAGAGAGACAGAGCACAAGCTGGGAAGGGGCAGAGAGAGAGAGGGAGACACAGAATTGGAAGCAGGCTCCAGGCTCCGAGCTGTCGGCACAGAGTCCGACGCGGGGCTTGAACCCACGAACCGTGAGATCATGACTGGAGCCGAAGTTGGACGTTTAACCAACTGAGTCACCCAGGCATCCCTTATCTTATTATTATCTTTTAAAGTTTATCTATTTATTTTGAGAGAGACGGAGACAGGGTGAGTTGGGGAGAGGCAGAGAGAGAGGGAGAGAGAGAATCTGTCAGAGAGACAGAGGCCAGCTCTCTTTCGCGCGACAATGCTAGCCATTCCCAGGTGGAGAATGCAGACTTCCCCCTTTCGTCTAGACCCACTGATGAGCAAACCCCCATTCCGTGGGAAACACAAAGGGAGCGGGGTAGGTAAACACATCTGCCGTGGGCCGTGGCTCTGTTGGGACCGCAATAAGAAAAACTGCTTTTTCGAGCAAACAGAGACAGATCTAGGGTGGGAGAGGGCCAGGGACACTGACTCAGCCTCCGCGTCTGGGCAGAGTGGAAAGTTTTCATCATCCTGCAAATGCATCAGTGCTCCTCGCCCCTCGCCAAGTGCCAAACCTCCTTGCCTTCCTTCGGAATCATAAATGACTGTGGACGATGTTCCTAAGACTTCAAACTTCCTCGGGCAGCGTGGTAAAAACCGCAGCGTGTACGTTTTTTCCAAATTTATAACGAGATCTGTGAATGGAAAATATCAAATAGGCCTAGCTGCTTCATGAAACCAGTAAAATTCCGTTACAACAAATGGCAGCAGGCGTCCACACAGTAACTGGAAATAGAGGCACAAATGGGAACACGGCCTTGTGGCAGAATATGGGGGCTGGAACTGACCCAGAACACAAACTCAAAATCTCTAAACCAACAAACGAGCAAATTGTGCCCACAGATAGCAGCGGAAAGTGGTGCAAAACACCACACGACAATTGACGATAATTTACAGGCAGCCTAGGATTTTTCCCATACGTTGGGCACCTCAACACGCTTAGTATTTCCAACCACTTGTATCAAAACAGCTGCTTTACCTGGTAGACCCTGGAGAGATGGGCAGCGTGCCTGCAGCCATGTGTCCCTGAATGTCACCCACCATCTCAGTGGTTAAAACCTAGGCCCAGCCTGATATAATTGTTGGCCCTTCTCAGTATCAACCTCACATTTGGTCCTGTCAGAGGACTGTGTCCTGCTCTTTACTTCCAACAGACCTCACGTTTTCCCGGCCTCACTGTTTTTGGCCTTGGGTCTCAGCATTGGTCGTGACTAGACTGGATAGCTGGATGACCCCCGCGTGGATGCTTCTCAAGGTCCCTCTTCCTTGGATCCCTTTCTCACCTGCTGGTCCTCCCCGCCCCGGGTTAGAACATACCCCTCCTTGGACAGGCAGTTTCCCAATTCCGATCTCCCTTCCAATCTCACCCTTCTTCTGCCTGATGGTGCCATCTGTCACGGTCTTCGTTTACAAGATTAATGAAGACCGCCATTCCCAAGTCACATGATCTAAAACACCATGTGACTGACACCTATTCTGAACTGTGAGCTGAAATTAAGGAATTATTCAATTCATTCATCCATTCACTCGTTCACTTGTCAAAAATGTATTAGAAGCTTGTTTTACTCCAGGCACCTGGTGAACTTCTCAGATCAGAGAGGTACTTAAACACCTACCCTGTTATCTTGGAGGAATTTTATACTCAATATACCTAAGGACTGCATTGTTCCCAGTTTACGATTTCCGGCATTTTCTGGAAGTTGTTGGAACTTCTTCCCCTTTCTCCCCTGGCTGGCAGTTTCGATTTGCCAGCCTGCCCGTCGTCTATGTTACTCGCAGGAGTGGACTCTGTCAGTCCCCCCTTGGAACACATCCAGCAAGTGATAGGAAGCATGGGGAACCAGAAAGTGGGGAGGACTGGGGAAATATGGTAGAGTCACCAGATCAAAGTCTATAGTCCTGATTTTATAACTTAAAACTTGCCTCTCTCTCCCTATTGTCCTTAAAAGAAAATCAGGGAGGCTCGCGGCAAAGCCATGACACCAGCCCTTTCTCACCCTGAAGCTTGCAGCAGGTAGGCTCACTTACAGGTGCCTGGACAGTAGGACAGTGGAGAGGAGCTCTAGGGGCAGGTGGAGCCTGTTCTAGAGAGTTGTAATAAGACTCCACTTCCCAGAACCAGAACCTCTCTCCCTCTGGTGATGGGACTTTCTCATGGGTCCCTAAGCTCCCAGGTGTTGGGAGTTGGCTTTTCCAGACAAAGCCTGTGACTGATGCCCAAATGTCGAATGTGTGGCACCACACAGCTCCTTAATATCCCCCAAGGCCAAAGATGTCCACCCAGGTTTTCCCTAGAGGTGGGGGGCTGCAGGGAGAGGTCAGCTAGATGTTCTTCCATCCAGGAAACTTTACCAGTCACACCAGGTTGGGTCCATTTTCCTTCCAAGAAGTTATCACATGTCTATTTGTCTATGACCCCAGCACACAGTGCATTAGAATTACACGTTCACTTGACCAACGAGGTCACACTTGTGACGCCTCTTGCTTTGTCTTTTTTCTTAAGGTTGCTTTGACGATTCAGGGTCTTTTGTGGTTCCCTACACATTTTAGAATTGTCTTTCTTTCTATTTCTATGAAAAATACCACTAGGATTTTGACAGGCATGGCATCCAATCTGTAGCTCCCTTTGGGGGAGCGTGGCCATTTTGATGATATTAGATCTTCCATTCCATTAGCATGGACTTACCTTTCCATTTATTTGTGTCGTCTTCAGGTTCTTTCATCGGTGTCTAATGGTTTTCCGTGTACACATCTTTCACCTCCTTGGTTAAATTTATTCTAGGCATTTTATTTTTGGGGGATACTCTTGTAAATGGGATTGCTTTCTGAATTTCTCTTTCTGGTCGTTTGCTGCTAGTGTCTAGAGACTCAACTCCTCTGTTAAGTAGGTTATAAAGTTCTCTACGCCTACAAATCTGCAACTTATTTCTTAACTATTTATGGTATAATTTGTCATGCTATTTTAATGTGATGGAGTCATATTTTTTCAGGTTCCCCCCCCCCACTTTTGTGGTCTCAGTTTAAGAAATTATGAAGACATTCTTTTATATATTCTTTCAAGAATTTAAAAGCTTTTTCTTTTCAAATTTAGTCTTTTATAACACATCTTGAACTTATTTTGAGGTATGGTGCTGTTGATGTAATTTTATTGTTTCTATTTGGAAAACCAGTTGTCCCAATACCATTTAATAAATGAATTCCTCTCTTTGCATGATTTATAATGGCTCTGTTATTGTATGCCAAGAACCCGCTCTTTTATGGGTCTATTCTATTCATATATTTCTCGAGCCCTACACCATCTTCATATTGTCTTAATTAATATGGTTTATAATTAGCAAATGTAATATAGCTTATAAATAAGTCTTTATATGTGCTAAGTCACGTCATCTTGTTTCTTTCTCCGAATTTTAACTGGCTCTTCAAGATTGATGCATTTTTGATCAACATATGCATTTTTAAAATCAAGGCTGAATTCACATCAAATTTCACCATTTTTAATTGTTTTGAAGGGTACGATTTAGTGGCTCTTGCTACATTCGCAATGTTGTGCAACCGTCCCCACAGCTTAGTTCCAGAACATTTTCATCACCTCGAAAAAGAACCCTGTACCCGTTAAGCAATCATGCCTCCTTTCCCCTCTCGTCTGGTCCAAGACAACCACGAATATGCTTTCTGTCCATGGATTTGCCTTTTCTGGACATTTCGTATAAATGGAACCACAATATTTGTTGTTTTGTGTCAGGGTTTTCTTTTATTTGGCATCAAATTTTCAGTTTTGCTTGTGATGTTGCATGTGTCAGTACATCATTCCTTTCATGATGGCATGATATGTCTTTGCATGGCTGTGTCACATTTTATTTCTTCTTTCATCAGCTAGTGGCCGTTTGGGTTGTCCCCACTATTTGGTGGCTGTGAATAATGCCGCTGTGAACATTCGTGCTCACGTTTTCATTTGACCACGTGTGCTGATTTCTACAGGTGCAGTCGGTGGGTCTCCCGCCAGAGGTGTCCTCAGTGGCTCTGTCGTTGTGCGTTCCCACCAGCAAAGTCTAAGGGCTCCAATTTCTCCAAATTCGTGTCAACATTTATTATTGTCCATTTTTTTAATAGCTATTCTAGTGAGGGTTATATGGTATCTCATGATTTTGATATGTATTTCCACAATGACTACGATAAGCATCTTTTCGTGTGCATCATGGCTATTTGCACATCTTCTCTGGAGGATCTATGGAAGTCTTTTGCCATTTTTGAATTGAGTTGTTTGTCTTTTCATTGTTGAGTTGTAATTGCTCTTTATATATGCTAGATACTAAATGTGATCTGCAAATACTTTCACTCATTCTGTGAGTTGTCTTTTCACTCTCTTGTAGTGTGCTTTGTTGTACAAAGTTTTAAATTTTGGTGCAGTTCTGTTTATCTATTTTCTTCTTTTTCTTGCTTATGCTTTTGGTGTCATATTTAGGAAACCATTGCCTAATCAAGGTCACAAAGATTTATACCTCTAGGTATGAATCCTCCAATTTCACTCTTCTCTCATTTTGTTTTCTCTGTTTGCAATTCTGTATGTACTTTAGAATCATCTAGTCCATTTCTTTATAAAAGTCAGTTGGAATTTTGATAGATAAGTTTGGGGTATATTGCCATCTTGAAAATATCAGGCCTCCCAATTCGTAAGCGTAGATGTCTTTCCATTTGGCTATGTCCTGCGTAACTTCTTCCAACAAAGTCTTGTCATTTTCAATATATTAGCATTTTATCTCTTCTAAAAAATTCAATAATGAATGTTTTATTCTTTTTTGATGCTATTGTAAATGGAAGTTTTCATATTTTTTTTGTTTTTGATTTCCTTAGTGACGGTATACAGAAATACAACTTTTGTATGTTGCTCTTGTGCCGTGCAACTATGTCAACCTACTTATTTGTTCTAATAGTTTTGGGGTTGTGTGTGAATTATTTGGGTTTTCTTATACATAACAACATAACACATGTCATTTGTGAAATGGGGTAGTTTCACTTTTCCTTTCTAATCTGAATGCTTTTTATTTATTTTTCTTGCCTAATTACCCTAGGTAGAACCTTCTAGAACAATGTTCAATAAAAGTAACAAGAGGGAAAATGCTTGTCTTGTTGTTGATCTTAGGAGGGAAAATTCTTGGTATTTCACTCTTTTTTTTTTGTTTTTTGGTATTTCACTCTTATGTGTGATGTTAACAGTGCATTTTTAATCGATGTTCTTTGTCACATTGAGAAGGGTCCCTTCTATTTTTATTCTTTGAGTGTTTTTAACATGTAAGGGAGTGAGATATTTTGAGAAGGGTCCCTTCGATTTTTATTCTTTGAATGTTTTTAACATGTAAGGGAGTGAGATATTTTGTGAATTTTTTTTTGCATCAGTTAAGACTATGGTGTTTTTTTTTTTCTTCTTTCTATTAATATGGCATATTGAATTTATTTATTTTTTTGTATGTTGAACTACCCTTGTATTCCTTGGTCACTGTGATGGTTAATTTTATGTATCAAGTTGTAGGCCACGGTATCCAGCTGTTTGGACAAACAATGCTGTGAAGGCATTTTTTTTACATGACATCCCCATTTAAATCAGTAGACTTTGAGTAAAGTGGATCACCTTCCACAATATGGGTGGGCCTGATCCAATCAGGGGAAGGCCTTAAAAGAAAACAGACTGAGGTCCACCAAGGAAGAAGCAATTCTGCCTCCAGACTACCCTTGATTTGAGATGCAACTTGAACTCTTTTGTGGGTCTCCAGTCTGCCTTCTTATTCTTTAGATTTTGGACTTGCCAGCCACCATAGGTCTGTGAGTCAGTTTCTTAAAATCAGTCTCCTTTTTTTGTACACATATACACACATTCTGTCGTTTCTGTTTCTCTGAAAAGCTGATTGAAGCATTGAAGCATTATAATCCTTTTAGTAAGCTGCTAGATCCATTTGGCTGGTATTTTTTTTAATGTTTATTTATTTTTGAGAGAGAGAGAGACAGACAGACAGAGCATGAGTGGGGGAGGGGCAGAGATAGAGGGGGACACAGAATCTGAAGCAGGCTCCAGACTCCAACCTGTCAGCACAGAGCCTGATGTGGGACTCAAACTCATGAACCGTGAGATCATGACCTGAGCCGAAGTAAGACACTTAACCGACTGAGCCACCCTGGTGCCCCTGGCTAGTATTTTGTTGAACATTTGTGCACCTATATTCACAAGGGACATTGGTCTGTAGTTCTCTTTTCTTGTAATCTCCTTGTCTGCTTTCGTGTCAGGGTCAGACTGTGCTCATAGAGTGAGGTTGGAACAGTGCCTCCTTTTCTATTTTTCAGAAGAGTTTGAGAATGATTAGTGTTAATTCTTCTTTTAAATGTTTGATAAAATTCACTTGTAAAGCCATCTGGTCTTGAGCTTTTTTTTGTTGGAATTTTTTTTTGGTTGCTGATTTGACATCTTACTTGTTATAGGTAACAGATTTTCTTGGATGAGTTTTGATAGTTGATGTGTTTTTAGAAATTTATTAATTTTATCTTAAGTTATTTATTTTTTGGCATGTAATTGTTCATAATATTGTCTTATAATCTCTTTTATTTCTGTGTTTGTAATAATGTCATCACTTTCCTTCCTGATTTAGTAATTTGAGTCTTCTCTGTCTTTTTCTCCATCAGTTTAAAGTTTTATCAATTTTGTTAATCTTTATAGAGAACTGGCTTTGGATTTTATTTATTCTGTTGATTTGAATTCCATGCTTTGTTTGTCTCAGCTGTAATATTTATTATTTCCTTCCTTTTTCTTGATTTGGGTTTAGTTTGTTATTCTTTTCCTGCTTTATTAAGGTGAAAGGTTAAGGTTTTGATGTGAGATAATTCTTCCTTTTTCATGCAGGCAACAGCAGCAGTAAATTTCCTTCTGACCACTGTTTTCTCTGCATCTGTAAGTTTCTTGTGAATTCTTTGGCTCACTAGTTATTTATGAATGGGTGGCCTTATTTTTCATATTTTTGAATATCCCAAATTGCACTTTGTTATTCATTTCTAATTTCATTTTATTGTGGTCAGAAAAGACACTTTGTGTGATTTGGTCTTTTAAAATTTGTTGAAATCTTTGCTGTGGTCCCAACATTCATCCAGAAGGATGCTCTGTGGACACTGGTATGTATATGTGCTTGGTTTAGTGTTCTAGGAATGTCTGTTAGTCTAGTTGGATTATAGCGTTGCCCAAGTCTGGGATCAATCCTCTGTTTGGATGTTCTATCTGGTATTGAAAGTTGAGTAGTGAAGTCTCCAACTGTCCTTGAAGAATTGTCTATTTCTGGGGTACCTGGGTGGCTCAGTCAGTTGGGTGTCCAACTCTTGGTTTCGGTTCAGGCCATGATCTAATATTTCGTGGGTTTGAGCCCCACGTTGGTCTCCTTGCTGACCACTTGGAGCCTGTTTGGGATTCTGTCTCTCTCTCTTTCTCTCTCCCTCTTTCTGCCCCTTTCCCCACTTGTGTATGCCCATGCATGGGTGCTCTCTCTCTTTCAAAGTAAATAAATAAACATAAAAAAGAGAATTGTCTATTTCTTCCTTCAATTTTGTCACTTTTGGCTTTGTGTCTATTATGGTTTTGTTATTTGGTATGCATATATGTTTATAATTGTTTTATCTCTTGATGAATTAACCCTTTTATCATTATAAAATGTCCTTGTATCTCTGACAAATGTGTGTTTTGAAGTCTGTTTTGTTTGGTGTTAGGACAGCTACTCCAACTCTGTGTGGGTACTGCTAAACCTGTGCCCTTGAGTCGAAAGTATCTCTTTTGACTTGTGCCCTTTGTGCCCTTGAGTCGAAAGTATCTCTTTGATCTTGCTTTTACTTGCCGTTGTTGTGACCTTTGGTGGTGCTGTTTATTCCTCCGAGGAGGCCTCGGGTCGATGTCTAGCACCCTTTCATTGCGACCTGAGGGACTCCTGTGGGCATTACCTGGGATTCAGGTCTGCTAGCCATGAACTCTACCGTATTTCTTATTTCGTTAATCTGGAACTATCTTAACTGCTCCTTGGTTTCTAAAGGAAAATATATTTTTTTCAGATGTACAAAGCTTTCTTGAAGGTTTTTCTTTCTTTTCACACTTTAAAGATGTCATTCTACTGCCTTTTTGCCTCCGGAGTTACAAGACATTCACTGTTAATTTTACTGGAGACTCCTTGCGTGTGATGAGTCACTTGTGTCTGATTGTGGTGTACCTCATTATGCGTCTTGGTGTGGATGTATTTGATCTATCCCACTCACAGTTAATTGAGCTTCTTGGAGGTATTATAGATTAGTAGGGTTCACTAAATTTGGCAAGGTTGCAATATCTATCTCTTTATATCTATAAAGCCAGAACTTTTTATGATTTCTGTCTCTTCCTTGATATAATTTCTCAGTTGGCAAGACACTATTCTTTAGTTTGGCAGACATGATTTCCTTTTGAGTTCTTTAAACGTATTTAAAATAGCCGTTTTAGCATTTTTGTCTAGTAAACCCATCGCGTGGACTTCCTCAGGGACAGTTTCTCTTAATTGGCTTTTTCTTATGAATATTTCTTATTTCTTTGTTTGCTTCCCAATGTTTTGTTGAGCACTGCATATTTTGAATATTACGATGTAGCGACTTTGGAAATCATATTCTCCTTTCTCTTTTTCAAGGGTTTGCTGCTGCCTCTTGCTGGAGTTATTATTTCTTGTGTTTTCATGACTTTTCTGGGCAAATTCTGTGTAGTCTGTACTCTTGTTGTGTGTGACCAGTGAAGTCTCTTAGTGGTCTAAGAGCACCCCTCTGGTACCCGATCAAGGGGATCATGACCCCACCTAAATTTTCACGTCCTGCTGGCACAGATTCGATGTCAGCAGATGAGGGGTTAGAGCCTCCCCAGGTCATCACCGGGCATGTGCATAGCCTTCTGGATTTTCGGGAACATGCCAGAGCCTTTCAAAGCCTTTATTTCTCAAAACAATTTGTTCTCCAGCCTTTTCTCCCCAAATTCTAGTTATTCTGCTCATCATCCCAATCTCAGGCCCTGCCGGTAGCGACAGTGACCAAAACAATCGACTTGTAAGTATTTTTAATGAATATCTGTCGGGTAACAGCTCCCGTGCTAGCTGAGTTCTGAGGCAGACAAAGCAAAGCGGGGACTTCAGACCAATTTTCAGGGGAGCTGCCAGACGAGTCACGACCAGTCATCAAGATTCTTCATGCCCCTCCTGATGGTGCTGGCACTGGTCGGGAAGGCAACTCTCGTTTTCTAGGCTGCTGCTAAGCTGGGGGCAGAGTCGGGGTGTGGAGGGAGAGCTCATTGGCCAAAACTCAGCGTTCTTGCAAAGATTTAGAAGTTTTTCTTGAGAGGACGGAAGCACAGCCTCCCGGGAGCCGGGTCTTGGAACCCCGTCTCGATGGCTACGTTGTGCTTTACTGAAGCAGAGTCTCCATCCAGCCCACACAAAAGGGATGTGATCACACACACACACACACACACACACACACACACACACAAGTTGCAACCCCGAGGCCTCACCGGGACCCGTTTCAGAGGCTTCGTCCCACACTAGCTTACACCTTTCATTAAGTCCCATCCTGATTTTACAGTCGTTTCCTTACTTACATTTTTCTCTCTGTCCATTAGAATGGATATTTTCTCCTGGATGTTGTCTGATTGTGTTCCAATAAGAAACAATCCCACTTTGTCTGCGTTCCGTTGTTAATTGTGTCTTATAAGTTTTTTTATTTCAGACATTGTATTCCCCCCCCCCCAGAATTCTCATTTGATTATTTTTATAGGTTACAATTCTCAATTGAGTTTTTTTTTTTTTTTTACTTTTTACAAATTTTTTCCATCGTTTTCTCTTGTTTTCTTGAGCACTGAAGTATACCTGTTGAAAGCCTTTGCTGGCTAACTTCAAAATCTAGATAGCTTGTGGATCAGATTGTGTTATCTGTTTTTTTTTCCCCCCTCAGCTATAACTTGTGTATTCCTGTGTTTCAAAGTAAATAGTAATTTTCAATAATGGCCCTTCTTGTGTATTTGAACATTGTGAAGCTTCTAAGTAATACATTCTGGTAAAGAACATTCACTGGGCTGGTAGGGAATGGTCATTGAATTCAACTGGGCGTCCTGCCCAGTCGAGATGGGGCTGTGTTACTCGTAAGGCCCAGTCACCATCGGCCTTCCAGGGTTCAAACGGGGAGTCTGTGACCTCCCCAGGGCATCTACCCCAGCTATCAGAATTACAACCTTTGTTTTGCTAGCTGTCAACATCTGTTCTACCTTGTCACCACCTTTGAGAGGGTTTCCGTTTAGGTTTTTAAGTTTTTACCCCACTTGGCACAGCATGTTACACTCTCAGTGGGGAGAGGGAATTATACAACGGTAATGACGAGACTGAGTGAAGTTGGAACAAGGGCTACAGCGATAGGTGTGGTCAGACGGATGCTTTTAAAATATAAATTGGACCACATGACCCCGTAAGCAGCACTCTTGGGCGTAGAAGGAGACCTGGAGTGTGGGCTATGTTCCACAGGATTCTGCATGACCTGGCCCTGGATTCATGCACAAACCCCTCCCTCCTCGTCCTGCCCTCACTCACGGTGCTCCAGCTCACTGGCTCCTTGCTCGCCCTCCAGCAGCCCAGCTGCCCTTCACCCTAGAAGCTCTGCTTTGTTCCTCCCTCTTCCTGGAATAATCTTCTCTGGAGGGTCCTTCTGGTTTCTGGCCAAACATCACTGCACGGGTCCCCACCCGGGACTCCCTGGGTATTGCCTGGGCCGCTCTCCTATTTTCTTATGTGCATATGGTGTGACATTATAAATGTGTTTCTTGTTGGCTTGTGTGCTGCCCTCACTCCATCGTAACCCCCATCAGACCGGAGAGCCGTTCAGTCTCCCTCACCGCCATCCCCCTGGGTTTTGAGTGGTGCCTGGCATATGGTAGCCAAGCAATACATACATGCTTTCAATGACTATTTGTTGAATGAGATGAAAATTCCAGATGACAATTATAAGGCCACAGCTGCCTTGCAGCTCCTAAGACCCCCGATTCTGAGGAGACTGGAGAAGATATCCAACATGAGGTGAAAGTTGGGCTTCCAAAGCTGACTCATGGAGGGCAAGGAGAGGATAGAGCATTCTAGGCAAGGGGAAGAGACTAAGAAAAAAGGCAGATATAGGGAAGAGCCCAGGATTTTTATCCTGTTTCCTACAAAGCCTGCTGGGATGCGTACAACACAGGGGCGTGGGGGGATTTGTGAATCACTTACTGATGGACCGAACATCAAATTCTAAACCAAGGCAAACTGTTAAAAAGACAATCCCTTGCAAGTTTGGATCTAGGGCGATTTCAAAATCTTTGTCAGCATTTTTATTTCCGGTCTTTAAGAGATATTTGTTTTGCTCTGTTATTTATTTATTTATTTATTTATTTATTTATTCGTTTATATTTTTTTTACTGGTGGATACTTTTAATTTATCCACCAGTGAGCATTTACTGAAACTCATGTAAATTAAAGGGCCCAAAAGAGTTGGGAAGATATGTCACATAAAACTGCCCAGATGCCGTGTGCCTGGGTGGCTCCGTCAGTGAAGTGTCAGACTCCTGATTTTAGCTCAGGTCGGGATCTCACGGTTCGTGAGTTCGAGCCCCGTGTCGGGCTCTGCGCTGACAGCGTGTGACTCGCTTGGGATTCTCTCTCTCCCTCTCTCTGTGCCCCTCCCTCGCCCTCTTTCTCGCTCTCAAAATGAATCAAACCCTGTTGCCTGGACACATTTCAGGTTGTGGTGGCTCTTCCCTGTGTCCACTGGCGACGAATGATGAGGAAGGAGGTAGCAGGCTCCAGGTGCACTCAGAGCGTGTTGAACGGCAAGACCACTGGTGTCCCCAGTGTCGGGAGGATGTTTATCATGATTCAAAGTGTAGCGTGTGCCCCAAGTCAAAACGTACCAACGTTGACAACACCCTGTGAAATCAAACTGGGAGGCACCTGCCCTTTTCTCCCAAAAGCATCACCGAAGATCTCCGGACCACACAGCACTTTTGCTGCTGTGCGGCAGAGTAAGGCGTGTTGCAAAGATCACGATAAATTTATTTCCTAGTGTTTATCCCTGCAATGTGCCAAGAGAGACCAATTTTGAACTGCTTGCTCTCCGATTCTTAGCAGAGATTTGGTTGACGAGGCTTGATGGTTGAGAAAAACAAGGACAGAAGCAGCCAGCCTCCCCTCTCCCCTGCCCCATACCGCAACCCTGCATCATTTGGGTGAGTTTCTATGATATTTGTAACTTCAGCTTTGGGGGGGAGTTAATGCAGAGAAAAGTCACATCTCTGTACTTCCGTGCAATGGCTGTCATAGTCCTTGGTCCCAGGCTGGCCTGCGTGCTCATGCGAGGTCCCAAGGTTAAACTGAATTGGGAATTTATTACAAGCCTGGTAGACTGAGGTTGATTTTAGGGCGACGAATCTACATTTGAGTCTTTGCGCTGGCATTGGGCAGGTGTTTAATTTCAGGCAATCGCCATGAGCATTACTTAGCCTCAGTATTTTCATCTGTGGAATGGCAATACTGTGATATCGAAGCACCAGGGTACTGTCAGCATTAATGAGAGCTTATCTCTAGATTTTGCAAGTTCTGCTTCTTCTGGCTCTATGCCTCTTGTTTACAGATCCGTCAGAACATCCTGATCACTGCTCAGAAGCTCGTCTGCCAAATTTTATCAGTCAAGTTCAATAACCCATCGTGCTTTGCCTTTGCTTCCAGATCACCCAGGCCTGGATTTGAAGACTGTTATGGGCACCGACAGTTTATTACCATATGTAACTAGTTTCTATAAATTTCGGTGTATGCTCCCTCTTTTATATTTCCTTTAAACTCCTCCCTGGGAGATGTGTATATGGTCTGTAATCTTTTAACTGTGGACAGAATATACATTGTGAACGACAAATCATTTTTATCAAGAAACTGGGGCTGGCAGGTTACATATCCAGCAAAAAAAAAAAAAAATATGTTAACAGAGACTATGAGCACCCACCCACGTTGCATATCCTGGAAATGGAAGTTCTGAGGCAAATTTATTAGTATTTTCTGGCTTTCAATCACAAGACGATCAGGCTGGATTGGTTTCCATCTAGAGGCAATAGAGCTAGAAGGAAGCATAAATTATTGAGTGAACCCAGTGGTTCTACAGAGTGGAAACTGGGGTCATGAAGTGAAACGGCATGCAGTTGGCAGAAGGGCTCCCTCGAGAGCCGAGGCCCCGCGCCTCAGAGCCTTGCTCCTGCCTCTGCTCCTGTCCTCACTGGTCTTCCCCCAGCTCCTTGAACAGGTGCCTGCGTGCCTACTGCGGCACAAGAAACAGCTGCAAAGCGTCGTGGTGCGAGGCAACACCCTTTTTATGAGACACCCAATTCTGCAGTGAGGAATTTGGATATAGCGTGGTGTGGTTGGCTGCCCCTGACCCACGATGCCTGGGGTGTCAGCTGGGAAAGCTCAACAGCTAAGGCTGAGCCAAAGTGCCCGGGACTAGAATCACCCAGAGGATTCTTTTCTCGGGTTGCCTGGTATCGGGGGTGGGGCAACTCAAAGGCTTGGACGGGAGTGTCTCCACGTGGCTTCTCCACATGACTCTGGCTTCAGGAATGGTCACCTTGGGGTGATCAGACTCCTTGTATGATGCTTCAGGACTCTGAGCTCAAGATATTGAGTGTTTGAAGGGTGGAAGACAGAGACTCCACATGTTGATGGGAGGAGTATCATACAATAAAATTCCCAGAAAGGTATTTATTGCGAGTGTTTTATGTGTCAGACTACAGGCTTTTCTTGGGGGGACAGAAGGGGGCGAGGCATGCGCCCCATCTTCAAAAGTTCCCAATCTACAAAGAAACAAAGGCAGACACTACCCAAACTGATCTATTATGACACCATAGCAATTAATCTTCTGACCTTGCAAGAGGGGTAGTGAATAAATTAATGAACCAGAGTACAGAACACAGACTATAGAAACAGACCAAACGGGACTTTGATAAAGGCGATAGTGTTATGGGAGGTCTTATTTCAAAGATGGGACTACATAATATACGGAGCTAAGAAAATGCATTTCTACAAGGACTTTGTGAAATAGACATCTACCTCCCACCATAGAAAAATGAAATCCAGATGGATTCAGGGCTTATGTTCAAAAGCAAAGCTTTGAAACTGGTAGATGCAGTGTAGATGACCCTCATTCTGACCTTGGGGTTGAGAAGGATTTCTTAAGCAGAACACACAAAAATCGCAAAAGAAATGATGGATGATGTCTATCCCATGGAAATGAAAAACATGTTCTTGTCACAAACATTCTTATATAAAGCAAAAAAACTACAGAATGAGAAAATATTTATAATACATATAGCTGAAATGCAGCCCCCGTCTATCTATCCATCTAGCCATTTATCTTTCATGTATAAAGAAAAAAGGAAAAAAACAGACCACCCAAGGAAAAATGGACTAACGACACAGCTAGCAACTTGCTGAAGAAAAAGGCAGGAATCACCAATAAAAAGTGAAGAGTTTCTTCACTCACTGGTGACTTTGGACGTGTCAATCGAACTGCTAAGACTCAGCTTTATGCTGACTCGATTGGACATGAGTTGAATTGACATGTCAGGCAACATCAGTGTGGAGCTAAGAAATGTCCTGCTGAGCGTCTAAATGGAAGCCATAACTTTGTTAAAGGTCCCGGACTCGAGCCCCGAATGCTCTCCTTCTCCAAACATTCATCCGTATGCACCAAGTTTTAGCCCCACCATATAAGGAATGAGACATCAGAAATGATGCCAAAGAAGGAAAAGTCTTTACTGTTCAAAGGATGTGTCCAAGAGAATTCGGGATCTTAAAGTAAGCCAGCAAACAAAATGGTGGCAATGTCGTCTGTAGCTTCCCATTTGACCACTCTGGTCTCTGGCAGTTGGGGAAAAGAGTGGACATAGGTCCCGAGTTCCTTGGGAAGCTGTCTCAGGGTCTGTAAATGGGGGCTTCTCACTGGGAGCCACCAGACGACTGTTTTAATGAGCCTCGAGGAAATGAGCTCGGCCGAAGGAAACACAGAAATCAAACTTTGCCTCCAGATAACGTTGACTTTGGGGCAAGTGAGTGCGCCCTGTCTTCTGTCCCTCATTACGCTTATCACGTTTGAGCGCCCCTGCGGCTCTCTCCAGGACAAGTTTACATAAAATGCTTCTGTGTAGCTTCTAGTTCTTTGGGCCTCATCCATGCCTTGGTCGACGCCAGCATTTGGCACACGCTAGTGTTTGGACGACTTGCCTCTTGGTCGCGGAAGGTCTAAGTGTCCAGCTTGACCTTCCCCTCAGAAAAGCAAATGTGAACTTCCTGGGCTGAAGCAGTCAGCGCCCAGTTCATCAGAGGCACAGATAGTGAGGAAGCCCGGGGAGGGGACTAAAAAGGCTGTCAGTGACGAGCCGCACTGGCCGGCCTCTGCTGGCCACACACGCGTGCCCGGGGAGCCTGCTTGGTGCCTTGGTCTGGTGGGAAGGGGCAGCAGGTGGGTCCCTGTGAGGATGGCCCTTGGCTTCTACAAATTCTCCTGCCTCAAGGACTGACTTGTGGCTCAGAGGAGGCCTGTGTTCTCTTTCTCTTGGAGGAGATAATGACAAACGTGCCTGCCCCTGCTGGTCTTTTGTCTCTGTCTCTCCTCTCCATCTCTGTCTCTGGCTCTCTCTCTCTGCCACACACACAACAGACACAGACAGACACACACACACACACACACACACACACACTCAGAACACCAGGTGATAGGAAGCACTACACACAGAATGTGAGAAGGGGGCATGACAGCTAGTGACGTGGGTGGTCAGGAGGGACGTCTCCAGTCGTGATGTCAAATCAGGAAGTGTGACGAGGGGAACAAGCAGCTATAAGACTCAGGACAGGTGAGTCTGAGGTGTGTGAACCAGCAAAGGCATAGCTCCCTGTGGTGCAGATAGGCCTTCGGGAACAGAAGGGCTGCAGGAAAACCAGAAGGGACAGAGTGGGAAGGGGCCGCAGGTGAGGGGGTTGGCCAGGCCAGCAAGGTTTACATGGGGCACTGAAGTGTAAAAGAAGAATTCTGAGCTTTATTCTAAATGGCCTGGGGTGACTTGGGAGGGGTTAAGGATGGAAAAGGTAGGGTCTGGCATTGTTTTACGAGGATTCCTGCAGTGTCTGCAGGTGGGAAGAATGCGGTGGCCGCTGGAGGCAGGGGGTCACTGAAGGCTGTGCGGTGGTCTCAGGGACAGGGACAGTGGTCTCAGGGATAGTGATGGCGGTCACAGTGACTGTGATGGTCTGTTGGAGCTTACTGCTGGAGGGAGACCCCCCCCCCCCCACGGACACACTGGGGCTGTGGGCAGGTTTGGAGGAAGAAAGCAGAAAGAAGCCGGGATAGTCCTCAAGCCTCACTCCTACCATGTTTCCAACCACCCGGACAACAAAAAGTGTTATGCGTCTGGATGGAAAGGCTGAGAGACAGACGGGGGTGTGGAGGAGAAATGGAGTCTGGTTTTGCCTGTTCAGTGTGAGATGCCCTGAGACCCTCAAATGCAGAGCAGAAGGAGCCCCGTGAGAAGAGAGAGGGAGGTCTGGGGCTCTCAGGGAGCCCGTCTGCCAGTAGCAGCAGAATCTGGCTGACGACGTGTGTGTCAAATGGACCCTAGGGGTGAACAGATAGGGCAGTAATAAAATCATGGAAACCATCAATACGTTGACGTTTCTGTCAAATGGGATTTCTAAGTAGCCAGCTGAAAGGATCTAGAAGGATCTAGCAGGAAGTACTAGTGAAAAAAATGATTTGCTGGAGATGGAAATCTTGAAGATGGAACGTGATTGTTGCAGGTAACTCCACGGCATGGCATGACGGGAAGGACCCTGGACGGGTGAGGTTTTAAAGAATTTGGGGAGCTGGGGGTTGGACGGATTCTTCATGGAGCGTTGGGGACATCTGAGGCTGGGCAAGACCTCCGTGGTCCACAAGTCTTCAGTAGACAACAGGAAGACAAAGACAAGGAGAAAATAGCCTTAGGATCTGATTAATTATACGGCAGATGTTAGGGTACAGTTTCCGGTTTGGAAAACGCACTCAAGGATGGTGTTGAAAAAAGAAGGAGGGACAACCCAGGTGTATATAAACATTCTTCCCTCCTTCTTCTCTCCCTGGAGTGGAGGCCCCAAGGGCCTAAGGACCCCACAGAGAAGGCTGGGGTGGACAGTCAGCAGACAGCACGATGAAAGGCCCTGGGGCGCCTAGGAGGCAGGACAGAATTTCCTAACAGGAGGCAAATGTGTGCATGAGAGCTGTGCACTACAGTCTGGAATAAAGAATTCCTAGGGCCACCTGGGTGGCTCAGGCGGTTAAGCGTCCGACTTGGGCTCAGATCATGAGTTCAAGCCCCGTGTCAGGCTCTGTGCTGACAGCTCGGAGCATGGAGTCTGCTTCGGATTCTGTGTCTCCCTCTCTCTGACCCTCCCCCATTCATGCTCTGTCTCTCTATCTCAAAAACAAATAAACGTTAAAAAAAAAAAAATTTTAAACGACTGAGCTGCCCAGGCAGTCTGTGAGAGAAGTCCTTCTTTAGGGAAGTACAAATCAAGACCACAGTGCTCGGAACCTGACCTATACTAGTCAGTGTCCAGTGTTTTTACTCAAACCCAGAACGGATACATTTTCAGCTTAGAATTCCCTTCTCAAGGGAGATAGGCGTGTTTGCCAATGACTGCTCCTGACAATGGGCTTCTTAGGTAATATTGTTCCAACATATCACTTTCAGGGCTGGGGATTTGACAGTGTAGGTTACCACTTCCCAGGGTCCCCGTTTGGCATGTTGGGGAAGTTTCCTTTTGGGTCTGTGCTTGTGCTTAACACCTACTTTATGCCTTTACTTTTTATTTTATTTATTTACATTTATTTATTTATTGTGTTCAATACAATTTTATTTTTTAATTATTATAATTATTAAATTTGTTTTAACATTTATTTATTATTGGGAGACAGAGAAAGACAGAGCATGTACGGGGGTGGGTCAGAAAGAGAGGGAGACACAGAATCTGAAACAAGCTCCAGGCCCAGAGCTGTCAGCACAGAGCCTGGCGCGGGGCTCGAACTCACGGACCGTGAGATCATGACCTGAGCCAAAGTCAGACGCTTAACCGACTGAGCCTCCCAGGCACCCCTATTATTATTTTTTAACATAATCTATTGTCAAGTTGGCTCACATACAGTGTGTAAAGTGTGCTCTTGGTTTTACGGGTAGATTCCCGCAGTTCATCGTTTACATACAACACCCAGTGCTCATCCCAACAGGAATCCTCCTCAATGCTCATCACCCATTTTTCCCTCTCCCTCACCCCTCCCTGCCATCAACCCTCAGTTTGTTCTCTGCAGTTAAGAATCTCTGATGGTTTGCCTCCCTCCCTCTCTGTTTGTATCTATTTTTCCCCTTCCTCTTCCCTGTGGTCTTCTGTTAAGCTTCTCAAGTTCCACATATGAATGAAAACATACGATATTTGTCTTTCTCTGATGGACTTATTTCACTTAGCATAATACCCTCCAGTTCCATCCACGTTGCTACAAAAGGCCAGATTTCATTCTTTCTCATTGCCAAGTAGCATTCCATTGTATATATAAACCACATCTTCTTTATTCATTCACCAGTGGATGGACATTTAGGCTCTTTCCATAATTTGGCTATTGTTGATGGAAAAAGAAGAGTCTTAGCAGACTCTTCCCTTCCAGAGCACACTGGGACGAGCCAGGGGCCCCTCGCACCATTGTGTGAGCCCAGTGGCAGGCACACACATTTGTACCACAGAAGCTTACGGTTGGCTTCTTGTTATTTGCTCATTTTTAATTTTTACCGTGTCCTCAATTCTGATCTATTGAATTTTATGTTGTAGGAGAGTATGTTTTCTCTGAGGCTTCTGGAGTACTCTTTGGAACGAGGCAGGGTATGTAAACAAAAATTTGGAATCGTTATTTGTGTGGTGCTGTTTTTGTCATTGCCCCTGAGTGCTACTCTTTATGGTCCTTTTGGAGAGAATGTGTGACCAATATGCTAAATGTTATCACCCTTCTGGAGAGTGTTATGGGCTACATTGTGTCCCTCTCAAAATCCATATGTTGAACCCCTAACCCCCAATGTGTCTGTCTGGGGATGGGGTCTTTAGGGAGGTGATTAGGGTTACATGAGATCATAAGGGGGGGGGTCCCTAGTGTAGTAGGACTGGTACCCTTACAAGAGGAGGAAGAGAGACATGTCTGTCTCTCCACCACATGAGGACATAGTGAAAGAGTGGCCATCTGCGAGCCAGGAAGAGAGATCTTTCAAGAAGAGCTCACCAGTCTCAGCCAGCCTGGCCCCTTGGCCAAGGTTTGCAGCCTCCAGAATGGGGGGAACATGAGTTTCTGTTGTGCGGGCCACCCAGGCTGTGGGGCCTGCTTATGGCGTCTTTGCAGACCCACATGGATGGCTCCACAGTGTTTCCAATGGAGTCCATAGTTTTTTGGGGGGTTACAACTTGAAGACTTAACCATTGAAAACATAGTCTGTAAGATGAGCTAATATCTTAATATATTTACTACTAAGAAAATTTATTAGTTTTTATTCTCAAGATTTTTTTTGAGTCACCTAAATGTCTCTGAAAATAGATGGGATAAATTTTTTAGAAAGTTTATTTATTTTTGAGAAAGAGAGAGACAGAGAGCTAGTGGGGGCAGGGCAGACAATGAGGGAGACACGGAATCCCAAGCAGGTTCAGGCTCCGGGCCATCAGCACAGAGCCCAACACAGGGCTCAAAGTCATGAACCGTGAGATCATGTCCTGAGCCAAAGTTGAACGCTTAACTGCCTGAGCCACCCAGGCACCTAGATGGGATAAAATTTTAATGCACAAAGTAGAATTATATATTTTTCAAGAAAATTTGAGGTTTTGACTTTCATTTCTCCCAATCTTCCTGCGGCTTTCCTTTTACATCCTGTGGACTCCTTAGCTGCTGCAAAAGATATGGTTGAAATTCAATTGTCTGGAAAATGTGTAATCTTTCTAAAGACAGTAAAATTCTCACAATAGGCAGACACAGGTACTCTACAGTCCAATTAATTGATGAGAGTAACAACCTAACTTGTGCTCTTAGTTTAACTGACTGATTGTTGTTCCAACTTTGAATAAATCTTCTGCCATCTCTTCGTGTACCCTAGAGCTTGTGAATGTGTTTACAAGACCAGGAAGGATGGAGTGTTTCATCACTTGTATCTGTCATCCTTCCATACATCCATCCACCCATCCATCCATCCATCAATCCATCCATCCATCCATCCATCCATCCATCCATCAATCCATCCATCCATTTAACCATCCATCCATTTAACCATCCATCCATCTATCCATTTAACCATATGTCCATCCATTATCTATCTTTGTTTGTATCTATGTATCTATGTATCTATCTATCTATCTTAGTACATTCAACCTATGCAGATTTAGCACGTATAAACTTTATACACATTATGTGAGCACAGCAAGAAATGCAATTCTAATGCTAATCTTTGTCTTGGCCTAATAGTAAATTACATTTTTATTTATTGAGTTTTTAAAATTTACTTATTTATTTTGAGGGAGACAGAGACAGTGCAAGCAGGGGAGGGGCAGAGAGAGAGAGAGAGAGGGAGAGAGAGAAACCCAAACAGGCTCTGCACTGTCAGTGCAGAGCTTGACATGGGACTCGAACTCACAAACTGTGAGCTCATGACCTGAGCTGAAACCAAGAGTCGGACCCTTAACCAACTGAACCACACAGGCACCCCACATTTTGATGATGGTTTAAAGAACAAGTTCTCATGCCCTATGTTACTTTGTCTGACAGTGTGTTGCAAGTGGTCTCTGAACTAAGTGTGGACTGAGTATTTCTTATGTAGCATGTATTTATTATTGAACTACCTGCAAAAACAGGAATGTTAATGGTCTGCAGCATCTCTTGGTGCCACATCTATAAGGTGTCGCTTGGTAATAGTCTTTCAAACCTAGCAATTTACTTTCAGTAACTTATTCTATCGTTCTCCTGACATGTATTTGCAGAGATACTCGGAGAAATATTTCCTGGGAACACCGTCGGCAATAGCGGGAGGCTGGAAAGAAGAAAAATGGCCACCCAGACGGGACCGCAGACAGACGACGATGTGTCCATGCCATAAATACAAACTGTCTTTTCCAGACAGTATGTAAGTCACAGTGTGAGGGGAACAGGCACAGGGCAGAACTCTCGGTAGCCAATACTTCTGTTTGTGTAAGTAGAATGGTTTAAACACACACACACACACACACACACACACACACACACACACACACACAGAGCTTATATGCCACCAGAGAAGAAAGGGTTTGCATTAGGTACTTACACACAATGAGCTGAGCTGGTGAAAATGACACAGTATCTGACTGGATCACTGAAATGTTCCGGCTGTCACAGAACGGACAGAAAGAAATGTCACCTGAAGGTATTGCCCCAGCAAGCCCTGAGTACCTAAAATGGACAGCAATGGGCTCTTGTACTACACCAGACTGCACATCTGCGGAGAAATTTAGAATGGTGTCAGCAATGGGTGAGTTGTAGGGGGAGAGGAGTGAGTTTGAAATATTTTTCATGCCCAAGTGTGTTGGCTGCTTTTGCTAAAAGGCACGCAAGAACACGCATGTCCACACGTGTGGTTCCCACCTGCCCTATGCCCACACGTGCGGTTCCCGCCCGCCCTATGCCAACCAACCTACTACAGATACCATCTTCAAGCGTAACATGGTCCAACTGGGTTATGCGCTTTGCTAACATTGAATCATCTAAAAAAGGATAATTTGGCAAACCAGGGTCATAAATTTCCTTCATTTTCAACTGTGCGAAGCGTGTCAGCAAGTGAATCCAATCTGCCCGGAGGGCACCACGCAGAGAACAAAACCAGTTAGGTTTTGAAACTATGCTTCATCATCTATGAGATGTTAACACGGAATGTGGATTTCTCATACAATCACAAGATGCATTAGAGATTCCTTTCTCCAGATCAGGAAGGGGACACTGGCAACGTGTCTTGCTCACAGAGTCCTTCTAAATTTAACATGTTTGAGATAAGCAGGAGATAATTCCACTTCAGTGATTTTTACTATAATTCTTTAAGGTTTTAAGTCTTAAATGAAGTCTCAACCAAGATTTCAATTTAAATTCTTTTTTAAAATTTTTTAATGTTTTATTTATTTTTGAGAGACACACACACAGAGAGAGAGAGAGAGAGAGACAGAGCACGAGTGGGGGAGGAGCAGAGAGAGAGGGAGACACAGAATCCAAAGCAGCTCCAGGCTCCGAGCTGTCAGCACAGAGCCCAACGCAGGGCTCGAACCCATGAACCGTGAGATCTTGACCTGAGCCGAAATCAAGACGCTTAACTGACTGAGCCACCCGGGCGCCCCTCGATTTACATTCTTTATAGAATGTCACCACTCACAACTAGTCACCTGTGTGAAATCACAAGGGTCTTCGTTCTGTGCAACCCAAGCCTGGAAATATCCGGTCCTCACTCTGACAGAGCTGAGAACGCATCCCTAACACTGCACAGAAATGGTGCTTGCACAATACTCCCAGCCCTGCTTTGTAATTAGCAAAAGTGCAATGGTCAAATCATAACATCGACTTTCGTTAACAAATGCTTAATTTTCTCTCCTTAGCATATTAGGTCTCCTGTCAAAAGGAATTAATAAACAAATTAATAAATAAAAAATTATTAATTCCTGTTCTTCAAAGGAATTAATAAACAACTGGAGTTTGGCAACCCCACTCTTGTCCTCTCTACTTCTGTACCCCAAAGGCCCTCCCTTCCACACACACACACACACGCTTGCACATCATCTGTCTCATGCACACCAGACCCCGTGCACACAAGGATATACGTCCCCCAAACTGGCTTCTGTCTGGCCCCCAAGGGGGGGTTCTGCCTGGACAGGGCCCCCGCCTGGACCCCAGGTGTGAGCTTTCCTCAAACCCCCCCACCCGGTTCCTCCCTCTTGACTTCTGGTTTGTAAGCCTTCCTATTTGGGGCCCTCAACTTGGTACTCTACCTCTTAAAAGTTTGTCCAGGGGCGCCTGGGTGGTTCAGTCGGTTGACTGTCCAACGCTTGATGTCGGCTCAGGCCATGACCTCACAGCTCTGAGTTGGAATCCTATGTTGGGCTCTGCGCTGACAGCTTGGGATTCTCTCTCCCTCTCTCTGCTCCTCCCCTGCTCACTCTCTCTCTCTTGAAATAAATTTACAATATTGAAAACAAGAGTTTGTCCAAACAGGTGAGATTTGAACATTGAATGAATGTTTGGTGATAATGAAGGAGGTAGAATTTGAGGTATGACGCTAATGTTGTAGTTTTGGCAAAGGAGGGGTCCTCGTCTTTTCCAGACACATACTAAATGCATTAACAATGAAACGATCTGCTCCTGGGATTTCCTTCAGAATGATCTGGGGGCTGTGGGTGGAATCAACATGAAACATCGGGTCGAAAGCTTTCAGAGCTAGACGGTGGGTACACAGGGATCCACAGCACCCCTACCTCCTTAATGAGCAAATCAGCATAAAAATGTCCCTCCAGTTTACAAGTAGAATGGCAGCGTCCTGATGTGAAATGTCCCTCTTCCTCATCAATGGCCAGACTCACTAAGGGAACCTGCCCCAATGGGTCCCCTCAGCTGCCCTGAGTGTGTGTGTGTGTGTGTGTGTGTGTGTGTGTGTGTGTGAGAGGGGGATCCTTCCTCCCCGTCCCTCTCTGGACAAAGCCCCACAGAGCTGGAGACAGAGAAGGAGGACTCAGGGAGCATCTGGCTGTCCCCTGCTTCAGTCTCTCCCGGCCCTAGTCCCGTTGTCACATTTGGTCACAGCTGGCTGGTGACCTCCGGGACCCCTCCGCTCTCCAGCTCCTGGCCGGGACCAGCCTCCTACACCCTATGCACCAGCATCTCACGGTGAGCACCCCCTCTGGCAGTGAGCCCCCCAGGTGACATATGGCCTGGTAATTCCAGGCTGGCCCCCTTCTTTTTTCCTGATTTTTAAACATTTATTCATTTTTGAGAGACAGAGAGACAGCGCGAATGGGGGAGGGGCAGAGAGAGAGGGAGACAGAATCCGCAGCAGGTTCCAGGCTCCGAGCTGTCAGCACAGAGCCCGATGCTGGGCTCGATCCCACAAATCGTGAGACCACGACCTGAGCCAAAATCAAGAGTTGGATGCTCAACCAACTGAGCCACCCAGGTGCCCCTGGAGTGTCTGTAGGAACCACGTAGGGTGACGGGAAACTCTCCCATGTGGACTTTGCACCAACAACAGGGCCCTTCCTTATGTTGCAACCTGGTCATGTCTGCTGCGCTGCCCGTCATGGACCCGTGCGCCATCCAGTGGTTCTCAATCTGTGTTCCTGCTGCCACCCCACAGCGCGGGGGCCCATGCCGAGCACAGCTTATTCCTCACCTTCCCTGCACAGAACGGGAATCGTGGGTCTGCATGGGTCACCGGACAAGGTGGCATTCGGCATCCCCGAGCCGCCCTGGAGACCTCCAAGTCAGTAACACGTTCGGAGAGACTTTGGTCACTTTTCTCCCGATTCTAACTGGGTAGAGTCATCATCGCTTGCCTGGAAGTTCGTAAACCCCAGCACAGCCCTCCACTTTTCGGGGTCTCAATACACAGGGCCCTCGATGAGTCAGTGATCCCTGCAAAAATATCCCTCATGGGCTGTCACGGACAAAAGATCTGCAGTTCAGTAGAATTTTTTTGGAGTGTGGGCTGTTCACGCACTCCTACTGCTTAGTGAGAAGTGATTATAAGCTGAAACCACGCTCTGCTAGAGTTTGTTAAGCACTGAGTGAGCAGACTTCCCACCGACACGCGGCCAAGTCACAGAATCGCCACCGAGCGAGTGTCACGTATTAAGCCGAGTCTCTTGCACTTTCCAGAGAAGATGCTTTATGGCCGGTGCGTCTCCCCAGCATCTGATCGCTTCCAGCATCTGCCCTTCTTGATTTTTACTGTCGAATATACAGAACGCATGTGGTTTATCTTGAGCGTCCTTTGTCTCGTGGACAGTGGCTTGGTTGGTCCCAGACAGTGTGGGCATGGTTGTACAGTGTTTGTCTTCTGAAAAGATCTGAGGACGTGTGGGCATTTTAGTTCAAATATGCGTCATCTCTGGATGTTAAGAAAACGGACACAGAACTCCCTCACCCATCGCATTTTGCAATTTTTCTTCACGGCTGATGTGCTGCCTGAGACTATGTGCTACTGAAAGAATCTGGCAGAGGTTGCTAGAAGATTTGCAATAACTTTGTCACTACAACCTTAACGATATTACTTTCAATTTTGTGTGAGCTTAATAAAAACATACATGAAATATATTAGATAAAGAGTTAAAAGCCTCAGAGAAATTGAAAACCAAAGGAAACCACATATGGCTAAGATTAGAAATGGCATTGGAAACTGGCCTCACTGTCGGGGCCAAAAAGACCTGAGTGTTGGGAGCAGGCTGTACTGGGGGCTGATAGCGAGGCACCTCCTGCAGGGGCTTCAGGCAGCTCAGCATGGCCCCGGCCGCCTGCAAAGAGGTGCACACCTTGCAAAAGCAAGTGACACTTGGCCAGGAGGCAGCGGGTGCCGTCTGCAGGAATCAGGGCTTTGTTCTGGGTTTTGTGGTCTGTGACCTGGAGTCTGTGGTCTGTGTTTGGTGTTCTGTTGTCTGTGATCTGTGGTCTGTGGTCATTGGTCTGTAATCTAAGGTCTGTGATCTGTGTTTTGTGGTCTGTGGTCTGTAATCTATGGTCTATGGTCTGTGGTCTGTGATCTGTGTTCTGTGGTCTGTGGTCTGTAATCTATGGTCTATGGTCTGTGATCTGTGATCTGTGGTCTGCAGTCTGTGGTCTGTGGTCTGCAGTCTGTGGTCTGTGGTCAGTGATCTGTGGTCTGTGGTTTATGGTCTGTGGTTTGCAGTCTGTGGTCTGTGGCCTGTGATCTGTGGTCTATGATTTATGGTCTGTGGTCTGTAATCTATGGTCTATGGTCTGTGATCTGTGATCTGTGGTCTGTGGTTTATGGTCTGTGGTCTGTGATCTGTGGTCTGTGGTCTGTGGTTTATGGTCTGTGATCTGTGGTATGCAGTCTGTGGTCTGTGGTCTGTGGTTTATGGTCCGTGGTCTGTGATCTGTGGTCTGTGGTCTGTAATCTATGGTCTATGGTCTGTGATCTGTGGTCTGTGGTTTATGGTCTGTGGTCTGTAATCTATGGTCTATGGTCTGTGGTCTGTGATCTGTGGTCTGTGGTTTATTGTCTGTGGTCTGTAATCTATGGTCTATGGTCTGTGATCTGTGGTCTGTGGTTTATGGTCTGTGGTCTGTGATCTGTGGTCTGTGGTTTATGGTCTGTGGTCTGTGATCTGTGGTCTGCAGTCTGTGGTCTGTGATCTGTGGTCTGTGGTCTGTAATCTATGGTCTATGGTCTGTGATCTGTGATCTGTGATCTGTGGTCTGTGGTTTATGGTCTGTGGTCTGTAATCGATGGTCTATGGTGTGTGGTCTGTGATCTGTGATCTGTGATCTGTGGTCTGTGGTCTGTGATCTGTGGTCTGCAGTCTGTGGTCTATGGTCTGTGATCTGTGGTCTGTGGTTTATGGTCTGTGGTCTGTGATCTGTGGTCTGCGGTCTGTGGTCTGTGGTCTGTGATCCGTGGTCTGCAGTCTGTGGCCTGTGGCCTGTGATCTGTGGTCTGTGGTCTGAAGAGCAATAGGTGACCCTCCTGCCAGTACTTCCGGCATGATCCAGCACTGCCCAGAGGGCCCGTGGCAGCCACAATCGCAGGTGCACTCTCTGGGTGCCGTGCACGCTCTGTGTGGGTGTGGCCTGAGGGGTCCTTCCCAGGAGGGGGACAGTGTGCGGAGGACCTAACCCTGAGGCAGCGGGGCTGCAGGGGCGCAGATCACAGTCTCCCGTGCTTGATGCAACCTGCGCACGTCCGGGGAGACGCGGGAGCCGGGAGGACGGGGCCGCCAGCGTCCTCACGTCGTCCAGGGTGATGACGAACTGGGAGGACAGTGTGGCCAGGACGGAGGACGGGAGCTGCCCGGCACTGGTCGGTGGCGACGTCCACAGTTTCCCCGCAGGCACCGCCTGAGAGCAGACCTTGCCGGTGGGTCCGAAGCTGGCAGCAGGCAGGGCAGGGGAGATGCCCAGCTGGGAACTGCGTGAGGCCCTGAGTTTTTCATTTGAATTTGCTTCCAAAATTTAGGGATCATGCCATGCCACCGTGTGTCTCCACGCTTCCCTTGAGGATTCGTGAGATGTGGCCGGCCTGTTTGGGGGCCTGCCAAGCACCCCTCTCGTGGGGCCACGGCACGTGCGGGGAGCCGGGCCCCCATCCTGGGCGCTGACCTGTGTCCACCGGCCTGCCGCTCCCGCTCCTGGTGCCGCAGGCCCATGGGGCTCCTGCAGCTCAAAGCTGTTGCTCCGGGTTGACCTTCGCCCTCCCGGCCCCTGTGCACCGGCCGGCACCCTCACCCTGGTCCCCAGGCTGTGGCCTTGCTGATGTCTGGCGGTGCCTTCCCACGGGCTGGCCCCGCTATCTGGGCTCGCACTGGCCCCGGGGAGCAGGGTGGGAGGCTGTGGGCTGCACCCCTGCTGAGGCAGCACTCCTGCCCTCTGCCAGACGCCAGATCACTTGGTCCTTTCCGGAACATTCCAGGAACTCCCCAGTCACTTTACCACTTTCCCTGGGGGAACCTCCCTCCCAGCTCACTCACTCCCCATTTGTTCTCTCTTACCTGGGATCTCGAGGTCCGGGAGAAGCGAGACCTCCTTCCCTTCGCCTGACTCATCCCTACACGCACGCGGTGCTCAGCGAGCACCGGGCCCTGCCTCCTGTTGGGCTGTGATGGGGCCCTAGCTGAGCCATCAGAAGCTTGCTAAAGATGGGGGTTTCTCCCCTCTGGTCTGTGAGGCACTGGAGCGAATAGAGCTTTCTACCTCGACCGGATGGAGACGCTTTTCGTTAGGGACCACTGCCTGCTGTCCTGAATTCTGTCACAGAGAAAAATATTTTCCTCCATCGTCAGTGGCTCTTGGTGTTCGTCACGTACCTGTAAACAACCAAAGCTGTTTGATGCTCAAGCTGGTCTCAGTTGTGTCCCCCCAAATGTTTACGTTAAAGCTCTGACCCTCAGCACCTCGGAATACAACTCCATGTGGAGAGAGGGCCTTCACAGAGACCTTCAGGTTAAAAGAGGCCGTTAAGGTGGACCCTCATCCCATCTGAAGGGCATCCTTACAAGAGGAGATCAGGGGGCGCCTGGGGGGCTCAGCCGGTTGAGTGTCCAACTCTTGATTTCAGCTCAGGTCATGATCTCATGGTTCGTGGGATCGAGCCCCACTTCGGGCTCCGCACTGACCCCGTGGAGCCTGCTTGGGATTCTCTGTCTCTCTTTCTCTCTGCTCCTCCCCTGTGCACCCTCCTCTTTCTCTCTGAAAATAAATAAATAAATGCTTAAAAAAAAAAAAAAAGAGGAGATCAGGACACAGACAGGCACAGAGGGACGGCCCTGGCAGGACGCGGGGAGAAGGCACGTCCAGGAGCGGCCACGCCTGTATCACAGCCTTCCAGCCTCCGGGATGTGAAGAGTGATGTGTGCTGCTTTGGTATAGTAGCCCTCACAAATAATACAGGTGCTGTAAATTCTAGAGATTCCAGCATTTCCATTTTGTACATTTCTGGCCTCCCAACTTGTTTCTCTTTCCAGCCTTCTGCTGAGATCTTTTAGGATTCCCCAGGAACGGGCCTCGTTCGGACACCTCTGCTGGCCACATAAACATTATGTTCTAGACTTCAGGAAATGTTTAATTCCATGCACCCACGCATCGTGCAGCTAAGCAGCAAGTGCAAAAGCCCCCGTCACCTGCCCACGTCTGCAAAGCGAAGCCGTGTGATTGGCAGAGTGTGTTCCCTGAGGCCGGTGCTGGGGTCACGGCTGACCACATGCACTTTCAGTGGCTGAGGAAGTGCACCTGAGACTTCTGGGCACAGTACTTCCGAGGCTCCCGAGGGTGGGTTGCCAACAGGCGGCAACGGCCAGGGGGCTGCCAAGTCCAAAGTCCGGCCAGCTTTGGCCGAACCAGCGGGTTCTCGGGGTCCACTTTGCTGCACCCCCTGCCTGGGGGACCCTCCAGAAGCCAGCACCGCCACACAGGCCCAGATGGCCCGCCGCGGTTGCGGACAGCGGGACTAAGTAGGGAAGGAGGGAGGGAAGTCCATTTTCAGAGTGCATTCAGCTACAAGGAAGGATTGTTATTATTTTTTTAAGTAGATTTTGTGGAGAGAGAGAGAAAGACACACGGAGTTCTGACCACGCACGGAGGGCATTTGGTCTGCGACTGTAACGTGGCCTCACGGAACGACTCGCGGTCAGTTAGCAGAGAGAAAACAGACCAGAGAGGGAGTTCGAGCTGGATCGAGTCACACAGCCACACGGTGAAGGCGGAAAGCAAGCGCTGTGTGAGGGGAGGGGTGGCCCCCAGATGAGAACAAGATAAGGCACACGTGAAAATGGTTACTTTTTATGACTCATGAGTTCAGAGAAAATACAGATGTTTGTGTGCCTTCTGCCTTCGGCACTTCCTAACCGCCTGGGATTCATCAAGGTTTCAAGCTGGCCCGGGAGCCTGTGGGCATTTGTCTTAACCGCTTACGCACAAGGATTCCGTTTCTGCCGTAGGTGTTCTCTGGGGGCTCCCGCAGTTCTAGAAGTGTCCATGTGAACAATCACTTCAGGTCTTATCTGTTGGTTTTTTTTTTTTCATTTTATGAAAATGGCCTGTGGTTTTCCAGGTGTCGGGGGCGAGAGGGCTCCCACACGCTCCAGCCGGGCTTTGCGGCCGGCCCTGCGGTTGGAATGCGTCCAGAAGCCACTCCTCCCGGCACCTGTCATTGCCCCTGGCTCTGCCGTCTGTGGGGGAACCACGAGGGCTGTCGCTCTGGGGAAGCGGTGGGTGGGATATCCTAGAGGAGCCCCGGGGCCCGTGAAGGGCTCTCCTCCTCGACCCCTGGGGCCTCCCCTGCGCAAATCTGCGTGGCCCTGTCGCTGCTGCAAAGTGGGGACAAAACCCACTCAAGGAACCGAGTTACCAGCAGGAACTGCACCAAAGGGAGGCAGCCGGGTCACCTCCTAACGGAGCCGGGAGGCCAGCGTGTTCCCCGGCACCCAGCCCAGAAGCCTCGTCTGGATGCATCTCCGGAGGCCAGCTCGGGGGAAAGGCCTCACCCTGTGGTGGCCCTAATTGGCCCTTCTGCAAGTCCTTGTGACCTCAACTGCTTAACCTCCGTGTCTCTGTGCTTTTAGAGAACCGTGGACCGGGGCGCCTGGATGGCTCAGTGATTCTTGATTTCTGCAAAGATTATGATCTCAAGGTTGTGAGATCAAGCCCCGAGTAGGGTTCTGGGCTGACGGCATGGACCCTGCTTGGGATTCTCTTTCTCCCTCTCTCTGTCCCTCTTCTGCTTGTGTGCTCTCCCTCTTTCAAAATAAATAAACAAACATTAAAAAAAAAAAAAGGAGGGGCACCTGGGTGGTTCAGTCGGTTAAGCGTCCGACTTCGGCTCAGGTTATAAACTCACGGTTTGTGGGTTCGAGCCCTGCGTCGGGCTCTGTGCCGACAGTTCAGAGCCTGGAGCCTGCTTTGGATTCTGTGTCTCCCTCTCTCTCTGCTCCTCCCCCGCTTGCACTCTCTCTCTCAAAAATAAATAAACTTAAAGTTTTTAAAAAAAGGAAAGAAGAACCATGAACCATCAATTTTGCTAGTGGCACAGCTAGGCTGTGTTTATCCTTTGTGTCTGGTTGGGCAGGTGGGGACTTCTCACATGGGTGAAGGAGAGAGAGAGAGACAGGGAGAAACACACAGACAGAGACAGAGAGTGCCCAGAGGGGCCTGTAGGGCTGGGGCCTCCTCTAACTGACCCCTGACTCCTCCCCGTGGGACCTTTACAAAGGCCACCTGGGGCCTTGGGGAGGGGCCCCGCTGGGGGGGGGTTGTGGAGCAGAGAACACCACTGAACAGGTCACAGTGAACGTGGCCACAGTCAGACCTCTGGCCACAAGCTCCGCATGTCCCTCCCAGGTGCCCCCAGGCCCCCCTACAGGCTGAATCAGATGCGGTTCATCTGTCCCTCCTTCACAGGACTCACAGACGTGGGCCCACCACAGGACGACCACTGTAGGCTGTTGTGCTGAGCAGGGGAGAAGCAGGACAGGGCAAAAGGCCTCAGACCTGCCGGCTGGGCCCCGTCCTGCTCCCCGGGACGCTTCTTCCCGGCTCCTTCTGCAGCTCCTGGGCTCTGACCCCTCCTTTCTCTGTAAGGAACGACTGGTCTCTGGACCCATTTTCTCAGCCTGCTTCCTGCTGGGTGACAAATTAGCACACACCAGTGGCTTTAAAAGCACAGCTATAGTCTCATGGTCTCCCAGGTGCAGAGTGGCCACAGGCTCGGGTCTGAGCCTCCGGAGCCACCATCCAGCTGGGAGCAGGTCCTCACCGACCTCGCTCACCTCCCACAGGACTCAAGTCCACGTTTGCCCGATAGCTCTGCATTCTGGAGGCTGCCTGTGCGCAGGTCCTGGGCCCGGCCACCCCCAGTGGGCAGCTCGCAGAGCCGACGGACGTCACGGGGTCCCCTCTGCTCCTGGCTGAGGCGAACGTGTCGCTTCGGAAGGGCTCACCTCCTGGGTGACCCCTGTCCCAGGCCCGGCTGAGCGGGGACCCTAAGCACGCCTGCAAAATGCCCGCACAGCGGGGCCTCGGTTTGTGTTTACACAGCAGAGGAAGGGGTGTGTGTGCCCGGGGCCCTGTCCCCACACCGCCCCCCTGGGGGCTTCGTGTCGTTGTCCACCACCTCTGTGCCTTTCAGTTCCAGCCAGTGGTGTTACGGTGGAACGAATCTAAAGCCCCATGGCCCTCCCTGTGAGGTTGGGGGACACTGAGGTCAGCAAACGCCCCAGCCACGAGCCTCTCTCTCTGTCTGTGTCCCCGTTTCTGTGTGACCTCTGCACAACCCTGCGCTCCACACAGCCGCCCCCACACAAGACTTCCGTTGTGACCCGAGGCTCTCCGTCTGTGTCCCAGGGACACCTGTCCGTCTTACGTTTCCTTCCGGACTTCCGACCTCTCTCACCTTCCCTGCAGACAACAGTTCATTCAGCTTTCTTACTTATTCAATTTCTGCTTTCATTTGATTATTCATCTCCCTTCATTTGTGTTCCCAAGTCGAAGTTTGTACCAGGTTTACTTGGCCTTTGGGGCCAGCTGTTTTTTTCTTTTGTCCTTTTCAACGTTACTAATGATGTTTATAAATACAGATTCTTTCCTTCTTGAAGCTTATTTTTATTTTTATTTTTATTTTTATTGTATTATTTTTATTTTACAGAATGGGGGGGGGGAAGAGAGAGAGACAGACAGACAGACAGACAGGGAGAGAGAGTCCCAAGCAGGCTCTATCCTCAGTGTGAAGCCTGACTCAGGGCTTGATCTCATGACCCTGGGATCACGACCTGAGCCGAAATCAAGAGTTGGACGTTCAACCAACTGAGCCACCCAGACGCCCCTGACGCTTATTCTCAGCATAGATATATAACAACCGTCTCAGGTCTCTCTACTGAAGTATGTTTATGTTTGTGTTAAATACTTATTAACCTATTATTACATAACTTTCCACAAAATTTTGTTTTTCTGTTTGTTTGCTGAGGGTTTTTTTTTTTCCTGTTTAATATTCTCTTTTTTTTGGTGAGTTTTGATTTTTCTCTTTTTATTTGGACATAGGAAATTAGATGGAGAAGATCATTTGAGCAAACTTCCATAGGACGATGGGGATAGCTGATTGTGTGCGAGGGACCCCAGCCTCTGCTAACAGGATTGCTGCTTCTGGTGTGGGCAGTGGGCATGACTTTCAGGATGCAGTGGGGGGACCACAGGCCTAAGCATGTTTTCTTCAGATTTCTTGGTAACATGTCCTCAGGGCTGTAAAAGCCCCCCATCCCCTCTGTGAGGTCATCGCTGGTATCCAAAGCTTTCTAGGTCACACCTGAGACTCATGCACCAGAAGAATGGCAATCGGAGGGGTGGGGGGACAGGGTCCATTCTGGACACTTCACCTGGTCACCCAATCAGTTACTCTTCAGATCTCCTATTTCCTCCGACTCTGCCAGCCCTGAGACATCACATGGCAATATGGCAGAGCCCGGGTGCCATCGCTGAAGATTCCTCCCGTAACAGGGTACAAAAGAAACCCCCAAAATGTGGTCAATTTCCTCCACGTTTGTGGAAGTCGGTTCTATGTGGACAGGGACACTCCTCTCTCTTTCCTTTGTCATGTACACACGGCCTGGCTGATGTACTCACTAAGTCTAGGTTAAACAAGTGAGTGAGTGTAAGAGTGAATGAACACATCTCTGGAGTTCTTGAACTTGATACGTCATGGGTTCAAATAGGACCCTTAATTAACAGTGATCAGACCCACGTAATGAAACGATGGTTGCCTACATTTGACTATTGAATTCTTTCTCATTTTGATTCATAGAAAGTGATGAATATTTTATTGCAGGGCTTAAATATTATGTACGAATTGCCTTCTCAGCGATGGCTTCTGAGCATCCCCGGAAATGCCCCTGTTCTGGAGTAGACGGGGATCCCTTCTGAGCCTGCTCGTCGGGGTCTGCTGAGCTGACCCTGACTGTGCTTTTCTCAGACCCGGGACATTTTGTGTGGTCTCCATCACTTCCTCCGGCTACTTAGAGTGATCAGGTCTCTATAGTCCTAGACCAGAAAGTTCTCATCCTTTAGTACAATCAGCAAATTAATTGACACCCGTTCCTTAGCACTGAACGCTGGCCGTCCACCTGCTCCTGTCTGGTCTGTGTGCGTGTGCCCACTCAGCATTCAGGAAGAGCCTGAAGGGCCTGAGGTGAGTTTCCCTACGTTGAATAGCCTCTTGCTCAGCCTGCAAGACACACGTGGCTATGCATCTCAAGACCCCAACTTTTTGGTCCTTCGATCCATTTCACGTGGGCTACCGTGGGCCCATGGGAGACCCTGCCTGGAGACCCTGGGGATTTAAAGGGAGTGTGTTTTAGATTCGGCTAGCATGGAGATCACCAAGAGAGAGCGCACTGGAAGGAGAGAGAGTACAGGGGGTCAAGCGGACAGTCTGGGGACAACACTGGGTTTCACGTGGGCTGTGAAAGGTGGCCCGGGTGTGGCCACGTAGACGCTGGGGAGCCAACACGGCCTGGTTTTGAAACATTTGCATGGAGGCTGGTAATTCAGCTTCGCCCTAGAAGATAAAGTGGGGCTCATCCCCTCCTGTGCCCACACAACTGGGAGCAGGCATTGCCATTGTCCGCTTACATCTTTGCAAGCTCCCTTTACCTGGTTCCCTTCGCTTGTCTTCATAAATTCCCTCATCTGTAGATGTTGCTATTCTTATTGTGCAATATCTTTACGTTATTGTCATTTATCTATAGTTACGTCATTTACTTCACTTTCCTATTTCCTTCACGTGAAGGTGTTTACGCTGGATTCAATAGCCGGTCTCCTGGAGTATGATTTCGTCCTTCCCACGTTAAAGGACTGCTCAATGCCTAGGAGTCAAACCGGGCTATATTTACATGATTGAAAATGATTCACTCAAGCCCTCTTCCCTCTGCTTGGTCACTATTGTGTAAGCATCAACGGGGAACTCTTATTCTGACTTTGTATTAATGTAGAATTTATGCTTGGGAATACGAGAGTGGTTCCAGGGGGTTTGACATGTGTTGCAATGGTCTGTTTCCTTCCAGTATACTTATCTCTGAACCCGTCATTTTATTGGCTCCGTGGTTATAAATGTGTTCAGGAAGTGCTTTCTGAAACAATAAAAGTCTCTCTGCTCCATTGTCAAAAAATTCCCTGCATTCATGCCTACATTTTATTCTGGCAGCACTTGGGGTGGCGGAGGGGGCAGCAGGGGGAGGAGAAGAAAGGAACCTTTGTGGACCAGGCTTCCACACCGAAACCTGAAATCTCACAATCAAAACAATGAGGCTAATCTGAGAACTCTTCCTTTTCATGAACACTTAGGAATGCTGTTTTCTGCAAGAGTAAAAAAATGATCATCAAATTAAGAAAGAATAGCATAGCAACGGCCCTGTCCTCATGGTTTACAATGGACTTCCAGCCCTTTCCTTCTTGGGTCCACCATGAATGGGAACACGTGGCCTCAGTTTACTGGGGAGGAGGGCTTGGGGAGAGAGTTTGTGAGAGGCCAGGTGACTGGTACCAGGTCTCAGCCATTAAAATAGGACAAGTGACCGAACCCAGGCTGTCCCACTGCTCCCCAACTGAGAGACCACTTTTCAGCTTCAAAACCAAGCAAACACAAGCCAAATAAACAAGACTCCTCTTTCCTATCTCTGGATTCAGATGACAGTTGCATTTTGCCCCAAAATATTGAGCAATTGCAAATGGCTTTTCCCCCCCCTCCACACTGGAGACGAACCACAAGTTATTATAACAAAACTCGCCAAAGTATTTCATCAACTCCTGGCGTCTCCTTATATCTTGATATGCTTATCCAGCATGACTGATGGCTGGGTTCTTAATAAGTAGGCTAGTTAAGCAGAGAAGTTAATGACAGAAGGTTTTTCGTTGGCTCCAGGGCTCGGCACGCACAGACAGGACCCTGCACGAATTCCCCCAGCGTCGACGATAGGATGCTTCTGGTCTGCCAGCATCAGGCAACTGCATTAATTAAAAACACATTGTATGTTATCACAAAAGATTGATTTTTCTAGGAAGAATTACCCTTTGGCATTTATGATGAGCATGAAGAAAAACAGATAGTAAGATTACAGACATAACTGTGCTTAATTTAGGACGGCAAATGTTTAAGATCAGGATTAAGGCTTCAGGAGAGAGCGCCACAGCAATGGCTCTGCAGAGGAAATATTTAGGGCTGTTGTTTTTGTTTGTTTAGGCTGACTCTGGAAGGCGGACGTTTACTCAGCCACACTGGGTATCTGTGATGTAACGCGATAGCACCCAAATGTCTGAAAAACACAGTTGAGTGCTTCACCCTTATGTGCTTAAACCAAACACGAAATGCGAAATAAACAATAAAGGGACAAATAAAAAGTTTGCAAAGCTGGCAGAGGCTGAGAAAAAAAGTTAGGAAAACGAAGCTCTCACTTTGAAAGAGATTCCTGGTAATTCCAGTGGCAAGAGCAGGGTTCTGAGGCCGTTGGGCTTTTAAAGCAACGCACGATGCAGGGGCATACTTTACAGGCCCGATGCAGGAGTGCAAACCCCCACGAGAGCCCATTGCCGTGAGCGTCCAGCCCCTTGTGGATAGTCCCAATATGCCACCACACAGGTCTGTAGACCCTGCTTCAATTCTGTCCCCACCGCAGTCTTTTGCAAAAGCTGTGTCCAGACAGGGAGAGTTCCAACCAACGGACTGTCCTCCTGACCTTGACTCCAGGCTGTGACACATCAAACCGTTGCTCGGGAGGGCGTCTACCGCCTCCCACCCATGGTTGGTTCCTCCACACCAAGCACCCGCCGCGCATTGTTTAAAATATTTCCCAGACTCCTTTGGCATCTGGGGTCTCCTCTTAACATCTGGCGCTTTGCCGGGGACCCGAAACCAAGCACAGTGACCCAACAGCGAGCAAGACAGAACACCCTGTCCTTGGGGATCTACCGCATACTTACATTTAACCCGCTGACAATCAGTTTGGATGTGGATCCAGATACTTTCACGGGTATTTCCATTCAACAAAAGCAGAAGGTGATTGTCCTGAAATTTGCTTGGCTTGTTCCGGCACAACATGGGAAGGTCCGGCCAGATACGCGCACTGCTCCTGGGCTGGTGCTGTGGACCAAGTTCCTTCTTCGTGACCAAGCCAGATCTGTGCGCCTTACATGGCAGGTAACTCCGCAGCCTTCTGTCCCGGCTCCGAGGACACTTCTGTGCAAAGGCCACATCCCACGAGGCTGTGCCTGCAAGATACGCCACATGACCTCACGTCGGGCTCCATGCTGACAGCTCAGAGGCTGGAGCCTGCTTCCGATCCTGTGCCTCCCTCTCTCTTTGCCCCTTCCCCCTCGCGCTCTGTCTCTGTCTGTCTCTCAAGACTCAATGAACATTACACTGACTTGCACATATTAATTTGCTTACTCCTTCCAAAATATCTGTGAGTTAGATGTTATGATTTCTTCTGTTTCACAAATACAGAAACACAGAGGAATCGAGCATCATGCCTACAGCCCCAAGTCTACTCAGTGACATAGAAGATAGGAACTTAGAGACTGGCTTCAAAGTCCGTGATTTTAACCACTGTGAGCCAATGTCCTATGTTTCAGCAGGATACACTTGGTAGGTCTATTGAACAGGTATGTGCAGGCCATCTATCTCTAAGCACATTCCTAGCAAGAGGACTCATAGGAGAGATCCAAGAATGTGGAAGGATTTAGTTAGAGGCGACATGTCAAGCATGAAAGTAGGTGAGGCCAACTGGGAAAAGATAGTGGAAGAACAAGGGGGGCCAGAGACCGAGCCTGGAGAATTGCAGTATTCAGAGGTGGAGGAGGAGAGGGGCCAGCTTGGACTGAAAAGGAGTGACCCGGCTGGAAGAAAATAAGAAAATGGCAGCCTAGGATCCAAACGCAAAAGGATTCAAAAAAGAGCCAAATGGCCAACGGTGGGCATGAGAATGACTATGAGTGGAAAATATCATGATTTGTGAGGATCTGGAACAATCTATGCTGCTTGATTGAAGGAAGTGGACTCTGTTTTCATCCTTTTAAGGATTTATTCATACTTTTTAAGTATCTCGAGTTGTTTAGAAGTTTACGCATGGCTATCCCATTCAATTTTCTGAACATTGGTGAACTTTCAAAGTATGTAAGATATTTAAATGTATCAAATTTGCACTGAGGAAATACAAATTGAGTTAAGTGATTTTACTTTATCAAGTGTTTTAGTAGCATATGAAATTTTATTCCTGGTCTTCTGCTTCTAGTAATTGGAGACTTGGTAATTTGGATCAGCCCTCCCACCATGATCATTGGCAAAGCTGCATGACAAAAAGGAAAAATCTGAATGTCTCTGAGACTCTGATGTGGCAGAGATGAATTATGTGGCCAAATGCTGGGGGAAGCCAGAAGCCCCAAGAAGGGGCAGTGATACTCAGGGCCTCACTTCCACTCAGAATATTGACTGGTTCTGAAAGGGATCTGAGAGACTGAGAAGCTGAGGACAGCATGTGAAAGACTCCAGAGGCCATGCAGGCAAAATGGGGAATTCATGACCTATGTAGGGAGCAGTAGCCTTCGGTGGAGACCCCAGATGACTGAACCTGATGTGTGAGGGCCAGCTAGCCCCGGATAAGGCTCACAAGGACCAGCTTCAAATATTCTTCATCCCTGGATTTGGTTTTAAGGTGATTCAACATTGTTTGTGCCCCTATCCATGTGCCAGATGCAAATATCAACTTTCTCTAAATGAATAAACCATTACCCCTGAGTCTGAATTATTTTATAGCTTTTTATATTCAATAATGATTTAGGTCACAAAAAAATGACAAGATAAATGAAGAGACAAGACTATTAACAACTAGCAGAGAAAAAAACAAAACCAGAACCAAAGGCTTTCCAGAGATGGAGTTATAGGTCATATGACCTATGACTTATGTCATAAGGTCATGGAATTATATAAAGAACTTTATCCCAATTGGGACACCTGGGTGGCTCAGTTGGTTGAGCATCCAGCTCTTGATTTCAGCTCAGGTCATGATCCCAGGATCGTGGGACTGAGCCCCATGTCAGGCTCTGTGGTGACTGTGGAGCCTGCTTGAGATTCTCTCTCTCCCTCTCTCTCTGCCCTCCCCCACTAGTATGCACTCTCTTGCTCTCTCTCTCTCTCTCTGAAATAAAAAAGAACTTATTCCCCCCCCAATAGAAAATCAGAGTAATCTTTTAAGTTTGATAGAAATAGACTTATAGTAGAAATCAGCCTGGCCAAAAAAAAAAAAAAAAAAAAAAAAAAAAAAAAAAAAATTCTGGTAGAAATGTTTTTAAATATTTGAGGAATAAATATTTTTAATTCTACTTAAACTTTTCCAGAAAATAGATAAAAAAGGGACTCATTCCCTGTTCTTCCTTTTATTTTTTTTAGCTTTATCCTTATTATAAAAAGCTGACTACACCAATAAGAGACAGGGAAATCATGTCTAATTTCACTTTGATGCAAAAATTACGAAAAAACCTTAATGAACCAACCTTGCAATAAATAAAAAAGGATAATGCATCGTGATGAAGTCAGTTTTATTCTAATAGTTAGATTTTTTTAATATTTGAAAATAGTATAATTCATGATAACAACATAAAAAGTAAAGAGTATGTGATCATTTGGATAGACACAGGAAGAATATATTATGGAATTCAACTTTATGATAAAGCCTCTTAGTAAACTAGGAATAAAAGGTAACACATAATTCTAATGAGTGTCCAAAGTGAAGAAACAAAAACTGAAACCAAATATGAATTTCAAGGTAAACGATTGAGAATTGTGTTTTCACATACTTTCAGAGTAAATTAAAATTCAAAATAATTCAGTACAATGTACTTTCAGTTTTACCGTATATGTTTTTAAATGTTTGTTTATTTATTTTGGGGGGGGTGCAGAGAGAGAGGGAAAGAGAGAAAATCCCAAGTAAGCTCTGTGCTGTCAGTATGGAACCCAATGCAGGGCTCAAACTCACAAACTGTGAGGCCATGACCTGAGCAAAAACCAAGAGTCGGACACTTAATCGACTGAGCCACCCAGGTGTCCCTACCGTGTTTTTTTTTAATAGCAGAGAAAATATCCTCACAAATGTTTGATCTTTTTTCCCCCTTTTCTAGCAACTTCTGTGTACACACATATGCACCTACTATATAAGAATATCCACTGTTTACATGAAAACATGAAATTTGTAAAATATGTACAGGTGAAAAAACCTATTTTAATGTTGTCATTCAATTCTCTTCTGTTTCTCAAGCATCATTCGTTCTTCAGACAAAAGTACTATCATTCGGAGGGATAAGCCAAATCCCCTCTCTGAAAAGAATATTAATGATTGCATTCCTATAAATTATACACACAGAACCCTCCAAATTTCTTTTAGGGAAGAGTAGGAGTCCCTTTAACTGATTTTTTTTTTAATGTTTATTTATTTATTGAGAGAGAAAAAGAGAGAGAGGGAGAGAGAGAGAATCCCAAGCAGGCTCCATGCTGTCAGTGCAGAGCCTAATGCAGGGCTCGATTCCAGTAACCTGTGAGATCATGACCTGAGCCAAAATCAAGAGTCAGACACTTAACCGACTGAGCCACCCAGGCACCCCAGATTCTTTTGGATTTGTGTTACAAGTGTTGGAGACGAATGAAAATGGAGCTATTAACAGACCAGAACTTATGTGATGCAACAAAACAGATCTAAGAGGGAAGTTCACAGCAATAAACATCTACATGAAGAAAAAAAGAAAGATCTTGAGTAAACAACCTCATGTTACACCTCAAGGAACCAGAAAAAGAAGAAGAAGCTGAGCCCAAAGTTGCCAGAAAGAAGGAATAACGAAGTTCAAAGAAATGAATGGAAAGAGAAACAATAGAAAATATCAAGGAAACTCAGAGGTGTTTTTTTTTTAAAGATTGACAAAACTTTAGCTAAACTAAGAAGAAAAGAAAGACTCCAATAAAGTCAGAAGTGAGGAGGAGATATTACAACTGGTAAGACAGAAATACCAACAATCATAAGAAAGTCCCATGAACAATATATACCAACAAACTGGACAACTTAGAAGAAATGGATGGATTCTTAACAACGTAGAACCTACCAAGACTGAATCACAGAGACACAGTGGATGGTGGCAGTGACAAGAGGAATAAGGTGTCAGGATGTCATGTGTAACGTGGTGACTATAGACTGTATTGTACAACTGGAATTTGCTAAGAGAATAGAACTTGAACATTCTGACCAAAAAAAGCAAAAAAGGGGAAAACAGGTGAAATGATGAATGGATTCACTTGATGCTGGGAATCTCTTCACAAAGTACATATATGTGAAATTATCAGGCACGTTTTACACTACAGTTTTATTGGTCAATTACACTACCTGGAAGCTGAAAAAAAAATCTCACAACCAGAGAAAGACGTGTCTACAAAGGAACCGCTCTGCCAATTGCAAACTTAGTCACAACCCTATGGTAGATGTGCCGTCATAATTCCCAGTTTCCACTTTGTACTTTCAATGTCATGAAGGAACTAAGAGATGATAACTAGAAATCTCTCCCCGTAGAGATTAACATTTTAAAACAATGGCACCTTTTCAAACACAGCATCATAGCGTTTATCGCCAACAAGCCGTCAGTAAATCAACATCTAAAGGATACACTTTCTGAAGAGCCAGAGAACTACAGCCAGAAGAGAGGACCTGACATGCAAGAAGGAATGTTATTCCATGGCTTGGGGTGACCCCGTAAGACCATAAATAATCCCCTTTATGGATGCTCGGCACACCTCCAGGGCTCGTTAACTAACGCCCCTGAAACACGAACGGGCCAATGTAATACTGCAGCCAGAGCTCAGAAGTCTCCCCGAGTAAGACAACGAATGACTGCTTTGGGCGAAATGCAACATGACCACTCGAAGTGACAAAAAATACATCAGGCACACTTGCTGTTTAGTAGAAAGGCAGCAATACTGCTAAGAGCCACGGTCTGGATATGTGTGTTCTCTTGGAAGGTCAGCAGTGCCTTAAAGGCCACGGGGTGTGAGCGATTAGCCCTCCACAAAGGAATAGAAGGTAGCACGCTTAGGTTCTAAGAACAATTTTGGATGGTACAACTTATATAATATTTTCAAATTCTACAATTGTGATCTTAATAATTCAGAGAAACATAAAATACATTTTCTTCTACCCCAAAGTGGATATTCTTTAAAAAAAATTTTATTTTATTTTACTTTAGAGAGACAGAGCATGAGTTAGGGAGAGGGGCAGAGAGAGAGAGAGAGAGAGAGAGAGAGAATGTCAAGCAGGTTCCACACTCCAGCATGGAGCCCGACACGGAGCTCTATCCTACTACCGTGAGATCACCGCCTGAGCTGAAATCAAGAGTCAGACGCTCAACCTTGGCAATCCTCAAGTGGCTATTCTTAAAGAAGTACAAACATCTACCCATTTTCCTAGAATGGGTAAATTAATGATTGAAATTCACATTTTCAGATTATTTGCATTGGCGATGGGGTAATAATAAAAACCATTTTGGGAACATGTTTCCCTAAGTTATTTGAAATGTTATTAAGATAATAATTTCAGGCAAAGTGTGTTGAGCCTGTCCTGAGCACCAGACACCAAGCCAGCTGGTGGGCACAATAGAGACCACAGCAGGTCCCCCCTGGACATGCTCGTGGTCCAGGGGCAGGCAGAAGTGGGTAGCAGCACCGTGACAGCAGAGCAGGGAGACGCTGGACCGGGAAGCCACAGGCTGAGTTTAGAGGGTCAGCTGCTCCAAAGTTTTCACGCAGATAATCCTGGGCTGAGTCTGAAACGCTTTGCAGATTCCTCTAGGAGCAGGAGGCCGGGAGGAATCTGACAAAGGAGTTTGAGCCCGGCTTGTCAAAGGACATTCATTTAACCAAATTGCGTCTACGCCAGCATGCCTTGTGTACTTTTACAGCGAAATCCAATGAGGCAGGGTCACTCTGTCTGCTTTCCAAACCAGGAGCCACATAACACGTGGACCTGGCTGTGGTCAGCACAGGGTACACAGCATGGGCCAGCTGCTCCTTGGGGACAGGGTGGCTGCACCGCGTCCTAGGGGTGTGGGCCTCATGGCGTCTCAGCTTTCCAAACTTGCGCAACCCGAGAGCGATTCATTCCACGGCAATAAATACGGATAGAGTTCTCTATTGTCAGACCAAGTAGATCTGTCAATGTTACATCTGCTCAGTAACCTTCTCTGTGTCCCTTTCTGCTTGGGCTGCTGTAACAGATCGTGGGGGTGGGGGTGGGGGGTTAAACATAGACTTTTTCTCAGTTCCAGAGGCTAGAAGTCCAAGGCCAGTGTGCCGGCATAGTAGGGTTCTTGGTTAAAGACCTCTTCTTGGCCCTACGTTCGCATGGCTTTCCCTGGTGCACAGGAGCCAGGATTCCTGTCTCTTCCTCTTCTTACAAAAGCATTAATCCCACTATGGGGGTTCCACCTTCCTGAGCTTATGTATCCCTGATTACCTCCCGAAGGCCGCCCCCTCTGAACACTGTGCCACTGGGGATCGGGACTTCCACAGACAGAGCTTGGGGAAGGGTCACAAACGGGCAGTCTGTAACACTTGGCATTATCTCTAATATAGCAGGAGTAGTTGCCTGAAATCAACACACATCTATTTATGTTGTTGGCTTCTCTGTGCAGTGCTTCCATTCCCGGTGGATTTCATGGTGCCTCTTTCCATATTGCCAGGGGCTGTGCACCAACAATGGCATAGAAGATTCACGAATGGCTGGATGCATTGCTATTGGATAGCAGGGGCCCAGCTTTCTCCGTAAAAGGCCAATAGTAAATACTTTAGGCTCCAAGGGCCATCCAATCTTGACTCAACTGGGCCAGTGGAGGACAGGATGGGTTGTAGACGGTATGCAAACAAAGGGACAGGCTGTGCTCTAATAAAGTACACTTGTAGGACCGGGTAGAAGGCCCAGTTTGGTCCATGGGCCTCAAATCTCTGTGATAGGACATGAATCGTGTATGTGAAGGTACTAAGCGTATGAAGCTTCATAGCATCACTGAGGCTCCACATCTTGGTTCACACACACCTCTTCCCACTATGCCCTGCGCGCACCTCGCGAGCACTGTTCCATATGCAGGTGAGCCCCGCTCTGAGGTTCATGGTTCTTGGTGAGTCGCAAAAGGTACTTTTTGATTGCAATTTCCTCTCAAAATTTCCTCGTAAAACAAGTCTCATGGAATATATTTCATCATGTAATTTCAAAGGACATAATTTGAATTTAGAGAAAGTCCGAACTGTCTATATTGAGCGGTTGGAATTAACTTTTCATTTTTAAATATAGTCATAATAATGATGTTGATCCCTGATAGGTGGTTTTTTTTATTAGACTGACTGACATATTTGGCCTCACAACAGTAAAAATTTGGTCACCTGTGTCTAGCACGTAGAACACTTCGCACGCGCATGGCTGGAGTCCCAACCACCAGTGACTCTCATCACATTCGAACATCCTGTTACCAGTCATAGCACTTTTCTCCACCTCTGACCACAAATCACTTTACGTTTCTAAGATACGGTTAGTTTTATACAACCCAGACCTTTCCTGTTTGTCCATTTCATTTTGTGTTGAGAAGAATACAAAATAACAAAAAGTAAAAAATTGATAGAAATAATTTCTTTTTTTAAGTTTATTTATTTATTTTGAGAGACAGAGCATGTGTGCTGAAGGGGCAGAGAGAAGGGGAGAGAGAAAATCCCAAGCAGGTTCTGCACTGACACGGGGTTCGAACCCACAAACCATGAGATCATGACCTCAGCCAAAATCAAGAGTGGGTTGCCTAACTGACTGAGCCACCTGGGCGCCCCTGATAAAAATATCTCCTATTTCCAAATACTTACTGTGTTTCAAATGGTACATTTTATTCCCTGTCGTGATGCACAACTATTTTTACACGTTTGCACTATAATTGCGTCTGTGATAAAGTTGAGCATTCAGTTTTAAATGGAAGATGTTTGAAAGTGTTTTCATTTTTCAGACTTCCAACTTAAATTTTAAAGTGTTTGGAAAATAAAGCATAACATAAAAAGAAAAAACCCCACAACTCTCCTGAGTGTATAAACTGATGGAACTCAACAGCCCCCTTTTCGTCATCTCCAGCCTCGACCTTGGGATTGACCTCTTGCTGCTTGTATTTGGGCTGCTTCCGCGGAACTCTGCACAGACACACACGTATGCACACTTATCCATCCACTCCTGCATGTGAGCAGAGGAATATATGTGCTGACACGGGCGGACACACAGAAAATAAACGTGGTCCTCTCTGCTGTTGTTCTTAACAACAACGCCATCATGTTATACGCACTGCTCATCGACCTGCAGCTTTCAAGTAATAATTTATAAGGAAAATAGTTTTTGTGTTTGTGAGTACACGCAGCTGTAGCAAATTCCGTTTTAACAGCGTCACAAACCTAACATCCTCCAAAGATTTCAAACTGGTGCTTGTTTGCAAAAAAAAAAACAAAAAACAAAACTGAATCTGTTTGTTTATCTTATTTCCATCCATCACATTCCATTGTGAGCACTACGGTGAGTGCTTCGGGAATCTGGCCGCTGGTTTCATAAGGAAAGTGACCAAGTAATTCTCCTTCCCTTTCTTTCTGTTTTTTCCTCCCCTCCCTGCCCTCCCTCCCATACTCTCCTCTCTCATATCCTGCTCTGTTATCATGAACCATGCTTAGTCCTTCCTGCTTTGTAAAATAAGTCTGGAGTTTTTCAAACATCCTCTATGTTAGGGGATTTTATGAATAACACGAGAATGATAGGTTACTAAAACACACTGGTTAAAAAATGTCTGTGCTGGGACATTTTTAACGACAAATTTGTGTCTATTTTATTACTCTATTCAAATGTTCTCTCTCTTTTTCTTGCTCAACTTTGTGTATTTATGTTGTCCAGGTGTGCCATCAATTGTATGTAGATTTTCAGTTTGGGGCATAAACTTGCTTATGATATTTCTTTCAATTATTCTGTCTCCTGAATTTTTCATTAATCTTTAAAAATTATTTTTTTTTAATTTTTTTTTTTAACGTTTATTTATTTTTTGGGGACAGAGAGAGACAGAGCATGAACGGGGGAGGGGCAGAGAGAGAGGGAGACACAGAATCAGAAACAGGCTCCAGGCTCTGAGCCATCAGCCCAGAGCCCGACGCGGGGCTCGAACTCACGGACCGCGAGATCGTGACCTGGTTGAAGTCGGACGCTTAACCGACTGCGCCACCCAGGCGCCCCTAAAAATTTTTGTGTGTGTGTTTTTATTTATACTTGAGAGAGAGACAGAGACAGAATGTGAGCGGGGGAGGGGCAGCGAGAGAGGGAGACACAGAATCCAAAGCAGGCTCCAGGCTCTGAGCTGTCAGCACAGAGCCCGATGTGGGGCTCGAACTCATGAACTGTGAGATCATGACATGAGCCGAAGTTGGACACTTGACCCACTGAGCCACCCAGGTGCCCCAACATTAATCTTTTTAAATGAAAATTATATACACATATTTTTACTCTATTTTTCCCAATTAGGTTTTGCATGAGTTTTAATATATTTTGTCTGACAGAACTACATTTTTGTTTCATGAACAGACCCTTTATCTAGGCTGGTTTTAATTTATTGTAACTATTTTGTAAGTATTTCACACTTGCTGCTTTCCTTACTTTACTTAACTGACCATTTTCGTATTTCTTAAGAAAAATGCTTGGTTCTCAATGTTTCCCAGGCACTACACAATTGCTTAAAAGTTCACGTAGGCTTGGACACATCTGATGGATTTTGATCCATCCAGCTTTTTTATTGTTTTTATTTGAAAATAATTTTTAATATCAGATTTGAGTTTCTCATCAATTCCAAAACTTTTAGTATTTTTTTCTTATTATTTATGTGTGCATAGGTTTATTTTTGGTGTTGATACTGTATTTTGATTTCTAGTTAGTTGCATCATGGACCAAAAACACAACCTACAACCTGAGCAACTCACAACCTGAGCAACTTTTTGGTATTTATCCAAGCGCTTTTTGAACAAAATGCATTAAAAAATATGGATGTTTCACCAGAATAAAAGTAAGCATATACATTCTCATTTTATAATGAGACTTGGTACCACCATTTATAATGGCACTCGGTACCACACACACACACACACACACACACACACACATATACACACACACTCACAAGGTAACATTATTCTTGAAACTTGTCACTGAGTGGTGAGGCTCTTGGCCACTCATCAAACATACTGAGCACTTTTGGTGTAGAAGATATTGTGCTAGACACTCTCTGTGACTACTTTTGAAACTTCTTTCTTTGGTACTGTGTGCCAGTAGTTACCAGATGGTTGAGGAAAGAATTTTCTAAAAACTTTTCAGTGTTGTGGATAGTGCTGTAATGGACATCACCATGCAGTGAACGAGCTTTGTGTTTCCGTGGAGCTGCTCCCCGGGTCAGATTAATCAGTGACTTGGCTTCACACCGTTTTCACTCTGTTTTCCCGAATGGCTGTCTTAAATCAGGTTGGTCTCGGAGCCCAAAGAGCACACACATTTCCTGGCCCCCGGCATCTCTTCTCACCCTCCTTTGGATTCTCACAAAAAATAGCAGTTGAAATCTGCAGAAGCAGATTAAATTAAAACCAGAGGTGGCAGAAAAAGCAGAGGAAAAGGGGAAGCAAAGAAAACAGCTTCCAAAGCTGCAGATATTACCTGAATATCAGTAATTGCCTTAAATGTAAATGGTTTAAATATACCAAGTAAAAACAAAGAGTGTCAGTATATGAAAAAACCAAGGTTTAATTGTATGTTGTCTATAAGAAATGCATTTTAAGTATAAAATCTCAGATAGGTTAGAAGAAAGGGGATGGGAAGAGATACACTACGCTAACTTTAATCAAAAGAAGGCTGACAGCTATACTGATTTCAGACACAGAAGACTTAGAACAGGAAAAATGAGCAGGCACCTTGCGTGGTGTGTGTAATGGTAAAAGGGATCGATTCCTCCCAAAAGACATGGGGATCTTAAATTGGTACACACCAGGATGACATCAAAGTATGTAAGACAAAAAAAAAAAAAATACCTGAGGCAAAACCTGATAGAGCTGTAAAGAGAAATAGATAAAACCACAATTTATTAAAGTACTTTTAACTAAGTGAAAATGAAAAACACAAATAATTAAAGTGTGGGAGGGGGGGCCTGGGTAGCTCAGTCAGCTGGGCACCTGAGTCTTGATTTTAGCTCCAGTCATGACCTCACAAGTTCCTGAGATGAGCCCTATGTCAGTCTCCACGCTGATGGCATGGAACCTGCTTGGGATTCTCTCTCTCCCTCTCTCCGCCCGTCCCCTACTCTCTCTCTCTCTCAAAATAAATAAATAAATAAATAAATAAACAAATAAAATGTGTGAGATGCAGAAAGACAGTGTGTAGAGGGACACTATAGCATTGAATGCACACTTTATAGAAAAAAATCTAAAATCAGCAACATCAGAAACTAAAAAAGAAGAGAAAATTAACCCCAAATTAAGCACCAGAAGAGGAACAACACAAGTGAGAGCAGAAGTTAATGAAATTGCAAACAAGAGAAGAACAGAGACAGCCAATAGAATCATATGCTGGCTCATTGCCGAGATCAGTGACGCAAATACTCCTCTGTTCAGGCTAACTCGACCCAAGAGAGGAGACAAAATGACCATCTGTGTACCAACTATATACTATATGTACTAATATAGCCCACATGTGTTAAAGGGATCACATAGAAATTTTTTCAGTAACTTTGTGCCCACAAATTTGACAACTTAGATGAAACAGACTAACTCCTTAAAAGACACAAACTACCAAAATCATACAAGGAGAAATAAAATAATATGGATAGACCTATATTCATCAAATAAACTGAATCAATAGTTAATAGTCCCCCCAAAAGAACCTATGAAACTCCAAAATAGCCCATATGGCTTAAAGGACCTGTCTCCACAACATACGAACGACACTCAAAGTTCATCAATCAGAAAAAAATCAACCTGATTAAAAAAATAAGCCAAAGACCTTAACGGACATCTCACCAAAGAAGAAGTAAGGGTGGCATATAGGGTATGAAAAGATGTTCAATATTCGTTGTCATTAGGAAATTGAAATTTAAAACGAAAATGAGACACCATTACGCACCTAGAAGAACGGCCAAAACCCAGAATGCTGGAGCAGCGGGAACTCTGGTTCACTGCCCGTGGGAATGCAAAATGGTGCGGCCGCTCTGTAGGATGGTGTGGAAGTTGCTTCCAAGGCTACCCATAATTTTCTCATACAACCCTGCAATCGTACTCCTTGGTATTTACCCAAGTGAATGGAAAACATGTGCGCATAAAAACTTGCACACGGATGTTTATAGCAGCTTTATTCATAATTGCCAAAACTTGGAAGCAACCAAGGTGTCTTTTAACAGGTGAATGGCTATGTAAGCCGTGGTCCATCCAGGTAATGGAATATCATCCAACACTAAAGAGAAATGAGCTATGAAGCCATGAAAAGAAATGGAAGAAGCTTAAATGCATAGGTCTAAGTGGAAGCTGCCAGTGTGAAAAAGTTTCACTGTAAGATGTCAGTTATGTGACATTCTGGATAATGCAAAAGCTTTAGTAGTGTTGAAAAACCCGGTGCTTCCCAGGACTTTGGGGTGCGGGGTCAGTGCCCCACGGTGAAGCACAGTGGGTTCTCCAGGGTGGGGACATGACTCTATGACACCATCATGGTGGGTTCTGTGAGTGCGTCGATCCTTCCAGCCCAAATACTTAACATCGAAGTTTGCAAATTTAAAGAAATCACTGGAGGTGAGGGGATGGAACGCAGACTATGACAAAACAATCCAATTATATTACGATGAAATAACCTCACTTGAAGAGGTGCTGACCTAACTTTGGATATAGAGTCTGTAAGACTAAAGGTGGAGAAGGTGTCCATAAGCACGCACTGTACTGTAATCGCCATCGCCGTCACTTGGCGGTGGGGGACAGTCAGCAGTCTGACACCACTACCATGTACCCTGGGATGGAAGGAAATGGGCAGGTTTCTTACGGTTAGAGAAGAGAGTTTACAGAGAAGCAAGTGGAACAGGCTTGATGATCCATTGATCATCAGAGATGGATCAGAATCGGAGATGATGACCATATGAGCTCGTTTTAGCTTAAAGTCGATACCGATGGAAAGATGGGCATGGTTACAGATATGTGTATATATGTGGGTCAGTATACATTCCACTACTTCCTTGCTATTTCAGCTGAGAGGATGCCTCATTAGCAATGAGCACACGTACTGCTGAGACCTTGGCTTCTAATGCCCATCTCCAACACAAGGAACCAGGGTTTCTTGGAGAAGGGGCCCATTCTAGAACCAGGGCAGGGAATGTACAAGATGAGCCTGCTGCACCTGTCTTGTAGAGCCAGAAAGTAAAGATGTGCTAAAAAAGCCAAACAAACTACAACCAAAGCAAACCTGGAAGACCCCATACTGACGTGAATATGTCCAAGGGACAGAGAAGCTAACTGAGAAAATCAGCCACAGCCGAAGTCCAAGCAACAAAATATAAAAGCAGTACAGGACTGCAAGCGAAAACATAAGATAAATGTCCACATGTCCACATGGACATAAATAAATATGCGTATCTGGGGAGAAGGCACAAATCCCCCACGCAGAAAAATCCTAAACAACTTAATGTAGATGTTGTGCGTTCAAGGAGACAGAGTACCCCCTCCACTTCTAAGTGTGTTCTGTGCATAGTGATTTCCCTCCAAAGGGCACAGCCTGGAAAGATGTAGGGAAACAGGTTCAAGAATTCCTTACACTTACATAAATGGGTTAGAAAAAAGCTTAGGGCAGAAAGCCACTGCCATAGGGTGAAAGCACCCAAGGTTAGTTAGTGAGATATTGTAGTGGGATCACGAGTAATTTGTTATATCGCCTGCAGGAAATTACTTTCCATCTGCTTCCAATATACTTTGATCACAAATACCACTTGCCCCCAGACCTTTTTCTTCTTACACACACAATGATTACTGATTGTTTTCTTCATGTTCACACGTGTAAGATTTTGAGAGCTCACTAAATATGGAGATGAAACCCCTGTTAGGGGCTCTTGTCTCCTCCCAGACATTAGCCTCTCTCGTATTCAATTCTGCGTCCACTCTCTTGCTGGACAATAGAGAACTCCAGACTCATAGTCTGCAACAGAAAGAGAGGAGAAAGAGGGTCTTCATAGTGAAGCCCGGCAAACACCGCTCTAACCCGGTGACCAAGGTCAATGTGAACAGTGACCGGTCATGTTGGCAGTACATGTCCTTGATATCACGTGAAGAAACAGCACCTTTCCTCTGTGGTCTTCCTTCAAAGCAACCGTTACCCCAGTCTAACCGCGAGGGAAACCGCAGACGGGTTCCCGTGAAGGAGCATCCCACAAAAGTCCCGGTAGCACTCACGAAAATGGTCAAGGTCGTCAAAATCAAGGGATGTCTGAGAAACTGTCATGGCCAAGGTGAGTCCAAGGAGACATGACAACTTAAATACAACGGTGGTGTCCTGAAACGGATCTTGGGATAGAAACAAAAAAATGATGTTAGGTAAAAAAAACCAAAAAAACAAAAACAAAAACTAAAGAAAACCTGAATTACTTGTGGATGTACTTACAGTCGACGCAAAGTAGCAATCTGTGTGCTTTCATTGTATTTAGAGTTGAGAAAATAGGGTGAAGGAGGGAGAAGAGGAGACATTGCAGCCAGAAGACACCCGGGTGCCAGGGCTGGTGGGGGGGGAGGCGAGAGGCCACTCAGGGAGCAATCCCACCCTGAGCCCAGCCAGCACCAACCTGACAGCCCGGCGGGGAGGCGCGAGGGCCTCATCAGTCAACCACCATCATTGAGGATCTTGACCTCTCGGGACAAAGGAAAGTATTGCAGAATTTCAGGCAGAGGCCTGGCATGCTTAGACTTGTGTTCTGGAACGATCGCTCTTAATGTTTCTGAGAAAGTGGAGGGCTCAGATCTGTCATTTCCCTTCCTTTCTTTGCTGTCCTTTGTCCCCTGCCATTGGAGGGCGGGGTGGCGACCGCCGGGGCTCCTTCTGGGACCCCCCTTTGGATGGCAGTCTTGAGGGACGCCCCTGGGTCCCAACCCCACCCCATCCTTCGTGCTCGAGAGTGAGAAGCGCAGCCCGTAGAAGCCGCCCATAAATCTTAGAAGGAGGTTGAAAGCCTCCTTTCTTCTCCGACAGCTCTCCCCTCGGGCCATCGTGGGGTGTCTCAACCAAGCTGGCTAATTACCTGGAGCCTTGGAAAGCAGCTTTGTGCCTTCAGACATGATGTTTCAGTAATTAGTGATCAATTAGGGCTCCGCTCCCGCAACAGCCCGGTCCTTTCCCGTGAGGTTTTCTCCCACTAATGCTGTGCTGACAGGCAACTGAGTCATATCTTTCTCCAGGCTGCCAAAAGCCACACACTCCACCGAGGGGAGAGGGGGAGAAATGAGAGGCTGGGTAAGAGATAATGAGATAATTACCCCTCGCGGCAAGTACATCTTGGAATTTGCATGCGAAATGAGGGATCTGGCACCAAAAAATGCTGATGTCGGGTAATGGGTGATTTTAATTCAAGCAGCAGCTCAAGGAGAGAATTTAGTCATCCTGACTTCTCGCCCCAGCCTCCCCCCTGGTCTCCCCACTGGACTTTTCGTCTTATAACTAAGCTCCACTCCACGCACAGAGATGATGTCCTAAAACACGGCGCTGTCATTAAAAGGGGGGTCTACTCACCTTCATGATAGAACTCCAGGTGTGCAAGACCTTGCACCCCACGGCCTCTCCCCACGAGTCAGTGTCACCTCTGACAAGGACCGCACGGTTGTGTATGTCACACCGCAGCGACGTGGGGCCATCCGCGGGCCCCCAGACTCCAGCTGCTTGGTGAACCCGTGTTGCCTTCTTTCTAAACCGCTCCCTGGTGCTCGGAACGAACTCTGGTGTCACTCACGATCGCTCACACCTCTTCCCCGCCGCCAGTGCACCTACAGGTCCTGTCGACTGCACCCTGCACCCACCTCCGTCCTCACTGCCCGCCCTCCACCCCCGGCTCTGCAAGGGGCCAGGCGTGCGGCAGCCACAGTGCTCACCCCTGCTGGGTCCCCCCACCACTGCTCCCTCTCTGCCATCCTGCTCCTCCATCCCTCCGTCCTCCTTCCTCCTCCGTCCTCCTTCCTCCTCCGTCCTCCTTCCTCCTGCCCCTCCCTGTCCCTGAAGGGCTTCCTTTGGGTTGTGGTCGTGGGTGGGGGGTGGGGGCGTCTAGGGACTGGGGGAACCATGGATCTCCCTCCACACACCCCGTGAGGGGTAGGATTTGGAGGGGGGGGGACACCATCTCCTGACTTGCAGTTGGCATTCAACGTCATGCGAGTGTCAGGGGCACAATGCAGTGATTCCATGCTCCCACACTTTTCACCGCACACGCCATGGGAAGTGTAACCATCTTTCAGCACACAACGTTACGACATCGTTATCTTAGTCCCCTCGCCTGCTGCCCCCCCCCCGACCCCTCTCTTGCCAGTTTTCAGCAAATTGTTTAGGTCACCCTTGATGTGGTTCTCTTGATACACCTGTTGCTTGAAATCTATTGAGCCTCTTGGATCAGTGACTGTCGTTTTCATCAAACTTGGAAATATCTGACCATCGTTTATGGAAATATTTTCTTCTGTGTCACCATCCTTGAAGATTCAGGTGACATTTATCTATTTTAATTTCAGATATTTTCTATTGCCCTACATTCACTAGTCTCTCCCCACTGAAGTATGTGCTTTACCGCCGATGCTAACACCGCATGCCTCATCCTAGACGTGTTAACTTTTATCTCCAGAGGTTCCATTATTAAAATGCCTTCCGCTTTTCCCCTTGCTTCATAACTCCCGCACTCTCTGAACGTACAAACGGTGTCACAGTAACCGTGTTTACGTCCTTGTCTGATAATCCTAACAACTGTGGCAGCTCTCAGGTGGTTTGCATTGATTTCTTTCTCAAAATGGGTCGAGTTTTTCTATTTTTTTTAAAGTTTATTTAGTTATTTTGAGGGAAAGAGAGAGTGAGAGAAAGCAGGGGAGGGGCGGGGAGAGGGAGAGAGAGAATCCCAAGCAGGCTCCGTGCTGTCAGCGCAGAACCCCACCTGGGGCTCAAACTCACAAACTGTGAGATGGTGACCTGAGCCGAAGTCGGATGCTTAACCGACGGAGCCACCCAGGCGCCCCCAATTTCTCTATCCCCCACTCCACCCCACCCCGTTTCTTTCCTGGAAATATTTGATTGAATACCACACGTCGTGAATTTTCCCTTTCTGGTGCTGCGTGTTTTTGTGTTTCTTACAATGTTCTTGAAGTTTGCTCCAGAATTTGTTAGGCTGCTTGGAAGGGGTCTGAGCCTTTTGGGACTGACCTCTGATACTTATCAGACAGACCCTTGAATATCCGAAGCGCTCACTCTGGTGCCAATCACTCCCCGTGCCCAGGCTAGACCCACTTGTGTTCCCAACGCTGGGCCCCCGTAAAGCATGAAGCTTCCGTTTGGGTCAGCGCATGTGCACTACTCAGCCCGGGTGGGCACCAGAGGCCTCACCCTATTCCCTTCCCTCCCCAACTCTGTCCCGGGCCCTGGGCATCTGCCACTGGATGGGTCTGTCTGTTCTCTGGGCTCCATCAGACGAGGCGGCGTGGGCACAGGAAGAATGCTCTTCAGACCCCCGGGTCTATCCCTGTGCACGCTTCTCATCCCGAGCAGCCCTCCCCAAAAGCTCCAGCCCTGTGGGGTCTCCTGCCTCTTTGGTTCACCTCCTGAGCTTAGGGGAGCTGCTGGGTCCCCCTGAGACGTGACCTGGAAACGCTGTAGCTGAGGCAACGGCAGGGCTTGGCTCTTGTGTCTCCTGGATCCGTCTCTCCTTGGTATCCAGTGTCTGGAAAGCTGTGGTTTCAAATCTTCCTTTTCTTTTTTTTTTAAGTTGTTTTGGGCAGGAAGGTGCATCCGACCCCTGCCACTCAGTCTTGGCTGGAACTGGAAGCCCCTCTTGTCTGCATCTTTGCGCAGGTTAGTCCTTTGGAAAAAGCGCAGATTACCCGAGGAATCGTGTTCTCACAAACCCTTTCCTGACATTTCTGCAGGTCAAAAGCTCCAAATGTCCTCCCATCACTCCCTAAAGTCTCTTCCCCTTCTGTGTTCCCTTAGCACGTGCTCTGCGATGTGACTGTCACACTTTTATTGTGGTCACCTCTGTAGCCTTCCTTCCGTTTACTAACAGTCGATTTTTAGTGAGTGTTTTTGAGCAGATGAATGAATGAAGGCCAAGGGGTCGTGACGTCACAGGTGGCCCACACCGGCCGGTGACAGGGTGTGTCACTCCGGGTGCATCCAGGAGCAGACACGAGGCTGGGACAGAGACGTGGGGGGCTCGGGAGGAAGATGCCAGGGGTAGGTGAGGAGACACTGCCTACTGGGATGCGTCAGACACCTGTGACAGAAGAAGGCAGAGGGAGCTTCCTACTGACGTGCGCTTTCTGCGCAAGACTTGGCCCAGTGGGTGAGCCGTCACTAAGCCAGTGGCGCGTGGGCCAGAAGTGGCCCCGCATCCCAGGGCACGGTGCTCAGTCACTGATGAGTAAGAACCCAGGCCCGGGAGGCGGTCCTGCCCAGATTCCAGCGTTCTCTCTGCATCTGACGGGCCCGGGCACACAGCCTCCCCGCTTATCCAAGAATCACTTTATGAGCCTCCCGCTTTCAGTGCTGGCAGATGTAATTTGTTGCCTTTATTATCTTGTAAAGATGCTAATCTCTCAACCACAGCGAGGGGCTGCTCCCGTGATGGATCCTGCCTCGCCACTTGACACGTCGAAGAGCTCGCTGGATCGGGGAGCGACGCTGGCCAAGGCTCCTGCATTCCTCGCCCAGCACAGGGAAAGTGCGAGATAAAACCGAGCAAGCAGCGCCTTGCCCCAGGCAGCCGTGCTGAGTCATGGGGTACAGGGTGGGACGGCCGCCAGGTGCCCCGGTGCCCCGTGTCTGCGCAAAGATTCGGAACCTCGGGGCGGTCACGGAGCTGCTGCCACTGACGTGGGCTCTGCCCCCGCACAGGGAGCCCGGATCCAGAGCCCGTGGACAGTACAGAGTGAGAGGGCGTATACAGGCTGGATTCTGGGCTGGGCAGGGCACTTTTTCTCTGCACTTTGCCTCGGTCGCTCCTGCCCACGTGCTCTGTTCTCCCAGATCCACCGATGACGGAAGCCGAGCTTGGGGCCACGGCAGGCAAGGGAGCGCAGAGTTGGCTCAGACACAAGACCCGTGTCGACGCTGCAGTCGGTGTCTGAACCTTCTGCGGACCTTTCTGAAGCTGGAGGGGCCCGGGGCACGCCCACAGTGCCTCCATTCCGTTTCAATTCTTTTAAATCCAGAAATTGGGTGACCCGGCTCCATTCGCTTCTTCGTTCAACACGTGCACACGAGGCTTGGTCAGATTCTTAGAGGTCGGGCTGAGACACGGGCGGTGCCCGCTGTCCGGGCTCATCCTTCCCAGGGGCCTTCGACACCATCTCCCTGCGCCTGTCTCTGTGGCATCCCGTGTGAGCCCAGCGATCTGCGTGTGTGGCCACCCCGGAGTGGAGGGATGCGATTCGGAGGGATTTCCCCACAGCCTAGATCAGATCAGCCCCTCGAGCCGCGGAGCTCCTCAGGGTCAAGAGGGTCCGTGGACACACCTGGGGGATGGCCCACGCAGAGAACAAAGGAGTGAAGGAAGAGGGAGAGACGAGAGGGTGATCCCCGGGTCTCCGTCTGCATGGGATGGACCGGGCAGGGCAAGAGGAGGCAGGCAGTGGGACGTTCTGTCACTGAGCAGCTCAGTGTTCCCCAGTCCCTCCCACAGTGGTGACGCCGTCTTGCCCCTGTCCTCTGGCGTCCTAACCTCTGGTCTTTCTCAAACCCCTGCCGTTCTCTCTCCCTTGTAACACATAATGCTCAATCCTGCTTGTAGTTACAGAACAACCCGCCTGCACTGAGTGACGGTGGAAATAGGCATCTCCAAGCGCATCCCGGCCCACGCACACCTGCTCCTCCTGAGATCCATGAAGCACACAAGCTTTGGGGACAGAACTGCCCCCCAGCAGGGTGGTGTGGGACGAGGCTCTCCACGGCCGTGTGCCCATGGAGGCCCTGCCACGCACTCACCCCACGGGGACGCACGGACCCACCCGAGGGATCCGTCAGCGTGCGCTCTGCCCGCTGCCCTGTAGCGGAGGGGAAGGGATGGCCAGGCTCTGTCAGAAGGATTCCGGAGTGGACCGCAAGTTGAGACTGGAGTGTTGTGGCGGGAGGGACAGAGGTTCCGGGTAAGAAGGGGTCTGCTGGCTGAGCTGTGGGATTCTGTGTGCTGATAGCACTGTGGTGTATGGTCCCCGCCCGGCCAGACAACAAGAGACCTTGCCAGGCCCTGCCCTCACTTATGGCGTGGCCTCGACCTGCCCAAGGCCATCACCTCCCCGATATTCCTTTACCTTTCCGGGGGGTTTGGGGGAACAGCCGTCAGCCTGCAGGATGGCAAAAATGGTTAGAACCTGTCACCTGGCCGGTCGCTGGCCCCTCAGACTCTGTTAGTTCAATTTGGTGTGGAAAGGATGGACCCAGAGTCTGAAGGGTTCTCGCTGGTCACTAACTGGTCGTGTTTTCTTCTACCTTTTCAGTTTCCCATCTGGCAGCACAGCGATCTTCCCAGGAAGGTCTCAGGGATAAACCGAGGCACCAGAGCAAACACAACGGGGCCTTCTACTGGGGAACAGGCTTTGGACGCAGGCTTCTGAATTACTGAGCTCGAATTTGAACTGGGGCCCATTTGAACTTGGCCAACTCTCTTCGTGGCACCTGCTTTTCCAGGGAGGGGAGCCTGCAGGTGGGCCCGGGGCACAGGCCCTCTGTGGGCTCCATCCTGCCTTTGCCGCCTGGTGGGCTGGCGGCCTGAAGACTCCAGAGCTGACGGGACCACGGTCCTTGTGCAGAATCGCAGACTCATACAAGAGGGCAGACAACGTAGCCAGGATCACGGTCAGCATCGGGGCTCGGGGCAAATACCGCAGAGGGCGTTTGTCTTCTGTTGTTACTGTGACAAAGTTCATCATCACGCCCGCAAGTGTGGAGCCGGGGCCACGGGGCTCAGGTGAGCCTGTGCCCAGGGTCCCACAGGCTGTCACCAACGTGCTTCCAGGTCGGCTCCAGGCTGGCTTGTGTTGGCAGAGCTCAGTTCCTGGAGGTCCTGGGGTTGAGTCCCCACTTGCTTGCGGACCGTCACCTGAGGGTCACTCTTGGCTTCTAACTCACTGCGTCGCACGGCTCGGACCCTGTCCTCCAGGCGCCAAGCTTGCGGTGGGAGGTCAGTGCAGCTCTCCTATCATTTCAAATGTCTCCCTTCCTCTTCTTCTCCAGGGGTCTGGAGACCGTTCTCTGCTGCAAGGGCTCATGGGATTGGGTGAATCTGTCTCAGAAAATCCAGGATGAGCTCCCGGTTTTAAGGTGCAGAACGTTCACTGCATCTGCAAAGCCCGTCTGCAGGTGTGACAGCACATTTGTTTGGAGTTCTGGCCATCAGGGCATGGGCTTCTTTGGGGGCACTTCATTCTGTCAAGGGGACAGTGAAGGCATGTACGGTCTTTGAGGGTAAAACCGGACATTTGGAGGAGAGGGTGAGGCAGGGAGGTGGGTCCAGGGAGCGAAATACATCACAGAATTAATAAAGGCAGGATTTAGCCACAGGGTTTAAGCAGGAATATCTTGGGGTGCCCAGGGGGCTCAGTCGTTCAAGCATCTGACTCTTCATTTCAGCTCAGGTCAAATCTCATGGTTTGTGAGTTCGAGCCCCGTGTTGGGCTCCATGCTGACAGTGCAGAGTCTGCTTGGGATTCTCTCTTCCTCTCTCTCTGGTCCTCCTCTGCTTGCACTCTTTCTCTCTCTCTCAAAATAAATAAATAAAGTTAAAAAAAGCACAGGAATATCCATTTTACCAGGTTCTACTTAAAAACAACGGGTTCACGTCGTCCAAGACTTTGGAACGCCTAGATGGCTCCGTCTGTTTCCAGAATATTTAAGGTAGATTATTACCCTAAAACCAAAAATAAAGTTGAGCACATTAGGAAAAGTATAGTCCATAGTTCTTTTGTGTTACCAAAGAATGTAACTCGCAATTCCAGCGTGTACGATTCCCCTTAATAAAATATTCAGAAGCAGCATTATTTTCTGAAGTTCGTCACTGGAATCCGACATACTGCCTGTACACAGCCCGTTTTCATGTGATGAGAAGACTTCAACGGAGTCTGTTGCACCTTTGAAACAAAATCTACTTAAGAAGAACTATTTACTTCTTAAGATTAAAAAAAGAATGACTTTTAAGTCGTCTGAGAAGACATGGGTTTTGATTTTGATTTCTCACTATTCTTTTCATTAATTTCTTCGGTACTTTCAGCTTCTGAGTGCCAGACTCTAGGGCACAGGAGGGTAGGTAGAGTCAAGCCATGTGCCCGTGTCGTACGACTGTTTCCCCCACAACCATCGGCTCTGCGAAACTCGTAATTCCTAGGTCTACTGCTTGGCAAGTTTATCAACCACTTAACCTTTGATCAGATGATTTTAATAACTTGTGCGTGTTGAGAAGTTTAAATACGTAGATTAGCTTTTTTTTTTAACTTTTTTTTAACGTTTTTATTTATTTTTGAGACAGAGAGAGACAGAGAATGAACAGGGGAGGGGCAGAGAGAGAGGGAGACACAGAATCCGAAGCAGGCTCCAGGCTCTGAGCGGTCAGCACAGAGCCCGACGTGGGGCTCGAACTCACGGACCGTGAGATCATGACCTGAGCCAAAACTGGACGCTTAACCGACCAAGCCACCCAGGCGCCCCTAGATTAGCTTTTTATTGTATGTTTTTTACAACGGGAATCTTAATGTGAATGTCATTAAGATCAGACCCAAATTTAAAAGGGAGAGTTAACGATGCCAGAATAGAAAATCCACCTTAAAAGAAGACACTTCATGACTTGGGGGCTGCCCTAGAGTCCCCCGAAGCAGTGAACAGCTGAGCAAATGAAAATGGAATTGGAAGGGCCGTGGGCCCCGCTGGGTGCCCCCGGGGCCTGGGATGAGTCCTATTCCGTCTGTGCTCAGGTGTGGGACTCCGGAGGCAGTCAGGAGCAGGGGAGGGGCCACTGGGTGGCCAGTGGCTCAGCTTCCTCCCCAGGCCTGGGTCCCTTCTCCACACCTGCCCGGCCCGGCCCCAGGCAGGCATCTCTAGGCCGGGCCCAGGGCACCAGTAGACCCCGCCGTCAGCTGACGGCCTCCACCTGGGGGCACCCGGCCGTCGGAGGGTGTCCAGCCCTACCTGCCCCTTGGAGCCCACACACCCCAGGCGTCAGAGTCCTGGACACAAGAGCCGGTGGTGCTGCCTCTCTTCAAGCCCACTGGGCTCTGGGCCAGCCTGGACTCTGTGTGTGGGGTTTTTTTTAATGTTTATTTTACTATTAATATTTTTGAATTTTTTTAATGTTTATTTTTGAGAGAGAGAGACAGGGTGTGAGCAGGGGAGGGGCAGAGAGAGAGGGAGACCCAGAATCCGAAGCAGGCTCCGGACTCCGAGCTGTCAGCACAGAGCCGGACGCGGAGCTCAAACTCACGGACCGAGATCATGACCTGAACCGAGTCGGACCCCCAACCCACTGAGCCGCTTATGCGCCCCTGAATTTGCTTTCCTCTAGGAGCGCTATTTTAGTCTACAGTTGGAGAATCGACTTCTCAATCAAGGAACGGAAACCAAATAGATACTAGTGATGATCAATGAGGTATCTGGGAAGCACACTGTTCTCTTGGTTACCCAGCCCTAATTAACCAAGTGGTCGGTGTCTCAAAGGGCTCCCGTCAGAGAGATGGGAGTGGGGCGGGGGGCTGGGGCGGGATCAGCCCTGTAAGGTCCAGGAACACGCAGCGAGAGGCTGAGCAGGACTCCACAGCCTGGAGCCTCCGAGGACCCGAGGACCCGGATCAAGGGTTGTTACAGGTACGAGGAGAAACGGAGCACATTAAACAGATCTCCCCAAATCAAAAGATCACGTAAACACACACACACAGAAAGTGGGGATGTATAACCGCTAACAAGCTTGACACAATCTGCATCTAATGTTTATTATCTATCGATTATCTATCAACCTGTCTGTCCTTCCCAAGTGGAAATATTCATCCTTTTGAAACACCCAAGGGGAACCGACAAAGGTTGAAATGATTTTGGCCACAGTCTTGGGTTAAAAGGACTGAAGAGTGGAAGAAAGAATCTTTTTACTTGGAAATTACAAACTTTCTTTTATTTTAAATTATTTTTTTAGTGTTTATTTATTTTTGAGAGAGAGAGAGACAGAGCGCAAGCAGAGGAGAGGCAGAGAGAGAGGGAGACACAGGATCCAAAGCAGGCTCCAGGCTCCAAGCTGTCAGCACAGAATCCAACACGGGGCTCGAACCCACAGACCATGAGATCATGACCTGAGCTGAAGTCAGACATTTAACCGACTGAGCCACCCAGACACCCCTCTTCTGCCCATTTTTTAAAAATTTTTAATGTTTATTTTTGAGAAAGAGAGACAGAGCACAAGTAGGGGAGGGGCAGAAAGAGGGAGACACAGAATCTGAAGCAGGCTCCAGGCTCCGAGCTGTCAGCACGGAGCCCGATGCGGGGCTCGAACCCACAAACTGCCAGATCGTGAACTGAGCCGAAGTCTGACGCTTAACTGACTGAGGCCCCCAGGCACCCCAACTCTGTTTTTTTTTTCTTTTTAAATTTTTTTTTTCAATGTTTATTTATTTTTGGGACAGAGAGAGACAGAGCATGAACGGGGGAGGGGCAGAGAGAGAGGGAGACACAGAATCGGAAACAGGCTCCAGGCTCTGAGCCATCAGCCCAGAGCCCGACGCGGGGCTCGAACTCACGGACCGCGAGATCGTGACCTGGCTGAAGTCGGACGCTTAACCGACTGCGCCACCCAGGCGCCCCCTGTTTTGTTTTTTAACCAAGCAAGAGAATTAAAGCATTAAGGCCTGGACGCAGGTTGGGAGGATGTGGGGAGATTCTGGGCTCTTTCGGGGGCCTCTTGCTCACTGTCCCCCTGGAACGGTGAGGAGTCAGGTCAAGGGGAAGGATGTGGAGACACAGGCAGCTGGAGGCACTCACGCTTCAAGGAGACCAGGTGCTTGGGTCTGGGGTCTGCGTCCCCCCATAGGCCTGCGTCCCTCATCCCCGTCCTTCACAGGAGAGCCTGCTTTCGGGAGGGGAAGGGCGCTGGCTGGGAAGATACCATGTGCATCTGAACCCCGGGAGTGGGGGGAACTCCGGATGCCGCAGGTGCAGAATCTGTGTCTGTCACCCTGGGAGGGGTTCAGGGCTGCCTCCGCATTGTCTTGTTCTCTCTCTTTCCCTACTTTGCAGGCTTGACAGAATGACCTTGGATGGGCTCCCTGCGCAAAGAGGGGAAGACAATAGTCAACCAGTTGCTGCAACTTTGTTGGTAAAACGTAAGAAGCGCTCAGGTAGGGGGATGGCATGCCCAGGTGTGTAGCACATTTAACATTTCCATCGTGGTTTGCGTCCGTGTTTTCTTTTTCAAGTGTTTTTTTTTTTCTTTTCATTTCAATTAAACAAATATCTGTAGCTACTCCGCTGTCACTGGGGACTCCACACTCAAGCAATTAAAATAAGGAAGTGGATGTCATGAGGTTTTAGGAGGAAGCAAGTGAGAGAAAAGGGAGGAGGGAGAGGGGAGGGAGAATGGGAAGGAAGAGGGAGGAGGGGGGAGGAGGGAGAGGAGGGGGAGGTAGGAGGAGGGGAAGAGGGTGGAGGGGGAGGGAGGGAGGGAGAGAGGAGCAAGAAGGAGGAGGGGGTAGGTAGGAGGAAGGGGGGAGGGGAGAGGAGGGAAGAGGGAGGAGGGAGTAGGTAGGAGGAAGGGAGGAGGGGAGGAAGACATTTAATTCATGGTCACATGCTTTCTTCCAGTTTTGTCCCCGGTTATTTGACGACTGTGGTTGACCTTGTGCAGTTTAGTTGTGAGTTTGAATCGCACCGCCCCCTGCTACTAACTATACGCTTTTCAGCCAGCTACTTAAACCTGCGTTTTTTAACCTGCCGAATGGTAACCGTCGTTAATCGCTATCCAGGCCTATCCAGGCCTATCTAGGAAAAGTGTACTTTTCCATTAAATGTTTAAATATGTAAAACTTGGCTCAACCATAGCATTTATTTTCAATTCATGCTTACAGTAAATGGTTTCGTTGGTTTCTGAAATCATTGCAATATGTATATAATACTTTATTTCTCCAATGTACTAAAATTTCAAAATCTGACATAACTAAACTCTGTTTTCCGCTTATATAAATAACACTATTGTAAATACCTTTAGCCATGTGGCTCTTTGCTCGGATGGAGTTACCCTCGGGTAAGTTAATTACAGAGGAGACTAAACTTGGTTAAAAGTATTCATCAACATGCAACACAGTGGCTCGAATCGGGGGTCATCAAAGAAGTAAGGAAGTGACCACAAATGTAAGCTCTTCAAGCTTTTCCAGAAGATTTCTGCTGTTATAATGCTCCTACCTGTTTTAACTTTAAACAACTTTCCTAGCTTCTGTAATGTTTTTTCTTTCCTTGAGTGGCTACAAAAGTGGCTTGATTTTTCTTCAGTTGGGATTTTCTTCCTCACTCTGAAGAATTAAACTTTTCAAAGAACATTTCTTTATACACTGATTGTTGATAGTGATTTATAGAAGCCTATTTAGACTCTTCCTACATCAGATTGACTACATCTGAACGCCTTCTAATCTTGGGTATATTCATTATAAAAACAAATCATTTATGCTGGACTAAACATTAAGCAATTCCATCTATATTGTAATGACACCTAATGTGGAAATCAAAGAAACAAACAACCACAGAGTTACTGTTTTAATAAACCACTTGATACGCTTTCCACTGGGTTGTCAAAGAGAAATTTGGAAAAAAAATCCAGGCTGCTACAGGCAGTCTTTTTCATGGGAAAGTTACTGAAATTATAACGTGGGCAGAGACAATGTGACAAGGGGGTCAGGGGCCGTGTGATCAGACAGGGGAACATAGGGGCTGATAGAATCAGGTTGCGCGTAGAAGCAAAGAGACAACGAACAGAAAGTTAAAAGGATACCGAGGGGGTAGTGCAGAGGTATGAACAGAAATTCTAAGATATTACTTTTACCTGAGTGAACCCAAAAAGGAAGTATTTTCCTGTACTTTTCTATCCCGCTACCAACAAAGGATGAGCAGATTCAAGGAGGCAGAGTCAATGACAGTGTCCATCAAGGAACCCCATTTGGCAATTTTCCCATCAGTTTTTATCCTGAGGTCTATGGATATCTAAGAATATGGGACTGGGGGGAAATGAGGTTCCATACTTTTTATGAAATATTTGACATGAACTACATCCAAAATAAGAAGGCTGAGAGGAGTGAAGAAATTGCTGATATAATTCCACAGCTAAGGGACATGTTCACCAAGAGGTTTGTCATGGAATATGAGAATCGTAACATTCTAGAAAAAGGAGAATCCACAGGCTTCTTCCAGCCCTCCATGTCTGTCGGCCTCATAGCAGCACCAGACCCAGAAGGATCCTGGCTCACGTACAGGCCCAAGGACCCACCTGCTTTGGGACTTCTTGGGCCCCTCCACTGTGTACCCAATGTCCCAGTAATTGCTCAATGTCACGGATTCCTTCCGAGGCTGAACATATCTGTCATCCGGGTCGTCTGACAGTGTTGAAAACGCCTTGTCCTAAATTCTCGGCTTTTGTTTTCCTCATCCTCTGTCTCTGTGGCACAGTCCTTTGTCCACTCGCTTCCACTTTTCCTTAAAAGGAATTTTCCATAACTGATCCTACCCTCCTTCACCTTTTATTTCTCTAAAATATAGAAAAAAAATTTTTGGCATTAATAATGTTTACAAGCATTTAATTTCCAAAGCAAAGCAAGAGACAAAATCACTGTCATGTAAGAATAAACTATACTTTTCAAATTTAATTTAATTTAATTTAACTTAATGAGAGAGAGAGAGAGAGAGAGAGAGAATTCTAAGCAGGATCACGCTCAATGAGGAGCCCAAAGCAGGGCTCTACCCCATGACCCTGGGGTATTATTATCTGAGCCACAACCAAGAGTGGGACACTTCACTGATGGAGCCACCAGGCGCCCCTAAGCTATAATTTTTTAAATATGGCTGTTAGAGCCTTTCCACTATAGTCCCATTGTCTGTCTCCAGCTTTCTTTCCACTTAGCCTCTCCTACATTGTTGATTCTTTCACTGTCCTCAACCGGTCATAACTTGTCAGAAACCGTTAACGCTCCTTGAACAGTAAAGGGCTGCATGAAATCCGGTGGGGTGAACACGCAACTAACATGTGCAAGTATTTCTGTTATGTTGTGTGACATGAAAATGCCAATATTAGGTCACTTCTGAGTTTCAGATGCAGAAAATTCACGTGGCTCAACTCATATAATTACCTTTTGTGACGAATTTTATTTGAGCAAAAACAACGATTCAGGGTTACTCCCAGTTTCCTAGCAAGGGGGAGTTGGTCTCATATCAGCAAACAGTGTCTGTCTTCTGCCCGCTGCCGTACGTAAGAATCCATCGTAACTACGACAGGATGCTCATTCATAAAAACACAAACACATTTTCTTTTTTTTAACGTTTATTTATTTTCGAGACAGAGAGAGACAGAGCATGAACGGGGGAGGGTCAGAGAGAGAGGGAGACACAGAATCGGAAACAGGCTCCAGGCTCTGAGCGGTCAGCACAGAGCCCGACGCAGGGCTCAAACTCACGGACGGCGAGATCATGACCTGAGCCGAAGTTGGACGCTTAACCGACTGAGCCACCCAGGCGCCCCCACAAACACATTTTCTAAAATGACACCTGACTATGTATCTATACAGGTTGAAATTTATCTCAAGCTCTGACCTTGGGTTCAGGGGATGGTGGGATTACGGCTTTTGGGAAATAGCTCGGAGGGCCAAATCAATTAGCTGATTGTTGGTACCCACCTATAATGTCTTAGACGAGATTCTTATTTGCAAGCATTAGAAAATGATTTTGTGAGCGCTTCCAGAATAACAGGGTAAGAACTTGTATACATTTGCTCTTCTATCAGAACAACAAGGACACTGGCAAAAATTTTCAAATTAAAGTTTTTCAGGAGTCTGGAATTTGGAAATAATCCAAAACTTACAATACTCCAGGGAATGCGTATGCCAGCAAATTATCTGCATCTCAGCACAGACAGTGGGTTCTGTGGGTTTTAACTTGTCCTGTCGCTGTGCACCACCCGCCCCCCAAGTTCTGGGGGAATAGTTAAAACCAACAGACTCACAATCACAAGGGCTATAAAAAATGGAAAAAATAGATTTGGAGATTCCTAAAGCCTTATTCCAAGAGAATCACAGTATTGGATCTGTTTGGCTTGTCCCTGAAAATCTTCTAGCCAGACCTCGTTTGCATTTGACCTGACACAGATTTCACTCCTTGTGAGCAGCCTTTTCCCAAAGGTGCCTGCAGAAAACAGTCAGTGGCAATTGCTTAACATTGCATCGGGCTGAGGGGTCATCAGAGTGGGACAAAAACCTGGGGAGCCAGAGGGTCGCAGGGCGCTCGCACAGCCTACACATGTTCCTGAGAGTTAAGAAAGGCACACACGCATTGGGGGCTGGGTGTGTGCGGAGGAAAGAGCTGTGAAACCCTTAGGTCCTCACCTCTGGCTGACCTTGAGGCTCTGGGCCAGCAGGAGGGTTAAGCTAAGTCATGGTTGTCAATCCCCCGCCAGAGGCCTGAATCCATGATAGGCAAGCACACAGACCCCTCTACAAAGGCTGGGAGAATTACCGGGTTGAGCTATTTAGACAAATGTCTGTCCAATTATGACATGAATACTAAGGTGTGGGCAGAGGTTTCACTGATTACACACAACAGGAACATAGATTTTATAGAATTGATTCAGAAAAGTCCCTAAATGAAAGAGCCGGAACAACCAGAAACTGTACCAACACCATACCACAACCACCAAACCTGGGCTGAGAAGGTCTGATTATGAGAGTTGCCGCTTTCTGTCACTTAACGTGTCCAGTTTACAGAAAAAAGGAGAAAGAAGAAAAGAAAAATGCAATAAAAGCCCCCAAATCCAGGAAAGTAGGGTACATACCCAGAGAAAAGACACGGTCAAGAAGAAGTGTCCTTGAGAAGCTCAGACATGGGACGTACTAGGCAAAGACTTACCTCCCCGTGAAGATATGTCTAAAGAACTAAAGGAAACCACATGCAGCAGCGAATGGAAACTATGAGAGCAGGGTCTTACCAAATACAGATAATTAAAAAAAAATTTTTTTAATTTAATGTTTACTCATTTTTGAAAGAGAGAGAGACAGAGTATGAGTGGGAGAGGGGCAGAGAGAGAGAGGGAGACAAAGAATCCGAAGCAGGCTCCGCGCTGTCAGCACAGAGCCCAACGCGGGGCTCGAGCTCATGAACCGCGAGGTCGTGACCTGAGCCGAAGTCAGACACTCCACTGACGGAGCCCCCCAGGCGCCCCTTTTGTAAAATTTTTTTAAATATTTACCAAATATAGATTATGGAAAAAGAGAGAGAGAGAGAGAGGTCGTTAAAAAGAACGAAATAGAAATTCTGGATTTGCAAAGTACAATAAATGAACGTTCACTTGCAGGACTCAACGGTGGATTTGTGCCGACAAAGAAAAAAAATCGGTGAAAACGAAGATCATTCAGTTGAGGTAGTTCACTCTGAGGAACACAGAGAAACAAAATGAAAGGGGATGGAGAGTGACTTATAGACGAGGATTTTCTCTTGGGACAATGAGAATATTCTGGAATCAGATAGAAGCAATAGTTACACGATTGTATGAGTACACCCCAAACTACCAAATTGTACATTTTAAGAGGCCAGTTTCAGCTATGGGAACTATATTCCATTAAATCCTAATTAAAATCGTTTCTCAAAAAGAAAAATGATATTGTAGAAATGGAACAGGAAACAAATACTGTGTGTGGCAGGTGCTAGAGAGCTCACAGGGTATCGTGGAAGGCTGAACACAAGCCTTGTCTGGTAGGAACAGCATAACCACTGAGGCAGCTGCTGTACCCTGGAGACCACCTCAATTCTTCTAGAGCCTTCCCTCTGGCTCCTCACTTGCTCTGTTCCCTAATGGCTACCCCACTGAGTCTGGGTCGTCAACCAGCCAGAGAGCCTGGGAAGGAGAGACCTCTTTGTTTGTATTAGCTAAACGGTCAACTTCTCTGTTCATCGAGAAGCATGAGGGATTTCAGGCACATACAGCAAAGAAGCCAAACAAGCAAAATAAATCGATGCTGTCCGAGCCCCTGACCCCTCTCAGGTTAGCTCCTGAGACGGCCAGACAGGCTGGAGATGCCAGTGCAATCAGGGTGGGCTCAGGAGCCCGTGGCATTGCTGTCATTACAAAGCAAAGAACTGGAGTGTCGCCTGGGGGCTCAGTCAGTTAAATGCCCGACTTGGGCTCAGGTCATGATCTCGCAGTTCGTGGGTTTGAGCCCCGCATCGGGCTCTGTGCTGACAGCTCAGGGCCTGGAATCTGCTTCGGATTCTGTGTCTCCCTCTCTCTCTCTCTCTCTCTCTGCCCCTCCCCTGCTTGCACTCTGTCTCTTTCTGTCTCAGAAATAAATAAATGTTAAAGAAATTAAAAACAAAAACAACAACAAAAAAAAAAACAAGACAAAACAACAAAAAAAACCAAAGGACTGGAAACAAATCTAATGGATGGTTGCTTAAAGTTCCCGACTTCAAATAATTTGAGTCAGAGGGGAAAGCATAGAATAATACCTTGTTTGACACACAAAACACATATTACATCTGAAGATGAATTTATTCTTGAATATAATGCCTCAAAGTCACACCTTGTCATTCCCATGAATAGGCAATAAGCAGGCTCAGAGATGTTATGACTTGGGGTGGGACACACAACTCGCCAAGGAGGTTGCCGGCTCTGGGATCTCGTTGTCTGACTTTGGTTATTAAGCTCTTTTTGTTCCTTTGGCTACATGGTAATTTTATTTGCCTATCTATCATCTATCTATCGATCGAGCGATCTATCTATTTATCTATCTATTATTTCCTTGGAGAGGGAGAGTGTGTGAGCGGGAGGATAGGCAGGGGGAGAGAGAGAGAGAGAGAGAGAGAGAGAGAGAGAGACAGAAAGCAAGAATCTCAAGCAGACTCCGTGCTCAGTGCAAAGCCCAATGTGGGGCTCGATGCCATGACCTTGGGATCATGACCTGAACCAAAACCAAGACTCGGACACACAAATGACTGGCCACCCAGGCACCCCTCACGTGATCCTTGACGTAGCAGATGAGTGGTTTTTCACACCTTAGATGTTTGTAGTATGCACAGTTATGATCCAATTTCAGAAAAAGGGAGTTGTATGAACCTAAGTGAACGACCACTGGGCTCACCTGAGCCCCTTCCTGTGCTGTCACCTATGCCTGTCCCAATGTCACACTGCTTAGAGCATTGCCACAAAGGGTGTAGTGGCTGATCATTAACCTTTAGACTTCATCTTTGGATAACCCATAGCAACCAGTAAACATAGACCCAAACAGGAAAATGCATCCAAAACCACTCTGGAAGCTAAAATTAAGGCTGTCGAAGCAGAGAGAGCACAAAACAATCATAGCAAAGGAAAAGAAAACAAAACAAAAAGTAATACATGCGTTTTAAGTTCGAAAACTAAATTTTCAAGTTTGTGCTGGGAAACTGATCCACGGGCTTCCCACTTGCCATTATCGGTCTGAAAGAAAAGCTGAGCTGTTAACCCTGGTCTTATCGGGTTTATCTCCAACATACGGTAGCACTTTAAATAAAGGTGGGGTGGGATCCGCGATCACACTAATAAAGCAGGGCTGAATTTTCTCAGACTCTGTGGCACCACGTCTCTGCAGCGTTTAAATCTTGTGACTGGGACAGGAACTTTTATTGGCGCCTACCAGCACGATCTGTGTTTGAATCAATTTCCTGGCTTGCGTTATAAAGTTTGTGGATTTCTGCACAAGCAATTTGGGAAAAGCAAGCACTCATGAAATCACTTGACCCAAGAATTTCTGCAGGTTCAAAGGGAAACGGTCCTTCATCCATGAAGGTATCGACTCCGTTGTGATCGCTCAGCCGAGACGGGTTTCACGTTTGGTACAGCAGGCAGGTAGCTGGTGCGTGGGTAAAACACACTTCAACAGGGTCCACGCTTCTGGTGTATTTTCCACACTGGGATTTCACCAAAACCTTCTGCACTGTGATTATTACAGGTATTTGTGGGCGAAGTAAAATACCCTCAACCCCTATCTTAACAAACTCATTTAGGTTCATTTTCTCTTTCCAGGCCGCTGTAAATGCAAATAAAGTTTCAAAGCTGTACAGCATTTGAGTAGACAGAGACATTTTATCTTATTAGCATGTAAAGTCGCAAGGCTATAAATATATTTCCTCAGGTTACTAGACTTCCTTACAGAATATGTAAGATTTTCCACGGCTTTTGTTTTGTGTAGACACTGCTACATTAACAGTTTGCTTCTTTGGGTTAGGCTTCTAAGAAAAATTTCCAGGCATGGGCTTAAAGATGTGGATATCTAGAAAATATGGACAATTTTAATTTTTATTATTAGGACTTCCAAAATAGTGACCAAGTTAAACTGGTATCAGAAACGTAAGTGTTGGGGCTCCTGGGGGGCTCAGTCAGTTAAATGTCAGACTTGATCTCAGCTCAGGTTTTGGTCTCAGAGCGGCGAGTTGAAGCCCCACGTTGGGCTCCATGCTGGGCATGAAGTTTCTCTCAGATACATAAGCAAATAAGTAAGTAAATAAATAAACAAACAAATAAATAAATAAGAAAAATAATTTAAAAGAAGAAACACGAGCATACATCAATGTCTCCACATCTCGGCAGCACGTAAATACCATGATGAATAATCCCATTTTTGTAATTGATCTTACAAAGTTCACAAGATCAAAAAATTAAAATAGACAAATCTGAGATTATATTATTAGTGAGAACAAACACTTCCATGTAATTTAAAGCTGCTGCTGACTTGAGCCCTTCTGCCAAGATGTCTAATTAAGTCTTCAAGATTTTATGATTCCTAAGCTCCTTTAAATATGGTAACTGCTCGTATTCTGGCTGCTATATTTGATGAAAAAATATATATATATTTTTCAGCCTATTTTTCTACTGGATCTTTAAGCAGGAAATATTCAAAAGTAAGCTGTCAAAGTTGTATTTTTTTGCAGTATAAATATATATATGTATGTATATATATTAATGTTTATTTTGACAGAGAGAGAGTGTGTGAGCAGGAGAGAGAGGGGTAGAGAGAGGGGGAGACAGAATCCAAAGCAGGCTCTGCACCATCAACACAGAGCCCGACATGGGACTCAATCCCACAAACCATGAGATCACGACCTGAGCTGAGGTCAAGATTCTAACCGTTAACTGACTGAGCCACCCAGGCGTCCCCACGGTATATATTTTTTAGGAATAAGAATCTGAAAGAGGAAGATATTGCAAAATATGGAAAAAATTATCTTATCGATCTTTCCCAGATGTTCAGAGCCCAGCAGAGCTCTGCACTCTTCCATTTCCCAAGCCCAGTGGGACGGCACAGGTGGCATTTTGACGCTTTTCTGGGTGAGGGACTTTGGGTCTGGGTCTGCCACGGCGTCATGAGCCCCTTCCCTGGGACAATTGCACCAGCCGCCATAACGCTGCTACCCTGTATCCTTGCTCACATTTTGGATCACAAGATTGACGTTCCCTTAGATACATTGTAAACATGCTTTATTTTGACCAAAGAAATGTTTCCACTGCCTGAATTGCTCACAAATAACTAGGAATTCAAAGATTGGCCGGTGAGGAAACTGCTAGAAAAGGCAACAGACATGGAGAAAAAGTATCAACCGTTGTTCACATCACTTAATTTGAAACAGAAAAGGAACTTTCTAAACGGAAGGACTTACAGGGACAACTTACTTCCTGCCGCAGGGCAATGGATTCACAGGTGGTCACACGCTTTCCAAAACAATGTGGCCTCCTGATTTGAAGGACAGGTGATATGAGATGATAGGGCTGTTCCTCTGGCCTCGGTGACATAAGTGGAAGGGCTATTAATGAGCACGTCCAGAGGGTTTCAGCTCACTCAAGTAATTTATGGGGGCAAGGTAACCAAAACTGTCCCTATTTCCAAAGAAAAACTTAAATCGTTCTATCCTCCTTTACACTCTGGAATGCTGAGACAATGCCCCAGCGAGCAAAACCAAAGCCTTGTATGGGCTGATAAGAGGACCAATATCAGGGAAAAAACAACAAGCAACAAATGGATAAATTCACTCCATCCTGACTTCGTACCTATGACACATGGTCTCAGCTGAGTCCATTACACTGGTTCCAGTGTTTAGAATCTTCAACCAAAGAAGCTGAAAACCCTTTGCAGACCTTGGTATCCCACAAAAGGCCTAGTCATCAACTACCGTGTAATCCATAAAACCGTGTCCTTCCTAACCAACCAGCTTCCTTAACTAATCTAATCATAACCCTAACCCTAACCCTAACCCTAACCCTAACCCTAACCCTAAACCTAATCTCTAACCACTAACCCTACACTAACACTAACCCTAAAAACTAGCCCAAAACCTAAACCGTACCCTAACTCTAACCCTTACCTCTAACCCCAAACCCGAAGCCTAACCCTAACCTCTAAGCCCTAACCCTAACCCTAACCCTAACCCTAACCCTAACCCTAACCCTAACTCTAACCCTCCCTGTGCTGGGCAGCACCCATTTCCCACAGTGGTGGCCCCCAGAGTTTGTCAGGGCCTTTCTGTCACATTTCCATTACCTACTGAGCTCCTGTGACAGCTCTTGATATCACGTTCTCTTTCTCCACATGACTGGTGTGGTTTTGGTCTCCTGAGGGAGTGCCTTAGTTTTTAGTCTCTGATAGTGTATTTGGTATTTGGCTGTGACCTTATATTAAATCTGACTTGTCACCCCCTCCTAGTTGGAAGTGGTATAACTTGTACACAACCGTCCCATTAGCATTGCCCAGAAGAACCCAGTGCGAGGATAATGAGGGATCTAGACCGGAAGTGCCCTCTGCGGGTGTGTGTCCCCAGGGCGAGCTCCCGTGCTCTGCCCACGATGGCTAAACCAGCTTCACGTGAACGCTGGCTCTGGTTCCATCAGACAAGGCCCCTCTCTTCCGCAGCATCCAAAGTGACCCTTTCACAACCAACTGAAAAATACCTATCAAAAGAATGATTTGGGACTAATTCATGGCCTAGATTAACACAGTTTCAGAAAGCATCGACACGTCTGCTGAGCCAAAAATGTAGAGACAGAATATGGAGAGACCCGGAGAGAGAGGAGGACAGGCACGCGGTGAGTATTTTAATTGTAAATGTGAGTTGTATGGCACACCCATGTGCACAATGTGCTGAACTGTGCTTTCTGAAAGGGAGACTTTTATGGTATGTGTATTAAATCTTGATAAAGCTTTCTATGAGAAGAGCATAAAAATATGATCAATTCACCATGTAGCAGAGTAAAAAATAGGGATCATGCGATTATCTTAGTAGAGGCAGAAGCTAATCTGAGTACAACCCAAACCCACGAAATGCCTTTTCATATAAAAATGTTTTCAACCTTGCAATAAAAAGCAATGTCCTTTAATCTAAGTAAGCACGGTTATAAAGTCACTACAGCAAATGTTATATTCAACACATGAAACGTTGAAGTATTTGCCTTGAAACTGATGACAAGACAAAGCTATCTTTCCGTCACTGTGCTGAAAGTGTAATACGCGAGGAAAAAGAAATACGCTATATAAGGACTTAAAGGAAGAAATGAAAGGATCCTGTTCTAGGATGACATGATTGCATGTGTAAGATACGCAGAAGAAACAATAAATAAAGTCTAGGTTTATTGACTTACATGGGCAGTATCACTGGATACATAAGGAATAATAAAATATAATCAATTATTTCCTATAACTAGTAACTAAAAAAAATAGAAAATAAAATCTTAAAAATTATACAAGTTACATTAGTGTCTAAAATAAACCCAACTGCTAGGAGTAAGCAAAAAGAAAGATGTACGAAGCAGGCCTAAATAAGTAAATAAGTAGAGGGCTGTCTCACGTTGATAAGTCCAAAGCCTCAGCGCTGTAATTATCTTAAAACGATCGATGGATTCAGTGACCCAGCAGAGCGCGTGTGGGCGGGCGCACATGTGCTTAGAACCCGGCAAGGTGATTCTAAAACCTATATATGGAAGCGCTGATAATGATGAGGAATCTCTTAAAGAACCAAGTTGGAGAATTTAGCCAGATTTCAGAACATGTTCTGTAACACCGCGGTAGCTGGGGCAGCGCCACATTGACACAGGAAGGGAAGACGGATGGCGGGATTAGAACACGGGCCTGGACATGGTTAGACCCACAGGTAGATGCCATTACACACCCGCCAGGTTGGCTCCGGCTGGAAAACACAGAGAGAAAGGTGGTCTAACATGTTGGCAAAGTTATGGGACAACAGAAACTTCGGTAAACTACAGGTGGGCGGGCGTCACGGCCAATGTGGAGAGCTTGTCAGCCAGCATTTACTAATGAGAACAGCACAGCAGCTTTGCTTGTAACGGCCCCACGCTGGAGGCAGGCTGGGCCTGTGAGCTGTGGTGCATAGCCTCTAGGGACGATTGCTACCTGCATCACAAGTGAGACTCCGCCACGCAGATGCAAATAGAATGAATCGGACACAGAAGTGGCCCCTGAGGACAGGCACACACCTGCTGAGGCCCCCCGCCCAGGGTGAGCTGATGGTGTCATACCAGCTCTCCCCTTTGAGGGGATTAATGGCTGGGATGGGACACGTAGGGGTCACTGGAGTGCAAGGTGATGGGAGTGCTCACTTTACCAAAAATGCTTGAGCTACAGGAATTAATTGTGCACTTGTAAAGGTATTTTGTCCTCGAATAAAACACAAGTGTACATAGATTTCACGCCTGGATATGCTCTTCATGTACTCGGGGACTTTTCTGCACCCTGGAACTTTCCTCTCTCTGCATTTGCCCCTTTTAATCTGTGGATTCGGTCATAAGACACAACACCTGGCTTGGATCAAATCATGTATCTTTCAAAACAAGAAGAACAAAAGAAGTAAAAACTACCAGTTTTCAGCAAAGAATTATGGTTTCATTTTATTTCTTTCCATTATACATTCCTGTGGGTTGACTTGCTGGCCCTGATTAACTCTGCCCATCGAAATGAAAAGGGTGTGTATTATCTCAATGCCTTTTTGTAAAAACAAACAAATAAACACAAGGTGTTGGTGTGACTTACCAGCCAGCTGTGACCAGCGCCAACAGCGATGATGCTGATGCGAAATCATATAATTGCTGCTTCAGGGTTTTTTTTTTTCCAATTCTTTGTGCCTCAAAAGCCTAATACTGTATGTAACATGTACAAATTAAAGCAAAAATGGGGCCGCCTGGGTGGCTCAGTTGGTGAAGCGTCCGACTTCGACTCAGGTCATGATCTCACGGCTCGTGAGTTCAAGCCCCGTGTCGGGCTGTGTGCTGACAGCTCAGAGCCTGGAGCCTGTTTCAGATTCTGTGTCTCCCTCTCTCTCTCTGACCCTCCCCCATTCATGCTCTGTCTCTGTCTCTGTCTCTCTCAAAAATAAATAGGCATTAAAAAAAAAAAGATCTGATTCATGAACGCTCACCAAGTACATGTCTTCCGCACGCACATCAGCACCGTGCAGGGAGTTCTATCTACTAACGGTAGGTATAGAGGTCAGAGCACCTACAAGGGAGGGAACCATGCCCAGAGACGTCGAGCAGGCTTCCTGGGAGCACACAGCGGAGCCACGACTACTGGGGTGGGACAAGTGCCCCGCTCATGCCTTCTCTGCATTAAGAAGTGTCAGTGACCAGTGATGGACTAAGGCACAGGGGCCGCCGTTCTGGTGGTCGGAGCCTGTCGGTACAGGTGGTGCCTTCCACACAGCCTAGCTCAGCGATGATGGGCGAGCGGCTGTTCCTGTCCCCTGCCCCGGAATGGCAGCATCGCCAATGGCTGAGAAAAGTTGTCCTCTGCACTCGAGAAGGAAGAATCCAGCGCAGGAACACAGAGCTGGTGACCCCACCTCGGGGAGCTGAGTCTGTCGGGCTGTCCGCATTCCTCCTCGTTGGTGCCAGTGCGTCTCCTTCACCAGCCTGATCTGGCTCACTTGTTTTTATCGCCCGTGAGTTAAGACCACGGAGTGACCATTCGGATCATGGCTGGACGCCTCTGAAGCCCTGAGATACACAGGCCATCACGGTAAGTCAGACGTTTAACCCCGGATTATCCAGTCTCCCGAATCCTGATGGGCAGAGAAACTTCCCAGTTGTGGTCGGGGGAGGTATGACCACAGAGAAGCGGCCAGAGGGTTGCAGGGTCGTGGGCCTTACAGACGGAGGAAGGGGACACGAGCCAAGAAGTGGGGGTGATCTCCAGCAGGTGGAAAGAGCAAGGGAAGGGGTCTCCTCTGGAACCTCTGCAAAGAAGTGCAGCCACGTCCACACCTTGCTTTTAGCCCAGCAGTGCTCGTGTTAGACCTGGAACCCAGGGCACTAAGTACTGACCTGTAAACCGAGCGCTCTGGTGAAATGGTAAGCGGGTGCTGTTTTCAGCCATCGAGTTGTGGCGTTGCATTAAGGCAACATAGAGAAAGGTGTGAGGCATGAACATTTCTCTCCCTGGCATCCGTGTTCTCACTCGTATGCACGTGGCCAGATCTATAGGTGTGGGCGGAGCCCGCAGTAGGCACAGTGGGTGTGCCCCCCCCCCCGGGCCCCCTGTACTCTTAGAGACCACTTGGCTCTTGAGTGCAATGTTCTCTGCCTGGAATATGCCCCCCCCCCTTATTTCTGGGACCCCCTCCTTGTCCTTGGACGGGCAGAACAAACCCCATCATGCACATCAAAGGAAAGCAGTCAACCCTGAGCTTGTGGGGCTCCTGTGGGGACCTGAGCAATCCCCAGAGCTGAACTCCCCAAATGCACAGCCATCCAATCTTGGCTCCCATGGAGCCCTGAGTTCTGGCTCTTTCTCTCTCAGCCCCAGTCTGACAGGGTTTAGGGGTCTGGTCTATGCAGGGAGCAGGGCACTGGAAGTCTGGAGGGGGCTCTGTTGGGGGCAGGGCTCAGCCCAGTTCCTGGCCAGCAAGCTGCCCAGACAAGTGACTGGGGGGCAGATGGAATAAAGGAATGAAGCCAGTGGCCGGGCGAGAGGCCATGTGGAAATACGTTCATCCCTGCCAGTCATCTAGGCCAGCCTGTCAGCCAGAAGAGGTAGCTGGGAAAGGCAGCAAGTGCTGGGTATCTGCATGTGCCCCAGGATCGACCCGGACTCCTAGGGGGTGGTGCCTGCAAGAGAACCCCTCATCCTGGTCTGGAGTGAATTGGAGCATGGGAATGAGCATTCAGCTCCCACGGTCCCACGGGAGCCCCTGGGAGGCTCAAGCCCTCTGTTGTGGGTGATGGGTTAGGGCCAGGTCAGTGCCAATGGCTGGGGCATTGGGTGTGGGGGAGGGGGAGTGCAGAGGGGAGGGAAGCTGACAGGTCTGTCTCAATCCCCCAGGATGAGGCTTCGATTTGGGGCCCCAGGACGAGAGGAAACAAAGGTAGAGGTGCTGGGGTGGGCCCTGGGGTTGGGTCACAGCTGTGGCCACAGATGTATTCCAAATCCAGCCTCTGGGAGGCATCCTTCGTGGTGGCTCGAAGGCCCTGGTTCTTGCCATCCACGTCTACAACTGAGCAGGAGTGGAGAGACAGGGCTTGGTGGCAAGGCCCTCAAGGCGCCTTCCTCAACACGTGCTCCAGGGCTGTGTTTCATCAGCCCAGGCGCCATGCTTCTGTGGTGGCTTCAACCACCACATGGCAATCATGGCAGTCCCCGCCATGATTTATTTGTGCGCCCGAGTCCCTGCAGGAGGTGAAGCCCTGGGGGCCACGGTGATGCATCTTGTCTTCTCAAGGTCAACCACAAGCACACATGACAGAAACTCGGGAAAGGCCAGTGATTGAAAGGACATGAGTTTTAAATTCACAGATTGCCCTGGTTTCCCGTTGGCAGCGAAGAAGCGTGGATCATCGTCACATATCCAAAACTCAATTTTTTCTTAAGTTCGGGGTGAGTTTCTCAGTCTGTGTCTGTGTTTTGGGACAGAGCTGGTCCTGACTTACTGGTTTGTCTGAAGTGGCTAACGTTGTGTGATTGAAATGTGCAGAACTAGGAGTTATTTGCAAACCCAGTGGGGTTCATTGTTCCTTCCTCTAGCTTTGTGTCTCCTCCATTTTGGCAGAGTTCTGGTACATGCTGTTTACCAGTTTTCAGTTTTTTTTCCTCTTTTTTCTTGTGGAAGATTAATATTTGGGGTGGTCTGTTCCCTTGCTTCGAGAAATTCCTTTGGGATAGTATAGCGCAGAAATATGTAAAAACAACAGCACATTCGGATTAAGAGTTGTGAAATGTAGGAATCCTCAGAATAGTTGAAGTTTTGGAACATTCTGTATTCCTGAAATGAAGGTCAAGAACGCTTTTGCCTCCACCACCGTGAAATGACCAAGAACAACCACTTGAGGAAGTAGAAAGACACACATTTACCAGATGAGCTAGTTTAATCCTTACATTGGAACGAAGCTTGTTGTGATCCGAGGCTGAGAGGGGAGGACGCACAGATCTGCCACTTATCAGCCGGACAACAGGAAGCAAACGAGGTCGTTTCTCTGAGTCTCTGTTGCTGTTTCCACACGTAACACGGAGATCAGACCATTACGAAACTGGCCCCAGAACTGCTCACAGGATAGTGGAGGTGCTAATGAAGTCACAGACGATAGACCACCGGGACGGCACAGAGAGCCCAGAAATCGACCCCCGCAGATACAGGCCAATCGGCTCTGGCAATCGCAGCATCATGAGCTAAGATCGTCTTTTCCACAAGTGCTGGAACCACCGGACAGTCACAAGCAAAATCGGGAACTGCAAGCCCAGGGCTGAGGAGTAGGGGAGGGTTCAGCAGATGGAGCACGGGATGATGTTCAGGGCCGGGGAGATACTTCGTCAGGCGTCACCGTGGTGGGGACACAGGTGTATAACGCCAGTACAACCCCAGGAGTGAAGCGTGATGTCAACTGTGGACTTTGGGTGATAAGGAGATGTCATAGGCTTGGACATAGGTGATAAGGAGGTGTCACGCATCCCTTGGTGGGAGATGTTCATGGTGGGGGAGGCTGTGCGTGTCTGGGGCGGGAGCCTATGGGGAATCTCTGTCCATCTCCCTCAACTTAGTTGTGAACCTAAAACTGTTCCAAAAAAATAAAACCTGTTTAAAAATTAGGAAACTAGGGGTGCCTGGGTGACTCAGTTGATTGAGCGTCCGACTTCGGCTCAGGTCATGATCTCACCATTCCTGAGTTTGAGCCCCGCGTCGGGCTCTGTGCTGACAGCCTGCTTCGGATTCTGTGTCTCCCTTTCACTCTGCCCCTCCCCCACTCACACTCTGTCTGTCTCTCAAAAATAAATGAACTCTAAAATTTTTTTAAAAAATAAAAAAATAAAATTAGGAAACTAAGAGGTTGTCCTAAACCTTAGGATAGCCCTTAGCAAAGCCTGCCACGAAGGTCATTCTGGTCATTTCTGGGGCACAACCACTGAGGTCCCCACCTTCCCCGTGGACCAGGTGGCCCAGGCAAGGCCCGATCCACTCACAAGCTCACCTCTTTGTGATACAAACCCACAGCTGGCATTTGTAAAGAAGCATAGTCCGGGAAATCTGCCCTGCTCAGCCATAAAACACCTGTAGATTTTAGTATTCCTAATTTTGTTATTAACTTTGCTGCTTTAAAGAAAGTTAGTACTCACAGCCACTATCTGGAGTGTTGTTGTTGTTGTTGTTGTTTTTAATAATCAAAGGCAAGTACTCTATAATCCAAAGTACTCTATGCTGGGTAAGAAAATAATGATTTTCTTGAGGGTTATACGGAAAGTACAAAAACTGCCTCTTAGATTTTTGGAAACAGAATGAGATGTTCATTTTTTGTTGGGGTTTGATTTTCCTTTTCTGAAGTGTCATGTAAAGTAGTCATGGATGGGGTGGCTGGGTGACGTGGTCAGTTAAGTGTCCAGCTCTGATCTTGGCTCAGGTCATGATCTCACGGTTCGTGGGTTTGAGCCCCGTGTCGGGCTCTGTGCTGACAGTGAGGAGCCTGCTTGGGATTCCCTCTCTCCCTCTCTCTCTGCTCCTTCCCTGACTGATGCTGTCTCTCTTTCTCTCTCAAAATAAATAAACTTTAAAAATAACTAACTAAAGTGGCACCTGGGTGGCTCAGTTGGTTAAGTGTCCAACTTTGGCTCCGAGGTTGGGGCTCCGAGGTCGATCACGGACGTCTGCTGACTGTGGTGACGAACCACATGGGAGCGGTGGCCCAGGATAGAGGCCGTCATAACACAGAGTTCCAACCCCCGCCAACCTGCATCTCTATTTTTAGAAAGCATGTCTGTTCTATAAATAGCATTTGGCTTTTCTGGAAGAAAGGATGTTGAAATTGCTCTTTGGAAAGGTTTTCGTCCGATTCCTCCCCACTCCCCCGTGTTCTCTGTGGACCAGGGAGGAGCTGCAAAGTATCAGATTTCCTGAGGGTCTGATGTGGGCAGGAGTGGCCAGCACAAGTCCCCTCGGGGGCACCGGAAGGGCCACCAGATGGTCCGGTCCATGTGGACGTTTTGTGAGGCCACGTTTTCTGCCACTGGCTTTTGGGAATAGCATGGAAACTGGGTGTCTTTTGGAATTGGGGTATTTTTAGTTCTTTTTCAAGTGAAAATAGAACAATGATTTTCATGGAAAAAGTATTTTCTCTCCACGTTTCCCTCACTTATAATAACCACCCCTCCCCATCCACGTGGAAAAAAAGGAAAGTTTAAAGCAGTTTGAGTGTTTTAGCATCTGAAGGAAGTTTCCATCCTAAATGCTACAAGTGGTTTATAGATCTGTGAGGTTATACTAGGAAAAACACCTGTGTGTTACTCATTACACCCCTAATAGATTGCTTTGACCCCTCTTTAAAAAGTGTGAAAAAAGGTAGCAAAAGTAATAAAGACAGAACCATTCTTAAGATAAAATAAGCATCAGGAATCCCTCGCCCAACCTCCACTTTTGCTGAGTGAACACTGGCAGCTCAAGCCCGTAAACACCTCGCCCTCGCAGAGCCTGCCGCGAGCCAGGGTCCCACGTGGCAGTTCAGTTCTTTCTGTGTTGGTAGAGGTGAAAAATTTAGCTTCGTTCCTGGGCAAAATCTCTTGCCAGATAGTGAACATTTTGAAATACGATACAAACAAGTGTTTCTAAAATATAAGGTAGAATCTGCATTTATGATCTACCTTTTACTAGATTTATCTTTTAAAAATTTAATTTAATGTAATTTAATTTAATTTGACTTAATTTAATTTAAGTTTTTAGGCAAACTCTACTCCCAACGTGACGCTCGAACTCGCTCCCCGGAGATCAAGGATCAAATGCCCCACCGACCTAGCCAGCCGGGAGTCCCTATATTTTGTTGGATTTAAATCCTGCCCGGACTCTCGCCGTGCGTGTGAGCTATTTCCCACGTGAGGAGGAGATCAATGAATGTGCATGTGTGTTCAGCTGAATGTCTGAACCTAACAGGTGCCCCACGTGTCCTCCCTCCCAGGAGAGAGGCAGGCTTGGTGGTGACTGGACTGCCAGCTTCTGGACACAGAGTGGAGGCTGTGTGTGTCACAGAACAACGTGCTCATGGAGGACTCACCTGAGGGTGTATTTGACAGCTGGGGAGGGGGCAGGGGACCCTCTCGGTCACTGGTTTATGGGGGATGGACGAGGGCCGTGCTGGAATCCCACAAGAACTATGAACGCCCACTCTGTTGGAGTCTGATGCCCACCCAAAGCGAACTGAATGAGCACCTGAATAGGCAGACCCTGTCATCACCCCAGTGTCTAACCTGCTTTCAGTCACACACCAGCCACCGGCCCGCCACGCCCCATCCTTCCCCCAGGGAATCCCTCTGGGTCCTCCTGTTCACAGCCTGCACATTTCTGTCCTGGATTGGCGATCAAAATCCTCACACATCTCTCAGTGGATTCTGTCTCCTCTCATCTAATTGTCTACAGTACTCAACATATTTTCACATTCATGCCAACTTTGTACATCTTTCCCAGGTGGGAGATCGTCAGTGATTCCAAACCTGTACTCATTTTTTACACAAACCTGAGCCGTGTTAACCACGCCTTTACATAAATCGTAGCTTAGGCTAATCCTGTAGAACCTTGGAGAAATTGTGATTCGTTGGCTCTGCATAATCCACCCACGAAGTTTTTGAAATTTATTTTTATTTTTGTTTTTTAATTTATATCCAAGTTAGTGAGCATATAGCACAATAATGATTTTAGGAGTAGAACCCAGTGATTCATCCCAATAAGTGTCCTCCTTAATGCCCAGCCCCCCTTTAGCCCATCCCCCCTCCCACAATCCCTCTGGCAACCCTCTGTTTGTTCTCTGTATTTAAGAGTCTCTTCTGTTTTGTCTCCCTCCTTGTTTTTATATTATGTTTTCTTCCCTTCCCTTATGTTCATCTCTTTTGTCTCTGAAAGTCCTCATATGATTTTGGTCTTTCTCTGACTGACTCATTTCACTTAGCATAATACCCTCCAGTTCCATCCATGTAGTTGCAAATGGCAAGATTTCACTCTTTTTGATTGCCGAGTAATACTCCATTGTATAGATATACCACATCTTCTTTATCCATTCATCCGTCGATGGACATTTGGGCTCTTTCCACACCTTGGCTATTGTTGATAGTGCTGCTATAAACATGGGGGTGTGTGTGCTCCTTTGAAACAACACACTTGTGTCCTTTGGATAAATACCTAGTAGTGCAATTGCTGGGTCATAGGGTAGTTCTAGTTTTAATTTTCTGAGGAAACTCCATACTGTTTTCCAGAGTGGCTGCACCAGTGTGCATTCCCACCAGCAGTGCAAGAGGGCTCCCCTTTCTCTGCATCTTCGCCAACATCTGTTTTTGCCAGAGTTGTTCTTTTAGCCACTCTGACCGGCATGAGGTGGTATCTCAGTGTGGTTTTGGTTTGTATTTCCTTGATGAAGAGTGATGTTGAGCATCTTTTCATGTGTCGGTTGGCCATCTGGATGTCTTCTTTGGAGATGTGTCCATTCATGTCTTGCCCATTTCTTCACTGGATTATTTGTGTTTTTGTTGGGTCTCAAGTCTTAGACCAAAGAACACTGTGTAATTTTCTTGTACCAAGCATATACCTTGACTTTAGATCCCAGTATAGGGATAATTAAGAATTATCCCTAGAGGGGGACACCTGGGTGGCTCAGTTGGTTAAGCGTCTGACTCTTCATTTTGGCCCAGCTCATCATACCACAGTTTGTGGGTTCGAGCATCAAAATTCTAGAACTCTAGAATTGTGAGCATTGAGTGAGCCGTGTATCCAAGCCCTTGACACAATGCCTGGCCCAGAAAGGTCACCAAATATGTTAGCACTCGTGATTGGAACAGAAAGATCACTCGCAGTGAAACAGTATGAACAGGGTCTCCCTGTTGGAATGACAGCGTTGGACAGATGACTGAAGGCAAAATCCTCCATGGTATTCAGAGAAGAATAGAGAATAGAAAATAAAGGATAAAGGTGGAGAATAGACAGGAAAGATGCTGTGTCGCTAAACTAAAGCGGTCCTATCTCAACTCTTGCACGGTGTATGCAGTGTAAGGAATTCAGCATCTGTATTTTTGGAATACGCATGACAAGTGTGGGCGTGCTCTGCAGTTGTTTCTGTAGCTACCTCCTACGTGAATCCAGAGTCTTGCCAGCGTGCAGCTGCATTCACAAAGCTTCTAGAAATGCCGTTTTCTCTGCAGCATAAACCAAGGCGTCTACGTTTTTGCCTCTGCCAAGTAGACTGTGAATAAAAAGGAAGTTTATAACTTCCTCCCAGAGGTTACAAACTCTTAAAGATAAATACAACGACCAACAGTGCCATCCACTTGCAGGGGACCGGGGGGCAGGCTGGGAGACGCCACTTGAGTGCAGGGTCCCTTGTGACACGTTCTGTGGGAAGCTCTACATTTTCTGGCAGTTGTTCGCTAAACATCAACTCGCGGCTCAGTAAAGAGTCTGTAAGATCATGGTGACTGCAAGCAAATAGTGTCACACTTGGGGCACATCTGTTTTTCATCATCCTTACTCTGGCCCATAACATGGAGGGTGCCAGCCAGTCCCCGAGAACGTCGACCTTCACCACCCTGGACAGCTCTGTCCCCTGCTGTGCTGGCATCTCAAACCCAGCCACAGACCTCGCTGCCCCTCTAGGTAAGGTTGCCGGAATTAGCGAATAAAAAACAGAATCCCCAGTGGGATTTGGATTTCAGATCACGAACAGATCATTTTTAGGGTGAGTATGTCCCACACAATAGTTGGGACATACTTGTACTAATTTTGTTGTTGTTGTTCTTGTCTGAAATTACACACTTCACTGGGAGTCCTGTGTTTTGCCTGGCAACCCAGCCACTAGGAGTGGGACAGACCAAGCAAGCAGATTGGGAAGAATTTCATACGTGGTGTGTGTGCGTGTGTGTGTGTGTGCGTGTGCACGTGTGTCTGTGTGTATACACTTGCACCTCCACAGCGTTCTGGGGTGCCTGGGGCAGTGTGAGGTGCAGCAAACCTAGACAGGGGAAAGCCGTGTGGGTGCTGAGGTCTTTGGGGACACCATTGCCCACTCCCCACCGAGTCCTCTGTGTCCTCCATCATTCTGTTGTTCCCAGAATGCTCCCCGAGCACGCCGGCCGCTTGGACTAAAGAGTGTCAGGTGGGGCCTCGGCCATGGCAGGCTTTAAAAGCAAGTAGCTCTGGCACGGGACAAGGGTGAGAGACACACGTCTAGAAAACTCTGGTCTGGGGACAGAATCTACTGCATTCACGGGAAGACGGAGTTGAACCCCTCACACTTGACCGGTACCCACATGGACGCCCCAACAGGCACGTTCTCCGCCAGAGGCCGGCACTCCAGCGCCTCTGGAGACCCCAGGCAGCCAATCTCAAAGAGGGAGAGGGGGGACACTGGGCCAGGAGGGCAGGGTTTCAGTGATTCTGCATGGGATGAGGTCAAGTGCAGGAGACTGGGATGCTTTCTATTTTTAAGTTTATATTATTTATTTTGAGAGAGAGAAAGAGAGCGAGAGCAGGGGAGGGATAGAGGGAGGGAGAGAGAATCCCAAGCAGGCTCTGCACGGTCAGCACAGAGCCTGATATGGGGTTTGAACCCCTGAAACCGTGAGATCATGACCTGAGCTGAAATCAAGAGTCAGATGCTTGACCAGCTGAGCCCCCTGGGCGCCCCTGGGACACTTTCAACAAGACATTATCAGCAGAGGCAGGAACCCCTAACCTGCCATGCCCACACGCACACATGCTCTGCTAGGGCAACAGCTCAGTCACAGTCACGGAGATGCTTAGCTCATGCTTTGTAAGCGACCACAGACCTTCTCCTGCAGGAGTGACTGGGGAGCAGCTGCTTGTAAACATTTTTGTGAACATTTGCCCGGCCCACTTTGTGTCCGTGCAAATCCTACATTTTCAATGTTTCAGACAGACCCGTGTAAGCGGTTTCAACAGAAGCCATTTTAACTACACAAACACAAAACCAGAGTTTATTTTGGTTCACAGAAGGAACTCTTAAAAACAATTACGCTCATTACATTTGGTTATTTGTAGGCCAGTCCCACCAGCCCAGTATTCAGAGCATCAACTTTAAACCATTTGTTTGCAGCTATAACGTGTGGTGTGGCCCCTGATGCCTGTGGGGGCCGGGAGTGGGGGCAGGGAAGGCATCTGCTGTCCAGGGCAGGGGGCTTCCCTGAATTGCCCAGGATGCTGTCTGCTGTCCTTGAAAGCACATGAAAACAGTTGACATGCGCTGGCCCCTGCGTTCATGTGGGAGAATCGGGTCTTTGTCTCGCTTCCCATTTTGAAGGTTAGGAAACTCCAGGCAGCAAAATCCTGCCTCTTACCCCGTGTTGGTCAGATCTGTGCAGGATATTTTCTCCTTCCTGTCTTATGTCAGGTGTACCCTGGAGGGTGTAAACCCCGGAAGGGGATGGAATCATCCGGAGAGATGCTCAGACCCACCTTGGATGAATAATTCAGAATCCCAGGCAGGGGCAGTGACCCCCAGACGCGAAAAGAGGCCAAGAACAAACCCTCCGGTGGGCCAGAGGGTCCGAGGGGGCGCGACCCTGCGACACCCCCATTGCAGTGAGAAGCCGTGTGTCAGGCCTTGTGACCTTGGCTGCCTCCATTCTGGTTGGGAGTCAGGCCCTGGTCTGTTTTCGGGATCATTCTACACATGCTTGAACGTTGTTCTTGGATCTGTCATAAAATGAATGTTCTTGTCGAGGGGCCCCCTGTGATGAGTTTTCCTTGGAATTAAATACCATAAAAATGTGTCCTCTTACCGACTCTCTGCTGTGCCTTTTATCAGACGGTAGGAGCTGCAGGCCCACGGCTTTCCTGGGCTCCCTGGTGGGCAACGCCGTGGCCACGGTACCTCTGGGGCCAGCAAGGGGGTTTGCACGTCCTCTGCCCTTGAGTGACAGCCTCGAGGTCACTACGTGGCTTATTCAACAGTATCCCAGGTATCAAACGGGGGCCTTAGCAATAGCGATGTGTTGTCCCAAATGTCGTCAGACCATTCAGACTCCGCTTTCTGGTCCCTTTCACATGCTGCAGCCTCGGTAAATGAGTTACGAGTGCTGCTCTTGCCACGGCGATTGTTGGCCACGGATCTTCTTGGCAACACGCTTCCCAACTATCTCTATCGCAAGTAACACGTTACTGAATTATTATTATTATTTTTTAATTTTATTTGTAGAGAGCGTGTGTGAGCAGGGAGAGGGCAGAGGAGAGAGAGGGTCTTAAGCAGGACCCACACTCAGTGCAGAGGCCGATGTGGGGCTCGATCCCACGACCCTGGGATCATGACCTGAGCTGAAATCAAGAGTTGGCCGCTTAACCGACTGAGCCACCTAGGCGCCCTATGGTACTTAATTATTTGTAGATGAAATATGGCCTGTGAGCAGCTGACTCGGGATCTGCTGTTTCTTTCTTCCTTTGGCAGACAAATGCACGCGGTTCACACGGGGCAGCGCAGTGCTGTCTGGGGACGCAGGGATCCTGGGCAGCACAGTGGGGTCTGGGGATGCGGGGACCGTGGGTTGAATGTATGTGAGGGTTTACAGAGGAGAAAGCGTGCAGGTGTGCAAAAAGCGACCGGTGGATTGGGGGCGGGGGAGGGATGTGCCTTGTTTATTGGCCACTTTGGGGAACGTTTCCTTTCTGTGCGAAGGCTGCTTTCGCCTTGGCTCGCTGGGTGAGCTGCGTGTCCCTACGGGTCGAGCTGCGTGCATAGCAACTGCTGAGAAAAGCCTCTCTCACCTTTTTTTTCTGTAGCTTGGCTCCCAGTAATTCACGGGGGCAGAAAGAACATGGAGCTTGGAAGGAAAGGGTGCGATCCAGCTTTGCCAGTGCGTGGCTGACCTCAGCTAGTGACTTCCCACCTTGATTTCTGTTTCTGAGTGCGGCTTCTGCAAGAATGAGATAAAATGCCTGGCAGGCTGCCTGGTGTGGCATCCAGCCTTTGCTTCCTACCATCTGGGGCACAAGTGGGGCCACCTGCTTGATGGGGGGGTCTAAGGCAGGGTTGGCACGGGGCGGCATGTGTCCCCCTCTTCAGAGTGAGCGTCCCCAGGGGAAGCTTCCAGAAGAAAATCTGTGTTCTCTTCTTGATTTGTACTGAGTGGTGCACAGCTTCCCGCTCCTCTCAGAGCTGTGGCTCAGCCAGAGTGACAACCCAGTCTCCTGTGCCCTAGTTTGCTGATGGAGACCTTGGGGGCCCAGCACTATGTCCCCCGTTTGTGCTGGGGACCCCGAGGTGGCCTGCATGCCACTCTCAGCCACCAGTTTTTCATCTCCTGCCTGCAGACACCAATGGGTGCTCCTTCCCCCACCGCAGGGTGATGACCGAGGGTTTGCACTGCTCCTCGGCCACCACGGTCTCCTGTGTGGGGGTGCAGCCTGGTCTGGGAGGGGCCACACCGCCGAGCTGAATCCCTAGGGTCATTGATCTCTTGCACTGACCGTCAGGCCTCCTTGGACACACAGGAGCACCAGAACACACAGGGACACGTTGGTCATGGAATCGCACCCTGTTGCTGTTGGCGACACTGGGCGGGGACGGGAGCCTCACCGACAGGTGACTTGGCTGGAACTCTTGCTCACCACCCCTCCCCCCACCCTGCCCACCATTCACCAGCAGCTTTGGGAAGATTAGTGCCTGTCTTTGCACCCGCTCCTGCATTGTGACGGGGACAAACAACACCCTCGTGTGTGGTGTTACCGCGAGCGGGGACAGCCCTGCGGTGGACGCCCAGATTTGGCACGTGGTCACTCAGTGCCGAGACTCTTCGATGGGGTGAAGTTGGCTCTGGGTGGGTGGTTGAGCCTTGTTGCTAAAACCCCAAACCCACCCCCTGTGTTTGCATTCTTGTGGCTCCTAAAATAAAATATGGGTTTTTGTTTTTCAAGTTTATTCATTTTGAGAGAGAGTGTGTGCAAGCAGGGGAGGGGCAGAGAGACAGGGAGAGAGAATCCCCAGTGGGCTCCGTGCTGTCAGCCCAGAGCCGGACTCGGGGCTCGATCCCACAAACTGTGAGACCATGACCTGAGCAGAAATCAAAAGTTGGGCACTTAACCAACTGAGCCACCCAGGCGCCACCCAAAAATCGATTCTTAAGGATTGTATCCTAAGGTCTGTGTTATAAAGTCAGATCACCGTGGAGGGAGGTGTGCCAGCGAATCTGGGTTATAATTTGAGGTGTTTCAAGCATTTTTGGACCAACCTTGTAAAGGTGTTTTCTCTTTCCTGGACCATGTTTCTCAGACAGTAGGTCGGAAGCTGGAGGCACAGAGGGAGGTAGATCACAGGATATTCCTACGATGCCACTCTTCAGAGTAAATGAAAACTTTTCACGATGAAAACCTTCTAAGTCCGAGCAGCGATATAACAAATCCCCACGTCCACAGCGTCTGTGGTCAGAAACCGTCAATACCTTGCCACTTTATGGATCACTCTTCCCCATTTCATAACTAGAGTATAATTCAGTTTCGGGGTCAGCAGCTGCAAAGTGCATTTGAGAAACAGGTAAGATAATCTCTTCATCATGAAACGTGTACCACTGTTCACAAATTGTATAGGGATTTCTGTCGTCACACGGACGATCCATGTCCAGACACTCATGTGTCTCTGAGCCTGTCCAAAATGGCTTTTTACCCTTGGTTTGGGTCAAAATCCCGCCCTGCTTTCTTGCCGCCTGGACGTCCGTTCTGGAAGATTCCCTGCCCGCTGCTCTTCGTGGGGTCCACGTGTCTTCCCTGGCTGATGTTGCTGGGGCCTCATTTTCATTTGCCTGTCCCCAGATGGTTACCTGGATCCATTGCTTCTCTCGGGGCTGCAAGATGGTGATTTCCTACCTTGGCATTGCTGGGAATTCATTACTGCTGTCGTGAGGAGGTTCCATCATCCAGCAGAAGGCACAGGGGGCGCCTGCCTGCTGGCCCCTGTGCAGGCCGGGGGACATGGGTGACAGGGTCCAAGTTCATCAAGGCCGGAACATGCTGACCATACTAGTTTTTCTTCTTTCCCCTCTTTTAAAAAAATATTATTAGGGGGGGCACCTGGGTGGCTCAGTTGGTTGAGCGCCCCACTTCGGCTCAGGTCACGATCTCACGGTCCATGGGTTCAAGCCCCGTGTCAGACTCTGAGCTGACAGCTCAGAGCCTGGAGCGATTCTGTGTCTCCCTCTCCCTCTGCTCCTCCCTTGCTCATGCTGTGTGTGTGTGTCTCTCTCTCTCAAAAATAAATAAAGATTAAAAAAATATTATTAAGGAAAATGTTCCATGTGCTTTAAAACTTTTATATTTTCTGATAATGGACCTTAACAACTATCTGTTAGATCTACCTGATTGTTCTATTTTTGTGTCTCTTCTATCAACCCATTGAAAAATATTTTCTTTATTCATTTTGTCTCCCTGGCACTGAGAATTGTGTGAAAATCTCCTGTTACCAGTATATATCTGTGGGTCTCGGTTTATACCACCTGAGGGCTGTGCTCTGTTGCTGTTTTTCTACATTATTTTTTAATATATATATATATATTTTTTTTAATGTTTATTTACTTGTTTCTGACAGAGAGAGAGAAAAAGAGAGAGAGACAGTGTGAGCAGGGGAGGGGCAGAGAGAGGAGACACAGAATCCGAAGCAGGCTCCAGACTCTGAGGTGTCAGCACAGAGCCCAACGTGGGGCTTGAACCCATGAACCGTGAGATCATGACCTGAGCTGAAGTCAGATGCTTAACTGACTGAGCTGCCCAGCACCCATAAAGTGTTATTTTTGAGAGACAGAGACAGAGCAAACAGAGGAGGGGCAGAGAGAAAGGGAGACACTGAATCCGAGGCAGGCTCTAGGCTCCGAGCTGTCAGCACAGAATCCAACACGGGGCTCGAACCCACAGATAGTGAGATCATGACCTGAGCTGAAGTCAGACACTTAACCAACTGAGCCACCCAGGCGCCCCACTTCTGCCCATTTTTTTTTTTAATTTTTAATGTTTATTTTTGAGAAAGAGAGACAGAGCACAAGTGGGGGAGGGGAAGAGAGATGGAGACACAGAATCCCAAGCAAGCTCCGGGCTCTGAGCTGTCAGCACAGAGCCCGACGCGGGGCTCGAACTCACAAACTGTGAGATTGTGACCTGAGCCAAAGTTAGACGCTCAACTGACTGAGCCCCCCAGGCACCCCACTGTTGCTGTTTTATCAGGAGAACTGGGAATGGTCACGGGGGGGGGGACCTCAAAGGCTGATCTCAATAGCTTATATCCTCACTGTGAAATTACACTCTTTACAATGACTAGCCTTCACTGTCCCTCTGCTGTGAACTTACCACGTGGCCATAATTACAGATTTGCGGGAGGTTGGTTGAAGAGACCCCACATACCCCACACTGTCCCCCCCCCCCCGCAGTCTCTACAGCATGGAGCCGACACCGGGAACGTGCCATCCTTTCGGCAGGTGCGTGGTCCTGGGTCAGAGCACCCCACGTTTAGGTCCATGCAAGCAGCTGTACAACTGAGACACGGACCTGTCCCGTCACCACACGGATTTGCTCCTGCCACCCCCTTGGAGCCACCCCCACGGCCACCACAGAGCCCCAGCCCTCTGGTTTTACGTGGTGACGATGCGTGGCCCCTGGAGGTGGGCTTCTTTCACTCAGTGTGATGCCCTCGCTGTCTGTAAAAGTCATCGTGTGCATGGATCCACTACTGCTTTGGGTAGCTGACTTGGATGGGGAGGTTTGGATCCACCCGGTTTGTTTACCTATTCAGCTGTAGAAAAACCAGCTTTATCTCTGTTCCAGCCTGATGATTATAGCCAGGACAGTGATTAACCATCACGGGCAGGTTTCCACGTGGGCGAACATTTTCTTTCCTCGGGGTTAAACGCCTGGGAGTGGAGAGCACTTGCTGTGTTACCTGCTAAGTGTGTGTTGAGTTTTGTTTGAAAATGCCAGACTCTTCCCAGGTGGCCGTGCCATTTCATGTTCCCCCCAGACCGTCAGAGATCCAGCGCCTGGTCACGCAGCTGTCGTTTCTAATTCAGCTGTTGTAACAGCTGTCTGTCTGGTGATTTCCTGCCGTGGTCTTCGTTTGCTTCCCCCCCCCCCCCCGCCCCCGACCGTGGCTGCTGACCCTGAACATCTTTTCTTGTGCTTATTTAATACTTATTCCCATGTTTTGCCGATTTTGTGATCAGACGGTTCGTTTGCCTTTTCGCTGCTAAAATGTGTGGTTCTTTATGTGCTCGAGATGGGAGACATTTGTCAGGTATGCAGGTGACAACAGTTTTCTCCTTGTCTATAGCTTGTCTTTCGTTTAAAAAAGTAAACTTTAGGGGCACCTGGGTGGCGCAGTCGGTTGGGCGTCCGACTTTAGCCAGGTCACGATCTCGCGGTCCGTGAGTTTGAGCCCCGGGTCAGGCTCTGGGCTGATGGCTCAGAGCCTGGAGCCTGTTTCTGATTCTGTGTCTCCCTCTCTCTCTGCCCCTCCCCCGTTCATGCTCTGTCTCTCTCTGTCCCAAAAATAAATAAACGTTGAAAAAAAATTAAAAAAAAAATAAAAAAGTAAACTTTATTTTCTAGAACAGCTGTAGATTTACATGGTAGATTTACAAGGTCATGAAGACAGAGCGTAAAGTTCCTGCATATGGCGGCCTCTTGCAGCGTCCCAGATGGGAAGTTTCCATGCCCTTAGGACACATCCCGTTCCAGCACATTGACAAGGTTCATCATCCAGGAACCTCCCCAAGCCCAGGGACTGGGGCTTCTACTGAGGTTTCATTACAAAGGCTGAACTGATTGAATCTTTAGCTCCGAGATGGAACTCAATCCCCACCTCCCCCTCTCCTTGCGTGTTGTGCTGATATTCCCCGGAGGAAACCTCTGACCCTCTAATCACATAGTTGGAGTTTCTAACACGACCGGCCCCCATCTCCCTGAAATTCTCTCAGAGCCCACAGAGCGTCACCTCAGTTGCATTAACTCAGGTGTGGCCCCAGGAGCCCACCATGAATAACAAGACACTTGGATCACTCGGGAAATCCAAGGGTTAAGAGGGCCCAGGGCCCACGGGCAGAGACCAGCCAGATTCATTATTATACAATGGTGCGTGGGGAACAGGGCGCATCCCCGCTGGTGTTATGAGCACCTGGCTTGGGCGTGTGTCTCAGGTGTCCCCTCTTGGGAGTTACTTCCTGGTCTCCTTTCCCATTCGGTCTCCTTTGGAGGCACTCGCCAGGGGCAGCCACACGGGGGGGGGGGGGGTGGATCCCACGGAGTGTCAGCCAAAACTATCTGGAACTCTTCCGCATGGAATGTTCATCGCTTCCACATTTATTTATTTATTCCATCATGTATTTATATCAGTATGAACTCATGGATATTTATTTTATACTTGGGGTTATCATCCAAAGCCTCTTGATTTATTTTGCGGTCAAATTGTTTCACATTTGGCCATGGGGAGCTCCTTCAGTTGGCTCCTGTGTGTGTTTGACATTCCCCCTTATCACTGCGGGGCCGTGTGTGTGTGTGTGTGTGTGTGTGTGTGAGAGAGAGAGAGAGAGAGAGAGAGAGAGATTTCCTTTTCTAGGAACATGCTCCAGGCTAATCTTGTGAGTTTCCTCTCCTGACTTCAGGATATGTCTCCAAGGAGCCCTGGTGCTTAGAAACCAAGATCCTGGTGCCAAGCGCGCTCACTGCTGGTGGGGCATCCTTGACGCCAGGCCCGCTCAGCTCACAGAGCGAGGAAACCTAGGTGTGTGTGCTGACTCGTGTGTCCACGGCTGCATCTAAACATTCCTGGGTGTGGCCTTCTGTGTCTGTATGGAGCTAGACGTGAGCTCACAGTGATGTCTCCAAGTCTGATCCATTAGCCCAGAGACATTTCCAGCCTCCTCCCCTTGCTTCTCTGTGACCCCCTCCCCAATAGTGAGAGACCCTCTCCTCTCTGAGCTGTTCAATTGCAGGGTGTGTAGAGAAGAGCTAACGGGCACACAGGGGAATGAACGTGTGTAAGTAGCACACTGTGACGCTGAACGGCTTCTCTTGCCTTTAGTGTAAGGGCCCAGAGCTACTTAGGGCAGCCCCGTCCCCTCCCTGATGCCTCATGCCCCATCACTGTCTGACTCTGTCCTAAAAGCCCTGACTGCCTCGACGATTTTTCATTTGCATGCTGTTCCACTCGGTATTTCCAAGTCGCGTGTGTTCCGACAAATGAACTGTGTCATGTGCCCGCGATGACAGCATCGCAAAGCGAGGCATGATTTGAACCCCCTAGAACACCCTGTACTGCCTCGTTCAGTCCTCCAGCCCCCAAGCCCCAGAAGCCACAATCGCTCACTGCTGCCTGTCACAGCCGTCTCCGCATGGGAATTAGGCAGTAGGCTCTTATCACGTAGCATGTGTGAAGTCCATCCCTGGTTTTGCTTGGCTCGAGAGCTTGTATTTTGTTTTGTTTTTACCACCCCAGTGACATCCCATTGCATAGACACAGCACGACCTCTTTACCTATTCACTTACTGAAGGATGCTTAGGTGGCGTCCAGATTTGGTGACCACGGCCAGGCTTTGCCCATTCTGTCCGTCTGCACGTGGGGACGTCACCAGCATTCCCAGAGACGCTGCCTGAGCCCTGCGGTGTTTTTCCCGGGTGCAGGGGTGCTGACAACACTCTCCATCCAGTGACCGAGTCTCTTGGGGCTACAGGCTCCCTTGGACACGGACATAGACACCTTAGACAGGCTCGTCGAGGCCGGGATGGGGGAGGCTGGTTGTTGCCTCCTGTGAATCCTCTGACGGATTCACAGTTTTTCCCTTCCTGAGGCTCAGGTGGGGCCACAAGATGCTGTCCTAGCTTGGCTGTCAGTGAGGTGCATGCAGGCTTTCTGAAACACAGGCGAACCTTCAGCACGACAGTGCCCTTCTGCGTGTCCCTTGTCCCCTTGCTCTAGAAAGCCCGTGGACTAAGGTTGGGTTTTGTGGAGAATAACTGTGCAGCCGCCACGGATCCTCCTCTGCCCGGTCCCCCCTCTGCCACCCCGCCGTTACAACTCCGCGTAAACTGTATGGAGTCTCACTCAGTTTTCTAGTATCTAAGTGCGTTCCCTGTTTGGGGGACACTTCTCTGTGCCGAGCCTCCCGCCCAGCTGACTCCCGGAGTCACTTCCAGGCTGCTTCTTTCTAAAATCTTCTTAAAGCAAAGGAGGGGTGTCACGCGGTCTTGAGGTCCCCCATCTGCTTTCTTGACTCCTCTGCTTTGGGGGGAACAGTTTGGGAACAGGGATGGCGGTGTGTCAGCACCCGCGTGCGTCCAGCATTCCTGGTGGTCAGACATAATCTGTGTGCCGTCTGGGAAGAGAAGAATCGTGTTTAGTTGACCATCTTTAGTTGACTCCACAGGGAACATTTTGCTTGCGTTTAACGCATCTGTGTGGACAGCAAGATGGAGTCACTCATGTCCAGCAATGACCCAAGCAGTGAGTTGGCGAACAGACCTGAGATCCTTTCCGCTCGAACGTGATGAGCGGTGAGTGCAGAGGTCCCACCCGGACCGGACAGAGGCCTCAGCTCAGCTGTGTGTCCCCAGGCTGACTTGGCATTTGGTTGGTTGACTTCCTGCCCCTGCGGTATCCTGTGTGCTGTGTGGCTGGTCTCCTGCTCTGGTCAGCAGCCCGGGTAAGGAGCCAGGTGCATCACGTGGGGGAATGTTCCTGATTTGGGGGTCCCGAACCTGCCTTACGAGTATGTTGCCTTTGCTTTTTAAAAGATTTTAAAAATGTTTATTCATTTTTGAGAGAGAGAGAGAGTGCAAGCAGGGGAGGGGTAGAGAGAGAGAGAATGAGAGACAGAATCCAAAGCAGGCTCCAGGCTCTGAGCTGTCAGCACAGAGCCCGACGCGGAGCTCGAACCCACGAACCGTGAGATCATGACCTGAGCAGAAGCCGGACGTTTACCCGACTGAGCCACCCAGGTGCCCCCTGCCCTTGCTTTATGACTGAATAAAGCTGATGCCCAACTCGCATGTGCACCTCTGTAGCGTGCTCGTGACAGCCTGAAATAAGGAGGTGCATTATGACTGATGTGTACCTTAATGTAATTATTTTCCTTTTGGAAAGCTATGAACACACCAATGATACCTTAAAATCAAATTACTGCCATCATGCCCGTACAAAGAGTGGGCAACCAGGGGAAATGTGTGTCTCAGGTACCATGAAAATATCCCAGGTAATTTACACACCTTTGAATGCATCACAAAATTATACTCAAGACATTGGCATTCGTCCCTCTTCTGGAACCTTCACTTCCACTGGGGGATTATTCTATAATATGTATTATTCGACAACGATTTGGCATGTGTCTCACAAAAGTAATATGTTAGTAACACAAGTAATTGAATGAAGAATGGTATCGATGGCCTGTCGCCGTCTTATCATTGCTTGGCGGAGTCAAGTCGACGCTGATTATCTTCAAACTGGTAGGAACACTGAGTGGCCCCTGACCCTGGGGTTACGATGCCAAGTGCCTGAGGTGGGCACTTCAGGGGCTGCTGGGTTTGGCATCTGGTAAGAAAGATAAGGAAATTGGGATTGCGGAGTGGCTGTGAATTGGGGGGCACGGTTAGGCATTTGGAAGAGAGACGAGCCAACCCCTGGAACACTGTGCAGAGTGACGGGACCTCTCCGGGAAGCAGGTGTGACAGCCTGGCCGTGCTGGGGCTATTTGGGAACGCATCACAAGGGGTGTGCGGTGCCCGGAAGGTGTGGAGGAGGAAGGGAGACATGGAGTACTAACCACAGGGGTGAGCTGGGCACTGTCCCCACACTCACTCAGAGGGCACTCCCTGCGGGAACGGGGACCCAAAGCCATGGGGCACCGTTCAGCCGGAACCCCAGGAGGCGAGCAGGAGTGGACGTGGACATCCACACGTGGAGGAAAACAAAGTGGGGGCTGAACACGGGCATCCCTCACAAGGAGCAGAACACGTGGCCTCACTGCCCTGGCTGTGCCGGGGAACACAAACCCGGGAGAGAACAGGTCCAGGAGGGGGTCTCACGAGGAAGCCCGGGGACCAGACATGGGCTCTGTCAGCCTCAGGGGCTCACGCCGCATGGCCCCAGAGTTGGATCTTGAACAGGAGGTTTGGCCTCGGCCTGCCGGTATCCCCACGTCTGTGACATGAACCCACATCACCTGCCTGGAGCGTCTGTGAGAGAATCCGGTCACCCACAGATCGTAGGTCCCTGCGAGGCCGTCAGCCCCTTGTGTGCTGAGGGCAGCCACTCATGCGCTTAGTAAACCATCGAGGACAAACACATGACCGAGTCACTCCACTAAAACCCTAAGGTGCCCAGAAAATGTGCCTTCTCTGTTTACACTAGAACTCTTGGCATTTCTTTGGGGACCCTACTCCCTGCTGACCAGGAGAATGAAACTAAATGTCTGATCCGATCGGATTCCATCCATGCCACGGTGTAAGCAGAACATGTAAAGGTACACCACCTGTCCTTTGGAGCAAGCGATGCTTGATTTCCTGGAAGGAAGCAGAGTGGAAGAACCTTCCAGGCAGCCGGGGCTGCGTGAAGTGCTGGAGAGAAGTCCTCCACCACTCCTGGCACGTGGGCATGGCCCTGTGTGCACATATGACTCATGTGGCCCAGTGGCTCTTGGGGAGGAGGACTTTGCTGGCCAGACTTGACAGGGGCGTGTCGGTCGCTAGTGTCAAACCCGTTCCTGCCGGCTGCAGAGCCGGACTGTCCCCTCCTGCCTGGCTGTTCATCTCCAGGCGCTTCTGAGTCACTTTGCATAGCCACAGGCAGCCCCATCACTGTCTACATCATTCATTCATTCAGCAAATATCCACTGAGGGCCTTCTGTGTGCCAGCTGTCATCTGCGGGGACAGAGGACAGCCAGAGAAGATACTCAGTTCCGGACCCTGCTGAGTATCCCCCTCCCTTCTCTGGTGCTTTCCTTCCAGCCGTGCCTGCAGAAGGGGTAAACATGGGTCCCTCCAACACTGGTCACCTGCACAGACCACTTTCTGAGTCATAAAACACACCTCAACCCAGGTGAAATACAGAAATAAAGCAAAGTATACTCTCAGACCACAATGGAATGAAACTAGTGAGCAGTAACAGAAAGATAACTGGAAGATATCTGAGTATTTGGAAATTTTAAAATGCACTTCTAATTACATGGGTCAACAAAGAAGCCTCAAGGTCAATACATTTTATTTTCCTTTTTTTTTTTACATCTAAATGACAGTAAAAATACAACTTAACAAATTTGATGGGATGCAGTGAAAGCAGTGATTAGAGGGAAATATATAGCTTTAAATGTATATATTAGAAAATAAGGAATATTTACAATCAATTATCTTAAGTTTCCGCTTTAGGAAACTAGAGAAAAGATAGCAATTTCAGTCTCAGAGAAGGCAGAATAAGAGAAGTATTAAAAGTGAGAGCAGAAACCAATGAGATTGGAAGCAAGAAACCAATAGAGAATATTAGCAAAATATAGTTCTTTGAAAGATCAGTAAAATTGATAGATCTCTAGCCAATCTAGCCAAGAAAACAGGAGAGAAAGCACAAATTGCTAATGTCCGAAATGAAAGTGGGTCATCACTACTGATTCCGTAGATATCAGAAGTATAACAAAGAGATATTGTGGGCAACTCTGCTCACACAGTTGATTCCTTAGATGAAATGAGTCGATTCCTTGAAAGCCCAAAATACCAACATTTGGAAAAGGAAATATAGATCATCTGAATAGGGTGAGATCTATTAAAGAAATTGAATCTATAATTAATAACCCTAAAAAAAGCAGCAACTTAGATGTTTTTACTGGTGAATTCTACCAAACACTTGTGGAAAAAATACCAATTTCTGTAGTATTTTCCAGGAAAGAGATGCAGAGAGAATACTTCCAAACTCATACTGTGAGGTCATCATGACCCTTGTAATAAAACCAGATAAAGACATTAAAAGAAAAGAAAACTACAGACCAATATCTTTTTTGAACAAATGTGAGCAAATTGAATCCAGAAGGATATAAAAAGAATAATACACCATGACTGAATGGCACATATTCCAGATTTACAGTGCTGATGCACCATTCAAAACAAATAGCTGTAATCCACTTTATCAACAAAATAGAAAAGAAAAATCATATGGTCATAATAATTCATGCATGAGAAGCATTTTACATAATCCAAGAATCACTTAAGGTATTTGTATAGCAACTCTCAGCAAACTAGAAAAGTAGACTCACTCAACTTGATAAAGAACACCTACCCAAATCTTATAGTTAACAATGTACTTTATTGTCAGAACTGGTCACTCGCCCTCAAGACTGAGAAAAAGACAAGGGTGTCCCATAGCTACACTCTCTTATAATACGTACTGGAGGTAGTAGACAAAGCAATAAGACAAGAAAAAAAATAAAAATTCACAGATTGAAAAGAAATATTTTTTTTCACAGATGACATGATTATCTATGCAGAAAATACAAAAGAATTGACAAAATATTCCAGAGTTAATAGGCCAGTTTGGCATGTACACAGAAAACACTGTTAACCTACAAAGCACAGTTGTTTTTCTAAATACCAGAATTGAATTAAAACCAGAATACTACTTATGATAGCATCCGACAATGAAACACTTAAGTGTGAGTCTAACAAAATACATAGGGAAACTATCTGCAGCAAAGCAAAACCTGATGAAAGCAGCCAGAGACCTAAAGAAATGAGGGGTATTTCATGGTCGCGGGTGGAGGAATCAATACTGTTAAGAATGTTAATCCACATTAATCTATAGATTTAATACAGTCTCAATTGAAATGTCAAAAATCTGTTTTATAGATATTGAAAAGGAATTTTAAATTTTATATGAAAAGACATAGACCTAGAATATTCAATGCTATACTGATGAAAAAGACCATAGTTTTACGGCCCACAGGATGCTATTTTAAGACTTATTACAGAGTTACACTAATTAAGACAACACAGTGCTGGTGAAAGACCACATACACACATCAGTAGATCGGAATAGAGGGCTCAGAAATAGGTCAAGGCAAATACAATCCACTGATATCTGAGAGAACAATGGAAATTCAGGAGGAAGTAGGGTCTTTTCAGTAAGTGTCGCTGGGACAACTGGAAGTCTATGTTTAAAAAATGAATCTAGGCACACATCTTACAACTTTTGCAGAAATTAACTCAGAATTGATCACAGACATAGAGGTAAAATAAAAGCCTATAAGAGCCCATGAAGAAAATCTAAACAGCATCGAGTTTGGCAGTGAGTTTTCGATAGAACACCGATGGCACCACCCATGAAAGACAAAGTTACAAAATGTTGGACTTTGAAAAATTTTTAATGTTTATTTATTTTTGACAGAGAGAGAGAGAGACACAGGATGGGAGTGGGGGAGGTGTAAAGAGAGAGGGAGACACAGAATCTGAAGCAGCCTCCAGGCTCTGAGCTGTCAGCACAGAGCCTGACATGGGGCTTCAACCCACAAACCATGAGATCATGACCTGAGCTGAAGTAGGACGCCCAACCAACTGAGCCACCCAGGCACCCCCAAGGTTGAACTTTATTAAAATCAAAGACTTTGGCTCTAAAATAGACATTGTCAATAGAATGAAAGCAAGTTACAGAATTAGAAAAAAAAAAATTGCAATACATACACCAGATGAAAGAATTGTGTCCAAAATATATTGCAACTCTTAAAACTGAGCAATAAGGACACAAAAAAGAATATATTGTAAGGCAACGGGTGAAGATCTGAATCTGCACTGACTCCTCACCTGTGAGGACTCACAGAAGGGAAATGTCATTTGTCACTGGGGATCACATTGCTAAGCAGCACTGAGGTACCATGACGAAACTGGTAGAAGGGCTAAGAGAAAACAAGTAACCCTCCCCCCCCTCCGACCCAGGACACTACTGACTGCTCACAAGGCTGCAGAGTAACAATTGTCATTCGTGGCTGGGGGGAGGGGCACAAAATGGCACAGCCACTTTGGACGGCAGCCTGGCCATTGAATCAAGGCTAAACGTAATTCATACCATCCGGTCCAGCAATCACACTCCCAGAGATTTAACTAAATGAACTGTGAACCTTGTCCACACAGAAAGCCGCACCCACATGTTCGCAGTGGTGTCCTTCATAAAGCCCCTCAGCTGAAGGAACTAAGATGTTTTTCTAGAACCGAGTGAAAAACTAGACATCGTACAGTAGAATGCCCTCACCCATAAAAAGACACGAGCCAGCAAGCCATGGAAAGACAGATAAGCCCTAAATATATAGTAGTAAGTGAAAGGAGGCCGTATACTGGGTGACTCTGAGATATGGCACTCCGGAGAAGACAAGCCTGTAGAGACAGAGGAAAGATCAGTGGTTGGCAGGGGTTCTGGGACTGCATTCGGAATGGATGAAGCACGTGGGATTTTTAGGGCAGGAAAAGTGTTCTGTGCGGCCTTGTAATGGTCCACACATGACATCGTGGATTTGTCTAAACCCAGAACTGTACAGCAGAGCGAGCATTAAGACATACAAATGAAAGAAAGAAAAAGAGAAAGAAGAAAGAAAGAAAGAAAGAAAGAGAAAAGAAGGAAGGAAGAAAGAGTCAGGAGATCCCAAGAAAGACCGCAGACCTTGACAAGAAAATCCACCTGTGCACAAACGTATGAAAAGCATGAAGCCACCGCAGTGAAGCACGTGTGTGTGGGGACAGGGCAGGAGGGGAAGACAGTGGCTTGGGAAATGAGTGGAACCCATCACTAAAGGCGATATAAAGGGTGCGTAGGCCCAATAGTCCCCTTAATAAATACTTTTGCTGGGGGCGCAGGTGGGCAATTCTGAAAGGTCTGCGGACGTGAGTAGTCAGGTAAGTGGGGAGAGGGTGGTCTGTGGCTAGAGAATCCATGTGGTAATAAATCAGGGATAAAGTCGTGTTTAGCTTACCGTAGGGAGGGGATATTTCCATACAGAAGTACCTGTAGGTACGTGCATATATGTGACGCTACGTGTATGTGTCACCTCTGCAGATCGGACATGAAGGGCTGGAGGTGGAGAGGCCAGCAGCAGCCAACACCAACATCTCAGTGTTATTTAAGGGCAAGGAATAAAAATAGAGTGAAATTAGCTTTTAGAGAAAATATCATCGGGGGCTCAGGGGTTCCTGGGTGGCTCAGTCTGTTGTACGTCCGACTTAGGCTCAGGTCATGATCTCACAGCTTGTGTGTCAGGCTCTGTGCTGACAGCTCAGAGCCTGGAGCCTGCTTCGGATTCTGTGTCTCCCTCTCTCTCTGCCCCTCCCCTGCTCATGCTCTGTCTCTCTCTCTCTCAAAAATAAATAAACATTAAAATAAAAGTCAGGGGTGCCTGGGTGGCTCAGTCGGTTGAGCATCCCGCTTCGGTTCAGGTCATGATCTCACAGTTCTTGAGTTCTAGCCCCATGTTGGGCTCTGTGCTGACAGCTCGGAGCCTGGAGCCTGCTTCGGATTCTGTGTCTCCCTCTCTCTCTGCCCCTCGCCCACTCACACTCTGTCTCTCTGTCTCAAAAATAAATTAAACAAAAAAATGTAAATAAAAAACATCGTTATTTCAAGGCTCTGCGCGACTCGGTTGGCCTGTGATGGGCCTACACCAGGATGGCCTCCGCCCCACCGTGGGGTGTGCTCTGTCTGGGATCAAGCTACCTGTGTTCTGATCCCCATCCTTCCACTTTGTCCTCGTCTGACCTTGAAGCATTTGACCCCGCTCTGTGATGATCACTGAGACCACAGCGCGCAGTGCTCCGGGACGGTGGTGCGCGTGTGCCACACTGTCACCAGGCAGGCGCTGTGCTGAGCCTCATGGAGGGGCTGGGCTCTCATGGCCAGAAAAACAAATGAATGGCTTCTGCTCTGAAGGTGGTGTAAGCACATCATAAAATTAAGTTTGTTAATAGTAAGTGTTAAGTTCGAAAGTGTGTATCCTCCCCCGTCCCCCAAACTTATATCCTGAAATCCTACTGCCCGACATGACCGTGTGAGGTGACTCACTCGTGAGGGTGGGGACATGATGCGTGAAATCAGCATCTTTGCGAAGACCCCAGAGAGCTCCCTGGCCCCCTCCACTGTGCGAGGACACAGCCAGAGGGCGGCCGTCGGCGACCCTCCCCAGACCCTGACCGTGCTGGCAGCAAAAGTCCAGCCTCCAGAACTGTGAGAAATCAGCGTTTTGCTGCTGGACCAGCCCGACAGGACTCAGACATTAATTTCTATAAATCCACAACATTCAATTATGCTGTTGCCAAACATTCCCATGTGACCTGGTGATTGAAAGCAGCTGTCGTTAACTGAGCCATAGCTACGCGGCTGGACAATGCTCAGAATACAGACACACGGACCAAATGGCCCTCAGAGAGCCCGGAACTTGCCGAGAAAACAAAATATTAACTAAATAGTGGCCTGAGAGTATAAACTTTTAGGATATTTGGGCCACAGGGAATTGGAAGTCCAAATCAAACCGGCTTAGTAAGGACGGGCTTTGTTGTTTCCCGCGAGCTGGTGTCTGTAGGGCAGAGGTGGGGTCCTCGGTCCCCAGGCTGTCCCCCTGCCCAGGCTGCGGGTTGTGGCTCCTCTCTGCTGGCCTCACCCTGAGGCTGGTGTTAGAGCTCACATCTGTGCAACCTGACGCCTCCTGCTGATTCCTTCAGAGCAGGAGACATCGTCCCAGAGTCCTGGAAACTGCCTGCCGATTCGTGGCCAGGGTTTCTGGCACATCCTTCCCTGACCACGTTTCATCTCAGGGTGAAATCCAAGCAGGGCTCGGCTGGGCCCCCGGGCAGTGCCGGGGGCATCTGCCCTGGGCCTGTGCTCGGCGTCTGGACGATGTGCCTGCCGAGGGCGGGATGACCCACCTCTTGGGATAATCGGATCCCCATGTCACGTTAGCAGTGGGCACCCATGTCACGTTAGCAGTGGGCACCTCCCCACGCGCACACTCACGTCTGGCCTGATGGCGAGTCGAAAGTCTCACTGGGTTGGGGAGGCCGGTAGAATCTGGCTGGCGGGACCCCGCTCTGTCCTGCCCCTGCTTCATTTACATCACCCACCACAAGGAGCCCGACACCCTGCAGGTGTCGGGGGGACTTAGCAGCATCAGACGACACCCTGATCTCACATGGAGTGAGGAACACTGGCCTTAGCTGCTGCCTCCCGGCCCAGGCCCAGGGTGCACCCCGTCCTGTCTACTCTGGGGATCTCCCCTGCCCTCCTGGATTCCACCGGAATAGCCCAGTTGCTGGTCAGTGCAGTGGGCAGATAGTGGGGCCGGGGCTTGCTTTAGGAGTCATGGTCACTGGCCGTGAGGAGCCTTTAAATGATTGGTGTTCACTTCTGCTCAACCAGATACGCGGCCATTCTCCAATGAGAACCAGCAAAGGGCCGTGTGTTCAGAGCTCGGCATGGCGAGACCATCAGGCCCATCACTGTGTTTGGCAAAGACTCAAAGGTGGGCAGGGTGGGGAGAGCTTTACAGAGGGGAGAAGGGGATGCTCGGGGCTCCGGGGGAGGCTGCAGGTGTGGGGAGCTGGGACGTCACTAGAAGTGGGGCGGCCCACGCCAGCGGCTAGTGGAGCACAGCTGTCTCCCTCTGGCTGGTCCTAAACTGCCAGTCAGGACAAAATCAGGGAGCTGTCAGCTACGAATGGAGTCCCGGTCGTTCGGGGTTGATTTTTGCAGGGATTATTGTTTAGATTCTTGGATTGTCATTAGAGACAGACTTCCTGCACGTCTGACTTAGAGACAACGGGCTGGCTTCCTGAGCTGGTCAGTCTAGAGAGGGCCGGGACCCCGGGCTGCTCGGCCTCCAGAGGTCTAATTTTATATACGGTTTTGCCATTGTCTGTTCGTATATCCAGTCTCTGACATCTCTCCATGATGGCATGTGGAGAAAGAGAGAGACGGGAAGAGGAGGAAGGAGAGAAAGGAGGGAGAGGAAGGGGAGGAGGGGGAAAGGTGGGGAGGAAGGGGAGGAGGAGGGCCCCAGCCATTGGCAAGCCCTCCCCCAAGCCCTGTGGTGGGGGCGGGTGACACACTTAGGGCCACAGCCCAGAGTCCAAGGGACAACGGTGGGTCCCCTGAGCACAGTTATACACCAGGACACAACAGAGGTCCCGTCAGCAGAATCAATGACAACTGCCCAGCATTCTGTCGTTCGGACACATTTTTACCTTTGCCTGTGGAACAACTCAACCTTCAAGTCTGTCCTCAGCCACTGGGGACGTCTCGAGTAGGACACGGTGCATGTCCAGAGGAGGTCCCCAGCTCTGTCACACATGGGAGCGTTTCAGCTTCCAAATAGAGCCGCTGTCGGCATTCGCAGGCGGGTGGCCCACGGGGCTCTGGCACCCAGATTTCCTCAGGGAACGGCGCACGGCCTGAGGCCTCCGAGGCCCGTGGCTTTGACTCTGTTGTTGCAAGTTCAGAAGAAACAGCCCTGTAAATAACCAAACCTCTTGCAAAATGCCTTGATGAATTTACGATTCAATTGTTAAATGTTTCCTTACTTGTGCTAAAAATATTATCAAAGACACTTCTGTCATAAGTGGACTTTACTCTGGTGAGACTTATATGTTTTCTATAAAAATATTTTGCTCATGAAAATGAGTAGTGTATTGTTCGTTTGTGTATTAACTGCCTAATGACGAACATCAACAATTAAAAGGTAGTTTTCTCGGGGTGCCTGGGGGGCTCAGTTGGCTGGGCGTCCGACTTCGGCTCAGGTCATGATCCCATGGTTTGTGGGTTCGAGCCCCACGTCGGGCTCTGTGCTGACAGCTCGGAGCCTCGAACCTGCTTCTGGTCCTGTGTCTCCCTCTCTCTCTGCCCTTCCCCTGCCCGTGCTCTGTCTCTCTCTCTCTCAAAAGTAAATAAACTTTGAAAAAAAAATTTTTAAAGAGTTTTCTCTTTAATACTATTTATTTTTAAATAAAATGTTTCTCAGTAGGCTTCACGCCCAGTGTGGAGCCCAATGAGGGGCTTGAACTCACAACCCTGAGATCAAGACCTGAGCTGAGATCATGACTCGAATGCTTAACTGACTGAGCCACAGTCAGATGCTCCAGTACTATTTTTAAATAAAATAAAAAAATATCCTTGAGAGGGGCTGGGAAATAATTTCAAACCTGCATACCAGTGACAACCTAGAGACGAATAAAAAATGCTTTTGTGGCTGTATTTTGGGGGGAGTGATTCCACCTGGAAGCCGGAAGGCGTCGACACACAGTGGGCCGGACACACAGCCCCAGGCTGGCACATTTAAGGTCTGAACGTGTATGGAAAACGATTTCCAAGCTTAATGTTACGTGGAGGCCATGATATGTTGGTCTCTAACCCCCACACGGATGGACGCATCCGCGATGTGCTCAAAACAGATGGACAGAAGAACACACGCCGAGCCCCTGGCCTTGTGGCAGGTGTCCAGCTGCCCCCAGGGTGCACGCAGGCCTCGGCTGGCTTTCCCGGGAATGAGGATTCGTCTCCCGTCACCGGCCACACTCTCTGCCCAGGATCTTGCAAGGCGTCTTCCTCGCTCTTTCTCTGGCTCCTGAGAAGACCCACCACTGCCTGTGTCTTTAGTATACACCAACCCTGTTTCTGGAATTCCTTCCAAACCTGTTATCTCACAGAAGCACCGAGTTTAAATTTGCTGGATCATCTGTAGTTTGCCGGGGGTGTCGTAGCTGATATGGGTTTTCAAGACAAGGTACACGCAGCCCGAGTCCGCAGGGACTCGCCGGCCAGTGGGGTGGGTCACGGTGCGCGTGGTGGCGGCCACACCCAGAGCCATGTCGGGGCCTGGAGAGTAGAGGGTCTGGAGGCCGCTCCCCTCCCCGAGTGGTGGGAGTCACAGGGGGTTCGTTCTGGGAGAAGACGGGATGCGTTGAGAAGCCAAGCGTGGACAGAGGTGCGGGCATCCACTGGTTGGCACGTACATTCCACAAATTCTGGGCAACGGAGGGTCAGGTATTAAGTCAGAACATCACTGGGAGGGCAGAGGGCTCAGAGATCCCTGGAGACACGGCCCCGGGGGCTCCCAGGTCAGCCTGGGGAGCCCTGTGCACAAGGGAGCAGAGAGTGTGGCCGTCACAGGCTGTGGGAGGTCCCGGGAGAGAACAGGAGCACGAAGGGGAAGGCAGACCATCACGGAAGACAGGTCCAGGAGCAGAACTTGAGTGCGTGCAGTGGATTATTGGGTTGAAAGAAAGTTTGCCTCCAAACCATCTGGCTAACCATAATAGAGCCTACAGATACTGGCTTAAAGTCAGCGGGTCACATGCAAATCTCATTTGATTGCTATGTGGGGAAACATGAACTTCTCTGTTACCACATGTTTTAATTCGCATTATTTCCATTATCCCACAGTCATGTGGCTGAACGCCCATGCTGAGCGGACCCTGTGCTGGGCCCTGGGGACACACCAGTGCACGACACACAGTACCTGGTTTCTGAAGGTGCGGATGCTAAGCGGAAAGAGGATACGCAATAAAATATACAAACGTCCTAGGACTTGCTGCTGTCTTCATCCGTTGGAGACGGGAGTGACGAGAAGTGCGTTAACGCTCATCACACGCTGTTGCGCACCCAGCATCCTGATTTATAGACCTGCGTGCAGTTTGCAGCCCATGAAAATGGCAGGTGCAGGGCCCGTTGTCCCGAGAAATGGCCCTAAGTGCAGCTCAGGTAGGCGTGTTAATCTAGAAACCACTAAGAGGAGAAAGGAAGTTTGTGAGGGTCCCTGGAGACAGTCAGCATTAGAAAATGTGGGAGCAGGAGAGGCCCCACTTACCAGGAGTTCACCCAGGAATCCAGGTGACAGAGTGTTTGCAAAACCCCTGCAGAGAAAATTGGCAAAATGTTACCGGAGCAATTTGCACAACACCTCAATTAACACTGAGATGGTCTACACCCAACACCGGAGCATCGAGGGCACAAACCCGTAACTGAGCACCACATCCGTCTGTGATCCCAAGCATTTCCAGATGAACAAAAGGAGCTAGAACACCTGCTCCTAGGATCGCCCTTAGAAGAGTGAGAGTCTGAAAAGGACCCCGAAGTTGACAAAAAACGTGAATGAGCAAGGTGGACTCAAGTTGACAAATGTCAAGATCCTTTTGAAGCTTCAATTAGATTCATTTGGAGATTGACGCGTGTCAGCAAAACACAGGGGGACAAGGCAAAGATTACGTGTATATGTAAATATACACAATAAATATATAAAGAGATGTATTCATATATTTACTAACACTGAAATTCTCTTGGAACGTATAGAAATACACTTACTGATCTCCCGAAAAAGAAAGATTATAGTAGACAGTAACATGAAGAACACAACTCAGAGAGAGAGAGAGAGAAGGAAAAATCAGTCCAAACCACATCTGAATACTTCTTTTTGAGAAATGTGCTATAAAGAAAATTGAAAGATAAGTAGCACGGAGCAGTTTGGAAAAGGTATCAAAAGGGATCGGCATCCAAAACGCTGAACAACTTATGGAAATTAATTGGAAAAGAACCCCACAGAGAGATTGTCAAAGTCGGAACAAGAATTTCACACAGGAGGAATTCTGAATGAGTCACGGACATCTGAGAGATGCTCAGCCTCCTGGTGATCAGGACCACGGAAACACAGCCGGTGCTGAGAAACGTCTCGGCCCAGATCAGATTGGCAAATGTCCGGTGATGTGGTAATCCCAAGCACTGCGGAGTATACGGCTGATACTCTGCTTGCTTGAGCCCCATGCATCGATACAGGTCAGAGAATAATGGAGAAAGATTCAGGAAGTTTGGAAAGGTGAGGACCCGCCCCTGGCCGTCAGGTGACATCCAGAAGATGGAAACCTTGTGAACAATCCACAGATGCCCACTGCTGGAGAACGGTTCTGTGTCTGATATTAGGAACATGGGCTCTTTGATGCCCCTGTGCGTATCCATCATGTGGCATTCATCTCCTTGTGAGGGGGGCCTTGTCACTCAAGGAAGGCACAGCCCCCAGGGGCTGGGTGGGGGAGGCTTGAGAGGACCCTGTGCCCAAGACTGGACACAGCTCCTTTGGGGCGTAGGCTCTGTCTGCCGTGCGGTGGCCCGCCTGATGGTTTTGCATCGGGTAAGCAGGTGGTGGGTGGGTTAGGCATGTGCAAAAGAAGGTATGAAGTCAGTTTCGCAAGGGCTGTTTTTTGGGGACCATGCATCTTGAGGGGATTTCTGACGGACATTTCGATCTCAGTGTAAAGGCCCCAGAGACACGGGTTAAATGTGGGAATCTGTAGCCAGCGCGAGTGTGTAGAAGGTTGTTAGAGGTCCTGCTTTGAATCAGTTGCAAGATGTATCAGCTTTCGTGTCTGTGTCCTGGGGAGGGGCCATGCAATCTTGCCCCATCTCCCAGTTTTGCCTTTGGGGCACAGACTACTAACACTTGATTTCCTTCTGTCCCGTCTCCCTCCTGTAACCCTTTGCAAATGCCTGGCCACGTGAGGGCCACGTGCCCCGCTGTGCCCAAATTGTGCAAAAAACGTGAACAGCAGGGCTTTGCCAGAGCGGTCACAGAAATGCATGTTCTACCCTCCCCATGGTCCCCAGACTCAGTTCCAGAGGAAGGAGTTTGGGGACTTAATTAATTAATTAAAGGGAACCAAACTGATTAGGAATGAGGCTGGAGTTCGTTTCTAAGTTGTAGCCGTTTCTAAGTTGTAGAAATGTCAGGGGACATTGTCATGGAGGCTAACTGTCCTAAATTAAGAGCTTTTGAGCTGTTCCTATTGTACGCCATTAAAACAGGGCCATGGAGGAAGGGTATTCTGAGGGAAAGCCATGTCCACACCATGGATGTGGCGCCCCTTGGGATGCCCCGTGTCCACTCTCCAAATCCTCACGTCCTTACGTAAGGGACACAGGACATGCGTATCCACACACGTGGATTTTCATGGGCATACCCAGGGCGGAGGCCACTGTGGTGACGGGTGAGCAGCGCAGGTGTGTTGGCAGAACAGGGAACATATATACAACATGTATTAAACATAGGAAACATGTACAGATTTTAGCACATATTTTTACCTATTAATACTCGAGTGCTTTTCGGTCAGTTTTCTTATTAAAATTGTCCCTGGTTTTTCTTGGTATCGTAACAGAAATGTATCCAAATATAGCACTCAAGGCCGTGGAAAGATCCATGGGTATAGCACGTGACCGTCCTTCTTGATGCCATTAGAACAAAACACGGTAGTTACTGTTCGGGGCCAGACCCCCGGTGCTCGGTGCGTATCTCTGTCATCACTAACCTCACACGGCCATTCGGGTCCGTGTTTTCATCCCCCCTGTTGAAGGGAAGTGAGTGACGTGGGCCAGATGTGCAAACACACACACAGGATGCCAAGTCAGGCGAATTTCAGACACAAGGCACATCATCTGTGTGTAGGAGCACCCACGCCGCGTCGGGCACTCGTTTCTACTAAACCCCGAGCCCTGAATTTGCCAGGAGACCCGTTCTTTGTCCGGTGACCTGGGCTCAGGACCACGGTGTGAGTTCCTCCCCTCACCCCACCAGGCCTGCTTCTGTGCCTGATGAGGAAGTCGATCTATTCAGTCTCTAAAATAGAGACTCAGCACAAGACTGAGGCTGCTGGGGAAGGATAGGGCCAGGAGGGAAACGCTGAGAACCTGTTTCTGCCGGGTTCTCTTTTTTGCTCTCCAGCCACTTCTTCCAACCAGGAAAAAAGTCACTACAAACCAGAAGCATCGGTGGTTGCGGGACACCGCGTCCTTGCACCTCACGGGGCAGAGAACCCGGGCGACGTCGGAAACTGCCTGGGGCTTCATCCCGTTTTCTGTGCTGTCCGTGAGCTCCCCATCTGTCACCTTCAGAATTAATTCCAGATGTCCTTTCCTTTTCCCTAGGCTATGAAATAATACTATTTTTTTCCATTAACCTTTGATGATTACATCAAAATATTACATTTTCTGAAAAAGAGAGATTCCGTACGAGGGGGACGGGGGGCGTGGTGGGGGGGGCTCTGGCTGCAAACACTTGTCCTGGGGGCAGGGAGGGTCATTGTGGTCCCCGAGGGGAGTCTGGGAGACCAGTTTCCCGGAGGCTCGGGCTGGGAATTTTGAATCCTTTTAGACAAATTTGTAGTGTAACGCTGTGTAACTAGATAAAGCCTTCTCAAGCCTGATCCTTCTCCTTTGAGCTATTTCCGTCCCATGTCCTGGCATAGACCAGACGTTTCTGAGAATTGTGGTTTGCGGAGGACGGGTGGCGTTACAGGGCTGTTTTACTGGAGTATGTGGCCAGCCTTGTGGCTGTGGACCGAATCGGCCCCCCACCCGTGAGTATGTTGAAGCCGTAACCGCCGTGAGATCGTACTTGGAGAGGGGATTTAGGAGGTGAGTAAGCCTGAGTGAGGTCATGAGGGGGGCCTCCATCTACCAGGACCGGTGTCTTCGTAAGAAGAGCTAATGGAAAGCCGTCTCGCTCTCTGGCTCTCTGCCCACCCCGGGAGGACGCTGTTGGGCAGGGAGGCATGACAGGAACCAGAGTAGTGGGCACCTTGACCTGGGCTTCATCCAACCTCCAGCAGACTCCTGGTGCGTAAGCCCCCGACCCGGCTACATGCCTGGTGCCCATGGCGGACTAACACACCTGTCCTGTCCATTGGCATCCCACAGCCCCTGGCAGAAACAGGTTCTCAGCATTTCCTTCCTGGCCCTATCCTTCCCCAACAGCCTCAGCCTTGGGCTGAGTCTCTATTTAAAGACCAAAAAGGTCTACCTCCTTACTCATCGTATTTGTCCATTTTTCTTTTGTTCCTGCGTTTATCCAAGAGATGCTCATAAACTCTATTTACTGGTAGGCACTGTGCCTCATTATGGCTCAAACTGCATTAAGGAGTAGGGTCTGTCATTTGTGAAACGCGACGAAAGCCATGTTCTGAGCTCTGTGTTCCACAAGCGTAGTTAATTTATCCTCCCCAATGACCAAGAAGGGGAAAGGGATGATAGTTTCATCCTATTGGTGATAAAACTGAAGTATGTTGTCTCAAAACTAGCATTTTTGGAGCCAGAATGAGGACCTGATGTGAAGGACTCCAAGTTCTCACCTGGCATAGACTAGTATCCAGGCGTAAAACTGGCCCCTAAAAAGGAGGGGAGGAAGACCAAGCATCGGAGGAGGAAGGGATTTGGCCCCTCCCTGTTACCTAGCCATTAAGATGTGCCCTGACTAGCCCAGGGGGGCAGGAGAAAGAAGACAGGAGCATCGCAGTGCTCCTCCCTGGTTGTCATGCTCCACGGGTGAGTCCCTCTGGGGACCACCCAGCCCGGCTCTGCCTGGCATGCCTCTCCGGGGGTCCCCCCTCTTTCTTCCATCTTCCCAGGTCTCTCCACGCACGGGAGTGCCCCTCCTGGTCTTTGTTTCCCATTCAGTCCCTGCCCTCCCTTCCTCGCCCCATTGCCCGGCTCCCACACTCCTTCTCACCATAGACACGGAGCGGCGGCCAACCTTGGGAGCGTGCCCGTGAACCCCTGTTCGTCCACAGCATACACACTCACCTGGACCCCAGCATCCGGTCAGCCTTCCCGTCTCCACCTGTTCTGCTCGCCCTGGGGCTCGCTGTGGACCCTGGCTTTTCATCCTCCTTTGCACGGTTCTCATCACCTTGGGAACGTCTCTTCCTCTTGATAAAGAGGAAAAGGAAATCGTCTCAGTGATGGCATACTTCACATTGAAAGAGTGTCAAACGCCAGATATAATCTCTCAAAGTATCTTTTTTTATGACCTGTGCTTATACTTACACCGACCTTCCCATCCTGGTACTGCCTTGTCTTCTTAGATCTTTCAGCATATTGTGCAATTGGTGTTATAATAACACCCATTCCCCAGATGAAGAAACTGGGGCATAGGGAAAAGGCCAAAAGATTTTTGGTTTTTTTTTTCTTTGCTCATTTGTTTTATTTCTTTTTTTTAAGTTTTTTTTTTTTTTTTTTACTATTTTAATTTATTTTTGAGAGAAAGAGAGACAGAGAAAGAGAGAGAGGGAGACACAGAATCTGAAGCACGTTCATGGCTCCAAGCTGTCAGCACAGAGCCATGGCTCAAACCCACGAACCGTGAGATCATGACCTGAGCCGAAGTCAGACACTCAACCGACAGAGCCACCCAGGTGTCCCCTGTTTTGTTTCTTAAATTCCGCATATGAGTGAAATCATATGGTATTTGTCTTCCTCTGACTAACTTATTTCACTTAGCCTAATACTCTCTAGCTCCATCCATATCTTTACAAATGGTAAGGTATTAATCCTTTTTGTGGCTGAATAATATTCCATAGTGTGTATGTGTGTGTGTGTGTGTGTGTCCCACATCGTCTTTATCTGCTCATCTTTCGATGGGCACATGGGCTGCTTCCGTGACTGGTGGTCACCAGAGGGGAGGTGGGGGGGGGTAGGGGGTGGGGAACAGGTGACGGGATTAAGAGTGTATTACCTTCATGAGCACTGAGCCACGTGTACAATTATTGAATCACTATACTGCACACCTGAAATTCATAGAATTAATATACCACTGGGTGTTAACCATAATTGAATAAAAACATGATTTGCAAGATTACCGTGGGAAAATAATAAAGTAAAAGAAAGAAAAAAAAAACCCACATGAGTCACGCAGTGAACCAGGGTTTGAACCCAGACTGTCTGATTTCAGAATCTTACATCCAGCTATATAAGAAGAGGTGCTTAGTTGGTCTTGTTCCCGGAAACTTCTAACTTGGAAACAGTTTTGGAAACTATACCAACATCTGCCACCCTCCTCCACACAAAAATACGGTTTCCTGCCTCCAGCGCGGGAGCCAATGGGAGGCTCAGGTTCCTCCTCCATCGAGCTGGGCTGGGAGCGCTGGGCCTGCAGGATTACTCTGAGTCGACAATTTAAAACATACGTGAAAGGGCTGTTGTAACCCACATAGCTCTCCAGCCAAGGAGGGTGAAATACCGGATCTTTCCTCATTCCAACATTGCCGGTATGGATCTGCGGAAAAGAAACAATGATTTCATCCTGTCCAAATACTGTCAGGCTTGATGGGATTGTAGATAAAAAGGAAAAAAAAAAAAAAGACCCCAAGTATAGACAGAATGCATTTCCTCCTGTGGTCATTACTTGGTCAGCTTCCCTTCCGCAGACGCCCCCACAGTTCAGTCAGACCACGAATCACGTGTGGCTCCCAGGGTGTTTGCAGAGTCGGACGGAAGCCTTGTGGGTCTGTCCAGCCTGCTCGCCTGACCGTGAGTCTCACCGGCTTCCCGAACCTACTTTTACGTGCAGGTAGGATGCAGAACCGGATCCTGACTTATTCCTGGAGCCAGGCCTCCAGCTGGAAGAACCTGGAAATTATTAGGACATTTCAGCATGTTTTACAAACATATGAAATCCTGAGTTCCTCTGTTCTGAATCCAGGGACAGCAGCACCCGGGGCATTCATGAGGTCTTCAGGCGCGTCTTTCTGTCCCAAATAAATGCCATTTGAAGTGTCACCAATGCTGTTATCTCTTACAAGAATAGGGGATGAGCAGCCTTGGACCAAGTGAGTTTTCAGAGCACGACATTTGCAAAGAGACTGAGTGACGCTTGGTTAAGATGCCCTGCAGGTGCACCTGGCAGCCCCTTGGAATTTATTGCATTGTCCACGAGTGACCCTGTTATCCCTCACAGCATGGCAAGGAGTCCCTGACCCCTGTTATTTCTGTTGTCACCAGGCCTCCTGCTTCCTCACGCCGCAGGACTCACCGTGGCAAGCGCTGCTCCTGACCTCGCGTGGACCACCCTCCCCTGGGTGACCGGGAGGGGGACCCACACTGACTTTGGGACCTGTAATTCTTTTTTAAAAATGCTTATTTATTGATTTATTTGTGTAGAGATAGAGAGCATGGGGGAGGGGCAGGGACAGAGAGGGGGACAGAGGATCCGAAACAGGCTGACAGGGGACAGCCCGACGTGGGGCTCGAACTCTCAAACCGGGACATCATGACCTGAGCCGAACTCAGACGCATAACCGACTGAGCCCCTGGGCGCCCCAGGACCCGTAATTCTAAAATCAGGGGCATGATGAGTCTTTGTGCCTCCACCTTTGTGAGGGAGACTTCCCTCCAAAGGACACAGCTGACCCCCTGGGAGGACCCAGAAGTCTGCCATGCCCCTGACCGCTGAGGGACATCGTGACACACGTGACGTTTCTGGGGCGTGGTTTTCCAATGTGCAGAATACTGCTCATTACACCTACGACTTGAAGTGCGTAGAACGAGAAGGAGCCGAAGCAGAGACCAAGGGGGACGAGGGGTCACACATTTGCCTGCATCCGGTCACACAGCTCTGAGTGGCCCCCAACATCCCGGAGGGCAGGGCCCTGCCTGGTGCAGTGAAGGATCCCGGTAATGAATACAAAGGTCAGCGGAAGAGTTACCGTCATGTACTTAGAACATGCTGTCGATTCCTTTCGGTGCCTCACAAAGGTAAAACAGAAGTGCCCTATGATCAGGCACTTGCCTTCCTGGGAATTTACCCAAAGGACACAGGAGTGCTGATTCCAAGGGGCACATGCACCCCAACATTTACAGCAGCTCTATCAACAGTAGCCAAAGTATGGGAAGAGCCCAAATGTCCATCGACTGGCAGATGGGTAGAGAAGGTGGGGTTTATATACAATGGAATACTACTCGGAGACGAGAAAGAATGAAATCCTGCCATTTGCAGCAACGTGGATGGAACTGGAGGGTATTATGCTAACTGAAATAAGTCAGGCAGAGAAAGACAGTTACCATATGATTTCACTCATATGTGGAATTTAAGAAACGACAGATGAGCACAGGGGAAGGGAAGGAAAATTAAGATAACAACAGAGGGGGAGACAGACCATAAGAGATGCTTACATACAGAGAACACACTGAGGACTGCTGGAGGGGGGAGAGGGGTGGTTAACTGGGGGATGGGCCTTAAGCAGGGCATCTGTCGGGGTGAGCACTGGGTGTCATGTGTAAGACACGAATCACTGGGTTTTCCTCCTGAAGCCAAGACTACGCTGTATGTTAAGTGACTTGAACTTAAATAAAAAAACAGAACTGTCGTTGAACAAATGAATGAGCAAGCTGTCTGCTGGGTCTCTGGCGGGAACAAGGGATCTGCTTCTTCTTTGTCCTGAGGGCTCCACATACTGGCCTCTGATTCCTTCCAGAAGCCCTGGACGCTGGGCCACGTCTCCCAGGTCCCCCAGGGGCCTCATGCTTCCCTGTGTGACAATAGTATCTCAGGGCGTCTGAAGGCTCCTGGCCCCTGTAGACGCCGGCCTGCCCATGAAACACGCAGACGGGACAGCGGCCTAGGCCTTAGCCCTTCCTGCCCACCCGCCACAGTGGCCGACTGGGTGCCAAGTCTGGTTTTGCGCCTTCCTCCTTCGCTCTGTCGGTTCTGCTATCATTGCACCCCTTCTCTGGACAATCCTGATTGTTGGGGACAACGGGACATGACAGGAGCAACCCCCCTGAGAAAGGGCAGCCCTGGGGCCCTGCAGGGACCAGAGAGCCTCCCCCGGGGCCTCCCCTGGACAGAAGTCCTGCTTGGGGGCTGGCACCACCCCCCAAAATGAGCCACATGTCTCCTCTGCAAGACGCAGGTCCCGCCTTCACTCTGCAGACCTACCCCTTCCTCCTCAGTTCCCTCTTTGGCTAAAATGAGGCCATCTACCCCAAAGGTCACCCTCCGCTATCCTGGATAACTTGCACAGCACGGCGAGTATGGCTCCCAGAGCGCTTTCCCCAGGAAAGCTCTGTTCTCCTTGATGGCACAAACGTTGCCCGCTGTCTCATGATCCCCACGGCCGGCCCCCAGGCTGACTCAGATGGAGCTGGCTGTGGCCCCTGTTCCATTCCCCGCATCTCCCCACCCAGGGCCAAACAGCCTGCAAGGTCGGCACCTGCTGAGGGCTGGCTCTCCAAAACAGCACCACCACGGCCGTGGGTGAGACAAAGCCAAGTTTGTTTATTTTTTATCATGGAAACCCACCTCAGCTAAGTCTTGAAGGTACCTTGGAGAAGAAGGGCAAAGTCAGGATATTTATCCAAACTTTGTAGTCTAGGCCAAGACGGGTCTTTCATGCTGGGGTTTGATCAGAAGTGGCCAAAGTGCATGGATGAAAGTTCAGGGTGGGTGAGCGCAGCAGGAAGGGGAATTTGCAGGACGGGGTCCAAGAGTCTCAGATGGAAACTTTCAGCAGATACTCTTGTTGAAGACAGATCTTTCTGGAAGCTCCTGGAAGGGACAATCAAGTTATTCACAACATGGATCTTCCTGAGAGTCTTATAGAATAATGAGGTTGTGCCACCGAAGACGCCCACGGGCACCTCCAGTCGGGTTCACACGGAGAGGGTGCCACGTGGGGTTCGTGGCTCCAGCCCTCATCTCGCATGACGGAGGTGAACTCCAAGCCCAGCTCATTCTTGGGGGCCCCGGGGGGGTCGCTTCAGTCATCTAACTGAAAAAATTATCAGCCAACTGGTAACCTTTCCGGTGAAAGTGAACTGTGGCCAACCTGTGACTGCAATTTCTTTCACATTCTGCTCAAAGATGAACGGAATAGGAAGACATCAGGTGAAAAGTTCCACGTGTTTTCCCTTAAAATGAAACCCTTCCATACGGTAAACCCGGCCAGGTTGTTTCCTCGAGTAAAAACCATGGCACGCGGCCCACCGCCATCACCGTGACGCTGAGGTACAATCCACACCCTCTCTCCTTCTCGGCTTGCCCAGGCTCGGTTGGCCACTCCGCCTCCCCGGCCACCAAAGGGAACACGCGCCTCAGTGCCTCCGTTTGCAGGAAGCGATGGGTCCCCTCTTCATCTCGTCTCCTGTTCCTCCTGCCGGTAACCTTTGCAGCTGGGTCCTCACCGTCTCTGTGGACTGCGGCTGCCCCCTGCCTGTCCCTGCACCCTTACACTTGTGTCTGTCTTCACCATGATGCCCGGGGAGTGGCACTGGGATGTTCAGGTGTCTCCTCGGCCACGGCATAGAGAGCCCTTCACTCAGGAAGCCCACGTAAAAAGGAACTGGTACCTGTTCTGGACCTCGAAGGGTAAGCAAGAGCTGGTGGAAACGCATGGCTGGAGAATGTACCTGTGACGTGGACCCATCAGTGCACACAGAGGAATGAACGTGGGCCCTTTAGAGAAGCGTGGGTCCTTTGTGGAATCTTCGGAGTGAGAGCAGGGTCCCCGATTCTTCAGGACCCTGTGATGACAGGCTGAGACTTTGCTCCTTCCCTGTAAGAAAACATCTCTCAAGAGAACACAGAACGGCAGCTCCTTGGAAGCGTTTTCCCACTTGCTGCTTGCTCGTATGGAAGCGGCTCAAGCCACAGTTACCTGATTGCCGGCCACGCCCTTGACTGGGGCCAGCATAGGTTCGAACGATGACATAACTGTGGAGCACAGGGTCGTTCTCCGAATTTCTTGCCCCACCTTCTGATGGTTGCAACCTTCGCAATAATAAAGCCAGCGCCTGTCGATGGGTTCCTAATTCTTGGCTGGATATTGCATCAGGTATGGACGTCACAGGCTGAAAAGTGCAGGGTGCCCGGTTGTGGTGTCCAACCAGTGCTACAGGATCCTGGAGATAATCCACACGGGGACGCAAGCCAGATCCCCTTCCATCCCACGGGACGACGGGGAGCCAGCAGCCCTCGTGCCCATGTGCCCTGGGCTAGACGCTGAGGCCCAGGGGGTGGGGAGGTTTCTGTAGAGGGAAGACAGACCTTTTCCGGTCAACGTGTGAGGGAGTCCAGACTGTTACGTCGAGAAGTGTGGGCTTCCCCCCTGCAGATCCGCGTTTGTCATTTGCCCTTGCCGACCCGTGCCGAGTCATGAAAAGAACTGGGCCATCGCAACATTTAGGAGAAAAGGGGATACAATACGAGTTCTGGATGGAACACATCAGAGCACTTTGCAAACAGTAAACTTGCGAGCGCAGCTTTGAGAGGGTTTTGTTTCAGCTCGTGCACCTGCGATCTCGCCCACCTGCGTGTTTCTGTGTGTGCGCGTTCCCATGTCCGCCTGCTGACAACGTGTGGGACATGCAGGTGCTGGCAGTGATACTCGGACGCCCCTTGGGAAGAAAACAAAAAAAACCCCGGGTTTCCAGCGATGCAGAAAGAGCTGAGACCACACCCGATGGCTTTCCCGGCTCTGCAGAAACGGCAGAGACTTTGAAGATAATGAAGATCATAGTTGGCTTGGAAACAGACGTGCGATATGATCTGGACGAAACCTTCTGCAACCTGATTAAAGAGGGGGCCCTTTCTCAGTGGTCGTTGGGGGGGCGATGGCTCCTACCTTCATAGCTTCCTTACACCACAAAGGCACTGCAGCAAAATGCCATATAGTAACTTAATGCAGTGAAAACTTGTTTAAAAACCACTGACTTCCGGGGCGCCTGGGTGGCTCAGCCAGTTAAGCGTCTGACTTCAGCTCAGGCCATGATCTCACGGTCTGTGAGTTCGAGCCCTGCGTCAGGCTCTGTGCTGATAGCTCAGAGCCTGGAGCCTGCTTCGGATTCTGTGTCTCCCTCTCTGTCTGCCCCTCCCCGACTCACATTCTCTCTCTCAAAAATAAATAAACACTAAAACGAAGAAAAAGAAAAAGCCCACTGATTTCCATTCGGATGGTCGTCAAGAGTCCGTTTAGAGTATCTTTTTCCCAAATGATGAGTCTGCTGGGTTGTCCTTAATTCTTTCTCTGACACACACTTTTAGTAATTGGGGAGAGAAAACACGGCCATCCATCGCTGCCTTCAAAGACAGGAGATGCCTTCTTGTGGTTAATTCACATGGTCCGGCAGCCCTTAACGTTACTTTTAACCTCTTATCATGCACTGGAATTTCCGTAAAGCCACAGTCTAGACCGGACTTGCTGTGGCTCTCAGGGCCCAGAAGGCTGGGGACATTCGTCTGGTCATTCAGAAGACGCTCCTGGAATGTGTACAGGGTGAGAGAACTGTTCTCCTTTGCAGACATACAGCAGTGAACAATGAGAGGCAGAAAATACAATCTTGAAATGGATGTACATATTTTTTCTTCAGATGAAGGTAAAGCCTCTGGGGAGGAGGAAAGAAAAGCAGGTTTAAGTGGCTGGAGAGGGCAGGGTCTGGGGTGGGGTGGCTGTTCCATGTGGTGAGGTCAGAGCCGTCCTCCTTTCTTTCTTTTTTCTAAGTTTATTGTATTTATTTTTGAGAGATAGAGTGCAAGAGAAGGAGGGACAGAGAGAAGGAGAGAGAGAATCCCAAGCAGACCCTATGCTGTCAACACGGAGCCCAGCTCGGGGCTCGATCCCACGAACCGTGAGATCACGACCTGAGCCGAAATCAAGAGTCAGGCGCTTAACCAACTGAGCCCCCCAGGCTCCCCAGAGCTGTCCTTATTTCTAAGTTGACTTTGGAGCAGGCATCTGAGGGAGGGAAGCATGCTTTCTGAGGCCGAGGTGGTTTAGGAGAAGAGACCCTCAAGTGGGAAGGCCCTGAGCAGGGCCCTCTCTGGGGTCTCTGGGGAGGGGGAGCCGTGGGTGAGGCTGGGAAAGCAGTCCCTCGGCATCCAGTGCCGAGAACGTGGCATGAGTAGGGCCCCGTGCGTTTCCTTCTAATTCTGCAATCCTCTCATTCGTGCATGGTATAAAATCAACGCAGTCAATTCTAAAGCACCCGTTCTTTGGGAACTGGTTTTCCAGGTCCCCAGGCCCAGCATGAGGCATGAAAAATCAGAGCCTCGTGCAATAAGCAAGAATGTCACACAGGCACTGATTTTCCATGAGGATCCACAAGGGCAGACCTGACGTTTCACCCTTAAAACCACAATAAACTGTACGGTCCTATCCACTTTTTCCATGGAAGCCACGCAAAGACCTTTTGCCCAAGTGAACAGTCCTCATCAAAAGCTCCATTTCAGGAACTTAGGCGGAATCAAGCCGTGTTTACAAGAAAAAGATAAGGGGAGTGCAGGCTGCTGGTGTCAGCGACACCTCCCTGGAAATGTTGACTTTTTCACGTGATTGGTCTGCGAGTTAACAATGTGGTTCAGAGACTTGTGGGAACCGTTGCTTTCAAACGATACGTGCTTGGGGATGGTGGAATTCCAGAAAGCCGCGGACTTAACACTAAATCGCCTTGACCTGGAACCAACCAAGGAAGAGTAAAACAATGTAGTGCAGCGGGGAAACTGCATGGGACCCAACATCCCCCGCGGGAAGCGGGTCCAGGAGCCCCCGTGGTTACGGTCGGTCCCCGAGTGGACGCCAGGTTCCCTCACTCGTCAGAGTGGGCACTCGACCTTCCTGTTCCCTCTCTTGAAGGGACAATCTTCTGGGAAAACCCACTTCCAGGGTGGTTCCTGGGGAGCCAGGATGGCTTTGAGGAACAGTGATTGCACTGGGGTGCACAGGTGCCGGGCCTGGCTCCCCAGGGACCAGCCTCATCACCTCCAGCTCCTTACCTGGCACTGGGCTCTCCTGACAGCCGCAGGGTAGATGCACATGATCACATATACACACTGTGCACACACATATGCAGACATCACACACACACACTGCACAAACATATAGAGACATCACACTCAAACACTGTGCACACACATGTACAGACATCACACACACACACACACCGTGCACCCACATATACAGACATCACACACTTGTGCAGCTATCACACATGCACACTCATGTACACACATATGTGGACATACACCTCACACACACACATGCACATACCACACAAATATCCATACACATGCACTCACACATACACATGTGCACACATATCACACCACATACACTTAGAAACACATTACGCTCAAACATGCACACACATCGCACATCGCACACAGAAACATTATTGCACCAGGTTTGTATTGCACGTGGTGTGTACTCAACAAGGAATTCACACTCCAGGACGCTGCCCGTCCCCTCACTGGGTCTGGAGGGAGGTGTGGGGACACAGGAGCAGGTGGTGGCTGCAGCCCTCGGGGGTGACAAACCCCATGTACACTCTGTGCTCTGAGCCTGGTCTAACCGGGTCCTATGTCACTGCTGTTTTTATGAGCTTGGACGTAAGGGCATTAAACTCTGCTTCAAAGCAGTCCCCGGGTTGTGAGACCCCCAGTGGACAATCCCCTGAAACCAGAATCAGTTCCCGATCTCCCCAACATCCTGCTGACGGGGAGAGTCTGGGTGGCTCCGACGTGCACCCTCTTATCTGGGAAGCTACGTAAGCCTTGCCTTGGGCCTCTTGGCAGAAGCGGTGCCCGGCCTCACCGGTAAACAAGATGGGTGTTGTCTCCTGCCACCTCCCGGCCACGGGACAGACATCCTCTGTGTTCGACAGCGGGGTCTCTTTCTGTTTGCATGATGCATCCATTTCCATCACCGCCCTCCTGGGCAAGGGCTCTTACCTCCTCCTAGAGAGTCTGCTGGCGGAACATCAGCTAGCTCATGCGGGCCAGCTGCACGGCTGGACTGCATTTCAAGTTCAGATACGCCCCATCCTGAACCTCGTGCTGAGGGGAACCGAGGGCAGAGTATCTCTTTCCTACCTATGGGGTGGGCGTCCTGCAGGTGCTTGGGGGCACAGAGAAGTGCTGGGCTCGGTCAGGAGCCAGAGGGGGCCGGGGGAGAGCACAGACCAGGGTTTTCAAGGGGGTTCAGAGGAAAATCAAGGCAGGCAGAGGAAAGGATTTGGCATTGGCTAGTTTGAATAATTTCACTGGGCTTTGGGCTGTAGGGGTGGCCTCCGCTCTCTGGCACTGGCCCCGGGACGATTTAGAGCAGGCCGCTACTGCTCTGCCTGGGGCTCGGCCTGGGTCTCGGCCTGGGGGCTCGGCCATGGACTGGCCACCTGCACAGGAAAGACGGGTCCCAGGCAAGACGATGTCAGGTAAACACTCCGGCCCAGCAATTAAAAGATGCCTGAAAGTCACCAAAACACATCTCGGAAAACACAGAACAGAGAGGAATGAATCTGGAGAAGATGCTTCAGTGTTGGAGCCTGAAGTGTGGAGTTGGACATGCAGAGAGGGTGCCAGAAGGCGTCTGGGTCTGAGCCGGATGGAGATGCGGTGGGGGCTGCTGTGCACTCACCCGCGGCGGGACAGCCCTCAACATGCGCGTGTGGGGGGAGCGGCCGCTCTAAGCAGGAGACCGGCCTGCGGTGATTCTGCCCAGGGTCTGACGGGACTACGGCTCGTCTGCAAAGTGCCCGCGACATCGGCACTGCTGGGGTTTATCATCCTCTTCCGGCAAAAATCACACCAAACGGATGGTGTGTAGGGAACTCAAAAAAAAAAAAAAAAAAAGATCAAAGTGCAGAGTTTTCTAAAAACGTGTGTTGTTCATTTTGGACACACGAGGCCTGCATTGCCTTCATACTGACCTGGGTCTAACTTTCAGTATGTGATTGACCTTGCTGCTGAAGAGACATCAAGCAGGGAAACTGGGTGAGTGCAGACGGTGCCAGGGGCACACAGCCGGCAGGTGCAGGGCCGGGAACCCCCCCCTCCCGAGGACAACGTAGGGCAGGTGCACACAGCCAGCAGGTGCAGGGCCGGGATGGCCCCCCTTCCACCCCATGAGGGCAGCATAGGGCACACTCTGCTCTCTCCTTGTGCTGTTGATCCCCCCACATGGGACTGCCCCACCGCCCCCCCTCACACCGCTCGCACTTCCTGAAGCCGACGGTCGGTTTTGCCTGATATTTAGACCAGCCTTGCTGCTTCTGCCCAGAACAAAAGGCACAACACCCCCGAGTTCTGTGGGCTCCACGCGATTTCATATTTCCTGCAGAATTGCTTCCTGCTGGTCCTGACGCCTGTTTTCACGCCCTCCCATCAGGCTGTTAAACCCTACGTCCTCTTTTATTTTCTTGTTACCTGTTGGATCTTCTTCATCACGTAGCCCGCGGACGCTCCCCTGTATTTGGTGACCCAGCAGGACATCCTCTCGCGACCCATACGTCCTTTTCATTCTGCTTCTGCCTGCCAACCTCCCTCCGCTGTCTGTTCTTCTTTCCCCCTCGGGTTGGTGATTATAAAACAGCTCCCGGATATAATATAGTTTCCCCTGTCCATTGCACATTTTACCTATCAGGTCACCATCTCTATGACTTTGAATCTTAACAAGATACTTTTTGTAATGTATACCCTTCTAATTTCTTCATATCTCTCAGCCCCTAGAGACTGACCCTAAGTGCTATTTTCAGGACTAAAACTACCTTGAATGACCCTCAGTAAAGGTTCTGAGAGTATAGGTTTCAGTAATGACATCGCCACCACAAGTCAGGGGTTGGAATGATCTGAGTTGTTTTTCTTTAAGTGTATCTATTTATTTTTTTATTTATTTTGGGAGAGAGAGATAGAGAGAGAGAGACTCCCAAGCAGGGTACGCACGGTCAGTGAAAAGCCCGATATAGGTCTGGATCCCACAAACTGCGAGACCATGACCTGAGCTGAAGTCGGACGCTCAACCGACTGAGCCCCCCAGGTGTCCCGGCAATACTATTTTAAGTAAGGATGGTAAAGGGACCTAGAAGTGAGTTGCCTTCACTTTCCTTGAAGTGGCAAAATACTGTGATCAGAATATCATAAGATACATGCCTCTCTTACCATTCCCAGGGCCAGCACCACGACCACTATGCAGATACACTCAAAACCATTATGAATAAATCAAGATGGAATCCTAAAAGTACTTGCCAGAAGCCAAGGAAAGAGAAACCATAAGTGGTCTAAATACACGAACTGAAGGGCAGAGTAGATTAAATCAATGCCAGAAAAAAAAAAAAAAAAAAACCACAAAAGAACAACTCACCTACAGGCTCCTTAAATTCATGGACTTCTAATTCAGCAACAGAGGTTGCTGGAAAGAAACTCAAGGAAGACCATAGACCCTGCAAGCATGAATCGTAACAGAGAAGGGGGGGGGCCTATGTTTAGACCTGACAGAACAGACAGTGACTGTCACAAAACAGACGTCACGTATGCTGATGGCGTTAGTCTACCTGGGACACACAGTGGTCCAGATGTGGGCACGCCAACCCCCAGAGCCTCACACACAGGGACACACCTGACGGAAGCGACAGAAGAAATAGAGAATCCACAGCTGGGGAGTCAAATAAAAGGACCAGCAAGAGGGCTGGGGAGCTGAGCACATAATCAACCAACAGGACCTGATTGACCTACACAACGTGCCCCTCAACAGCAGTGACAGACACCCCCTTCCTACCAGGGGCCAAGATAGGCGATATCTTAAGCCACAAAACAAATCTCCATACACTCAAAATTATTGAAATCCTGCATAATCTATTTTCTGACCAAACTAGAAATCAATAGCAAAATAAAATAAAATAAAATAAAATAAAATAAAATAAAATAAATCTAAACACACACACACACACACACACACACACACACACACAGGAAAATCTCTAAACACGTGGAAATTAAACAACACACTTTTAAACAATCTATGCGGCATGGAAGGATGAAGAATAATTTAAAAATATTCAAGTTGAAATGAATAAATTGAAATGAGTGAATGAAAATGAAACCACACATATCAAAGTTTGTGGGAGACAGCACCATGTTGACAAATTGATTTATAGCATCAGATGCTTACATACGATATGAGCACAGTCCCAAATTAAGGACCGAAGTTCTTGCCTCAAGAAACCAGAAAAAGAAGAACGAGAGAAACCAAAAGGAAACCAGAAGGAAGGAAGTAATAAAAATCAGAGCAGAGACTGATACATTTTAAGACAGAAGCACGATAGAGAATAATCAAAGAAGCAAAGAGCTGGTTCTTTAATAAGATTAACAAAATGGATAAGTCTCTAGCACACTGACAAAGGAAAAAGAAAAGACACAACTTAGAAAAATCAAGAATGAAAGAGGGCAATCACATCATGGGGGAGTGCTGTGAAGGGCACCTCACTTCGAGTACCATTGAAGACACAAACTATCAAGACTCCCACAAGAAGAAATAGATCAACGGGGTGTGCCTACATCTATTAAATTAATTAAATCAATAAATGATAGACTTTCAAAAGGCACTAGTCTCAAAAAGATTTCACTCATGAATCCTCCCCAGGATTCGAGGAAGACACGACAGGAATCCTGCACGATTGCTTCCAGAAAGTAAGACTAGACAAAACACCGTCTCCTTCTGAGGCCAACACTCCTAATCCCAACACAAGATAAGGACGTCACAAAAATGTAAAAGTACAGACCAAAGTCTCTCACAAACACAGATAAAAAAAATCAAAACATTAGCAAATCAAATGCAACAATGTATAAAAAGAATTACACAACCATGACTAAGTGGAATTTATCCCAAGCCTATAAAGTTGGTTCAATATTAGAAACCCTTGGGGCGCCTGGGTGGCGCAGTCGGTTAAGCGTCTGACTTCAGCCAGGTCACGATCTCGCAGTCCGTGGGTTCGAGCCCCGCATCGGGCTCTGGGCTGATGGCTCAGAGCCTGGAGCCTGTTTCCGATTCTGTGTCTCCCTCTCTCTCTGCCCCTCCCCCGTTCATGCTCTGTCTCTCTCTGTCCCAAAAATAAATAAACGTTGAAAAAAAAAATTAAAAAAAAAAATATTAGAAACCCTTATGGTAGGGGCACCCACGGGGCTCACTCGGTTAAGTATCCTACTTTTGATGTCAGCTCAGGTCATGATCTTGCAGTTTGTGAGTTGGAGCCCGGTATCCGGTGCAGCACAGAGCCTGCTTGGGATTCTCTCTCCCTGTTTCTCTCTCTCTCTGTTTCAAAATAAATAAGTAAACTTTTTTTTAATGTTCATTTTATTTTTGAGAGAGAGAGAAACAGAACATGAGCAGGGAGGGGCAGAGGAAAGGAGATGCAGAATCCGAAGCAGGCTCCAGGCTCTGAGCTGTGAGCACAGAGCCCGACGAGGGGCTTGAACTCATGAGCTGTGAGATGATGACCTGAGCTGAAGTCAACGCTCAACCGACTGAGCCACCCAGGCGCCCCACTAAATAAACTTCTTTTTTTTTAAAGAAAGAAACAGTTATTGTAACCTGATAGGTCAACAAAAGAAAAAAATCACATCATCCTATCAGTTTGTGCAGAGAGAGTATTTGACAAAATTTAAAATCCGTTCGTGGTGAAAACCGTCAGCAAGTCAGGTCTAAGGGGGGAGGGATTACCTCGACTTGAGAAAGAGTGCTTACAAAACGATGCAGTGAACACCACACTTTATATGAAATGCTGAGGGTTTCTCCCTAAGCCTGGAAACGAAACAAGGATGTTTACTCTCTTCACCTTTACTCACTATTGTACTGGAAATTCTCGTCACTGCAATAAGGCAAGAAAAACATATCTTTATTTGCAGATGGCATAACTGTCTAAGTAGAAAGTCCCAAAAACTCTATAAAAATACTCCTAGAACTAAGGAGTGAATTCAGCAAAGTTGCAGGATACCAGATAAACATAAGAAAACCCTTTACATTTCTATACACTAGCAATGAACACTTGGTGCCGTGATAAAAAAAAATACAATCACATTTATAATCATGAAAGAAAAAGAAAGGAACACTTAGATGTAAACCTAACAAAACGTGCTGACTTTTATGCCCAGAACTACGAAACAGAGAGGAAAGAAATCAGAGAACATCCAAATAAATGGAGATATACAACGTACTTGCTGACCAGAAGACTCAACATGGTAAAGGTGTAAATTTCCCCCAAAATGGCTGATAGACAATGCTATTCATCTATTTAAAAAAAATCCCAGTAAGGGCCTTTGTAGACCGAGATAAACTATATATTTTTTAAATTTTTTTCTTTAATGTTTATTTATTTTTGAGAGAGAGAGAGAGAGAGACTGAGTGCAAGCGAGGGAGGGGCAGAGAGACAGGGAGACACAGAATCGGAAGCAGGCTCCAGGCTCTGAGCTGTCAGCACAGAGTCCGACGTGGGGCTCGAATCCACGTACCATGAGATCATGACCTGAGCCGAAGTCGGATGCTCAACCGACTGAGCCACCGAGGTTCACCTCAAATAATTTTTAAAAATATGGTATATAACAGGGGCTCCTGGGTGGCTCAATCGGTTGAGCGTCCGACTTTGGCTCAGGTCAGGATCTTGTTGTCCATGGGTTTGAGCCCCACGTCAGGCTCTGTGCTGAAAGCTCGGAGCCTGGAGCCTGTTTCGGATTCTGTGTCTCCCTCTCTCTGTGACCCTCCCCCATTCATGCTCTGTCTCTCTCTGTCTCAAAACTAAATAAACGTTAAAAAAAAAAAAAAAAAGATGAAGTGGTCCTGTTAGAGTAGCACCAACAATTACAGCAGGAAAAAACAGTGTACCACTGGGGGAAAGTGGCAGAATACACTATGAGGGATCTCTCCGTATTATTTCTTCAAACTGCCTGTGAATCTATCATTGTCTCTATAAAAATGTGAATTAAACTATGACCGCTCGGTTCTAATGTGCAGCCACTATCTAGATCCTGACGTTGAAAAGACCTAGCAGGACGTTCTGCATGTAACAGCTGATTCTGACCTTCCTTGTCACTCTGTCCCTTGGCACTCCCTGTCACGAGCCCTAGCTCACATGTGGGCGTCATGTCAGGTGCCCACACCCTTCCCCCACCTCTGCGTCTCGTGGGAGATCCATTGCTCACTGGAGAAACTGAGACTCCTTCAAAGACCCACCCCAGAAATGGCCTCTTCTGTACACCCTCATTTTGAATGCCTGAGAAGGCACCCAGTGCTCTCATTCAATTCATGGAAACTCTTCGTTGAGTGTTTTTTAATGGTATTTGATGCTGTTCTTGTGTTGTAGACAATGCAAAAGTTCGGTCTGCCAAGAACACGCTGTCTGGTGGCCAGACACATGGTTACGCTGCTGATTTGGAGTGGAGAATGGGTAGCAAAGAAGAAAAGCCCAGAAGACCTAGGGAGGCACAGAGGCTCTTGCCCCTGGTGCAGAGGGCCACGGAGGGCTGATGAGAACATTCCAGACCCCACTGCCGTGGGGTCCAGTGTTTTGTGAATATGGCTTTGTCTCCAGCTCTGCGGGGGAGTCCCTCAAAAGTATGGCTCCTCTTTCCTTCATCTCGGCACCACCAATGGTCCAAATCTTTCCTGGAGACTGGTAGGATTCCTGGAGGACTCCAGCGTGTTTGTTGAGGAGACAACGTGGAACCACTGGAGAGTAGGGAAGTTTCAGCTTCTGGTTCTCAAGCCTTAGCCTGAATCCCAGCGTCCTGAGGGTCGCTACCTCCAATGCCAAGCTCTTGATCGTGGGAGACTCCGTAACTTATATTGTCCTCCCATAAAATCCTGTAAGTCCTTCTAGTAGGTTCTGGGTTTTCCGTCAGGGGCTACCCAACTCCAGCCTAGCTCTCTTTGATACAAGAGCCTTTAAACTATTTTAAGAAAACTGGATCTTCCTCCTGACCAGGCTGTATTCCCATAATCATTGTTTGCAGGGAGAGAAAGAAAAAAAGAAAACAAAGTAAAACAAAAATAAAAGCATCAAGCTTTTGTTTTTATTTTTTGACATACGTCCAGACTACAAAACACGCTGGAACGGTTTCACTGTCAGGGGTCTGTTTCCAGGGGACTTCTGCTAAGTTGCAGTAACGTCACCCTACAATGACATTTTTGGTGGCTAGGTAATAAAACCTTCCCGCATAGAGCCAAGGCGGTTTTGCATTCTCTTCTCTCCTTCGACGGCGTGACCTGAAGATCCTAGAGCTGAACCAGGGCAGGGTTGCGTATCGTTGTCCTGGTTGTGTTGGGGGAAAAAAGCCCTCCGGAGATAACAGGACGCATTCTCTCATTTACAAACGAGGAACAGACATCCCAGGGATCCCGGTGTCCTGAGGAAAGTGCAGGAAGTCTCTGCTAATAACTTCCAACACAGAATCTTATCTTCTCCACGGAAAGTTCTTCCTGCTTCCACACGCATCACCGAGGACGATGAGACAGCGTTGGAAATGGTCATCGACACGCTATTTTCTCCGTGATCTGTGTTGTGCCGAGGGAGGGAATGTTCAGGTGCGTGCTGGGAGATCGTAGGATGGAAAAGCGGTGTTGGACGCCCCACCAGCCTTCTGAGCGCACAGACCCGCCGGGCTGCCGGGCTGCCGCGCAATTCCCCAGCCACTCGTCTTGCAAAACACTGCCGTTCCCGTCAAGCCGGCCCGATTTCCTCCATCTCTTCATGCTGAAGCCAAGCACTTCGGGCCACAGTGATTAATTGCCTTTTTGTTGTTGTTTTGTTTTTAGCTCGTTTCCTTTGGTGGGAGTTAGAGCGCCTGTGCCTTAAAAACTCAAACTAGGGCTGTGTTTTCGTGGTACGATCTGTACCTCACTGAAATATGACGAAGCTGAAATGCATACGGATTTATAAGGCCAAACAATCGAAGTGTGATGTGACTGTGGAAACAGACACAAGCGAGGTTTTCCCAAATCCCCACTCAGCCGGGTTCACCTTGTCTCTGGGGGCCAGATGGCACCTCTTGTCTGGGGGACATCCTGAGCCTACCACACTGCTCCCCGGGGTCCCGGCCAGGCCAGGGGTTTGCGGTCTCCTGGAGGTCCTGTGCCCTCCAGCTCCCCAGGCAGGGCCAAACCGGAGTCTGGTGACCTAGCCCCGCCGGGCTGTCCCGGCAATCTCTGGTTGCCTCCGAGTGAGGACATGACCTCAGTCTCCTGGCACTCCACGAGCTTTTACTAAATCAAAGCTGTCCGGTATAAAAGCGGGGGACTAGCATGGACATCACTTAAACATTACATTAAATTTAATTCATTATCATTCAAAGGGCACCTGGATGGCTCAGTCTGTTAAGCATCTGACTCTTGACTTCGGCTCAGGTCATGATCTCAGGGTCCATGGGTTCAAGCCGCACGTCGGGTTCTGTGGAATGTCAGTGTGGAGCCTGCTTGGGATTCTCTCTCTCCCTCTCTCTGCCCCTGCCCCACTTGTGGTCTCTCTGTCTCTCTCTCTCTCTCAAAAGAAATAACTTAAAAAATAAATAAGTAAAAATAATATTAAAATATTAATGAATTAACTATTACAAGCTTGAGGTCAGACGTCACAATGGTTCCATTTCTCAGTCCGCTCTCTGCAGGGGGCCCATTTCAAGTGTTGGTCTGTCCCCCTGTCTGCTCACTCTCTACCTGTTACTGACGGTGAGGCGTCTTCCCACCCTTCCTCTCTGCTCGTTCTGTAGCATTCTTAAATCTCATCTCTGACTGGCTTTTTTCACTTAGTGTTGGATCCCCTAGCTCCATCCATGTTGTGGTAATGGCAAATCTCATTCTTTGTGATGGCTGAGTTCTATTCCATTGTGCATGCACGCACATCTTCTTTATCCATTCATCCGCCGATGGACACTCGGGCTGCTTCTGTAACTCAGCTACTGTAAATATTGATGCCGTGAACATGTGGTGGGTGTATTTCTCCAAATTAGCATTTTTGCGTTCTTCCGGTAAATACTCTATAGTACAATGATGGCATCGTGGGGTAGTTCTATTTTTAACTTTTTGAGGACCGTCCACACTGTTTTCCAGAGCGGCTGCACCAGTCTGCATTCCCACCAACCGAGCACCAGGGTTCCCTTTTCTCCGAACCTGTTGCTTCTTGTGTTGTTAATTTTAGCCATTTCGACAGGTGCGAGGTGGTATCTCATGGTGGTTTTGATTTGCATTCCCCTGAGGATGAGTGATGTCGGGCATCATTTTTTTATGTGTCTGTTGGCATCTGGATGTCGTCTGTATAGAAATGTCTGCTCGTGTCTTCTGCCTGTTTTGTAATTGGATTATTTGGTTTGGGGGCATTGACTGTAACAGTTCTCTATGTATTTTGGATACTCACCCGTTATCGGATATGTCATTTGCAGCTATCTTCTCCCATTCCTTAGGCTGCCTTTTAGATTTGTGGATTGATTCTGTTGCCATGCTGAAGCTCCTTATTTTGATGCGGTCCCAGTAGTTTATTTTTGCTTTTGTTTCCTTGCCTCCGGAGACACATCTAGCCAAATATTGCCATGGCCGATGTCAGAGAAATTACTGCCTGTGCTCTAGGATTTTTATGGTTTCAGGCCTCACACTGAGATCTTTAATCCATTTTGAGTTGATTTCACCCATATGTGGAATTTTAAGAAACAAATAAACAAAAATAAAACAAGGAAAAAGAGAAACAAACCCAAAACACAGACTCTTAACTACAGAGAACACACCGACGGTCACCAGATCGGAGGGGGGCGGGGGAGGGGGAACAGGTGACGGGGACAAAGGACGCACCTGTCGTGATGAGCACCTGGTGACGGATGCACGTGCTGAGTCACAGTACTGTGCACCTGGAACGGATACTTTTACAGTGTATGTTAACTAACTGCAATTGAAATAATAATTGGAAAGCTCCTCTGTCTAGAATCTTACCAGAAGGCACTCCCAAATCAGTTTCTGTGTTCTGGCTCTTGGTCTCTGTATCCAAAGCAGTTGCCCCGTTTTTCAACATCCGGAGTGCCCTCACTTCTGTTTAGACCAGCTAAGGGCCTCCTCTCTTCTACTAGCTAAACATTTTTTCTAAGTAGAGAGCAGTTTCCTCCCTCAGGGTGATCTTATCCCTCCCCAAGGGCGTGAAAGCAGCTGGAATGCCTATTTATTTATTCTCACCATGTCCCTTCTTGCTAGGTCTGAGGCCACGGCCCTGGGCACCGAGGATCTCATGCTCCCAGCTCCACGCTGGTTTCCTGCCAGCTTCCAGACCATCCTCCTTCCCGTCAGACGCCCCCCCCCCCGCCCCCAACAACACAACTATCCAAGCTGTCATGCTCTGATCAGCAAGGCAGTGAAGCTTCCTCACCAGCCCCATCTCAGTCCTTCCCTGGATGGTCCTGGTGCCCTGGCATGTCCGTGACGTTGGTGGACAGCGGGTCCCGGCTGAGTATCAGCCATGGGGACCGAAGGCTGCTATTCCCCTCCTTCCCACTGGCTGGCTACGTGTCCCCTGGTGTCTCTTTAGGTGTCAGTGTTTCCCAAAGGTGCGTGCTGTCCAATCTCCCAGGGAACTCTTGGTCACCAGCTTTCTCTGGAATTGTTCTTTTTTTTAGAAGTTTATTTATTTATTTTTGAGAGAGAGAGAGAGCATGAGTGGAGGAGGGGCAGAGAGAGAGGGGGAGACACAGAATCCAAAGCAGGCTCCAGGCTCCACGCTGTCAGCACAGAGCCCGACACGGGGCTCGAACTCACAAAACCGTGAGATCATGGCTTAAGCCCAAACCAAGAGTCGGATACTGAATGGACAGAGCCCCCAGGTGCCCCTCTAATTGTTCTTAAATGTATTTCCACACTCCAAGGATCTACATCTGTGTTGTTCAGTTTGGTAGAAAGAGCCACAACCGATGTGCTCCGAGTTTGTTACTGCAAAACGTGTGATAGCTTGACATTTACTGCGGTGGTGATTGGGTACGGCCATCCCGTTACTCCAGGCGGCCATCCCATTCTCAGGCTATTTTGGGGATGGATCCCTGAAACTCCCAACTGGCATGACCCTGTTTTTTATTTAACCCTATAATGAAGAGATTCTTGCATTCTAGGAGGCTGAAATGTTTGATTCAGCCATGCATTCCTGCACCGTGGTGGGGTCTGACATCATCAGCCCAGCACCTACTTTTCTGCTGTGGTGATTAATGCCATAACCAGGCATCCAGTCTCTTGGGGTAGAAACGTTTTACGGCTCCTTGGCCCAAATGGCCTGTTATCTGTTGTTTCGCTTTTCACCTCTGAAATTGCTGTGACTGGTTTGATTCTGAGAAAAAATATTTATATTTAAAGTGGCAATGTTTTTTTAAAAATTTTGTAATGTTTATTTTTGAGAGAGAGAGACAGAGGTGAGTGGGGGAGGGGCAGAGAGAGAGGGAGGCACAGAATCCGAAGCAGGCTCCGGGCTCCGAGCTGTCAGCACAGAGTCTGACGAGGGGCTCGAACTCACAAACTGTGAGATCATGACCTGATCCGAAGTCGGACCCTTAACTGACTGAGCCACAGGTGCCCCCTAAAGTGGCAATACTTTTATTCCGTGAAATGCTTTTATAAATTAACTATTCCTTATGTTACTGATGGTATTTCTGACACCACTGTCATTCGGAAACTCATTTCTGACATTTGGGTCCCATCCACTGTTACCCCATTGTTCTCACCCCCATGCTCACCGTCTCTTCTGGAACAGAGCCAGCAACGCCCTCCTAATCAGGAGGCTCCTGCTCTCGCTGCCCCTGTCTCCTCTCCAAGAGGATGGGCCCATGGGTGGCTCAGTCGGTTAAGCGTCTGACTTCGGCTCAGGTCATGATCTCACACTCCGTGAGTTTGAGCCCCGCGTCGGGCTCTGTGCTGATAAGTCAGAGCTTGGAGCCTACTTCCGATTCTGTGTCTCCCTCTCTCTCTCTGCCCCCCCCCCCCCCCGCTCATGCTCTGTCTCTCTCTGTCTCAAAAATAATAAAAACATGTAAAAAAATAAAAAAAAGAGGCTCCGCCAGCCTTCCGGAACAACTGGGTTACAGACAGGCATGCCCGATGGGTGCTATCCTGCCCTCAATGGGGAAAAATTGGTTCTTAGGTGCAAAGAATTCTTCCATATTTATGTATGAATCGCTTACCTACATACGGCATGAAAAGAGGCAGACAGCATATCTGTGCTGTTACAGTTTTGGGGGGAGCTATTAGGAAAACACAGCTACAAACATTCCTTAGGAGGCAATAATAATAGAGTTGAGGGACTCCCTTGAAATACTGATAAGCCATGGCAGAACCATGGCTCACTGACTTTGGCATCGTACGGATGGAGATTAGTCCCCTGCCTCGGGCTGTGCTTCCCTTCATTGGCACAGCCCCATGCTGTTATGCTGGCCGTCCCCGTGTGCTCTTGAGCGTAGGCACCCAGTGAAGCCTGCAGACCCAGTGAGGCTGACCAGAGCTTTCTGTCCAGTCTCTTCTCCAACGTCTTTTTCTCCATTCTCTGATTTTTTGTAGCTCCTGGCTTATTTTCATAGGTTTTACTTTTCTTTTTTGCTTTTGCTCTAACACTAGGGCTGCTAAAATATGTGCGGACCGTTACCTAGAAAGCAGCAGGTTACACGTCGTCTCAAATGCACGCGGAGCCTTGTCTGGCAGAGACCTTATGTTAGGCCGTATGACAAGCCCTGAGAAATTTAACAGCATTAAAATCATACAAAGTTTGTTCTCCAGTCAGAATGGAACGAAAGATCTCTACAACATAGATTTGGAGGAATTCTCAAATAGGTAGAAATCAAACAATACACTCCTAAGTGGCCAATGTGTTGAGGAAGAAATCTCAATTGGAAACTACAAAATAATTTGAGATGAATGAAAAATGGACCCACGACATACCAAACCTGGTGAGATGCAGCTTAGCACAGGGTCTGGAGGGAAGCTTATACCTGTAAGCATATTTTTTTTTAAAAAATTAATGTTTATTTATTATTGAGAGACAGAGAGAGCATGAGCAGGGGAGGGGCAGAGAGAGAGGGAGACACAGAATCTGAAACAGGCTCCAGGCTCCGAGCTGTCAGCACAGAGCCCGACGTGGGGCTCGAACTCACAGACCGTGAGATCATGACCTGAGCCGAGGTCGGACGCTCAACCAACTGAGCCACCCAGGCGCCCCATATTTTAAGGTTTAGATTTAATTGTTAAAACAGTAATATGCATTCATCAGAAGCTGATGAATTAAATCAGTTTTAAATTTCCTCTCCACCAGCATCAGTCTGTTGATGGTTCAGCCGGAAGCTTGACGCCCATTAGCAGCACAGGCTCCTTCTGTCCTTCCGAGGGAGTTCCTGAAGGGAACCCCTAGCCCACCAGATAGGCTGGCATGGACACTCACGCCACCATTTCCCCTTTATAGGGCATAAGAAGGAGGAAAGCAGGGCAAGAGGGGAAAGGAAAAGCGTTCGGAGCATGGCATTCATGTGTTCACATGGAACAAAACAGAAGTGGACGCCTGCCCAAATAAAATCTACGATTTTCTACATACAAATTTAATCAGACTAATGATTTCAACGTAAAGTACAAAACTCTGACACATTTAGAAGGATATATGGGAGAATGTCTTCCCGGGCCATAAATCAAGGAAGAATTTATAAAATGACACACAAAAATTTCTGAGAAGAAAATAAAAGATTGATTCAACCACATTCAAATGAAGAACACTTATGCAGCCAAAAGCATGTGAAGCAAGTAAAAAGAGAATAAAAGAAAACACCCCGAAATTTTGCATGCAAAATACATCCAACAACAAAACCAGAAACAAGAACTTTCAATCAGCAAGAAAGGAAGAACACAGAAATAACCTTGTTTTCAAAATCTGCGAAAGATTTTTCCATATGAAACAGAAACGGTACAGAAACATATGAAAATAAGTTCAAAGTAAGAAAAATAGTTCACTAGTATTAGGTGTTGGGTGCGCCAGGACCTGGGACATTTCTGTGCCTTTGGAAAGCAGGATGCTAGTGTCCTTCCAGATGCTTATGGCTCAGCGACTCTGTTCTTGAATCAGGATGGTGGAGGAATGAAGTTCAGGTCTCCCAGTGTCTTGTAAACAAATTCGTGGTAGTAGTTTCAACCCTATTTTTTTCCAATTGTAAATTTTAAAGTTTTAAAATAACCCAGAAATACGCAGACTAACATAACACCATCCACACGCTTTTCAGCTGGCTTCAACGGTCCGCATCTGGCCACCTGTGTTTCATTGAATTCATTTCCCTCCTTTTTTATTTTTATTTTTATTTTTATTTTTATTTTTATTTTTATTTCACTGGTCTTTTAAGTCCATGCCAGGTATCATGTGATTCAAAGCATAAGTTGTTCATGACCAAAGTAATGGAAACAACTCAAATATCCATCAATGGGAAATCACTAAATTGAACCGAGGTCTTTCATTCAGCAAAATATTATATGTGATGGAAATATTAGATGCTGTCCTCAGCACTCATGCAGCTTGTAATTGAAACATTAAACGTGAAAAAGAAAGTCATTGTGTCTAACATACAATATGACGTCATTGTTTGAAAACCTATCACAACTGGAAGAGAAGACTAGAGATGCCCCCAAATTCAAGAGGGTTGTTGTTTCTGGAGCTGAGATGCTCTTAGTTCTTATGGTGGGAGGGGGCAGATTTACAGGTGTTTAGGAGATTGCTATAAAATTTACACCCAAGATGCTGGTACACAGTGGAATACATGAGCACAATTATAATATGGACCCAAATTGGCTCAATTAGGATACAAGTGTAGGAAAATGGCCCAAAAAGAAAAAGCCATAGGGATAAGTGATGCTGAACTGTATATATTTTTTCATCGGAAATACTTTAATTCTCCCCAAATTGTCCATATGTAGCCACAGTGGAATTCTAATCGATGTGCAATTATGTAACATGGTGATAAAACTCGTCTGGGAGAAAATAATACAAAGCATCCCTGAAAATATTTTTAAAAAATCAATAGTGAGCTTACTCACCCTTTTCGATAATGAGATGCATTATAAGAGTAGAGTAAGTAGAAGGTTGGCCCAGACACGGCACAGCAAAGAGACAGACAAATGGGAAAAAGAAGTGATTTTGAGGAAACAGACTAGTGTTTGTTTAACAACATTACTAGAAGATTAAGGCATTATTACAAATATCAAGGGAAAGGATAGAAAACTGGCAAGATCATTGCCTTATTCATAACTAAACAATGCATTCATTTATAATTACAGCTTAGCAGGAAAATATTCAAACAGAAACATTTTTTTAAAAAACATAGAACCGTTTTTACAGCGGGAGAAGACCTTCCTGAGGGGCACCTGGGTGGCTCAGTGGGTTAAGCCTCTGACTCTTGACTTTGACTCAGGTCATGATCTCACGATTTGTGGGTTCGAGCCCCACATGGGGCTCTGGGCTGACCATGTGGAGCCTGCTTGGAATTCTCTCTCTCTCTCTCTCTCTCTCTCTCTCTGTCCCTCCCCCACTTGTTCTCTCTCTCAAAGTAAATAAATCAACTTAAAAAAAATAAACACGAAAGAAACCTGTCTGTGAAAGTTTACACATGTTATAATAAGGTGAAATAAGAAATGGTAAAATTAAAAAAAAAACACTAAAATACAAATGCTCTAAAAGTACTTGTATTCTTAAAGAAGCAGCTCTTCCACACTAGTGAGAGAGAAACGCTCTCAGAGGCAACCGAACAAAGTTATAAACGGGCACACCATCGAAGGACAGGAAATAAGTGACAGTAAGGGCCCAAAAGAACAACGAAAGAAAACAGAGAGAAAGCAAAGAAGGAAAAGGGAAAACGTCAAGTCCCCAGGAATAAACGTGGCACGAAGGTAAATAAAGTGAGTGTGCCCCTGTTGACGTCCTCCCTGATGGGCTGGAGTCTGTGTCCTGTGGGTGGCCGATCCGCACTGTTTTCACGGGAGCAGAGACTTGTGGTTCGCACTACTAACCAGCAGGAAGGGAAATGATACAAACATCGCAGAGACTTTGAGGAGTTCGCTGAGGGCCACCCCTACCGTGGGGTTAGCAGTGAGGCAGCAGCTGAGGGTGTGTGCAGTGTCCAACCCGGAGGCCTGCCTGGGGGAGGCGTCCCAACACCCGCACTGGGTGTGCTGTTTACCATGAGCACCGGTGCTCATCCTGCTCCCGAACATGCATGCCAGTCCCTCGGCCCGTAGGCGGGGTGGTCCCCGGAGCACAGCCGTGGCGGCACAGCAGAGGGAACACGTGTGAGCCATTCATTACCTATGGCCCTAGCTCCCCTTATGCGGGTGAGTGACCAAGAAGGACACATCGCCCCTCGAGGAGGAGGAGGAGGGGGAGGAGGGGGGAGGGAGAAGAGGGGGAGGAGGTGGGAGAGGAGGAGGAGAGGAGGGGGAAGGGGGAGGAGGAGGGGGGAGGAGGAGGGAGAGAAGGAGGTGGAGGTGGAGGGGAGGAGGGCAAGGAGGAGGGAGAGAAGGTGGGGGTGGAGGTGGGGGGGAGGTGGGGGAGGAGGGGGAGGAGGTGGGTGGAGGTGGGGGGAAAAGGGAGGAGGGGGAGGAGGGGGGAGGGGAAGGAAGGAGGTGGGGGGAGGAGGAGGGGGGAGAGGGAGGAGGGGGAAGAGCGGGGACAGGTGGGGGAGGGGAAGGAGGAGACTGGAGACCCTGTAGGGGAGGTTGCCAGGTGGCAGGTTGAAAACGTTTGCCCAGCTGTGTTTAGTGGCACAGAACATCATTTGTGCTATGGTTTAGAATAAAACCACCATTTTAATAAAGAAAAAAATCCCGACTCAAAGTTATATACCAAAATCATCACAGTGATGCCAAAAATCCAGAAATGGCAGAATCAATACCCAGTATTTAGCAAGGGTTTAGTGTGCACATGAGAACAGCTCACCAAACGGGGGGGAAGTTTCACATGTAACTGCTGGGAGGCCCGGGGACGGTGGCCGCACAGGGTGGCCCACGACGTGAGGCCAGGAGGAGGTTCGCCCTCGGCAGGGGTTGGTCATCACGTTGGGCGTCTCCAGCCAGCAGGGGATTGGCTGAAAGTGACTACCTTACACCATTTTTAGGAAGGTGACTTAAATTCGTTTCATAATCGTCAGAGGCGTTTACAAGAAATAATAGAAGTTAGGTTCCGGTCTTGCTCGTGAAATCATGGAGTTTAGTTTTGCTGATGTGGCTTCCGTGGTTTTGTCTGCTCCGGGATATACTCGTCTGGTCTCCCTTTCGTATGTAATTTCATTTTTATTTATTTTTGTTTTGTTTGATGTTTATTTATTTATTTTCAGAGAGAGAGAGAGAAAGAGAGAGAGAGAGAGAGAGAGAGAGAGAGAGAGACTGCATGTGGGGGAGGGGCAGAGAGAGAGGGAGAGAGAATCCCCAGCAGGCTCCGCACCGTCAGCGTAGAGCCTGATGCGGGGCTTGAACTCACGAGCCAGGAGATCACGACCTGAGCAGATACTGGATGCTCAACCGGCTGAGCCCCCCAGGCGCCCCTGTTCTTCTGATTTTTGTTCGCTGAGGCACACAGAGGGCAGGAGCTCACCTTGTGGATTACAACCTGCCGGGAGCCGGTGGGACTCGGCATGTCATTCCGTGACTGCATCCACCAGGACCCACAAGGCCCAGTTGTCCTGGGAAAACGTGAGCCCAGCAGCGAGAGGGGCAAAGCGATGCATCCCTCTCCTGCTCTCGGAAACTAGTGGGTCCTGTGGCTGGGTAAGCCCCCCGGGATCCATTTCCAATTGTCGGGCAGCTGAGTCTCAGATAACAAAGTAATCTGGAATCGTCCGTGCTGGTGCCCATGTGTGGCACACTCACCCCGGGCTTCGTACCAGCGCTTGCCCACAATGACTTGGGACATTTGACCGCTTGTTACCCAGCCTCTCAACCTCCTGGACGTTCACAGTCGCCCACGTTAGTTACTGACTTGTTCAGTAAAAGTCTGTGGGGCCCCTCGACTGCATCAGGCCCTGGGCCGGGTCCTTATTGTGCATAAGGAGCAAATCACACTCTCCAGCCTGAGGTATGTCCTGCTTGGGGAAGGCCGTCGCATGCAGTGAGTTTCCGCAACCTCAGCAGGGCCCAGGAACGTATTGCGGCAATCACTTCCTGCAGAGCAGGGCCCGGGACGCGGTCCCGGAGAGACAGGTGAGGCGTTCCGGGTCAACACGCGGTCCTGGTGATCAGCGCAGGGTATTCCCCGAGATCCCCCCCCCCCACAGCGCTACACCCCAGTTTGGCATCCGCTCGCACCCAAGCCCCCCTCGTCGCCCTCTTCCCCAGGGCTCCCCAGCTCTCACGCAGCTGTTCCCGTTGTTCTTGCCTCTCTCCCCACACCGGCTTGTCCTGGCACCTGTTGGCTTCTTGCCCGAGGTCCCCTGCCTTCCAGGCCATGGGAAGACCGTCGTTGGAGCCTGTGGGAAAGCTGTTGGGGTCCGGATCTCAGGCCCCCCTTCCAGGTGAAGGACAGGAACTCCAGCAGGCACCCGGACTTTGGTGGTACCGAGGTCATTCCGCTCCCCAAATCCGTCAGGGACGCAGCTCCCACGTGGATAGCCGCATCGGCCCCTCGGAACGTCTCCTGCCGTCACTTCCTGCCCCGTTTGCAATTTTCCCCCAAGAAAGCCACTGGGATTTTGTGCCGTAATGTGCTGTGAGCTCCGGGCTGCACACACCCCACCCCCGTGAGGTCAGTCTGTGTTTCCCACCCCCGCTCGGCATGGCTTTCCAAAGCTCAAGGCACCGTCCGTCTCACATGGTGGGTGGCTGGCACGGTTTTGTCCATTCAGAAGGCGCTTGGGAATTGTTCCCTGGCTTTAAATTTGTACATTTCCAGACTGCAGAAAAGGGAGATGTAATAATCAGTCCTAGGGGAAATCACTTGCCATTTGAAAGAAAAAGAAGGGTGAATATCATGGTGACCCCTCAAACAAAACTAAGCATCAGCTATTTTAAGATTTATGTGTAAACATTTTTTTTTTTTAACGTAAGAACAAAGAAAAACTTGGCTGGCGTTTTGTTTGTTTGTTTTCGGGATTTGTTTGAGTGAGTGGGGAACATCCTGGCCCCATAGTGTTCGTGGAAACGTGAATTCAGTCTGTTTGGAGGACGATTCAGCCATCTGTACCGGAATTTAAAAAATCAACGCTGTTTGATCCAACTTTAAAAATGTAACCTCGGGACACATGTGCCCAAGTGTACGTGGATATTGACTCCAGATTGTTTCTCATAATAGTCAATGCTGTAAACAATCTGCAAGTCCACTGACAGAGAGCCAGTGACTTCCCATGGGGCACCCGTACATTCAAACACGAGGCAGATATTAAGTATAGAAGGAGGATCTGTTTATCCTCTGGTGGAAAGATGCCTGAGGTATGAATGTATGTGAAAATGTGCATGACTTACCCGTCAGCTGATGCATCACCAATGTCTGTGATCTACAAACTTACTAATGGTGACAGTGGGCTTTGCTTCTGACCATACGTCCCTTCTACGCTCTGACTAATCCGTTAGTTTTGTGTGTTTTACCGAACTCGGTACAAAGAGGGGAACACAGGTTCCCCAGCCCCCGCCCAGAGGAACACCTGTGTGTGTTTCCCTCTGCCTGTGTTGCACCTGCCTGCGTTTCCCAGCCCATCATCCCTGGAATGCTGATTTCCCCGGCTCCTCTCCCTGATTCGTCCCAAATTATTACAGACATTCATGCAAACAGTTGGGCAAAATGACCCAAGCTCCCAGGAACTTCTGTCACATCTGTTGGGTTCAGTCCATGCCTGACTCTTTGCACATTGGTCCCAGGAGTGGGGAGGGACATTTTATTTTATTTTATTTTATTTTATTTTATTTTATTTTTTCAAAGTTTATTTATTTGGAGAGAGAGAGAGGGAGAGAGAGAGAGAATCCTGAGCAGGATCCACCCTGTCAGCACAGAGCCCTATGTGGGGCTTGAGCTCCTGAACTGCAAGACCACGACCAGAGCTGAAATCAAGAGTCGGACGCTTAACCGACTAAGCCACCCAGGTACCAGCGGAGGAAGATTTTAGTAGGACCAAGTGGCAATAAAACTGACATCACAAGGGGTTGGCTGGAGCACACATCTCTTTCTAGTAAATTCGATCACCAAATGCAGGGATAGCTGGATCTTTTTAGTTTTGCAAGCATATGGCATGCTTAGGGCTTGTGGATGTGCATCTTGGGAAGCCTTTCTGAGAGCTTGTGTATGCTGTGCTACACCACGGCCCCGCAAGGGACACAGACATATTCCATTCCTCTTGGAAGTTAGTGCCGGGAATAGTCTATCGATCACAGACGTGACTTCATTTTTCTTCTTAATAAGATAATGACAAGTATTTGAGCGGCAATGTTTTTCCTTTTGCCTTGGCTGTGAAGGTGCCCAAAAGTGGTCAGCTTGCTATTGGATTATCATGGCAATGCCCCCGGAGAACCGACGTGTGTATCTGTCTCCCCCTCCAAGGTTTTCCTCTCTTTTGTTTTAACCAGACTGCATGTATATCTTTGGGGATATCTAGAAGTTATTCGTGTTAAAGAAATAAAGATAGGATCATGAACAGTCAAGAGGGTTACTTCAATCTTTCATTTCTGGGGTTTGGGATTGCATCTGGGGACAGAGAACAGAGGGCCAATGTCCTTCTACTGCGGTGGTTTCTTTCCATTTGAATGCAGACATCAGGAAAATCACTCTCTTTGCTCTGCTGGCATATGTCTGCCTCACGTCCTGGCCCAAACCAGGAGCAAGAACTATGACCAACACAAAGAGAACAGTTACAGAAACATTTTCAGAAGATTAGAAAAAGTCACAGATTAGGTTCAAGTAATGTACTCCTTTCCAGATGATTTATTTGTTCTTTGTTTAACACAGATCCTAGTAAACATGTCTCCGTTCAGATGTTTTATTCCAGTTACAGTGATCTAAAAAAGGCACAAAACAGAAAAAAGGATCAATATCATATTCTCATGGACAACATCCTAAAACCTCATCGCAAACAAAGTTTCCTAAAAGCAATTGCCATGTTCACACAATGGGAAATGCATGGAGCAGGATGGGAGTAATGAGTTCAGTTTGCCGTGGGAGGGACACAGAGGAACAGGGGATTGAGTCAGCGCACAACAGCCTGTTTCCCATGTTTGGGAGCACATACTTCCGTGGAGAACAGCTAAGATGGCGGTCGGAATACCACAGAAAAATCTGTAGATTCACAAAATCCAACCTTCATCATCATGAAACTACTCAAACCATGAACATGGATGCCTGTCAGTTGTTACACGAGCCTGCGTGCCGACCGAGGAAAGCCAGCTCCCTCGGAGATCACAGTTAGGCAAAGTTCATGGTCCGCGTGGCCCCACAGGGTCCAGATGGGTCCTCACATCCTGGGATTCGGTGGGCAGTTAGCTGGATGCCTTCCCCAGCGCACCTCACTGCCCAATACCACCTGAGGTCACCGCCCTGAGGTCAGAACATGACGTGAGGCAGTTGATGTCCGACCATCATGTCTGACAAAGATGAGACTGAGGTTCAGAGTGGTGAATTATTTGCTCCCAAACAACTGTCTGCTCTGTGAGCGCTGCATGTGTCGCTCTGTAAAGAGCATTTCAGAGAGGCGGTAACTGAGTGTCTGGCTATAATCTTGCAGATGCCATTACTGTTCTCGTGTTCAAGATAACGAGGCCAAAGCGTGGGGAGTAAGTAGTTGAGGCAGATAAAACCCAGGGAGGCTGGCTTGCCCTCTATGTCAGGACGCCCATCCAGTCCATCCGTAACACCCCAGAGGTGACTCCTTTCCCTATAACCACTGCTCCCTGGATACGCTCCGCCTGTGTCTGATGGTCCGCGTGCCCAACACATACGTCTGTGGACAACCCATTCTCCGTTGTGTTTCCACCATCAGGGAGAAGCAGAAAATTCTACTTCAGTATTGATCTCACTGGAGATTCCGATCTTTATGTATGTATGTGCATTATCCTTGAGTCCATGGTGGAGTAAATCGCTTCTGAAAGAAAGTACTTAGTAAATTTATGGAATCAGAGTTTTGATTTCTGAAAAGCACTTGGAATCCTCCAAACTCAAAGAAAGACCAGAAAGAGGGCAAAAAGGCAAGAAAGAGGAAGGAGGGAGGGAGGACGGGACAGACACCCAGTGACCTGCTTAGCTCATCCGTGGTTATTTCCACAAGAAGCTGAGTACTCACGAGACAAGGACTTGGCAAAGTTAGGTAGCAGTGCTAAAAGGCCCTTTCAAAATTATTTAAGTCCATAGTTTCCAAGTGTTTGGTTGATGGCTTTTGATTTAAATTATGTAAGGTCTTTCTTTAATCAAATCTAATGAGAAGCCCCAAGTGCTGGGGCTGGGCCAGGCTCCCCCCCCACCCCCCCCCCCCCACCCCCGTGGCATCTCTGGATGAAACCTATTCTGAAGCCGTCATTCCAAGTAACGGTGCTGTCTGGTGTCACTACCCACCGGACAGGAAGGCCCATTGAAGGAAAGCATCTGCTGGATGCACCTGCCCAGGTGTGGGCCAAGCTTCAGGGGGACTCACACTGACCCAGGTGAGGACAAAGTCTCGAAGACCCCTCTGCCTCCAGCTGTGCCTTCACTGAGAAGGGAGTCGGGACACCTTGAGATCCTGGTGTTGTGCTGGCTACCGTGTAACCGCACAGGAGATGGGGGATAGGCACGAACGTTCCATTCTCAGCCCTCTGCCTCCTGCCTTGGGGTTGAGAAAGGCGTCGTAGAGAGACATCATTTGGGGTGAGGACAGAAGATGGTTTTCAGCCCCACCTGCAGGAATTATGGAGAAAACCCAGCGGTGAGAGAGGCTCCCGGGTGTGACCCAGACAGGGACCCAGACTTGGGCAAGAACTCACAGCCTGGGGGGGGGCCCAGAGACCCAGACCTAGTTCTCAAGCCACCTGCTTCCTTCCTGTTTCCTCTTGTCTGTGGGCCAGTGACCACTGCAGCAATAAAACTCCTACTCAGGAAGGACTCCTGGCCTCTGTCCAGGTACAGTCACCCTTGAGGTGCCATGGAAAGAGTTCAAGTCCACACCATCTGGATGGAAGGCTAGGAACCCCAAAGAACTGGTCGGGCAGGAAACTCCGAAAACTTAGGGTGGATGGGCCTTGGGGTGGAGGAAATGCAGCCTCTGGACATCCAGGCGGACAGCCGCGTGGGGGGACGGCAGCCACCACCCTGAGCCCTGCGTGGGGCCCAGGAGGCCTGGTCTACATCAGCCCGGACTGGCCTGCCTTCGCCTCAGGCTCGAGGTGACTAAGGTTGGCGATGAGAAACAAGAAACTAAATGCAAAGCAGCCGTCTTTTCAAGAAGAAATTCCTTAGCTCGGTGTTGGGTGTCAGGTTCACTCCAATTCTCCCTCTTGGCCAAGAGGCAGCACTGACTTCGCAGCCGAGGAGCCACGGCCACCAGGCGAGCCTGTGCGTCGTCCCCAGGCGGAGGCTTGTCCCAAATCATTTGCTGATGAACCGACAGTGGACGCAGCTCAAACCATGTGTGTCTGAACATACCGGAACCCGGTCCAGGTGGATGCTGCTCTCACTCCTCCTTCCTGTGATACGTGGTGCCCCATGTGCTGTGCTGGACGCTGACTCTCCCGTCCCCCTGCTCCCCCCGGCCTGCCTTCCTGGGACTCTCCATGCGTGTGCTCAGGAGGGTGGGAAAGCGGCGGCGGCCGGGGCTGGACACAGTTCGCCCCCTCTTGGATGTGCTGCACGGCACGTGCGTGAGCCCCCGTGGGGTGCGTTGGTCCCAAGACCCTGGGACACTTGTTGGTGCCACATCGGCTGGCATCTTGCAGAGCACAGGGTAGGAGGCACCTGTCTGTGAGCCCAGGGAACGTCTGGGGTTAGGTCGGCAGCCTAGGGGTCACACAGTGGGAGGAACAGCTACAAACTGGGGGTGGGGGGGAATTTATGTGTTAGTGGATCCCTGCTCAGAAATGCACATGGGCTCACAATCTCGCTTAATGCAAAGCAGGAATTTGGGAAGAAAGTGGTGCTATCCTCAGTCTCTCTCTCTTTCTCTCTCTCTCTCCTTCTCTCCCTCTTTCCCTCCTTCTCTCTCTTTTTTTTGGGGTCAGGATTGGGTGATTTTGAAATCACACCTGCCAGAAATGCTACGTGGGTGCAGGTGAATTGATAAGGTGAACCCGGTTCAGAGAGGCTGTCTCGTGACTGCAATTCACATCTGAAGACAGAGGCCACTGAAGTCATGGATTTTTCTAGTAAATCACTCACCACAGCGTCCTCCCTGTAGGTGTTTAAGATACTCAGAACCAAGTGCCTCATGAGAGCGCGGGCGCAGGAGGGCCATGGGGACCTGCACACGGGCCCTTGGGCTGACACCATCACCGAGCCCCAGGTTTTCCAAGGAAAGATGCAACTCTCGGGGCGCCCATGCTTGTGCACAGCGATCCCTTGAAGAAGGTTGTGTCCATCCTGACGGGAAGGTCTCCATGTGCGTTCTGGTGACCTGGCTTCCCGGGAGTAAGTCCCCTCGACTTCAGAGAGGAAGGGCCTCCCTTGATAACCCAGCTCCCCCACTAACGGCCTGCCTGGCTTGAGGCAAGTTCATGTAGCATCTCTGAGGCTCCAGCAAATCACCTCTGCCGTGAAAACCGAGGCAGGCACTGCCCTGGCTGCTGGGAAGATGAGGCGGTGCACGGATGACAGCCAGAAAGACTGGGGACAGAGCCCTGGGGGGCAGTGGGGATCCCGCAGATGCCCGGTGGGCTGTCCTCACCGTGGCGCTCCCCCCACAGCCAATCCCCCTTCTTAGTAGGCAGCGGAGTCTCACGGGCGCCTAAGAGGCGGTCTGGGAGCTCCTTACTCCTAATCGGCGAGGAAGCTGCTAGAATCGATGCAAGCATTTGGGCACACAGTGGAAGATTTTCCACGAGGGCAGTTCTTTCCAGCTCGGAGACTTGATTCCCTGGACACAGGGGTTTTGCCGCCGAGAAAGCCCCTAAGCAGAGACGCGCAGTCTCCCTGCCGGCCTCACTCTGGCCCGAGGCTCCAAAGCAGACTGCACGGACGTGGCCACCTGTTTTCCTGTGCCAGGCCTGCTCATGCTCACGAGGGGCGGTGGGCTACAGGACACATGGCACACATATGCCCAGCAAACACCCCTGCACACGGACCCCAGACCCTGCTCTCCCCAGACTTGTGTGTGGCTCTTTCCCAGTGTCTGGAAATTGCATGTTGCAGTCTGCTGGCATGAGGGGTCAGTAAACAAGATAAAGTTCCCAGAGTTTAATCAGACTCAAGTGCTCTCTAAACAGACTCGGCACTTGGCGGCAAATTGCAAATCTGGCCGGGGCCCAACGTTTCTTGTCTAATCCCACGGAGTTTGAACGTGGCTGTCACGCCCGCTGTCAGCTGGAAAACAAGAGCTGCCTGAAAGTGACAGGAGGGGACTGTGTTCTCTCTGATGTCCCGCTGCAGCTGCAGGAATGCTGAGTCATGGATGCGTAAGAAGGGTTTTAGGGCGATCCTGGGCTTGATGGGACCCAACCTTGCAATTTTCCCAAACAGACGTTTCCTTTTAGACACACGATCTGGTTTCCTGTTTCCGCTGAGTCGCTCAATTCCAAATCCGCGGTCCTCCCCATGCTCTGCAGATTGCACAACGTCCTTCCTTCCTTGCAAGGGAGGCTTTACTTCCAGAGGCCGTTTGTATGTCAGTGGAGACCGTCTTCCCCTCTCTCTGAGTGCAGTCCATGGGCGGGGGGGTCGGCCCCTGGAGCCCCCGCAGCCCCAGCCTCCACCACGCTCTCTCAGAAACACAGACTCATGCGGATCTTAGTTTTGAAAGGACTCACGGAAAAATCTACGGGCGCTCGGACAGGAAGGCTTTGTTATTCTGGAGTTAGGGGAGAGTCAGATCAAATTCGAATGTGCTTATAAATGATCTTAGGCTTCGAGGGGAAAAGAGCTTTCCTGGTGCTGCTGGCCAGTGGGTCTCGTGCTCATGCTGACACAGGCCCCACCATAGGCCGTCCCCGCCGACGGGACCGAGGCTGTGCTCTGGGGACGCATCCACGGCCCTTGTGGTCACCTTCGTCCCCCTAACGCCACACGGCCACTGCACCTCCTGCAGGATTATGACAAGAACCAACAGAAAGAATGGGAATATGGGATCCGATGTATTAGTTTCATTTACATATTACTGTTTGGAAGGCATCTGTAATAAAACCTGAACGCAGCGCAGACGGGTGGGAGGTGGAGGCTGAGAACGTAGGTTGAGACCCAGGCTCTCCGCTTGCTAGCGTGTGGCTTCTGATGCAGCGCTGAGCATCCCTAAGCCTGGGTGTCCACATCCACGCACGGGGGTGGCCCTGATGCGGCATCCACCTGTAGGAGCGGCTGAAGCCTCGCGTGCACTCGACACGCCCAAGCGTGGGCTCTCATGGCCCCATCCCTTCTCCCACATGACTCATGACACAGCCAAGGAAAGCCTTGGAAACTAAACGCAAGCGTTACAAGGCTCTGAGCGTCCTGACCGACAAGCCCCTGTGTGAGAAATATAGGAGTTCATGATGTTGAGTTCAAGTTCCCGGGAGGGTGAACTTCCCTCAGGAGAAAACACCCGTATCCGCAGCATTTACAGCAGCGGACCGCCTTGTCTTCAGCCCGCGATTGGAGATTGAGAGGAAACGAGACGCGGGGATCGAGAAGGCCATCCTTGGGGCTGGTGGGCTGCCACTGGGGGCCCCACTGCTCCGTCTGGACCCACCCAGGGTGACGTTTCGAGGCAGCAAAGTCAAATGAGATGCAGCGAGCGTGCAGGGTGTGAGCTCAGGGGAGTGCAGCCTGTGAGATAAATCTCCAGACAGAGGCCACTTTCTCTAAAAGCTGGTGTATGTCACCTGTCGCCTCTCACGGGAGAGCCACCTGCCAGCCACCGACTCAGGATGAGAGGGAGGGCGTGTGCGCGCACATGTGGGCAGCTGCGGCCAGAGACAGTGCCAGCGGCCGGGCACCCGCCAGCCTCCGTCCCCGGAGCTGAATGCCGTCAGCTGTACCGGGCGACCTGTTCAAACTTCATTCTGCTGAAGCAGCATCAGCACAGCACAGCCCGAGGAAGGAAACAGGGGTGAACGTCACCGAGGTCCTGATGCACCTGCAGAACAAAAGAGCCATGAGGCCACCGGGCAACACGATGTCCTTCCATCACGGCGGTCCCAGAATCCGTGGGGGACGATGGGCAGGGAGAAGGCGGCATGGACGGAGGGGCAGCCCCCGGGTCCCCCACTCTGAGATGTCACTCCTTTGACCCCCAGGATCGAGAGTAGGAGCGTCCGAGAGTCTGAAACCTGGCGCCCTTCCCGGCTCCACGGGCACCTCACGGGCACACTGATGGGACCCAGTTGAGGGAATGAGTCCACTCCTGTCTCCTTGCTCCCTGACAGGCTCCGTGATTTACTCCCAGAATGTCCTCTCCCCGTATCTCTCCCTAGTTATCTACTTATTCTCCCAAATCTGGCTCACAATGTGGTTCTGTGTCATATCTTTTGTTTAAACGCCCCATCCTCCCTCAGGACACGCTGTGTTTTCTTTCAGAGTCCTGATCCCTTTCCAAAAGAACCCTTTCGATACCTCAGTGCGCTCGATTGATGCCTTTACTTCCTTCCCCCACTTCCGGTGCCGACCCCCCAGGAACCTGGAGGAAAGGGGCGAACTCGGGTTACCCCCTGACGGCAAAACGCCCCTCAAGGTGCATGCAGACACACACATCGATAAAGATGCAGAAGCGGGAAACCAGAAGAAGGAGGCGGCGATCACAGCTGTGCAGTCCAGCCCCTGGAGAAGAACACCACTATTGGCCTTGGCAGTGTAGACAGCAGGGAGAGACTATTTGCCAACAGTAACCGGGATGCTCCGCTCGCCGTGTATTGCTTTCTGTGTGCTGTCCTCCCCCGGTGGTTCGGGGAGCAGTGGGTGGCTTCATCCCCCGTCACGGAGACAGGGCTGGACATAGCAAAGTACCCGACGCCTCTCTTCTATTCTGAGAGGCACTTCTTAAATCATGGCTGTCCACGGCAGACAGGTGGGCTTTCTGAGAGAGAATATTTGATTCGCCTCTTTCTATTTCTAGTCCTGAAAGTTAAGGGGTGAAGAGCTGGTCCAAAGAAGTTATACTGTGAATGAGAGAATACTGTAAGGTACAGGTGAATTTTTTCCCCTTGACTTGTTTTATGATATTTGCAACGTTCATGGCCTGCACGAGAATGAAGTATACGGCAGCTGAAAATTATAATACAACACAAATGAGCCCATCACTCAACCAGAGACATGGGCATCATGGGGGTGTGGGCTGGCGTGGTCCAAGCCAGGTGGAAGCTAGGTCTTTCCCTCCTGGGGGGTGGGGGTGGGGGTGTGCGTCACTAGCTGCTCAGCCCCTGTAACCGGGTGGGAACCTGTGACTGTTCACCGGGCCTTTCCCTGGAGAAGGGCGGATATCGGCAGAAAGGTTCTCTGTTGTTCCGAGGGGCCAGAGTCCCAGAACCCCGCAGCCTGGGTGAGCTGAACCACAGACACGTGTCTCTCGTGCTTCTGGTGGCTGCGAGCTCAAGACCGGGGTGCTGGCAGACTTGGTGTCCCCTGCAGGGCTCTCTTCCAGGCAGGCAGACGGCCACCTGCCCAGAGTCCTGTCTTCCATCTTCCTTAGAAGACCTCAAACCCTGTTTCTGAGGCCTCCGCTTTGTGGACCTGCTCACCCCGCAAAGGTCCACCTTCTGAGACCGTGGTTTGGGCGTCCACATAGGAATGTGGGGCAGGACAGGCACTCGGCCCCCGGCGGCCCCTCTTCTCCCATCCTCTGGCAAATTAAAACATTTTAAGGTCTGTGCCTGCTGGGATTTCCAGGTCGAGGGCCTGCCATGCCGCGCTCGGGATGCATGAGAGGCAAGAAGAATGTGCCATTTGTCTTGTCATTTGTTGTGGAAAACTGGACACACTAGCGAATCCAGGGCAGTTACCTGGAAGCTAAGCACCTCCATCCCGAGGTCTGTTGTTGTTTCTTCTGGGCTCACTTGGCCGGCGTCTGTCCCCACCGTGCTGAGAGGCAGGGCGCAGGGAGGGGGGAGCTCACTCTGAGCCGGTGGGGTGGTGGCATGGGCTGTGACACCAGGGGCGCTCAGCTCTGGTCCCCGGCTCCCCACGGAGCCCCTGGCCCACTGCCCGGTGTGCAGCTCTGGGCCTCCCCTCATGGCTAGCTGATCCTTACAGTGGGTTTGGCAGCATCCCTGAGTAACACTACCCTTCACAGCCTGATCCAATTGAAGTCGGGTTAGTTTTTTTTTTTTTTTTTGCACGGGCAGGATGCTCACAGTTTATGAGGCTGAGTTCAACCCCCAGAGGGACATTCTGTTTCCGGCTCTCTTTGTCACATCTCTAGCAGACCCACAGTTTCCCTCCGAGCTGCCGGCACCCGTGAGGGACGAGGCCCTCTTCTCCCCCATCCTTTCGGGTTTCCCCTCCCGGCACAGAGCCGCACCCTCTGAGCAGGAAGAGCTCAAGGTCTGGGTCCAGTGCCGTCTGAGCGCTGCACCCGGGAAGAACCCTCACCCTGTAAATCGGGGTGCAGGATAAAGGGAGCCCCAACCTCCCCTGGGCCACGCCGGCCTGGGAGGAAGCTTGCGCAGCACAGACCCTGGGTGCCAGGAGCCACGTCCTCCCTGAGGCCGAGCTGGACGACCAGGAGCCTGTCGCCCAAGTGACACCTTCACCGCACTGAGCAGTGGCTGGGAGGGCTCCCGGCTGGAGAGCCACATGGGTCCTCACTGCTCTTACCAAGATGTAGTAGCTTTTCCCGCGGATAAACCTTCCTCCTCTGACTGCACACCTTTGGCACAGCTCCCAAGCTTTCAAAGGTTGGGTTCAAAAAAGTCAACTTTGGGGCGCCTGGGTGGCGCAGTCGGTTAAGCGTCCGACTTCAGCCAGGTCACAATCTCGCGGTCCGTGAGTTCGAGCCCCGCGTCAGGCTCTGGGCTGATGGCTCAGAGCCTGGAGCCTGTTTCCGATTCTGTGTCTCCCTCTCTCTCTGCCCCTCCCCCGTTCATGTTCTGTCTCTCTCTGTCCCAAAAATAAACGTTGAAAAAAAAAATAAAAACAAAAAAGTCAACTTTTACCAGCTGGGTGCTGTTGCCGTGAGGAGAGAGGCGGGGAGGCGCTCCCCACAACCCTCTGCAGGTGCTGCCTCTGAAATGTGTCTGATCAGTTTGGTAGCTCTGTTCTCTCGGCTCTGGTGGCCAGAAGCTCGAGCCCGGTCTCTCCAGGGCAAAACCAAGGTGCTCCAGACTGCACCCCCGGGGGCTTCAGGGGACAGTGTGACATCTCTTTGCTTGTGGCCTTGGTTCTAGCCTCTGCCTTCCTGGCCTCATAGCCTCCTCTCTTCTGTGCGATAATCGGGCTCTCTCTCCCGTAAGGACACGTATGGTTGGATTTAGAGTCCTCTGGGGTGATGCAGGATGTGGTCAAGTCCTTTATCGCATCTGCAAAGACTCTTTTCCTGATGAAATAGTAACTACAGATTTCAGGGATCAGAGTGGTATCTTCGGATGCCTGTTATTCAGTCTACTATGCGTAACGTGACTCTTCCTTCCTCTGGCTTTTTCTTTTTAACTTTTTAACGTTTATTTATTTTTGAGAGAGAGACAGAGCACAAGCAGGGGAGGGACGGGGCGGGGGGGAGACACAGGATCCGAAGCAGGCTCCAGGCTCTGAGCTGTCAGCACAGAGCCCGATGCGGGGCTCGAACTCATGGACCGCGAGATCATGACCTGAGCTGAAGTCGGTCGCTCAACTGACCAAGCCCCCCAGGCGCCCCCACTCTGGCTTTTAAGTTACTGGTGTCCCTGCATGTAAAGCCCGCATCTTGGGGCTGCCTGGGTGGCTCAGTCAGTTGAGCATCCAATTCCTGATTTCGGCTCAGGCCATGATCCCACGGTCCTGGAATCGAACCCTGTGTCAGGTGCTGCACTGAGTGTGGAGCCTGCTTGGGAGTCTCTATCTCTCCCTCTCTCTGCCCCTCCCCTGTTGTCTCTCTAAAATAAACAAAATGAAAAAAATTTTAAGAAATAGCAAGGTCAGATCTTTCATTTTTCCCCACCTGGGATGGAAAATCTCAGCCTTTTCACCAGAGTGTACAAATCATTCACATTCAAAGTAAATGTTGATATGGTTATGTGTGCATTTCCCATTTTTCTGTTTACTTCCTATATGTCTGTCTCTTGTTTCTTTCTCTGCTCCCCCCCCCCTTTTTTTTTGCTCTCTTTGGAGTTACACAATTTTTTAGTATACCATTTGAACTCCTCTTGTGTTAAAACTGTGTTTTCAGAATGATTTTCTTAGAGATCGCAATACGAATCCTAACTCCTCACAGCCGACTGCAAGATAGTGCTAACTTACTTCCGGTAAAACACAGAGGCTTTAATACAGTTTCATTCTCTCCCTCTTCCCTTGTGACATTGTTACCACGTGAATTTGTAGGAGAGCCAAAACAGAGTGATCCCGGCCCCTGGTTCCTGGCTCAGAGCCCCAAAAGCCCACGGGATTTCCTGGGAGCTGGGGTATCTGTGTCGCGCTAAGTGAGCGGCTCTTTGCGCCCCTAGATTGGCGGGTTGGAATCTGGGGCCAGTCCAACCTCCAGGGCTGGAGACAGAGTTTAATCCCATGGCCAATGGCTTCCTCCATCACATCTCCATGACGGAGCCTCAGTAACACTGTGGACACTGGGCTCCCGGAAGCTTCCTGGTTGGTGGGTGCGGTGTCCCGGGACGGTGCCGTGCTGGACCCCAGGGGAGTGGACCCCACAGCCCATGACGTCTCCCTGTGCTGGTCCTCCCTGTGCCTGTTCGGAGACGTAGCCTTGAGAATAACCAGGTGTGCATGCGGGTGGCACTTTCCTGTGTTATGTGGTCCTTCAGCAGCTTTGGATCCCGGGAAATCTCTTATCAGAAATTCTGAAATTTTTTTATCAGAAGGAATTTCTGTGGTTGCCATAAATTCAAAATGTGTTTATGTCTTTGGTTGATTTCCAAAATGCTGAAGGTTTTGTGTTGTTTGTTTTGTTTTGTTTTGTTTTGTTTTGTTTTGTTTTGTTTCGTTTTTCAGTCCTGTCCAGATTTATGGTTGTTTTTTGGGGGAAAGGATTTATTCTCCTCACTCAGCCATGATCCACAGCCCTTCCTTCCTTCTGACTTTCAGAACCGTCCTTCTTGCCTCCTGCTGTCTCGTGAGTCCTTTGTTATCTCGGTTCATTTAGTCTTTTTTTCTATTAAAAAATTTTTTTTAACATTTATTTATTATTGAGGCAGAGAAAGACAGAGCATGAGTAGGGGAGGGGGCAGAGAGAGAGGGAGACACAGAATCCGAAGCAGGCGCCAGGCTCCGAGCTGTCAGCACAGAGCCTGATGTGGGGCTCGAACCCATGAACCGTGAGATCATGACCTGAGCCAAAGTCGGACGCCTAACTGACTTGAGCCCCCCAGGCACCCCAAGAGTTCATTTATTCTTATATACCTCGTATTTCCAGAACTGATTTTGTATTTTCCCCCCAAATATCTTTATGTCCTGCTACATCCCCTTGCAAGTTTCTTAGTCTAGTTTTATGACCTCCAATCTTGCTGACCTTAAAATGTGCTTATATCCCTTTCCCCTTTGTCCTCAGGTGGGTTTGGTGGCTGTGTTGTCTGGTGCCCCTTCCGGTGTGGAGACACTCTTCTGCTCCTGGCCCTCCTCCTTCTCGAGTTGTCCCCAAGAGCCAGGTGTATTTCCAGGTCATTTGCTGCTTATGATCAGGTCGGTCCCATGCTAACTGTAGACTCTGCCCCGTGTTCTTCGGTTTCCAAATTTCCCTCCAAGACATCTTTTCTGCTTCCTTCCTTCATGGATCATCCCCTCATGTGTCTCTACTTAGAGAGGGTTTAATTAGCAACCCCTAGTCACTTCACCTCTGCATGTAACTTTCTCTCCGTATCTGCCAACATTATCAACACCAGCACAGTTGAAGAATAACTCAATTATAAATTGCTTATAAAATTTTTTAATGTTTATTATTGAGAGAGAGAGAGAGAGAGCATGAGTCGGGGAGGAGCAGAGAGAGGGAGACACAGAATCTGAAGCAGGCTCCAGGCTCTGAGCTGTCAGCACAGAACCCGACGCAGGGCTTCAATTCACCAGCCGTGAGATCATGACGCTTAACCAACTGAGCCAGCCAGGCACCCCATAAATTTACTTATAGATGTATAAGTTAACACCTCACGAAATCCCAATGAGCCAAGGATGGTTTCGCACCCCTGGTGCAAAAGGCTTTCCTTTGAGGAGATTGCTTTCCTAAAGACCGACTGAGCAAAGAAATAAATGCTCTCTTACGTGTGAAACGCGGTGTTTCTTCGTTCAAAATGGTGTTTGTTCAAGTGCCCGGCCCGCATTTGTAATGTATGTGGGACGCTCACACCACAGCACCATGAAGCTCACAGAAAATTAGTCAGCGATACAGAAAAGGAGATTACGACACCTCTCGGGGCAATGGGCAGGGGTGTGCTAAGTTCCTAGACATTGGGAAAGCACGGGCTTTGCAATCTGCTCATGAACGGCTGTGCCCCTGGCATCATCCTGGGGACGGGGAGTCGTCGGGCAATGTGGGCGCTGATGCCTGGGTCTCTGCCCGACCTGAGAGAAGATGTCAGAGTTCAGGCAGAAGCCGGGTCCGTCTGGGACACACCGTACCTGTCCAACAGCGGGGTCTAAAGATCCCGGCCCTCCCTGTCCCTGCACTGCAGCTCCTGCCCGGATCTCAGAGACAGTGCAAACCCTCGTATTGGGCGTATTGGCTGTGCCCGTCCATCGAACCGAAGGTCTGAGGCGGTCCTGCTGGCCAACCCTGGCTTGTGCTCAGGCTTCATTAGTCCCTCTGTGTGTCTGTTCTCAGTTCCTGCAGCCATTTTCAGTGTGCCATGCAAGTGACGAGCCAAGGATCCGTGTCTGCAGGCTGCTTATAGGAAGCTTCTGTCCAAAAGCCCGGCACAGTGTAAGTAGCTTTGCACTGGAATCAGAAGCTGCCCGAAGTGAGTCCAAATGGATGTGACAACAGAGTTCAAGTGAACGTTTATTTATAGCTACTATGTCCTCTAGCATTCTTCCCCCCCACAAGCTTTTAAAGGAAATTTAAAATTAAATACTATTAATTCACTCAGAATTGGTACCTGTGTACAAACCATTGGCAGTTATCTTTCTTTCACTCTGTTCATCTTTCCTAGCCGCTGATTGCCAGCTGAGCGCCAGCCACATCTCCAAAATCCCCTGGAACCAGACTTGGTCCTGGATGAGCCCAAAATAAGCACTTCTCAAACCCACGCTCAAACAGGAGACGCGTTTCACACAAAGCAATGCCCTGAAATAGTGCGTACCGTGCAGGCAGCGATGACCATGTTGCATATTTGAGCATCAATGCCTGCTCGAACATTTGCATTTAATCGTGAGGGCAGAAAGGAAGCGCTGGCTGCCCTCAGTGGCTGGGCAGGGGAGCGAGTACCCAGGGTCCATGCGGGCAGCAGACGTGGAGGACGGAGCCCAGGCACAGCCCTGGGGGCCGTCCCGTTGTGGTGGGAAGTGCCCTGTCCCTGCACAAACCCTCTCTGGATGACAAGCCAGCACGTAAAGGCGCATTTTTCCCCAGTGCTGTTTTAGACTCAGCCATCTCTTCAGAAATACACCAGCTCTCGGCTTCTTCTGTGTCTGTGTTCCCGCCTCTAGACCAATCTCCTCCGGTCTCCTTGGAACCTCTCGACAGTGACCTTGACCCTGACCTTCACCCTGCTCAGTCCCCTTTACAATAAAACAAACAAGTATTTATTTTGCACTTATCCTTGCGTGGCGACTTAAGGGGCCAGCGGTGCCCTGTCGGCACGCTGCCACCAGTGTCTGTGGCCTTCTTGAACCTGTCTTTGCTGCAAGGGGGGCTGTGCTGTGCTCACACTCCTTCTGGGTGTGGGGGAGGGGATCTGCCTCTCCTCTACTTGACCTTTGGAGTGTCTGCTGTGGCTCTGGTGTCCTGAAGTTCTGCGTGCACGCACACACGAATGTAGGCATGTGCACACGGTCCCCGCATGTCACACACGTATAGACGCGCACACTTTCACCTATGTTTATATTTCCTTTCTATTTTTTAATTTTTGAGTTTATTTATTTTGAGAGAGACAGAGAGACAGAGAGCAAGAGTGTGAGCAGGGAAGGGACAGAGAGGGAGAGAGAATCCCAAGTAGGAGCCACACTATCAGCACAGAGGCCGATACGGGGCTCCAACACATGAACTGCGAGATTGTGACCTGAGCCGAGATCAAGAGTCGGACGCTTAACCGACTGAGCCAGCCAGGCACCCCGAGTGTTCTTTTCTTGAAGCTCTGGTCCACGTGTTGTGTAGCCCCGAGTCCTTTTTGCCGTGCTCCGTTGGTCACGGGTCTCGACACTTGGGACCGCAGACCCACGCTTGCAGGTGCGCTTTGCTGTGAGAAGGCTGAGCCCGGCTGGTGCAGGGTGATCCTGGACCAGACTTGCACTTGCTTCTTCAGGGACTTTTCGGAGTCCCGCCGAGGTGATCTGCTGGTTCCTTGCAGGGGCGATTGGGTGGCTTTGGATCCCTGTTTGGTTGGTGGTTATAGGTCGGAAACCTCAACTTCCTGTGGCTGGTTCCTCGTGGTTCACTTCCCTAGACTACAGAAGAGCCAGGACTTCTGGTGGCTTCTTGGGTTGCAGACAGCATGCTCAGCCCCACTTTTCATGGATGGGGGCACATCGCCTGGAGCTCAGGCTTCCCCTGAGGACAGAGCCCACGAGGCTGACTCCGGGCCTGCTTCCCGGCGTTCACGTCTCTTCCTCTCTGCTTCTTGGACCTGGGGTCTTATTTCTTTTCATCTCACCTCTCAATCAATTTCTGTTCTAATTTAGGAAGATTTTTTTTTTTTATGTGCTTTGGTGAAAGATTCTCAGATACAGACACCTTGCCCATTTGTCATTTTCTTTTTTTCCTTTATAGTTTATCACTTATTTTGAGATAGAGGGAGAGAGAGAGAGAGAGCATGAGGGGGAGGTGCAGAGAGAGAAAGAATCCCGAGCAGGCTCCACACTGTCAGCACAGAAGTGGACGCAGGGCTCGAACTCACGAACTGTGAGATCATGACCTGAGCTGAAATCAGGAGTCGGACACCCAGACGACTGGAGCCACCCGGGCGCCCCATAGACTTTAGATTTTAGAGTGCCTCCAGGTTTACAGGAAAATTGAGTAGAAATTTCACAGTTCCTCAAAGCCCCCTCCTTCCCCTCTATAGTTTCCTTCTTACCAACATTTTGCATTAGTGGCCTAGTCAGGATTCTGTCTCCAGAGAAAGAGAATAGAGAGACAAACCCTTTCTCTCTTGTCTCTTTCTCTCTATTTAAATATGTATATTTGCATATATGATTAGTACATACTAATATATATGATATCACTAATGATCACCATCAATCACATTGATTTAATATATTATTAATTATTGATAATATTATTAATAGATTATAACAAGGATACTCTTGTAATATAGTGTTATGTTGATGTAACTAATACTAATACCGTTAATGTAGAATATACATTTATTTAGATAGCTCCCTGCTGATATATTGATCATAAGGGATTGGCTCGTGTGGTTTGGAGACAGAGAAGCCCCAGGATCTTCAGTCGGCAGGCTGGACACCCAGGGGAGCCAGTGCACCGTTCCAACCCAAGCCCAACAGCCCCGGAAACAGGAGAGCTGAGGGTAGCCTCCAGTCTGCAAGCTGGCTGACTGCAGACCCCAGAAGATGCGATGTTTCAGCTGGAGGTGAAGGCGGGGAGATCGATATCCCAGCTAACGTTCCGGTCAGGACCCTTTCCCTCTTGATCATGAGGCTCTGGCGTTTTGTTCTGCTTTGTCCTTCAACAGATTCGATGAGGCCGGCCTACACTGGGGAGGGCAACATTCTTAGTCAGCTGACTGAAGTGTCGTTCTCATCCAGGACCCTCCTCACAGACACGTCTGGAAGAATGACTGATCAAGCAAGAAGGTTTGTGTGCGGACGCTGGTTTTCAACTCGGGGTGGAGATCACGGAGCTCACCAGCCGGATCGAATGCTAAGATGATGTTTAGTTTTGTAAGAAACGGCTCACCTGTTCCCCAAAGGGGCGGCCCCCCTTGCCTTCCCCCCAACAGTGGACGGGCACCCCCGTTTCTCCACATCCTCGCCAGCATTGGGGGTTGGCTTTCTGCCATGCTGACAGACGTGTGCTGGTCTCATTATCACATCAGTTTGTGCTTTCCTGACGACATACCATGTGGCACATCTTTTCATACGTTTGATTGCCACCACATATCCTCTTTGGTGAAGCGTCTCGTCTGTTCGTACGCTCACCCATTCTGTGCTGTCTGTTCCCCTACTGCCAAGTTTGAAACTCAGTATACTTTGAATACAGTCTATTATTAGATGTATGTCTCGCAAATATTTTCTCCCTGTCTGGGGTTTGTCTTCTCGGTCTCTCGATAGGCTCTTCCGCTGAGTGGAGGTTTTTACATTTAGTGAACTCTGATGTATCGATATTTTTTCATGGATCATGATTTCGGTGTTCTATCTAAAAAGTCAGCACCCAAACTAAAGTCACCTAGATTTTTTCCCTCTGTTAGCTTCTAGAATAACTTTGAGTTTTACATATAGGTCTGTGATACATTATGAGTTAATTTTGTGAAAAGCGTAAAGTCTGCCTCCAAATTCATTTTTTGCATGTGGATGTCCACTCTTTCCAGCACCATTGGTTGAAAAAGCTGTTCTTTTTCCACGGAATTGCCTGCTTTTTCTTGTCAAAGATCAGCTGAGGGTACTTGTGGGTGTGTTTAGAGGTCCTGTATTCTGTTCCGTTGATCTTTTTGTCTGTTTTTTTCACCAATACCACACTGCTTTTATTAATATAGTTTCATATGAAGTTTCAAAGTCGGGGAGTGTCAGGCTTCCAACTCTGTAATTTAGCACCAGGTTGACTATTCTAAATATTTTTCCTTTCCGTATAAACTTTAGAATCTGTTTGTTGATATCAAAACAAAGAGAGAGAGAAGATTTTTGGGTTTTGATTGGAGTTGCTTTGAATCTGTAGATCAAGTTGAAGAGAAATGACATGTTGATAATTTGAGTTCCCTGTCTGCGAACGTGGTGAATAAATCTCTCTCCATTTATTTAAATCTTCTTTGACTGTTTTTATCTGAGTTTTGCAATTTTGTGCATACGAATATTATAGATATTTGGATAGATTTATCCCTGAATATGCCATGCTTTGATGCTAATAAAAATCATGCTGTGTTTTTGGTGTTAAGTTCCAATCATCATTTCTGCTACACTGGATAACAATTGACTTTTGTACATTAGCTTTGTATCTTGCAACCTTGGTGCCATAATTTATCAGTTACGAGGATGTCTTACTGTTGTCTCTTTGGGATTTTCTACATAAGCAATCATGTCATCTGTACACAGATACAGGATTATTTCTTCCTGCCCATTGTGTCCGTACGTTTCATTAACTATTCTTGTCTTATGGTACTAAGTAGGATTTCCAGAATGATGTTGGAGACAGCCATGCCTTGTTCCTGATCTTAGGGGGAGAACGTTTAGTTCTCAGCATCTTGGTGACAAACTATCAAGAGAAATTTATAAAATAATTTGATTTTAATTATGGAGAGCCGCTATGGAAATTCTTTAATATATTTCTTTCGCTCAACATCGCCACCATGGAAGTATGGCTGATGTGGTTGATGCCTGGAATTTGGTGGAAACCACACCAAAGCTTGGGACGTTTGGGAAAATGCCATTTCCTGCTTGTGTCTGAAAGTCCTCTCCCTTTCCTACCCTTCACCCCTGTGTCACCTTGTGTTACTCACCTTTGCACCTTGCTGGTGGCTGTCTGTCTGCATTGCTGCCTGTGTGGAAGTCAGCAGGTGTTAAATCACACCTAAATTCCTAATGCTAAGCTAAGTTTTTTAATATTGACAAATGCCCACAAACTGTTATCAGGGGCACTAATTTCTCTCTAAATATTAGCCTCTTTCCTCTCAACAGTTGCATCACATACTCATACTTTGAGGTCTTGTTATGGTGACAGAAAATAGCTTGGTTTGCTTGGCTGTGATGCACCGCGTTCTGAACGCGACATGACGGGAGATCGCACAACTGGGGCTGGTCCTGTAATGCCCTGGCTCCCCTTCGCATGTGATTGTCATGCACCCAGCCTGTGTTCGTTGTCACCCAGAGGGCACCTGGATCGTTCATGGGCACAGAGCACAGATCCAGTAGCTTCGGTGTGAGCGACGTCTCTAAGGTTCCAACCCGGCAGAAGAACACTGCCTTATGAGCTGCAGGCTATAGGTTGAGTGTGGCAGTTATCAAGTTTAACAGAAAGAGTGGCCACTGGCGTTGATAAGCTTTTCAAATTTTGGCCGAGTCATTTCCTGCACCGTGTACGCGAGCCAATTTCTTATGCTTTCGAGATTCAATTTCCTTATGTATCAGTTGAATTCATTTTCCTTCACATGTTTGGTTAGAATTATGGAAAACCATGTCTGCCTGGAACTGGTACCTAGATCATGCTAAATGCTCAAAATATTGGTCTTCTTACTAACGAAATTGTTAACATAAGCAATTATAATAATCGTCATATCCATCCGGTAGCATAGAAGAGAATGAAACTTCCTTCTCTAAAGGATTGGGTTTTCATATTTTAAATTTTGTCGAATTCCAAACTTTTCCAAGAAAGGTAACTTAATCATACGGATCCAAATGCAGCAGAAACATTAAAATGTAAATTATGATATAAAGTCTTCAATTACATCACTTTACAATGATGCATAAGAGGAAATTCTTCATTCAGAACAATCCATAACATTTCAGGGTCACCTGTGGCTCAGTCGGTTGAGCGTCTGACTCTTGATTTCGGCTCAGGTCATGACCTTATGGTTCATCAGTTCAAGCCCCACGTCAGGGTCTGTGCTGACAGTGCAGAGCCTGCTTGGGATTCTCTCTCTCCTTTTCTCTCTGCCTCTTCCCCCGCACAAATAAATACATAAACTTAAAAAAAAAAAAAGAACAATCCATAGAAAACTAGAAAACTTTGGCCACGTTAAATGACTTCTGCTTCTGAGTTCACAGCTGGAATAAACGCATCCAAATGAATACCTACTTGGCTTGGAGCTTCTCACGGAAGTGTCCACACACTGGAAATCAGAGCAACCCACTTTTTTAGTTTGTTATGTGTCTAACCTTGGTCATGCCGCTTCAGTTTTGATGACTTCTACTCTTCAGCCTTGTGAAGACAAAAAATCTTTACAGATTATAGGGAAGGGCTTTGGAGGAAGCAAAGGGAGGGGAAGCCTTCGTCCTTCTGTCTCGAGACTCCGCGGGGAGGATCAAAGCAGAATCGTGAAGCCGAATTAATCGTCTCAGGTGGTGAGGAAAGCATCCTGAACAACGAGTAACAGAGGGCAGCTGGAGCCCAGAAGAGCCAACGGGCTTTCCTGCCACCCCTCACTCTGGGTTAATCTGGCGATTTCACAGGTTCTCTCTTCTGCTGTCTCTTCTCTCACGCCTGCTGTCAACCCTTCCAGTGGTTTGGATTTTCAGCTCCTGTGCTTTTCAGCTCCAAAATCTCTGCTGGTTCCTTGTTATAACACCTCCTCATCGATGTTCTCCATTCACACATCAGTCCCTGGTTGCTCATTCTTCGTCCATGGCACCCCAGCACTTTGGGCGTGTTAACACGGGTGGTGTAAAGGTCTCTGGCTGGTAAGTCCAATGTCTAGGCCTCCCAGGGACAGTCCCAGCCACTTATTTTTCCTGCTAATGGGCCATGTCCATTAGCCATGGGCCATTTCCAGTTCCCTTTATGCCTTGTAATGTTTTGATGACATTTGGGTGTGGTGAGGGTGGTGACTCTGGGAACTAGTCCTCCCTGGCCCCCGGCTCTGCTGTGCTGACTGAGGAGGGTTCCCGCATCCATTTGTGTGGTGACTTTTCCAAGCAATTTTTTTATGAAGGTTCTACTCCTGTTGTGCATCCTCACGGAGGCCCCTGTCCTGCTACCTCCGTGGTCTGCAGTGACTTGGTGGAGAGTCACTGACATGCCTGGGGCATGAAAGACAAAGAAAACATCCCAGTGTTTGCAGATGGGGGTACCTCGTTGGTGCAGAGCCGAGTTGAGCCTCGGGTGACCCTGCCGTGGCTTAATGTCCCGAGAGCATAAAGGCAGGGTCCTCTCAGTCTTGTCACGAGTGTGGGTGTGGCCCTGGGCACACACATGTTATGCTTCAGAGTTCCCAGAACCATCAGCCTCCTGCTTCCTGTGCTTCTGGTGGTTTCTTCTGTTTGCCCCATCCACCGCCCTTGGCCCCAGATGCCCACGGCACTGCATGTTGAGCAGGCTTTCATTACGCGCCATCTGGGAAGTCACTCCAGCCCAAGATCCCAGGGAGCCTGGGGGAGCTGGGTGGGCAAGCACAGCAGGGGCCGTTCCAACAGCCTTTGGAGCCTCCTCCCTCACAGATCCCCCCCCTGGGTCTCTGTGCGCTTTCCACGAGATCTCAGGACTCTGTAAAAGTCATTTTTTGTGCCAGCTTCATTGCCGCGGCAATGGAGGCACAGGTCCTTGGAGCTCCCGTCCACCTGTGCCGTCACCCGGCATTCGTTCCCAGCGCCTAGTTCACGGTTGGGGGAATCTGATTCTGTGACAAGTCCCGTCTATGACACGACAGTTATTGTGAGTCCCCACACCCACTAGGCACACGGTTCATCCTTTTCTATGCAGTGGGCCAGAAAGCATAAAGCTGCAATCTATGCATTCGTGACCCTCTTGAGAATCCGTATGGTTGCAATCAGATTATTCTCGAGAGGCAGAAACGGAGCCGATAGGAAACTAAAACCTCTACGCTGGGGGGTCACTGGCGCTAACATCCATTTCTCCTCCCTTGTGACTTCTGTTTCCTTCCAGCCACGCAGCGGTGTGTGCCATGGACTGGGAGAAAAATACATGGCAGGCGCTGTCCTCCCTGTCCCCACCAGGGACAATGATGACAGGAAGGTGAAAGAGAGGTGGTGAGTGTGCCTCTGGCCCTGAAGCCCCAGGCGGAGGGAGAGACAGAAGCTTTCACAAGGATTAGAACTCTGTTCACCCTGGTTTCTCCAAACGGCAAAATGTCACAGTTGGAGAAAATCTGTTTTGTGTCTCCTCTTTGGAGCACAGAGGCGTGGCTTCTACAGGGGCCGTGGTGGCTACAAATCACAATCTTAAGGCAACGATCCCGAATTAACAGATTCACCTGTTCACGCCAACACAGCTGCGACATCACAGAAAAGGACGCTGTTACACACAGGACAGCGGATCAGATGCGCCGCAGTCGATAATCACTAGCACGTCTTTGAAAAGAAGAGCTCGGGGCGCCTGGGTGGCGCAGCCGGTTAAGCGTCCGACTTCAGCCAGGTCACAATCTCGCGGTCCGGGAGTTCGAGCCCCGCGTCAGGCTCTGGGCTGATGGCTCAGAGCCTGGAGCCTGTTTCTGATTCTGTGTCTCCCTCTCTCTCTGCCCCTCCCCCGTTCATGCTCTGTCTCTCTCTGTCCCAAAAATAAATAAATGTTGAAAAAAAAAATTTAAAAAAAAAAAAAAGAAAAGAAGAGCTCGTGGGTGTGAACGGCTGTGCCAGCCCACGGCCCTGCCGCCTCCGCACCCCGTGTGTCCACCGACAACAGCAGGTGACGTTTCTGCAGATCTGCTGATGAAACCACGGAGCCCCTCGGGGAGTGATTTTGATGAAGTGGCAAGATAGCATGAGGGACGGCTAATGAAAATTAGACCCTCTTGGGGCAGCCGGGCGGCTCAGCTGGTTAAGCGTCTGACTCTTGATTTTGGCTCAGGTCATGATCTCACAGTTTGTGAGTTCGAGCCCTGTGTCAGGCTCTGTGCTGCGGGCAAGGAACCTGCTTGGGGTTCTTTCTCTCTCTCTCTCTCTCTCTCTCTCTGTTTCTCCCCCGCTTGTGTTCTTTCTCCTTCTCTCTCAAAATAAATAAACAAACTTTAAACAGAAAACTAAACAAATAAAGAAAAAGAAAAGAAAAACGAGGCCCTCTCTTATGCTTGTGTTTCTGCATTGGGTCGAGCATTCCTTCCGGCACCCAACTGTTTGCGGAACACTTGCTGGGCTGTGCTGGCACGGCCAGATCCAAGAGTCTGAGACCCGCGGGGCAAGGTGAGCGCCAAGGCACGAACACCCGCAAGCCACCGCACGTCTGCAACTGGAGGTGACGCGTTGTCGTGCCTTGTCCCCGAGCCTCATTGCCCTCCTTCCCGCTCCAGAAAGAGGCTGGGGGCTGCACTGCTCCGTCGGCCCATCCCCCCCACCTCAGGGGCTTCCCGCTTGAAGGCACCAGTGGGGGGGTCCTCCCCCAGGGATGGATGGCGAGGTGGTCCCAGGGGTCACTGTGTGCAAGGTCACTGTAGCCTGGGGGAGGTGACGGGAGGAGCCCCAACCTGTGGTGTCCCCGTGGGTCCCACCGCTTCCAGTGGAGATGGCTCAGACGTCACTCCGCCCGCTCTGACGTCACCCCACCAGCTCTGACGTCACCCCCATCAGCTTTGATGTCACCCCACCCAGCCCTGACATCACTAGGTCAGCTCTGACATCACTCCGCAGGCTCTGACGTCCCTCAGCCAGGTCCGATTTCACTCCAGCAGCTCTCCCAGCGCCTCTAGAACCCAGACCTCTGTCCTCACCCAGCAGGAAGATGTGTTCTCTTTATAGATTAGCCCTTATCCAAGGAGACTGCTCGTGTAATGAAATAATTAAGGGTGCTGGGAGAGGTGGAGAAGAGACCCCAGCTGTGACACTCGATCTGGATTTTACGCTTCTCAGGAAGAGACGTGAGGCGGGCGGCGGCTCCAGGTGGGGGAGACCCCCCACCTGGGAATGTGCACCTCCCTCCCCCCGAGGGACAGCCGGCAGGGGGCGTCCTGGAGGAGGGAGCGTCCCAAACCCCCGGACAGGCGGTGACGTCTTTCTTGGGCAACAAGGAGCCTGCGGAAATGCCTTTTGCAGAGCTTTGCAGCGGCCCCAGCGGGACGCACTGGCTGCCAGAATCCGAGAGGTTGAATACAACACTGCACTCCAAGTTGCATTTTTTTTTATTCAGAGTATACCCCATGCCACATCGATGGTGTAGGCATACTGAAAGTTGTTCGCTGTTCACCTGAAATTCACACATCACCGGGCGTCCCTTTAACACGGTCAGGGCCTTTCTGGAGCCTGGACTCTGCCGTCCCAGGGCTAAGGCTCTTCAGCCGCCTGCCGGGGTTACGTGTCGTGTTCATCAGTAATGTTGCGGCCTTTGAATTGTTTCTCCGTGGACCTCGAGTTGAGAAGTGACAAACGTGGGCTTGCAGGCCGTCCCGGGCTGTCGGGACAGCTCTGACGAAATGCCAAAGACTGGGCGGCTTCTGAGCAGCCGACATGTATTCGCTACGATCTGGAGGCCGGGAGGTCAGGATCAAGGCGTCAGTGTGTCGGTTGGCTGCTGGGAGCCTTTCTCCTGCATCATAATCAGGCCTCCCTGCCACATCCACCGGTGGAAGGGCCTGGGGCCTGTCCGAAGCGTCTGACTTCGGCTCAGGTCATGATCTCACGGTTCATGGGTTCGAGCCCCACGTCGGGCTCTGTGCTGACAGCTTGGAGCCTGGAGCCTGCTTCGGATTCTGTGCCTCTCCCTCTCTCTGCCCCTCCCCTGCTCCCACTCTGTCTCTCTCTCTCTCTCTCAAAAATAAATAAACATTAAAAAAGCATTTTAACCACCATCAGCTGAAGAGACAGCTGCAATGAATCTGTCATTTAAAAAAATATAAATCCCCGGAGCTCTGGGATTGCAGGCAGGTGAACTTAACAGCTCCAAATACTAGCTTCATAATGTAGACCCTGGGCCACTGTTTGTGGTCATTATTGGTTGTGCTTTTGCATGAACAGCTGTTCCCCACCTTTTTGGTAACGTCGGCAGGGTTTTCCTCTAGAGGAACCACCAATTAATTTCTTATTCTAGAATTTATGGTTTGGTTGAGAAGGTCCTCATTCCAGGCTATACGGGGAGCCTGAATTGGCTGAAGTCAGTCAGTTTGCCCCATGCTTTTGGCCACGAGGAGGGTTCTGGGATGGGCACAGTGGAAATGGAGGCTTCCTGCATTTCTGGAAGGAAGAGGTCCCTCAGTTCACCTCCCCTGTGCCCCCGGGATGCTGTAGTCCCTGCAGCTGCCGGCAGCCACTTTATGACCATGAGGATGGGACCTGTCTGAGGCCGCAGGCAGCCTGAACAAAAGGACGGCAGGACAACATGGGCCACTCTCATTTCTTGTGCGTTCTGGGTCGAGACTCGGGGGAGGCCCTGTGCCGTCTTGTTCTCTGAGACGCCGGTTTTCCAGTTTTGTTTGAGTGCCTTTGAGTCTATCTCTTGAAATTGAAACATCTTCACCTCCGGATGTGGGGGAGGGATCCTATTTTTGCCTCGCTTTTCTTGGAAACAAATGGGATGTTGCCCCCTTAAAAAACAGTTACTTTTCTTAGTATAAATGATTATTTTTAATACACGGATTTATTTTTAAAAAATAGAGCACAAAGTCTATTGAGATTTCCAAAGGCATTCACTTAAACGTCTATTGAATCCTTTCTCTTGTTTATAAAAGGATTAAATGAGATAAATGAGCCTACTGAGGGGCACTGTGTATTTTACAATGAGGTAGGAATGACGACTAGTGTGCGTTCGTTTCGCTAATTGCTGGTTACCAGGCTGGGCGCAGGGCCGCGTGCTGCGGGTTTCGGGGCTGAGCGCCGCAGGTTGGCTCGGAAGCCTCACTCGTCGTGTTAAAGTGGCCTGCGATGGTTAGCTGTAGCGGACCGGGGAAAATGTCAGCAGTGACTGGAGTTTTACAAATCCGATTCAAGTGCAGAAGGTCAGGCCTGTGGGGAAACTTTAGGTCATGACCAGGGTCAGGGGGCGGGCTTTCCTTAAAGCACATCTGGATGTGAGTACACAGCCAGCTCGGGTAGACACGGGGCTCAGCCAGCTTGGAGCCCGCAGCGCGATGGCCTTGGAGGACAGTGACGGGTCTGACAGCAGGGTCCACCTGGGTTCTTGCCGTCGGTCCAGCCTGAACTGTTTCTCCGGCCAGGGCTGGCCCGGGGGGGATACCACCCTGTTTGAGTTACTCAGTTCCCACATCAGCCCTCGGGGTAGAACCTTCTGCCTCATGCTTTCCTTTTTTTTAACGTGGCCTCAGGAGTCACACATTCCCCAAACATGCAGACCGCAGATAGCTTCCAAAAAGGAGAGTAGAAAAATGTAGTTTTGAATTAAAAAAAAGAAAAGCACAAAATTTATTATGATGTTTTGTTTCTTTCCTATAATAAGGCAAAAAGAGTTAACCACAATGGAAATATTTGACCATCTCCCAGCTTGGCCAATAGCTTTCACACATGTGTGTCCCCCTGTTCTATCAGTCAAAGTACCCTGCCAAAAATTACAAAGAGGAAGAGGAAGGAAGGAAGGAAGGAGAAAGAAAGAAAGAAAGAAAGAAAGAAAGAAAGAAAGAAAGAAAGAAAAGGAAAGAGAGAGAAAGAAGAAAGGAGAGAAGGAAGGAAGGAAGGAAGGAGAAAGAAAGAAAGAAAGAAAGAAAGAAAGAAAGAAAGAAAAGGAAAGAGAGACAAAGAAGAAAGAAGGAGAGAAGGAAGGAAGGAAGGAGGGAGGAAGGCAGGAGAGAGGGAGGGAGGAAGGAAGGGAAAGAAGGAAGGAAGAAAAGGAGGGAGGGAGGGAGGAAGGAAGGTGAGGGAGCACACGAAGGTCCCATTCTGGTTCAGTGTTTAAACTGCAGCCGCAAAGGCGTCCCAGCAGCATGCTCCTTCCAATGACATGGACGGTGTAGGAAGCACAAAGCCCAGAATGTTCTGCCCAGACCTGGAGCCAAGCAGATGGAAGGCGGTGTCCACAGGGCCTTTGCGGGACATCAGGTGGCTGGGCGAGTCCGGCTTCTCCAGGAAATCCAGCTGATTAACATCAGCGACTGGCAGCTGACCCGTGTTGGGGACACGGGGGTCACAGGGAGCGCATCCCAGGGTATCTTTGCACATGGAGGGTGTGGTTAGTGGCATGACTGAGTTCACGTTGAGCTTCGCCATTTCGAGAAGAGGGGGAGCCGAGCGGCCGTGTCTGCGACACTTGAACTGAGCAAGGCGTCGGCCGGAACGTGCTGTGGCGTCTGCCCCGGTTCCCATCACAGGAACCGTCGAACGAAGATGCTGGACGTCCTGACCATCAGGTCGTGTTTAGGTGCGGAGGAGACATGTGCTGAAGCTTTAGCCTCACGCCAGGAAGCCCGATTCAGTTGTTGGGGGCTGCTCCCGTCGTGAGCCCCAGAGCTCTGATGTAGAAGCCTTCTCGAGGGCACGGGGCACACGGACAGCCTGATGGGGAGAGACAGTGGCTCCTGGACGCCAAGGGCAGGCCTGCTTCTTGTCCCGCGTCTCAGATACAACATCTCCCCCAGGGCAAAGGGCAGCTGGCGTCAGGCCCCTCAGAAGGATCGGGGTTCCCCGAGCTTGGAGCTCCTCAGCTGTGACGTCGCATGTGCCCGGACAGTTTGCCTCTGCCCCGTGGGTCGTGGGGGGCGGGGGGGGGGAGGGCAAGCGGATGCACCCGTATCACGGGGAGAATATTCCATATCTTCTGACGGTGCTCGCAGGCCGTTCGGATGCTGGTTCCAGGAGCGTCCGGGAGCAGTCATTGCGCAGGGATACGTGAGCTGGCTTCTCTGGGCACCTATGAGGGAGATGTCCCTGGGACAGGGCTCTCCAGCTGTGGAAAATGCCGTCACCAAAGATCATGCTGTTGGACAGGACTCCTCCCCGTATTCCTGGTGAGACAGGCCTGGACACGCTTGTGGAAGGACACGTGGTCCCTGGCATTTGTGGGACTAGAGGTGAGCCCGGGGCAGCTGGGTCCCCATCAGACAGCCTCAGCCCACGCCTGGGGCCAATGGCCACCTGCCACGTCCCCCTGATAAGGTTCCTAGGTGTCCATCTTGGGAGGATTTGTTCTCCTCGCTCGCCTTCTGTTTCCATCTGAGAGGGTGTGTTAGGTTGCTGGTTTTCCAAACCACCTTGAGCTGCAGAATTCTTTACTCAGGCCAAGTTGCACGTGGGTGAGGCCACAGCTGGGGCGCTGATATGCCCTGCACGCAGGGTCCTGGCTCTCTCCACCCTGCCTGTGCCCGGTCCTGACCTTTCCCTGTGACTCCGGGGTTAGCGTCCGGGCATTGGGATTTGAGAGCGTGCAGGGCACCGTCTGAAGGGGCCAGATACCGTCAGAGAGCCTGTCAGTGCTGACTTCCAGACGCACGAGGCCCACGAGGAAGTGAGTGCACAGTGGCTCATTGGGGAAACGTGCTTGCAGGAAAGACGGGCACCCATTCGCCTGGAAAATCCCTGGGTCGTCGTGGGGATCGAGTTCTCATTCAGATCCAGGCCTCTGGTACCTCGTGTTTCCAGTGTTCTCTGCGCGTCCCTGAGTTTCTTTCTCTCCTGGTAGCGCGGGGCCCTTCCCGTAAGTGGACAAGAACGGGGAAGTGATCCCGATGACACACATGGCCAGTGTGGGGCTGACGCTGGAATCTGGACCCTTTTAAGACCTGGAAGGACATCAGACAGTCTGTCTGTGAATAAATGAAGGTTTTACACGCTGGGGAAGGAGAGGGGCCCAGGCTCAGTGCCTCTGTGACCACGGGACAGTCCACCTGTGCTCCCCGTACGAGGACAAGCCCCGGACATTACGTGGCCCAGGAGTAAGTGTTCCTGCTCCAGGATGAGGAAAGGTAAGGGTGAAGCCCCAGATGCCGGCAGAACCCCCGAATCCCCACGGACCCTTGTGAGGACGGAGGCTCCACGGCCACCAAGCTGCCCTCCGCTACCGGGGCTGTGGAGGCCTGTGCGCCCACCTCCTGCCGCTGGCCATGCTGGGCGTGTGCAGACGTGCGTGTTTCTGAGCCCAAACCAAGTCACTGGCAGGGCAGGTGGTGGGGTGCTTCTGGAGGGATGGTCCCAGGGAGCCTGGCTCGGGGATGGTCCCAGGGAGCCTGGCTCAGGGATGGTCCCCAGGGAGCCTGACTCAGGGATGCTCCCGGGGAGCCTGGCACAGATGGTCCTGGGGAGCCCAGCTGAGGGACGGTCCCAGGGAGCCCGGCACGGGGACGACCAGCAGCACATTGCGGGCTGTCTGAGCCCCTACCACAGTGACGTAAGTGCCAGCTGTTTATTGTCCCTGTTTCATGCATTTCCAATTCTAGACTCTCCAGTTACAGGTGCGCATGAATGTCCTTCCGTCCCCGCCGCCCACAGACACGGGGTGACTCCCGCTCTGCTGACACGGGCCATGCCCTCGCGCGTCTCTGGACGCACGGCTGCAGTGCTTTCCCCGGGAGGCATCCTGTGTGGACACACTGGGTCACCAGGAGTGGTTGCTGCACATCCCCTCCCTCCTGCCTCATTCCCCGAGGTGTTGATCTGGGGTGCGCCAGCGAGGACCCGGCCGCAGAGCTCTCTGCCCCTCCTCTGACCACTGCTGCCTGCACCAGCACATCCCCGTGCCTGCTCCCTGCGCTCTGCCCCTTTGGCCCCGTTTCAAATCCACCATCTCCGAAGGACACCTGTGATCCGACTCCTCCTCAGGGACCTGCTGGGGCCTCACATCCTGTAGAAGAAAGGACAAGGGCTTCTCCCAGCGGCGCGGACTCAGGTCTGCAACGTCGGCCTGAGAAGTGGTGGACACATTGGCCCAGCGCTGTGCCCGTCAACAGCCTCTCAACCACAGTACCTTTGCACAGCACGTTGCAATCAGAATCTGTGGTTTAGGCAGAGGGGAGCAGTCTGGGTTTCTTAAGGGGAAGGGGCGGGACTGAAATCAAGACTCTTCACGACGTGTCAGCCATTGGGTGTCTTTTGCGTCATGTGGTAAATCAGAGGTGGCCTCGGAGGAAACCGCACGAGCCGTGGAAAAACAAACTCCAATTTACCTCTCCCCTCTGGGTGCTTGGGGATTTTCCCAGGCAGGAGCCAACCGCTTGCGAAATGGCTAAACTTTGAAGTTCAAGGATGCATGGCCCCCCCGGGCCGAGGTGGTGTGGCTGTGTGTGGGGAGAGTGGTCGGACAAAGAACGGGGAGGTTTCAGTAGTCCTTGTCCCTCGTTTCTCCTGATGTGAGTGTTCGGATCCCACACAGCAGGTGGGGTGCAGTGTAGGAGTCGTGGGAGAGGCCCCCAAAGGGATAGATGGGGGGGCCTTTCACTGAAAGCTGCTGGGCATGGACGCCTGTGGGAGGCGGGGCCCAGGGGACTTCTCCGATGAAGGTCAATCACCCTGAAACTCCTGGCCCCCTGATGCTGTGGGCTAACAGCTCCCCAGCCACCTTGCAGGCGCCTGGGGAATGGCCTGCTGACCCTGTCCCACTCGGTTCTGCACTGCTGGAGGCAAAGCTCTTTGGACGTCACCGTGAGTGGCGGCCCTGTTCTCCTCCCACCTGTGCACCAGGCGAGGTCTCCACCCTCCAGCCAGTCTTGGCCCGGGGCGGGGCGGGGGGGGGGGCCAGTTGTGTCACTCGTGGTCACGGAGCCAACGCAAAGGGAGGGGACAGCCCGTCGAGGGGTCTTCCCGGCTGGCCAGGCTGCGGCACAGCTCAGCTTGTGGTCTTCACGTCGGTGGGCTCTTGAAGGCGCACCATCCTCCTACTGGACACCAGCATGCGGAAGCTTCCGGAAGGCACTCAGTAAGGATGTATCTAAGGAGAGGAAGGTCCTGGTGTGGAGGCCCACTCTGGGAACATGGGGTGGTGCTGAAGCTATTTCGGGTAGGGTCACGGCTCAATTCGGCTGCTCAGCTTTCCTGAGCCTAGAAGGAGCCAAGGGGCCGGTCACCAAGGCTTCCTCAAACTCGGCAGAGCCGCTGCCCCACACGGAGCGCCAGCAGAGCAGGAACAAAGGTCGCCTTGGGAAAGGGACTTGTTTTCGCAATGGGATCTGAGAACTTGCTTCAAATTGCCCGTCCGATGGGCTTTCTGGTGGGCGCTCCACGGGCTCTTTGTTTAGGGCAAGCCAGACGGAGACAGCTTGTGCCGTTTTCTCCATGATTCCTACTGCAAGGGACACGCTTTCTGGCCCCGGCACCAGACCGCGTTGCCTTAAAAGGATGTGTCTGCCCCCAGCCCACTCTGCACCCGCCCCTCTCCCACCCAGTGCCCACCCTGTGCCCACCCAAGCCCCTCCCCGTTCTCCTGCCCTGTCCCCACTTTGCACCCCCCCACACCCACCCTGCACCCACCCAGTGCTGGTCCCACAGTCTGCGGTCTGTTCCCTGAGGCTGCCGTGCCAGGCCATCTGTGGGGTCCTCTCTGGAGGTGGCATCCTGCAACTCTCACAGGGAGACTATTTTCTTATCTTAAATCTCTATCCCAACGCTGTCTTCAAATAGCCCCGTTCCAGTGGGGGGGTGGGAGGGGGGCGTATAATGTGATGCCGATAAACCTAACCGTCCAAATTCGATTTTGGTTCATGTGGAGCCAGGGCCCTCCATGTGCTGTGAAGACGCACATGAGCAATCAGGGCAGATGATAAAGTTTCCCACTTATGCGGGGTTTCAGTGAGCAAGCATCCACAGACCGCACATGCTAGAAAAAACAGACAAGTGCTGAGCACAGCTTCGTAAGGAAATCCGTGCCGTCGTTCACACCCACTTGTCATCGACCACGACGTCATCAGCCAAGAAATGTCTGATCAAGTTTTACTCCATTTTGCTGCATCTAGAGATTAATGCAACGCATCTTCCTTTCCCTTCCACCGGGCGGGTCGAGAACAGGGGCTGGTCAGATTCTGTGGGGTCTCAAGGGAGGTCTCCGGTGGAGAAAAATACTGTAAGATTATGAATATAAAGGACAAGAGTAAACATTTCATTAGAGTAAGGATAAAATCCCCACCAATGAAGAAATTGTTCAAAGACGATGTTCTTTGCCACAAACGATCACAGAGTCCAGAAGCTGATGCGACAGTTGCGGTACATCATGTCCCGCGGACAGGCTCGGGAATACCCGCTTCCCACGTTTTTCTGGTAGACCCGCCACCTCCATTCACAGGGTGACGGGTTGCCTGGAAAGGACCGTTCAGGCTTTCATCCCAACGGTGTGATCAAAATGTTTTCGCTGCTGAATCGTTGAGAAGGGCCTCAGGTGTGCGACCGCTCTGATGTTGGTGCCGTCATATACACTTTTGTATTGTTGTCAGACGTGGCAGAGGCCCATGCAGCAGGTTTCCGCACATGTGTGACCTCAGGGAACTGTTGTGCCCTGACTGATTGTAACCTCTCACCGGCTACTTCCGACTCGCTGGGCACCTGCCGTGGTGAGCACATTGTATGACAGAATCACCTTGCGCTACACGCACTCGCGTCTTGATGAAGAGGCATGCATTTCACCACGGGGATATTTGTTTCTGCGGCCCACGTGGGCCAACCCTGCACGGTCCAGACATCCTCAGGACCAGATGCTTTCCATCCGACCCGTGAGATGAGACGCGTGTAAACACAAAACGTTCCGACAGACCGACATCCAGCATAGGGTCTGTGCCCTGTGGATGCGGGATTCGGACAACTCCCATCACAAAGAGGAAAGCATCTTAGTTTTGTTTCATTCAGGCCTTCACCTGCTTGGACGAGGCCCACCACACTGGGGAGAGAGATCTGCTTTAGTTAGTCTACTAATTCAAATGTTCACCTCACCCAGAAACACCCTCACAGACACACACCCCCGAATGTGTGGGCGCACAAGTCGACACATAAAATTAACCATCACACTGCCCAGATCACTCAGTGACCCCCTGTGTGAGCCCCTCTCCCTCCGGGGACCTGTTTTCCAGGGGACTGTCCCCACTGTATCAATTACAGACATAAGACTGGGAGAAGCGGCTTCCCCGGAACTGACAGGTGTGCCCTTGACTCACATTTTAGTGCTCCTTCTGCTACGAAGCTGAAAGGCACCTCTTGCCTGTGTCCCGGGGCATGATGCCGTTTAATTTTCCGGGATGACCTACTTTGCAGTGGGATGTGTGCTGGGCATACATATGTGACCTTATGCAGTTTTCTATTTGCGACCAGAACGCTCAACTGGCAAAAATCCGTTTTGTCCGATAAGACCCAGGAGTTCTCATAGGCAGGCAAAATTTTCAGGATCGAGATGCTAAATATCAAGAGACCTTGCGGAGCAACGCACTGGCCGTGCCTGACGCATCCCCAAGGTGTGCTGGGTGCCCACCCGGCAGCCCTCAAAGTCTGACTGACACTCGGTAAACACAGGACACACTCACTGTGCAGTCACTCCCATTTTGCAGATGGGAAAATTGAGTCCACACAGCTTGGTTCTTGTCTGCCCAGGCTCACAGAGCCAGGAGGTGGTAGAGAAAAGAATCAACAGCCAGTGGCTGGACTGAAAGTCCAGACACCTCCCACCCCACCCCCCAAAGCAGGGCTTGACAGAAAGTCTGCACCTCTCTATGCGGCATCCCACATTTGACATGACAGAGCAGAGCTCCGTCTTGAGGATGAATTCCACCCTCACCAAGTGGTCGTGGTGTTAGCAACACCTGCCGTGGGTCTGAAGAGGTCCCGGTGAAACCAGTCGGGGGTCCCGTCGTGAGCCAGGACAGCACGAGGAAGGCCGGGGTGCAGGGGCCTCTCCAAGGTCAAGAGACCCCCCTCCCGCATCCATCTCCTTGGCAATTGCTTTGACCCACCCCCCGGCTCTCTGGTGTTCATATTTTCTGCAGTTGTCTAGAAATCTTGAAATTCTTAGGTTGTTTTGACCTCCCTGGAAGAACTCACTGAGGCAAGCAGAGCAAGCTGGCAGCATCGTGTGGGACCGTTGATCTCCGACCTGTTTCATAACATTGACCTCCTAGCGAGAGCATTTCCCCGGACCGTAAACTTGCTTTGGTTTTGCAGGAACCATGGTGTCCGGGCAATCACGCGCTTGATTCCTATACACGGCGTATTCGCAGGGTCTCCCGTGCCTGTGTACTGTGACGGCCAAACGTACCATTTCTCTGAAATTTGCCGTAAGTCTGACATCCCTATCAGTAATCGCTATTTCCCGCCAACGTCAATTTCTGGGCTGGTTATGAACTTGGGAGAGCAAAAGCTCGGGAGAAGCCTCACTCTTGTTTTGGTTGTTGATGTCAGCAACAAAAGCTTCCAGCAAGAACAAAATATAAAAACATCAAGCTAAAGAGAGGCACCTGGGGACACTGGCTAGCGGGGCTGATGCGCGTTTCCTATAAAGGGACGGACAGGAGCGATGCCTTTGCAGGCCACTGTCAAACTGGGACTCACCTCTGCTCCCGCACAAAATAGCCACAGACAGGAAGTAGAGGGTGGATGTGCCTGTCCTACCCCCGGTCCCCCGGGTCCCCATGGAGATTCCGAATCCAAGCTGGCGGCTGGGGGGGGGCACAGGGCTTCCAATGTGCAAACACGCTGCCCAAACGCGACAGTAGTTTTCTGACTCCTCGTGGTTTACAACCCGGAGCCAGGAGTGGGCCAAGCCACTCCCCTCCCCCACTGCCACCGCGCTCAGAGGTCAAGGGCCGCCTGCACGAAGCAGGGAGTTCTGCCCCTGTCATTACACCCCCCGCAGGAAGAGTCTGTTCTCAGGGATAAAACCCAGGTAAGGGCTGGACGATCCTGGAGGTTCACCCAGCTCACGGGCTGTTAGCTCGACATATTTTATGTAGCCATTATCCGGAAAGAAATTCTACCTTCTAACTGATATCTCATGTGCTCAAGAACATACCTATTAAAATAAGCTATTTTTGCATTTTGATTTTAATTTTGAGAGAGAGAGAGAGAGAGAGAGAGAGAATGAGAGAGAGCAGGGGAGGGACCAGGAGAGAGAAAGAGAGAGAGAACCCGAAGCAGGGTCCTTGCTGTTAGCACAGAGCCCGACGCAGGGCTTGAACTCAGGAACGGTGAGATCATGACCTGAGCCGAAATTGAGGGTCTGACCTCTAACTGACTGAGCCAGCCAGGTGCCCCCCAAATATGCCATTTTTATAGGGATGTGATGTCTGGCATGGCGACCACAGGTAAGCACACCGTGTCGCGTATTCAGAAGTGGCTGAGAGGGTAGATCTTCAAAGTCCGCATCCCAAGAGAAAAGATCGTGTGACAGTGTGGAGAGATGATGTTCACTAGCCTCTCGTGGTGATTCTGTCACAGTACGTGTAAATACCAAATCGTCCCTTGTACACGGGAAGCCAATACCATGTTGTAAGTCAATCATCCCTCAATCGAAAATGCTATTTTCAAGCCGTACTGTTTTCCTGAGATTTTTGTTAAAAGTCTAAATTTCGCAGAAGTAGCAAAATTTCCGACCGTGTAAATCACCATGTTGGTTAGGAGATTGGAACGAGAAGGTCCTTAAACTTAATCAGTGCTTTTTCTCGCTTAAATATAGTACGCAACCTTGACTGAAATTAGGGAAATATAGAAAAGCAGATACTTGATAATAAAAATAACAATTTATCTCTGTGATTGATTTTTATATTTTTTTGTTGATTCTGTTTTTTTAACTGCCTCATTGCAATTTATTTTGTTTTTCTCTGTGTATATATTGAAAACATACCTACTTCCTTTATTATTGAAAGCTTAGAGAGATTTTGTAACTTATATACTTGGCCTTCTTCTTATATTCACAGAGAGAAGAGTTTACTCAAAAATAAGTAATCAGACTTAAGACACTTTGTTTATATCCTTATGACGTATACTTTCCTTCTATTTTTTACATAAAGTCTTTTTACCTATTGAGGTCTGGTGTTTCTCTTATCAACTTCCACGAGTTTCCATAATAAAGATATCACACATTCTATTTGTGGTAAATGTTTTGCAAAACTTTTACTTTATCAAAGCTACTTAAATTTATTTTATTTTTTATTTTATTTTTTTGTTGTAAAGTGTATTTATTTATTTTGAGGATGGAGAGAAAGGCAGAGAGAGAGGGAGACACAGAATCCGAAGCAGGTTCCAGGCCCTGAGCTGTCAGCACGGAGCCTGACGTGGGACTCGAACCCACAGACCGTGAGATCGTGACCTGAGCAGAAACCAAGTGTCAGATGCTTAACTGACTGAGCCACCCAGGCGACCTCTACTTAAATTTATTTTAAAACATGTTCTAATTTGTATGCAGTCAAAAGTCAACTTTTTTTCTAAGAACGGTTGATTCGATATCCATGCAGCATGAAGACTGTGCCCCACATTGCCCTCCACCATAGGGACACGCGCCTGCCTGCGGGTCTCGTGATCTTGCTGCCCTCTGGTGTCCCCCCTTCCCTTCCTCACCTGGGTGCCTTCTCCCTGACCTCTGAGCCTCGGCTCAGACGCCATCTCCAGGAAGGATGTCGCAGACAGTTGCCACAGTGAGCTGTTTGCCTAGACTGTTTTGTTTTGTGAATAAATGCATATGGGTGTTTTTGAAGTATATTTTTTATCATTTTGAAATAATTCGGATTTGTAGCAAACTGACAAAAATAGTTCCAAGGACATGGGTACGTCTTCATTGATAATTTCCCACATTTATTTAATTACTAATTCATTCTGTAACAACATATGTAACAACAGCTAATTCATTCTGTAACAACTAATTCATTCTGTAACAACAACCTATTAATGTTTTGTAACTTTTCATTTTGATGTAATTCCAAACTTACTCAAAAACCACAGGAATGGTGCCTGGGTGGCTCAGAAGTTAAGAGTCTGACTCTTGATTTCGGCTCAGATCATGATCCCAGGGTCGTGGATCGAGCCCCATGTTGGGTTCTGCACTGAACGTGGAGCCTGCTGGGGATCCTCTCCCTCTGCCCCTCCCCCCCACCCGCCATGCACACACATTTGTACATTTGTACGCGTATGTATTGTTTTCGTCCAAATTTTGTGAGGGTGGCCTAGATTCATGCTGCTGGGTGGTAACAGTGGTGAGAATTTGGCACACACAGAACCACGGCACAAGTTGGAGATCAGGAAATTTTATGTCAACGAATACCACGGTTAGTTGTCGGTTCTGATGACAGTTTTGACGGTTGTCACAATAATTGCCTTGAGAGCTCTTTCCCCTGGTCCAGGATCAAATCAAGAGCAAAGTCCTTATGTCCCCGGCCTCCTTTATTCTAGAATGTGCTATAGCCTATCTTCACCTCTGGTGATGTTTCTCTTGAGAAGAGGGCAGTTCCTTTATTCCACAGAATGTCTATCAGCCTGGGTCACCTGTGGTTTCTTCCTCACAGATTTCCCGTGCACTTTGTCAGTGAGGCCTTGGGGGTGATGCTGTATCCTCCTTGGAGCACCACACCAAGGGCAGCTGGCATCAGTTTGCTCTGTGACGCGGCTGCTCATTAATCACTCAAATAGGACACTGCCTGCCAAGCATCAGCCCCGTAATGCTTATGGCCGGGGCCAGTAAGTCCCCGGTGAAGAGATACTCCCAGTCACCCTCCAACATTCTTCTGCTGGATTGTACACCTGGGTATGCTTCCCACCTGCCTCAGCTGCCACATCGCAGGTGCAGAGTGGCGATTGTCCACGAGCTGGTTTCTCCGAGAGGCGAGACACCCTCGACTTCCTCTTGGCTTCGTGTGGGTGCACGTGTGCATTTGGAGCTGTGAAGCAGGTACGGTCCGACTTCCTGGGGCACTGGGGCGCTGACCGTCGGTTCTGGGGCTGGGCTCTGTGCTGATGGCTTTTCTCACATCATCACATTTGATACTCTCAGGAAGTGACACGTTATTTTTTTCATTTCACAGATGAGGAGGCTGATGTGTTAAGAAAAATGCTTTTCAGGGCACCTGGGTGGCTCAGTCGGTTAAGCGTCCAACTTCAGCTCAGGTCACGATTTCGCGGTCCGTGAGTTCAAGCCCTGCGTCGGGCTCTGGGCTGATGGCTCAGAGCCTGGAGCCTGCTTCCGATTCTGTGCCTCCCTCTCTCTCTGCCCCTCCCCCGTTCATGCTCTGTCTCTCTCTGTCTCAAAAATAAATAAACGTTAAAAAAAAAAAAGAAAAATGCTTTTCTACAGGGTGTTTCATAAATAGCAGAGCCAGGATTCAAACTTGGAGCATCCGAGCCCAGAACCCAGGCCTGCGGCTCCTATAGAAGGTGGGCTTCTGTGGGTTGTAGGTGACAGAAATCCACCTGGAACCGGCCAGGGTGGAAAGAGGATTCATCACAGGGTCACTTGGGGGTCCCCTCCATCCAGGTAAGTGATGGAGCCCCTGACCCCGTGCAGGGCAATGATGCCACCGAGCCAGGGTGACGGTGATGCTATCCTGGCATTGTCTCCCTTCTTGCACCAACGCCAGGTGACGCTCCCCACTGTGTGCACATCTACAGCGGGCATGACTCTTTACCCCAGTTTGGGATTTTTTAATTTGGGGGAGAAACTCTACAGCCATCATTTAGTAAGTGGCCAAGTGTGGACCGAGAGGTTTCGATCCTCGCCCACCCAACCGTGCTGAAGGCATCAGGTCAGGTAAACTAAAACTCCTGTTCCTCCCGGAACCACGGTCGGATGTGGAGGGAAGACATCCCCTGAGTCAGGACACAGGCTTGAATTCTGTGCAGACGAGGGTGGAGGTGTGTGGAGAAGACTGAACCAGCCCCTCTGTGCACGAAACAACGGAGCAAGATTCCCCAGTGTCACCCGTGGGGTGTTTGCAAACCAGCTGACCCTGAGGTGGGAAATGCATACGTGTGCACGTTTGTATGGTTTTATATGCCACCGGTGCATCGTGGAGAAAACACTCAGGTGGAAAGAGAAACAGAACCGATTCCAAATCCTATTACGTGCTGCGTGCTATGGGTGATATTTTCACTTAAGAATTTTGACCACAAGATCATTTAACGAGTTTCCCACGTGTGGAAATATGTTTCAGCTGCTCGTCAGATAAAACTGGTTATATCTCTAAGTGGCCAAGTGGAAAACCGCACCGCAACTGGGTGTATTTCCACGGACTTCGAAAGCTCTCGGGCACCTGTCAGACATGATTTGCAAGCGAGGAAAGCTAATTTTATTCTGCAGAGTTACCGTGCTTTTTGAATCAGCCTGTGGGCCAATACTGTCTACTTAAATGTTTTTCTCTGTTTTCTTTTAACCAAAAGGCACAAACTAAAAACATTTCATAATTGCCATGCATTCTGATGATCCTGTCCCCCACCCCCCCAGAAAAGACCAAAGCACAACCATAAAGAAAGAGAGATCCTGGCGCCTGTTTGGACACGTGAGGAATGTGTGAATGTTAATGAGCAGGTGCGGGGAGATGATGGTGCAGAGTCAGGAACCGTGGCCAGAGGTGAGGTTTTGAACTGTTTCTGGTGTTGCATCCATCTCCGCTCCGTCTTGGGCTGGGAAGCTGGGACATCCAGCTTCTGGATGCCACAGATGGACGAGACAGGCTGACGCCTCCCAGGTGGGACTGGTTCTCTGTTAACCAGAAATCAGTGTAAGGGAGGCATCGCCTTCTGCCCACAAGACGGGCTTCACGGAGACGTGGAGGAGGATGCAGGCCCAGGTGCCCGAGCACCAGGGGAGGAGCGGCTGCAGTTGGCACCGGCCAAGGCTTCAATCAGGAGGACAGCCTGGAGGCAACCCTGGAACCACAGCCTGGCTCGGTCAGAGCTTTGTAAAGACGCAGCCGCCAGCGAGCGATCCATTGCTCCGCTCATTCTGCAACGTCGGTTCCTCGTGTTTGAAGAATCTTTGTTGTCTTTACGAGGGGCTAACTCAACCCTGTGGAGACAGCAGAAGCCGAGGGCCCAGGTCAGGCCACTCTAAAACCAAAGGCTGGCATCGGGGGGGGGGGGGGTCCATTCAGAAACGCGGGACGTTCTGAGAGATGGAGAAAGCTGGCAAATGCACGTTGCATTTCAGAATTGTAAAAGCATGGTCGTGTCTGTCACTGCACGGAGACCCACTTACTTCGGAATCAAGTGGCAAATACCCTGATTATATCCTAGGGCCCTCACTGTGCATACAGGAAGCCCAAGGCCTGTGGGAGCTGCCAACTTGCTTCTGGCATGGCTGGTAGATCATTCTGGGGGGCTGCTGTTTGTGGGTTCTTTTCTGGTCTCCTGAGGGTGAGGAGATAATTATAGGCGGCTGACAGTCTAGTCTAAGGAACCTCAGACATTATCGAGGGGTCACAGAGAGTTGGATCAGCTACTACACTTGGGAGGTTGAAGCTGAAAGAGTCAGGAAGGAAGACTTGTTCCTCTCTGTCCTCTGGTTGGTGGAGACCCCACAGAGCACGTGGAGCAGGTGCCAGACCAGCTGGGCAAATCCCATCATGGGACCGTCCTATCCTGGGACAGTCCTTTCATGGGACAGTCCTATCACGAGACAGTCCTGCCATGGGACAGTCCTATCCTGGGACAGTCCTGCAATGGGACAGTCCTATCCTGGGACAGTCCTGCCATGGGACAGTCTTACCATGGGACAGTCCTGCCATAGGACAGTCTTATCATGGGACAGTTTTGCCATGGGACAGTCTTGTCATGGGACAGTCCTGCCATGGGACAGTCTTATCATGGGCAAATCCTACCATGGGACAGTCTTGCCATGGGACAGTCCTACCATGGGACAGTCCTGCCATGGGACAGTGTTATCCTGGGACAGTCCTATCCTGGGACAATCTTATTCTGGGACAGTCCTGCCATGGGACAGTCTTATCCTGGGACACTCCTTCCATGGGACAGTCCTATCCTGGGACAGTCCTTTCATGGGACAGTCCTATCATGGGACAGTGCTGCCATGGGACAGTCCTATCCTGGGACAGTCCTTTCATGGGACAGTCTTATCATGAGACAGTCCTGCCATGGGACAGTCCTGCCATGGGACAGTCTTATCCTGGGACAGACCTGCCATGGGACAGTCTTATCCTGGGACAGTCCTGCCATGGGACAGTCTTATCCTGGGACAGTCCTGCCATGGGACAGTCTTATCCTGGGACAGTCCTGCCATGGGACAGTCGTATCCTGGGACAGTCCTGCCATGGGACAGTCTTATCCTGGGACAGTCCTGCCATGGGACAGTCTTATCCTGGGACAGTCTTATCCTGGGACAGTCCCGCCATGGGACAGTCTTATCCTGGGACAGTCCTTCCATGGGACAGTCCTATCCTGGGACAGTCCTTTCATGGGACAGTCCTGCCATGGTACAGTCTTATCCTGGGACAGTCTTATCCTGGGACAGTCCTGCCATGGGACAGTCGTATCCTGGGACAGTCCCGCCATGGGACAGTCTTATCCTGGGACAGTCCTGCCATGGGACAGTCTTATCCTGGGACAGTCTTATCCTGGGACAGCCCTGCAATGGGACAGTCCTATCCTGGGACAGTCCTGCCATGGGACAGTGTTATCCTGGGACAGTCCTATCCTGGGACAGTCCTGCCATGGGACAGTCTTACCATGGGACAGTTCTGCCATGGGACAATCTTATCACGGGACAGTCCTGCCATGGGACAGTCTTATCATGGGCAAATCCTCCCATGGGACAGTCTGCCATGGGACAGTGTTATCCTGGGACAGTCCTTCCATGGGACAGTCCTATCCTGGGACAGTCCTATCGTGAGATAGTCCTGCCATGGGACAGTTCTGCCATAGAATAGTCCTACGATAAGCGAGTTCTGCCATGGGACAGCCCTAAAATGGAATAATCCCACCATGGCACAGTCCCAGGATGGGACACTGCCAACATCCCCGTGAACTCACTCTGTGATTGACTGGAGCCGAGGTTGAGGACCAGGATGGGACAGGAGTGTGATGTGGCAGCAAGTAAGGAAGCAGATCGTGTCAGTCGGTGAGGTTTCCTGGGCTCTGCGGCTCCACAGCCGGACCCACTTTTCATGCACCACACGCAGCACACACACACACACACACACACACACACACACACACCACTGCCCCCACTCAGGGAGCCCCACCCCCATGACCTCATCCCTCCTACACCGGCCTCATGAGCCTGATGAAAAATCCTATCACAAGCTGTGCCCTGGGGGAGCTGATGTGTGTGTGATTCTCCTCGGTTCAGTGGTTCAGGCAGCCAATTGCCCATGTTGGTGCGTGATGCGTGCATAGCTCCCTTGTGAGCTCAGCGTGCGGACACAGCGGGCGGTGGGGGAGTTACCTTGAAGGTGCTCTCGGGGCCTCAGAAGGAACCAACGCAGACGTGTCAAGGACAGCTGTGATGTGAAAATTACTGTAATTATCAGGGATCAAGGTGTCTGACTCAGCACGTCCTCCGGGATGGCTCATGCTTGCTCTGGGTCTCTCTGGCATGAGTCTCCTCCGCGTGTGGTTTAGGGAGTTCTGGAAGCAGAGTGTGGGCATGATCGGGGCGAGTTTGGGGGTGGTTTGGCTGCAGAGGGAAAAGCCGGCACAGGAATTATCAGCCGCTCTCACAGCCGCAGATCTGTGAGGGGAGGACACTTCTCCAATCACAGCTGCATGGAGTCCTGAGCAGCTGCAGAATGATAGACCTCCGGGCTTCTCCGGGCTTCCTGGATGCTTCCACGGAGCTTATGTTGATGTCTTAGAGATACCACCTTTTCCGGTCCTCCCACCTGCGGCCCCCGCGACCCCAGAACGGCTGCCCTGGGCAGCAGAGCCCCCCGGTCCTCCTCCTCTGGATGCACCCAGCCCTCGTCGGCAGCAACGTCCCCCTGTCCGCTCCAACCCTGGGTCTTCAATGGGCTCGTTCTTCTTGCCTGCTGCCCCTCAACAGCGCCCACCCCACCCTTGCCACTGAGGATGTCCTCATGTCCTCATACTCACTGGCCCCAAGAACTACCATGCTTGTGTTGCAGAATTACCCGGTGAGTGTACAAGAGCCAGACGGAAAACACGTGTTTCTGAAAGAACTGTCATTTCTCCTTCCTCTTGTGCAGAGTCCCCGTTAGCTCGGCCAGGAGCACAAGGAGGGGTTGCTGGTTCACGAGTTTGTAGTGGGGCTGAGTGGGACAGGTGGACCGTCCTGGAGCCTCCGTCCGCTCATCTTCCAGCCGGGCTCGACGTTGTCCTGCCTGACGGGAGTCCCTCGAGCAATGACCCCGAGCTGTGACCACTGGCTCAGGTCGGGGGTGGGGTCGGATCGCCTGAACAAAGCAGAGAAACGGACTATCTGCCCCCTGAGGATGCTGATCGATTGTGAACACCTGCTCTGAACAGGGGGTGACTGGACCCTCGCCCCCTCCTCAGGTCACACCTGCTCAGGACAGTGGCTCCTGGGGCTGGGGTCTGGTGGGGGAGGGCTGTGTCGGGCCCGGGTCTCCCAGGTCTCCCAGGAGTCAGTCGGCCCCCAGCAGGCCCAGGCCTGCCTCCACCTTCTCTCAGCACCGAGGGGACCCTGGCCAATTCGCTGAATGCAGCTCCAGACACAGAAGGAAGCCCTCGGATGGACCTTAGTGTGCACACGAGGCTGAATTCTCACCTCCGAGCGGGTCTGGCACAACATGGCTGAGACCGTGACTGTGACCGTGAGTGACCAGGAGCACAGGCAGGGTCCCACTCAAGCCCGGGCTCAGTGTCACTTTCTGCACTCACACACTGTAAGACCTAGGCCGGGGGAGGGCACGTAACTTCTCCAAACAGACGGAGCCAGACAAGTGCCTGGGCTCAAGTCCCGATGGTCAGACTCTGACGTGACGGCCGTTCTGTGCTGAACAGGCAGGAAATTATACACCAGGGAAACGTCAGGCCACGGTGCCCCGGCTTGATCACACGGGTGTGAGCGTCAGAGCAGATGTGGGCTGGGGAACGGGAAACCACGCACTGTAGGGACCGCGGGGCTCAGACCCTCCACGGTCGGCGAGCACGGTCAGGTGCTCTGTGTCTGGCTGAACTCAGAGGGGGCGTGACAGGGACGCATGGGGTGAGGCGTGCTGTGTGTCCACGGGGCTGGCCCATGGTGCCCAGCCGTTTGCTCAAACACTGATCTAGATGTTGCTGCAGAGGTGATTTATGGATGACGTTCACATTTACCATCAGGAGACTCTACATAAGGTACATGATCTTCTGTAACGTGGGTGGGCCTCGTCCAATCAGTCGAAGGCCCCCAGAACAAAGACGGAGGTTCCCTGGAGAAGGAATTCTGCCTCAAGTCTGCAGCACAGGGACCTGTCTGAGCTGCCAGCCTGCCCTGCCTTGTCCAGATTTGCCCATCCCCACAATCGTGTGAGCTTGGGAGGACCCTGCGTGCATCACATGGCCAGTGCCTTCAAGGCAGGAGCACACACTAACCAAGAAACGAGACGGGTAAGTATAAAAGCGCGTGTCTTTGTAAGGGTTATCGAGGGCAGAACACGGGTGCTACATGCGGCGTGGAGGGCAGCCGCGGGTCCCCAGTGGGGACAGGACTCTCTGAGAACTGAGATGGGTCAGAGGAGGCTCCCGGATCAGAGGCGTGACAGCAGAGGACCAGCACCTGCCGGGCCAGGAGACCTCAGCCTCCCGGAGGGGGTTCTGTCGGGGAGGGGGTCCGGTAAAGAATGGAGGGGAAGGCACAGGTGTCTATCGGAGCCTGGCAGGCACCGGGCACGGGGTCAGCCCTGCACGTAGAACGTAAGCCTTGCAGCTTCTGGGGGGGCGGGGGCGGTTTGTGTTGCAACCTGACTTGACATGTGGGGGGACTTGCCCCGAGTCTCACGGCCGGGACTGGCCGCAGCTGGGTTTGTGGAGGAGCGGGAAGGAACAGTGCTCCCCGAGCCCCTCCTTGTACTGCTGCTCAGACGTTTGAGGACGCGTGAGTGCGGGGTCATTGTCCGCACAGGCCAAGCGGCCTTCCCGTGTTGGAGGCAGCTGGGCCCGGGAGAGGGCACAGTGGGCACCTCTGGGCACTGGCCGGGGTGGGGGGGGGTGTCTCCCTGGCAGGCACAGCCATCCCCACCTCCCAGCTCACCTTCCTGTTTAAATGCCTGCCTCTGCCCATTAAGGAGGTGAGCAGGTGGCACTCGCCTCCCATGCAGCCCAGCCCTTCCCGACTCCTGGTCTGGAGATTCCAGACACTGCCCCACACAGGCCGCCTTTGGGGGCCCCACAGAACCCGCGGCTCCCTCACGTGGGACCAGGGAAGTGTGGGTGCGTCCAATTTCAGATCAAAACCACATTCGAGAGGAAAGCGATAATTATTTTCAAAAAATGCTTCAGTCTCAATCCACACGACAACTGATCTATCAGTTGTCCATCCGCAGAGGGAGTGTGAGAGGCTCTTTCGGACGGTGTCCCAAACCCCACGCCGCCCCCAACACCCCGTGGGTGGTGCATCGGAAGGCCGTGGCTAGGGTCTCAGTGCAGGTGCACAGGCGAGCCTCCCAGACGAGGAAAATTCCCGCGCCCAGGGGACCCAGCGCATGGGCAGGGGAGTGAGTGTTTGGGGTTCCTGGTGACCCTAGTTTTGGTTCTGGTGGCCCCGGGCACAGAGGGCAGGGACTGGGGCCCTTGCAGGAAGGGAAGAGAGAGAGGACTGTCCAGCGGCAAACCAGCCCCAGCTCAGTGGATCTGCAAGACAGAAAGTCACTCCAGAAACCACTTAAAAGCACAACGAGGAAAAACAATCAAAATGCCTGTGGGAGTGATTTTGAAGTGACCTTTCTCCTCTCTTCTGCAGAGCTCCCTCCTCCCTTCTGCTTCTGGAACCAGGCACCACCCTGAAGACAGGACTGAGGGGGCCGCCTTCAGCAGGTACAGGGTGCCTGTCCAAACCGGCCAGATCCTGCATTGCCCTGTGAACCCCCAGCCCCTTCTGGGGGGACCTACGGTGTCTGGAGGTCACGCCTGCTGCCGCCTCCTTCGCAGGCAGAGAAATAAAGCCATCATTCCTCTTTATCCCCAACTCTGTGTTCACGTTACATTTTAGTTCCCAGGCATGAGGTCGAGGTCAACAAGGAGCCAGCCACTTTCAGGCCTGGCCTTTGATTAGAAGGAAAAAGTAAGTCTTCACTGAAAATCTGTAAGATAAAGCCTGTCCTCACCATGTTGGGGGCAAGAATTCACACTATCTGACTGCCAGAAAAAAAAAAAAAAAGTAAGAAACATTCAAGCTGTAAATTTTCATTGTCCTGATGCAAAGTCCTGAGCCACTCAGAAGCCCATGCAAATGCTCTCTAGAGGAATACACATAGTTTCAACCCAAGTGAGTTCACACACACACACACACAAAAAAGTTTCTAAGCATATCAGGCAACAAGCAACAATGAGTGAGAATCAGCAGAAAGAAAAAGAAAGAAAGAAAGAAAGAAAGAAAGAAAGAAAGAAAGAAAGAAAGAAAGACCAGGAACCACACTCTCAGACTTCAGGCATTGAACTACCAAATAAAAATATAAAATGAATGGGGCGCCTGGGTGGCTCAGTTGGTTAAGCAGCCAACTTCGGCTCAGGTCATGATCTCGCGGTCCATGAGTTTGAGCCCCGTGTCAGGCTCTGTGCTGACAGCTCAGAGCCTGGAGCCTGTTTCAGATTCTGTGTCTCCCTCTCTCTGACCCTCCCCTGTTCATGCTCTGTCTCTCTCTGTCTCAAAAATAAATAAACGTTAAAAAAAATAAAAAAATATATAAAATGAATATATCTAACAGTTCAAAAGAACTCACAATGAGTATCGAAAATCTGAACTATTAGCAAAAAATCACACAAAATTGTCACGCAGCCATTGGAAATGGAAAAATAAAATTTTTAGAAAGAGAAACTTGATTGGAATGAGAATTTGATTGCTGAAAACTGCAGATTTAAGCAGATCAAGAATTAACAAACTGGAAGGCATAGCTGAAGAAATTAATCAGAATGCAGCAGAAAAAATAGTCACAGAAAATAGGTTTTACAAAGATCGAGGTGTGGAAACTGGCAGTGAATATTTATTTATGTGTGTGCATGTGTGTAAGTGAGAAATTAAATGATCCCAGAAGAAATTCCTAAGATATAAGAAGGAATGGGGGGGGGTGGAATTGCAAGCTTGCAGATAAAGTAATATTTCTAACTTGTAGGGTTAGAAGCCAAATAAAACGAAAATACTAGGCAAGCGTAGCCATAAGTTAAGAGAAGGATAGTTGTAATTCACAGGCTCTTGTATCGTCCTCCAGCCAGACATTGTCGGGTTAAACGTGCATGTTAAAATGCTTAGGTAGGCAAGCAGAATTAAAAAAAAAAATGGATACCTTACAAAATTAGATGGACAACAAAGAAAATGTAACAATGTCGAAAATTGTATAGGAGGAAGAAAGAATAATTGTTAAAAAGGAGAGGGAGAATCCCAAAGTAACAAGACAGAGGTGAATGTGGGTTGAAACAGGTCCGGTTCCCAACAGCATAAATGACTGGGACTTTGTGGTTGGAAACAAAGCCCTCCAGACTCGATTTTAAGAGGGGGGGCGGTGCATCTGGGAGGGGCTCGGTTGGTTAAACACCCAACTTTGGCTCAGGTCAGGATCTCCTGGTTCGTGAGTTCGAGCCCTGCATCGGGCTCTACTGTCAGCACAGAGGCTGCTTCAGATCCTCTGTCCCCCTCTCTCTCTGTGCCTCCCCTGCTCCAGGGCTGTCCCTCTCTCTCTCAAAATAAGTAAACATTAAAAATAAATAGACTAATAACAAAAGGTGGGGGAGAGCAATGTTCTTTAAAAGGGACTGTCGGAAGACATGAAAACTGAAGGTTTGATAGTAAAATAATGACAGCATTGTAGCGAATAAGCCCTCAGTCACCTACAGTGACAGAACTACCACATAATATGATTCTTTTTTCTTAATTGTTTAAAATATTTTATTTTATTTTTGAGAGAGAGACAGAGCATGAGCTGGTGAAGGGCAGAGAGAGGGAGACACAGAATCCCAAGCAGGCTCCAGGCTCCGAGCTGTCAGCACGGAGCCTGACGCGGGGCTCAAACCCATGAACCGTGAGATCATGACCTGAGCTGGTCGGACGCTTAATCAGGAAGCTACAATATATACTGCTTCAAGACCTTAAAAGTCCGACATTATCACACAGGCATGTGGGAGCAGTCCTCAAACCCTGATGTGGGACATGGAAGGTGGACAGGGTGACAGGGTCCCCATCCATAATGAGGGTGTGCACACCCTCCGGCCAGGGCATGCAGCCCTGGGGGGTCCCATTCTCCCCAGGAGACAAAGTCAACATTGTTCTTAGCAGCAACCCCAGGAGACAGCTGAGATGTCTGTCTGCAGCTAACTGGATAAATTAATTACCAAGTTCTCATACGACAGAATGCTCCCCGTCGATGAGAGGGAAATTCGGCTACACACACAGGAAATGGCTGACAGGATAGTGTGCGAAAATGTGTATCACAGATCTGTGGTCTGATCCAGTTTATGAGAAGCCTGAAAAATAAGGCCAAACTAAAAAATAATTACTTGGGAGCACCTGGGGGCTTGGTCGGTTAAGCGTCCGACCTCGGCTCAGGTCACGATCTCACGGTTTGTGAGTTCAAACCCCACGTCAGGCTCTGTGTTGACAGCTCGGAGCCTGGAGCCTGCTGCGGATTCTGTGTCTCTCTCTCTTCCCCTGCCCTTCTGTCGCTCACACTCTGTCTCTCTCTGTCTCTCAATAAATAAATAAATGTAAAAAAATAAAATAAATAATTACTTGGAAATGCAATTTTACAAAAAAGAGAAACATCGGATTGATAGCAGCTATTTTTTGGGTGGAAGAAAAAGAAAGGTTGGGAAGGCTGGGGGGCTCAGTCGGTTAAGCCTCCGACCTTGGCTCAGGTCATGAACTCACAGTTCATGGGTTTGAGCCCCATGTCGGGCTCTGCACTGACAGCTTGGAGCCTGCTTGGGATTCTCTGCTCTCTCTCTCTCCTTCTATCCCTGCCCCTCCCATGCTCACGTGCATGGGCTCTCTCTCAAATAAATACAAAGAAACAAAGCCCCAGAGGGGATGAACTTCCACTACGTGTAGAGGGCCTCTCTGCAGAAGTCCTGCAACGCTGCTGTGCAGTGAAGAGAAACCCAGAAAGGCAAACCCAGGAAAGAAAATAAGCTTGTAGTTATGATTCCAGAACCTCTGTCATCGCAGCCTGTTTCATTCTGAGGCACTTGTAAGGTGGCGAGGAGTGGATTCGTGAAAGCAGGTCCTCTGTAGATGGAACGTCAGAACAACAATAATGACACCAAACTGGACATCGGACATGCTCCTTTCCGTTGAAGCCACTTCCACAGTCACGACCCTGTTCAGTTCTCCTGTGTCCTTGTGCTTTTCATGACTCTTGCGTGTGCCTATCCAAGTAGATAATTGTGCTGGGCAAACTTACCTCCTTAAATCCCAAAGAGCAAATTATTATCTTTTTAATGTTTTTAATGTTTATTTATTTTTGAGAGAGAGTGAGCAGGGGAGGGGTAGACACACACACACACACACACACACACACACACACACGACACACACACACACACACACACATAGAATCTGAAGTAGGCTCTGAGCTGTCAGCACAGAGTCCGACGCGGGGCTCGAACTCACAAATCGCGAGATCATGACCTGAGCTGAAGTCGGACGCTTCACCGCCTGAGGACCCCAGGCGCCCCCAAAGAGCAAATTATTATAACAGCCCATGTGGGAAGCTGAGACATGCACCCCCAACCGTGCTGGGGGTCGGGTTAACATTGAACACACACTGTTTGATTTCACCCCCACAACCACACCGCGTGAGTTACCACTGCCCTCGTGTTAGAAATGAGGAAAACATTAGTGGCTTTTAAAAGATCATAGAACCAGTGGCTGAGTCTGGATTTGAACCCAGGACCGATTCACTCCAGAGCGCAGGACTCTCACCACCGGGCTGACGGCTGCCGTTGGCGGTCAATCCAGGGCAAGTTCTCCCTTCCTAGAGAGAAAAGTTCTCCATTCCTGACGAGATAATGGGGGACAAAGAGATGTCCCTGCAGCTGTGTGTGTCCTGCCTTGTTCTGAGTCCTGCTCCTGGGCACACACTCCCTGCCCCAGACCACTCGAGCCTGGGGCTGGGCTGACTCGGTTTCCCCAGGGTGAAGCAGCTCTGTGCCTCTCTCTCCAATTTGGTCCAGTAACTGCTTCCTCTATTTCCACCAATGGAGAGGAGAAGGTAGAGCGAGTTTCCAAGCAGTGACATACTCAGAACCTGTCCCCAGCCCGCCCCCCACCTGCTGCCTGCTCCCCAGACGCCAGGGTTCAGGACCCACACTCCCCATGATGAGTGTGTAGAATTTCCTGCTGTGCACACCTTCATGCTTTTAATCCTGGAGGCTTTTCTTGTTTTTCTTTTTCAATATGTGTTTATGTTACAATATGGTTATTGTATAGAAAGATCGATACAAGGTCCTTAACTTACTATTACGACTTTATTGTAAAGGAAGCCATCTTTTCTCATTATCTGAGGGCTAGTTATGTGTCTGTAATCCTCTGACACAGCAGAGGAGAAGCCGCCATCAGAAAAAAGCTATCTAGCATTCCAAGAATAAAATCATCCAAACTGTGGCATTGCCTGAAATATTATGCTGGCCTAGGACATCTGTTATAATCTACAATTCGTTTTCTCTGAAGCATTTGTTGATTTTTCATTGATTTTTTATTGAAGTAATTGGTTAACCCTAAAAAATTGAAAATAGGGTGTCTGGGTGGCTCAGTCGGTTAAGTCTCCGATCTCAGCTCTCAGCTCTTGATCTCAGCTCAGGTCATGATCTCACAGTTTGAGCCCTGCGTCGAACTCTGTGCTGATAACATGGAGGCTCCTTGGGATTCTCTCTCTGCCTCTCTCCCACTTGTGCTCACTCCCTGTCAAAATAAATACATAAACTTAAAAAAAATTTGAAATACACCCATTAGACCACTGTCTTAACAGGAAAAAAAATATTATCTGCATATTACTTCGCCCACACATGTTTGTATATTTAAAATTATATCTTTTATGAGATACTTTCCCATTCTTTTAGTGTCGAAATACAATATTTGTAGTTTTTCATTTCCCACTTTTTGTATATATGTGATCGTCCAGCTTATGGCAATGCCCAGCATTTTCTACATTTCACATTATGCTAGAAATATGTTCATTTTTCGAGATGTCGAGTGCAATGTGATCCACCCTTAGAAAGAAGGAAATCCTGCCATTTGAGACAACAATATGGACACGTGCACACACACATGCACAGGCACAGATATGCAGAGACGTGCATACCCATGTGTACCCAGATACACATACACAGACGTGCACACACACACATCCACGGACGTGCACAAAGACAGAGCAGTTTTCCCAGCGATTGAGATAAAACTTTTTGATAATCTTGCCCGTTCAAAACAAATCAGAGTAATTTTCACACGTGCTGGATAATGTGTGATGTACGGCATTGGCCTAACGTTTTTAAAAGATTGCTGGATGACCGCAGGGGCTGTCATCTCCTCTCCCCCAAATGCCTCCCCAGCTACTCCTCATAAGAAGACTGGAGGACAGAACGCCCCGTCTTTGGGAGGAGCTGCTTAAAATCCCCAAACAGTGTGCACGTCTACAGTGCACGTCTACACTTAGCTAATTGACATGCCTCCTAACATTTCAGAACACGAACGGGAGGTCACATTTTTCCAAACTTAGAACCTTGTTTCAAAGAACAGCAAGGCTTCCTGGTACAGAAGATGAAAGTCTTTAAAAAAAAAAAAAACCAACCCCTTGACGGAGACTTTTTGGCCATTAAATAGCTTATTAAACAGAGCTTTGATGAATTCTAGTAAGTGTAAATAAATAAGAAACATATGGATTGGATTTTCTTTGAAACATCAATGGATTTGACTTTATAAGGAGAACTGTTTGTGTTTTAGCACAACAAACAAACAAACAAACAAAACCCTAGAAATGCAACGTACTATCTTGCTGCTCCAAGAATTTCCCAACTTATGTAAAGCTTAATTATTAGGACCTAGAAAAGGGCAGTGACTTGGGGTATTGGCTATTACTCAAAATAGCGGTTTGTGAAGGCGCGCTGTGCTAAGCACACCGATGTGCTTTTAAGACGCCGCGTGTTGTCGTGCGTGTTAACTGCACTTGAGGGTGTTCTCCGGGTGAGAAAAGGCTGTACCACGTTCTCTAGGTCATTAAAACCGGACAAAGTCTACCGCTGGTTCTTGGGTGAAACTTTCACGTAGTAGGTACATTTCATTTTCACTTCCTCCTGAAGGATTATATCATCGTTTTAAACCTGTTTTTTTTTTGTTTTTTTTTTTTAAGAAAGTATTGGAATTGGGCTTGTTTGCAGTCAAGGTATTTTCCCTGTGGGAGCAAGATTCTCCCGGCAACTGTTCTGTTTCCAAACCAGAAGCAGATGGAGCCAGGGAAGATACAGGAATGTGGCTTCTAAATCACCATGAAATGAGCAGGCAGCGCACCGGCCCGGCCCCCGGGATCCCTTCTGTTTCCCATTTCTGTTTCCTTTGTGCAAAAATCCGCTTCACACGGAATGCTTGGGGCGGCTGCCATTAAATGAAGAAGAGAGGGTGGGTCTCCTGGAAAATCATAACAAGAACGCTAACGAGTCGCATCAATGGTGATGACGAACGTGCAGGCTCGTTGCCACCCTTCGCTAGGTCTGCTATCTGCTGCCCACCGTGGGGGTGTCTTCATTCTCCGGTCTTCGTTCTGCTTCCCGGCCAGCTCGTAAGGCGGAGGCTGCCGTGCTCATTTTGCAGGTGAGGAAGCAGGTCCGTCCAGGGCTCCCAGCATCCTGAGATAAACACCGCTAACCTAACTCCGCCTCGGAGCCATCACCGTAGATGAGGGTCTTAGAAACCCCCCTGCCTGGGTGTCCAGGCTTCATTTTCCTGGCGTTCTTCCTCGGCCTCACTGACCCACAGCAGGCATTCGGGCCAACACGCTCCTGCCTGCGATGATGGAATTAGAGGGGAGTCAGGGGCGAGGGGGATAGGGGGGCAGGAAAAGCTTTTGTCGGGGCTGCAAGTCCTACGCACCACGACGTTAGTGTGAAACTCAAACCAAGACGACTGGTTGTCTTCACCTCCACACCCTGCGCGGCCCTCCACCTGCCGGATGTGATCCCAGAGAAGGAGCACGCGCGAGATTGGAGCGAGTTACGACGCCAGGCAGGGTGTGGGTTTCATCAGGGAAAGGGAGGTATCGCAGAAGCTCTGCGATTCTCAAGTGATCCCAGGTGGGGTCCCAGGAAGGGGACACCATTTGCTCTTGGAAAAGAGTTTCTCGACAAGGCTTGGCTCCGCAAGGAGGCTCCCGGTGGCCGCCTGGGAAGCCCAGGCCGTGAGTTCACGCTACCTACTCCTCTGGCATCATCTCACAGCACCAGTGGACAGCGTGACCGGATCTTTCCTGTGCACCATTTCAGAAGCTCTCGGGGCTGTTTTGGAAAGGCTGTGTGGTTTTCCCATGAAAAGAAACAAACACATGAAAAAGCTTTAGTATTTGAAAAGAAAGGTCACTTTGACGATTTAAAAATGTTAGGTCTGTTCCCAAAGAGTGTCTCCGTCCCTTGTCGGAAACCTGGAGCCATCATTCCCTTGCATTACTGTGGCACTACGGTTTATAAACACTTTAGAGGCACCTGTCACTGCCCATATCCGCATCCAGCTGGCAATTCCCCCGAACGGGGAGCTCTGGCTCGTAGGGAGCCCATCTGGTCTACGAACTACCTCTCGGTGGCCAACCCCTAGGAGTCCTAATGTTACAGGGGCTCCAACCTAGGACAAGGTACCGTGTGGATTCCTCCTGGAAATGCAGAGGAGATCCCATGTGTGCTTGGCTAGCTTTGATGTGTTGGCATTTGCCAGTTATATCAAAATCAGCAACTCAGCCCCCTTTGAGCCTCTGTTTTCTCGTTGGGAAAGTAAAGACAATAACGCCTGTATTTCAGGGCTGCTGTGAACTCACAGGGGTGAACCGCAGTGAACCACAGGGCTGCAGTGAACCCTTTGTGAACTGCACTTGGGATCTACATGGCACTCTGGTGTTTCCAACTGGGGTCCGGGAGCGGTGCATACTGGTCTCACATGATAGGTGTCGTTACCATGACGATGGGGCGTGGGTGGGCAGAATACACGAAGATCTGCGACCTTCCAACCACCACCATGGATGTATGTGTCTCTGAATTATGAAGTGGCCGGTCTTGAGGGCCCAAGAGGAACTACCCCTGAGGAATTACCCCTCCCTGAATAAATTTCCTATTCCTTGGAAAATAGCACCCCTATTGTTCAAGCTGGAAACCAGGGAGAATACTTTTCCTTTAACCTCTAGATCTGAATCATCCAGAATCCTGTTGAAACTACCTTCAAAATGTATCCAAGTTAAAAATTCATATATATATATGAATTTATATATATATGATATATATGTATATATGAATTTATATATATATGAATTTCTATATTTTTATAATTTAGAATTTATTTAGAATTAATTTAGAATTAATTTAGAATTTATATATATATATGAATTTATATATATATATATACATAAATACATATATATATAAATTCATATATATATATATATATATATATATATATAGGGGCGGCTGGGTGGTTCAATTGCTTAACTGTCCAACCTTGGCTCAGGTCATGATCTCGCAGTTCATGGGTTCGAACCCCACATCAGATTCTGTGGGGACAGCTCAGAGCCTGGAGCCTGCTTCGGATTCTGTGTCTCCCTCTCTCTCTGTCCCTCCTCTGCTCCCGCTCTCTCTGTCTCTCAAAAATAAATAAACATTAAATTAAAAAAAAATGTATGTATATGTATATATTTTATTTATATAAAAATAAATATGTATATATTTATACATTAAATAAATATATATATTTAAATTTATATATTTATATATATACATGTATGTATATATTCCTGGGTCTACAAACCTTTGTTTTCCGCCTTGGTCACAGGAATGTGAATTCCAAAAAGTCTGGGTCTTGCCAGGGTGTTTCACTGCTGTACCCATCAACACTAAGAACAGTGCCTGACATACGGAAGGCTACCCTATCATGTTTTTATTTCTTTAAGTTCTATTTTTTGATTTCTGAAAGAGATTGAGAGACAGAGCCTGACGCGGGGCTCGAACCTGCAAACCGTTAGATCATGACCTGAGATGAAGTCAGACACTTAACCGACTGAGCCACCCAGGCGCCCCTCATCATTTGTTTAAAGAAAGAATAGGGGAGCCTGGGTGGCTCAGTCGGTTAAGTGTCTGACTTCAGCTCAGGTCATGATCTCACGGTCCGTGAGTTCGAGCCCTGCGTTGGGCTCTGTGCTGACAGCTCAGAGCCTGGAGCCTGTTTCAGATTCTGTGTCTCCCTCTCTCTCTGGCCCTCCCCTGTTCATGCTCTGTCTCTCTCTGTCTCAAAAATAAAATAAAAATAAAATAAAATAAAATAAAATAAAATAAAATAAAAAGAAAGAATAGGGGAACCTGGGTGGCTCAGTCAGTAAATTTAGGCTCAGGTCATGATCCCAGGGTCATGAGATCGAGCCTTGGGTCAGGCTTCATGCTGCACGTGGAGCCTGCTTGGGATTCTGTGTCTCCCTCTCTGTCTGCCGCTCCCCAACTTGCATGTGCATTCTCTCTCTGTCTGTCTGTCTGTCTGTCTCTGTCTCTGTCTCTCTCTCAAGTAAAAGAAAGAAAGAAAGAAAGAAAGAAAGAAAGAAAGAAAGAAAGAAAAAATTGGTCATAATCTGCTCTTCTTTAAATTATCCCCCAAACAGAAGCCTATTTATCTCACTTTTCCAAACTTTTCTGTCATTAGACTGAGCCACAGGAACAAAATTCTAGAGAAATACAGAATCACCCAGCATAGCATATGGCGGCTTCTCAAACCTGGCATCTAACCCACGAGGGCAGGTGCCCAGGAGGTGGGGACAGGTGCTCCCTGTGATGGCAGGTGCCCGGGGGGGGGACACACGGTCACTGAAATGGAGCCAGGAGGGGCCGTGCTGTTGGAATCCCCTGGGAGGGCATGGAGGCCGTTAGCGCACCTGCGCTCTGCATGGTCCAGACGCAGAGGAAAGATAGAAGGAATGTGGGGGGCGTTAAAAGATTTCAGTCAAACATCTGGAGACAAAAATGCCCATGTCCAGGATGAAGAATGTGCCCGTGGGGTCACAGACGACACACTCTGAAGAGAAAGACAGATGAGGCTGAGCCTCCCGGAAAGGAACCCCAAGTCCAAACACAAAGAGAAGACAGAAACAGTCAAGCTTCTAAACCATCCTTTTTACCCAATTGCACAGCTATGTTCTAAAAATATCAGTGTGACACACACAAGTCCCTCTTATATGGCTTTCCCACCATTTCTGTCCCAGGGAGAAAACGAGCCACAGATTCCATGATCCAGGATTTCCAGGTCAAATTTATGTTTCTGTGATGGGTTACCGGAACCTAGCATGTCATGTGTTTCCTTTGTTTTGGGAGATTTCTACACGGACGGCCTGGTGATGACAGAGCTAGGACGAATGCATTAACTCTCATCAAATAACGTGATTTCTTAAATAAACAGCTTGAGCCAGAGGAAGAGAGCCGAGGAGAGATTCTCTCCCCCTGTGGCTCCAGCTCCGTGCAGCTTCCCGGGTCTGCCAGGAGGAGGGCGCACGAGGGGATGCTCTTCTCTCGACACCTCCCCTCCGGGGCACAGACCTGTGGACAAACACTTCTGGGCAGGGGCTGCGGGTATGAGGTGCCAGGGGCGGCCCTTGTCAGCAGGCGGGGCTCACCCGGCAGAGCCTTACAGGGTAAAGCACCCTCCCGTTAGGACCAGGGACCCACGGTGCACTGGCCACCGTAGCCGACGGCTGGTGGGACCAACAGGCAAGAGACAGGCGGCCTCGAAGAGAAGCGAGTCGGCTCCAAACCTCCCCAGCGTCCAAGACTGTGCCGGCTCCTGTTTCTACGGCAGGCCCACCGGCTGGCGCAGGGGACAAGGCAGGAACAAGCACTCACTGGGCTTGGATGCCAGGTGCTCTGGGCGGGCCCTCTCATGTGGCCTCGCTCCGAACATGAGACATGCCCATGGCCTTCGCTTCCAGGATTCCGTTAGAGGTGATGGCCGCCCACGGGCGCAGGGAGCATACGGTAGCTCCTGGATCCCACCCCGCTCTGTCCAAGCATCGGGACGACTAGGTGTTCCTAGAGAACAAGCCCCTGGCCTCAGATGAAAGTAGACAAGAGACCAAGAGACACAGGGACTACGGTTTGGGGCAGGTGGAGACCAGATATCTCTCCCCCAGCGTGTTCCTGACGGATCTGCCGGGGGCCTTGGGGTCTGTGGAGCTCACCTCGCCCGTGACGGGGTCCTGCCCTGTGCCGGGTGGACTCCAGCAGGTGGGGGACTGTGCGGGGCTGTGTCCCCCTCTGGCCGCCGATTGGGTCCTGCCCTTTTCTCCAGGACAAACTCAAACTAACTGAATCCCTGCCAACCTGTTAATCTGGGGAGCTCCCTCTAGAGCCCGCTGCCGCATGGCCACTCTCTGTCCCCAACACTGCTCCCACAGACAGCTCTGTCCCTACGTCCCTGTCTGTCTGTCCTCCACTGAAGTCTCTCGGCCACCAGGCAGGACGGCGTCAGCACACGTGTTTCCAGGTCTCACCCCCAGGACAGGCGCTGGTTACACGGTTCCTGCTGGCTCTCATGTCCCTCGGGGAGGACGGACGTGTGGCAGAGGAGGAGAATGGACCCCGCTCTGTAAGCTCACGTTTGGCGTCCTTGCTGCTCGGGGTGCGTGGAGAGGCGAGGGAGACGCACACAGAGTCTGAATAAACCGGCCCCGTGGGAGCCACAGGACAGGCTGACAGCTGAGCCCTCGGCCCCTCGAGGTGTGTTCCCGAGCCCATGTGTGTTCCGGGGGTGATGGCAAGTACCTGGCGAGCTCAGAGGGAGGTGGTGGCTGCGCAGTGCAGGGTGGGGTCAGCGTCACCTGCAGGGAGCAGCAGGGGTCCTCGTAATGAACTCCTGGGACATGGGTCGGGCTTGCTGGTTCTGGTGGTACCCTCTGCCCCGCCCTGTGACCTGTCCAGGTACACCTGCAGGCTCACATCCCCGACAAGGTATAGAAGTAATGGCAGTTACAGCAGACGGGTGTTGACGCTCTGATAATGGCTGCACAGATGCTCCATGGGCGGCGTCTTGAGTACTGTCCGTTTCTAAGTCTGTGTTGTCCGTTCAGGTTTCAGACGCATACTGGGAGTTAAGGAGACTTTCCTAGACACCTGTTCTGGATGTAAATGCTCCCAGAGCAGCTCTGTTTCCTGGGCTTACGTCAGACAGCAGCAATCGCCAACGACAGGGATGGGGTGACAGTGGGCCAGGTTTCTCAGCCCGGCATGCTGGCCTCTCCCCTGGAATTATGGGCACAGCTGAGAGCGTGTGCACACCCTTTGCTTTCTTAGGAGAGGGTCCGAGTCCTCGTTAGCTACCTGAAGCCCAGCATTGCTGCCCGTGAACTTGTTACAAATAATAGACGTGGAGCAGAGACACCTGCTGGAAGGGACGGAGCGGAGCCTGCTTGCCATGGCAGGACCCCTCTCCTTTGGGACACGGATCCATGGATGCAATGTGCAGAGAACTGAACAGCGCTGACTCAGTGCACGCGGTGGGACATCGCACTGGGGTTCGGTTCTAAATTTGATGCTAACACCCTCTGGTCACAGGGACGTCCTTCTCCCTGGAATGGGTTCCTTCATCTATAAAGCGTGCGGCCGAGGCGTGCAGGCTGGAAACCGTCATTTAAAGAACAGCACGCACTTTGGGCTTCACGTACTGTGCGCTGACCTTCTGGGTTTGCTTTTCACGCACAGGGAAGGCCACGCGTGCCGCGTGCGTGTACCCGGAGGGGTTTTATGCATCGGGCTCCACCTCTCCGGGTCCCGGGCTCCTGGCCACACAGCGGAGCCCACACTGCTTCACATCCGACGGTGAGGAGAGCCTCGTTCAGGAATGTTCAGCTTTCTCCTGCTGCACGAGTTCAGTTGTTAGCGAGCAGTTAACTTCCAGATGGGTGCTCTTCAAATCCTAATAATGGGCTAGATGAAAACGTGTCCCAGGATGGTAAAGTATACCCACATCTGAGAAAACGGGAGGTCACTGACCTCATAAGTCATCGGGGTGGGGGGGAGGACTTGCCTAGGGAGGGAGATGAGGTGCTCACGGGGGGCGGGCCAGGTCATGTGGGCGGTGACCGCCATCTGTGCTCACGTGCCTGCTGCACCCCGCGAGATGTGTCCTGTCTTGACGAGGCCAATTAGGGCTGAGTATAAATCATTACATGCTGATAAGCAAGTGTTTTGGAACCAGGGAGATGTATGCAACTGCCCTGGGGTCATGGTCTGCATTCCTGCCCCATTAGACACCCACGAACACCAGGGCTGGGCCAGCAGGCGCTCAAGGGATCCGCATCCTCTCTGTGCCAGTGCGATGTGTTCCGACTGCCGCTCCTGCGGCCACGGCCCCCAGGCAGCCTCCTCGCCTCCCCCCCACTCACGGGACATTCCCCTCTGCGTCCTGGAGCCCCCATCTGGGTGATGCACTGCACCTAGGACAGAAAAATAGAGCTATTCCTGCTCTCTTTAGATGGCTTCCAGATGGGTCTATCACTTACCTACCAATCTGTCTTCTATCTATCTATCTATCTATCTATCCATCCATCCATCCATCTTTCCATCCATCCATCCATCCATCCATCCATCCATCCATCCGTCTATCCATCCATCTACCATCTGTCATCTGTTATCTATCTATCTATCTATCCATCCATCTGTCCATCCATCCATCCATCCATCCGTCTGTCTATCCATCCGTCTATCACCTATCATCTACTATCTATCTATCTATCTATCTATCTATCTATCTATCCATCCATCCATCTTTCCATCCATCCATCCGTCTGTCTGTCTATCCATCCGTCTATCACCTATCATCTACTATCTATCTATCTATCTATCTATCTATCTATCCATCCATCCATCTTTCCATCCATCCATCCGTCTGTCTGTCTATCCATCCGTCTATCACCTATCATCTACTATCTATCTATCTATCTATCTATCTATCTATCTATCCATCCATCCATCTTTCCATCCATCCATCCGTCTGTCTGTCTATCCATCCATCTATCGTCTGTCATCTATCTATCTATCATCTATCTATCTATCCATCTACCATAGGTCAAAACATCAGCTTGAGAGAGGAGCAGAGGCAATAGTGGCTCAGAACAAAGAAAACACGAGTATAGGTGAGGGGCTAAGGAGCGTGTTTTAATCATGGTTTCTCTCCAGCAGGATGGGGTTGTGGAGAGAGATGGAAAAAGACAATGACACACTCTGGGACAGTAAATATACAGCCCTTCCCAAGGGAAGGCAATGTTCTAGGGATGATCCATGGGAATAAAAGAGGCAATGTAGTTTGGGACAGGGTCATCAAAGCAATGAAGGAACGGGCTTTTAAAAAAAAAAAAAGAATAAACTTTAATAGAAAAAATATTTTTAAAAGAATACCCTTTCTTGATAGAATATTCTAGATGCATAGTGCCAGGTTGTGGTGGCGAGGACAAGAGAGGAAGACGGCTGGTGAAGACAGACCACTGTCAGAGACCCTGGACATCTCGTGGAGGCCGGGGAAGCCGCAGGAGTGCCGATGGAGGGCCAGGTAACCCTTGCTCTCGGAGCCGTCTGTCTCTGATTCGGTGACACCTACCAGCTCGCCCACATTTCCTTGCCAACCAGCTGCAGAGTCTGTTCCCGAATAAGGAAAAGAACCAGTAAGACCAGCAGTGATGATGCTGCCCCTTCCGCTCCCCTCCCACACCCCTGCCTTAGACTGGAGGAGGGGTGGCCTCGATGGTACCCCGCCCACCGGGTCTCGTATTTTAGAAAGTGCCATTTCACTGCTCTCCATTTAAGCTCCAGAAAGACAACCACCAACGGTGGGCAGGGGGCTATCGGGATCCTCGAGGGGGGCCAACAGTTCCCACACCTAATCTGTGAGCGCACAGTGTGCCGGGAGACCTGACCTGAAAATTTGCATGAATTACTCGTAAGCCCTAAACAGAACACATGAAACCCTCGTGGCCAGAGTGCCGTGGGTCTGCCCCCTGGCCATGAGTCCTCACTGTGGTGCCTGCGGTATTCCTGTGACTTCCGTGGGCTGACCTTTACCTCTCCTGCTCCAAACTCTTGTGGGAACTTTCTGGACTCGGAGCAGGACTGAGGTTCTCTCGGGCAAACCCACACACTGCAAATCCTCCCTGTGAAAGGCCCACCGAGGGCTGGCGTGCTCTAAACTTCTTCTTGACATGGGGCCGAGGAGATGATGGAGCTGGGCTCTCCATCCTGCAGGAACCTGTCCACGTCCATCAGGCGTGGCCCACGTGATGCTGTCCTCGAACACCATCAAAGCCATCTCTCTCCTCAACAGCACATGGAGTCAGCACGTAGCCTGCTTCTGACCACACACATGGACATTTAGGGGCTTAGGTGGCCCCTGTCAAATCCGGCCCTCAAAACCTCAACAGACTTCTCGGAAAGTCAGCCCTGGAAAGTACAATCCGGGGCGGTACCTGCCGTCACCCAGAGGAAACAGTGTCCGTTTCTCACAGACACCTGCACACATCGTGGGGCTCTCACAATCGCCTCGTGTGGCTTGGGGATGGCCATCAGGAGAGGGTGTGGCCCTGGTCCTCGCCCTGCCAGCCTGCAAAGTGGAGCTCCCTGCCCCCACGTCTCCGTAGCTCCCTGTCAGCAAAGTGTTGTTGGCGGGGCACCTGGGTTTGGGGACCAGGGTGTCGGGTTGGAATTCTGTGTCTCTCACTTATTTTGGGGGTGATCTTAGGCTTTAATCTCTCTGCATCTCAATTTCCTTTATTTTTTCTTTTGTAAAATGGGAGTAATAAAAATCACCTAACTCACAAGGTTTCATGTGAGTCCAGTGAGTTAAAACATCTATTCAGAACAAGGAGTCCTACACCATTGTGCGTCCCTGTCATTGCTAGGGACCCGCTGCTGAAGATAACCGGGGACCGGGGACTGGTGTGGAGGACGATGTCCAGTCTCCAGCAGACTCAGAGGATCAACTAGGAATCAGGTCTGAGGGCTCCAGCCTTTGTGTTGGACAAGACCGAGGGGCTCCAGCCTTTGCGTTGGACAAGACTGCAGCTTTTCTCCTCTCCACCGTGGCTTCTGCTCCGCCCTCTAAATCCACGGCTCCCAAGATCCCTTCTCAAGTTCAGACTACTGTCATGGTGTCCAGCCGCATAAGTCTGATTTCTCATTCATCTTTCCCTCTGGGTACCAGATGGAAACACCAGAAACTGGGCCAGAGCTTGGCTGCTCACCTTCTGTGTTTACAAAAGCACCACACAGATTCAGGGAAGTTTGGCCCTCCTGTCTCATGGGATGGCCTGTCCATCTGCCCCCATCTCACGTGCCAGGAACCTGGGTTAGGTCATAGGACATCTCTTCTCATTTCCCACATGCAACCAGGCCTGTCATTTCCGGGCCCAAACGACCTCATTAACACTCCTCCCTCTTCCGACACTTCCTTCCATGGAAGAAACTCAACCATGCCCTACACTGACTGCAGCCTCTGCTCACAGATCCATCCTGTACAAGTCAAGAACGTCCTCACTTCCCCAGCCAGCAGAGAGAACCAAGAGCAATCCTGGCTCTGTGGATCAGATGCACCCACCTGGTCATCCCACCAAGACAACGATGTGAAGAGGCTGGGCCACGCATCATTGTGCAAGAACACAGGGGAGAACACTGCCCTCACACACAGAAGGTGGCTCACCAGCTCATATGTGACAGTCCTGCAGGCACATTCAGGGGATAGGGCGGTGTCCTGCAGTGTGACTGAGGCAGCTCGGGGCGGGGTGTGGTGGTACTACCCACAACATGGCTGGAAGAGCAGCTTGAGGCCACAACCAAGGGTCTGGATGCCACGCTGGGGTGTGTCAATCACCTTCAGGAAACTTACATCACAGGCAGCTGGCATCACCAAGATGTAGTGCTTCATCCATAAACACTAGGAGATTTTTACACGTACAATTTTCAACCCCGCGGTGTGTCAGGTGAAGCCTCATAAAACTAATAAAAACCAGCTGGAAGTAAGGGCTCAGCACCTCCGTGTTCACGGTTGGCTCAGGGATGCAGGGCAGCGTAGGGGATAGAACACTCTGGCACGTTGACACCTGGCTCCAACCAGGATGGCGAAGCAGGGAGAAAAGAACCCAAACCTCCCCGAGTTCAGGCACAGTTCACTTAGAGTTTACAGTGAGGGCTTGGGACATTTATTACCTTATCTGGGCAAGTTTATCTGCTTCCTAAGAGTGATGAGCTCATTTTTATGATCTTGCTTTTGAGTTACAGGCTTCCCATGAGAACGTAATAAAGGGCCCATAAATAAGTGTTTATCTCTGTCTCTAACACAGTCCAACTTTTGTGGAGCTGGAAGTTGCATTAGAAATTAATTTCTGTATGTCTGGGTAAATAAAAATATGCTGCCACTCATATAAGTAAAAAGACGTTAAGAGAGACACATCCTGCGCCTGGCTGATAAGTCTGGGATGCACACCCACTTTCAAGTAGACAACCTGCTTGCTGTTCTGTGAGCAGAGCAGTAGACTGTACAACTATAAATTAGACTCTCTTCCCTTAAAATATAAATTACCTTCTGACGGTGTTAGCAGATGTGAAGGACTTCATCTTGTGGTTCCTTGAATCTCTGGGCCCGTGGCACTCTCTCTTAGAGATCGTTACACACGTAATTTCATAAACACAATATGGAGTGATAAAAATCATCATGACTTTGCTCTGACCCTGATGCTGACTTCTGAGTTTTAAGCCCCAATATTTATCAGAGATGATATAATAAAGGACTATCATAGGAGACACAGAGGATTAACTGAAGATTTTCTTTCTTTTGTAACGTAGCCATTAAAGCAACACATTGATGTGTATTCCACGTTTTCTCTTTTTTAAAACTGTTTGTTCACTTATTTTGAGAGAGAAAGAGAGAACATGAGTAGGCAAGGGTCATAGAGAAAGGGAGAAAGAGAGGATCCCAAGCCGGCTCTGTGCTGTCAACTCAGATTCCGTCGTGGGACTTGAACTCATGACACACGAGATCATGACCTGAGCTAAAATCAAGAGTCAGATGCTCAACCCACTGAGCCACCCAGATGCTTCTCATTTTTATTCACTTAATGAATATGTGCTAATTTCGACTGTGATTTCCTTCTTTGACTAACATTGCTTATTTAATTTCTAATTATTTGAGGATTTTCCAGATCTCTTTCTGTTACTTGTTTCTATTTAACAAATTATTTCTAATTCTACTGTGATCAACAATTATATTCTGTATGATTTAAATCCTTTTAAATTTATTGCAATTTGTTTTAAAGACCAGAATGCTGTCTGTTTTGAGAAATGTTCCACAGTAACTTGAAAAGAATGTGTCTACTCCTGGTTTTGAGTGAAATGTTCTACAAACATCAATCAGATCAAGTTCATTGATAGTGTGTTCAAGGCACGTGTATGTGTTCTGATCACTTCTCGGTGGTGAGGGAGGGATAGATATCTGACCTTAACTAGCACGAGATGTCTGCTCTTGTGATGCCCAAGGTCAGACAGATTAGATGGCTCTGGTTTATTAGCCACATATACTGACATTTGGGGAGGAGGTCACCGTGGACCACACAAGGCTGCACGGGGTGGAGGGCACTGGGAAGAGAGGAAACCATGAGGGGCTGAGGCTGTAGGCTTTGTAATGAGGGGAGGGTGGGTGGCCTAGCGGGAGAGTGTGATGGACTTGTTGGAATAGGCTTGCAGGCTGGCGGGATGTAGCCAGGACACCGAAGGCAAGGAGATGTGGAGCTGGTCCATCTTGTGCTTGTGGGGTACATCCTTTCCCTCATCTTCTGTTTCTACCCTATCCGCATCACTAACGATTTTTACCCAGTCTTTGTATTTTACCTAGAGTGATTATACCATTTACGTTTAATGAATTGTATACTTGGGTTTTGTTTATGTTCTTATTGCTTTTCATTTGTCTTCTCCTATTTTCTCCTCTTTTCCTGCTTTTTAAAAAATTAAGTGAGTATTTCTTAGTGTTCCATTTTATCTCCTCAGTTGGCTTGCTGGCTAAAATCTTTTATTTTGTTGTGTTGCTCTAGGGTTTCTAGTTTGTCGCTTCTGTATATGAGAATCTATCTTCCTCAAAGAACCTGATCTTGGTATACTACCACTTAACTTGTGTGTCAATTCTGCTGTTTGCCTGTCATACATTTTGTATCGACAGATGGCATAATTCTGCCACAAACCTATAAATCTATTGCTGTTATTTGTGTTTGAAATATTCTATTACATTTTCTCAGCTTCATATTTTTATTATGTTTAGTTAAACTTTTTATTTTGAGAAAATGATCGATTCACTTGCAGCTGTAATAAATAATACAGAGAGATTCCCTATGCACACCGTCAACTTCTCCCCAATGAGAACGTCTTGCTAAATTACAGTAAAACAGTCCAACCAGGATCTTGGCATCCATGGAAGCAAGATCCAGAACATTCCGTCCCCACAAGGGTCCCCTGTGCTGGCCTTTGCATGCCACATCCACCTGCCCTCCTCTGATGCCCACCGGGATTCCTGGGAAACCTACTCCATTTCTATATTTGTGTTATTTCAGTAATGTGTGTACGTGGATTTACACAGTATGTGACCCTTGGGGCTTTCTTTTTTCACTCAGCTCATTCCCTCACAGTCTTCTGTATTATCTGCTGACGTATGAGAATGTCAGCCCTTTCTATTACAACATAATATCCCCAGTATGGATGTACCATGGCTTGTTGAAATACCTGCTTGTTGAAGGACCACTCAGTTGTCTCCATTGTGGGGCCTTACCAACACAACTGCAACGAGCATTCATGTAGAGGCTTGTGTGTGAACACAGGTTTTCATTTCTCTGTGCTAAATGCCAAGAGTGCTGGTTTATCGCAATCATATGGTAGCTGCACATACAGTTCTTTTTCAAAAGATACTTCCAGGTTGTTTTCCAGAGTTACTGTACTATTTCCTATTCTTGCCAGCATTTGGTGTGGTTGCTTTTTTTTTAAGCTAGTCTGATCAGAATGCAATTGTATCTTACCGAGCTTTTAATTTACATTTCCCTAATGGTTAACAATGCTGAATATCTTTGAGTGAACTTATTTGCCATCTGTGTCTCTTCTTCGATGACATGTCTCTTCATATTTTTCTCCCCATTTTCTAGTTGGATTATCTGCTTGTCTTCACTGTTGAGTTCTGAGTGTTCTTTATATATTCTGGATACAAGTCTCTTCTCAGATACGTGCTCTACAATACGTTTTCTCACACTGTATTTGTTTTTTCATCCCCAACACAGGATCCCTCATGGAACAAATGATTTCAGTTTTGATGGGGTTCAATGTAATGAACTGTCCTTTCAATATATTATATTTTGTGTGTCAAACCTAAGAATTCTTCACACAGCCCCAGATCCTGAACACTTACTTCCTTCTCCATTTTTTTCCCAACAGACGTATAGTTTTACATTTTACCTTTATGATCAAGCTTGAATTAGTTTTGTCAGAAGTTATGAGGTTGATATTGAAATGCGGAAATATATTTGGCCCATGAATGAACTGTTGTTCCAGAACCATGTTTCTGCACCTCACCGATTGTTTATGCATCATTGTCAAAAATCGACAGGGCACACGTGTGGCAGTCGTGGGAGCTCTGGGTCCTGCATTCAGTTCTGACAGTCTGTGCACCTACCCTTCTGCCAATAGCATGGTCCAATCGCCACCGACCTCTGTAATCAGCATGACTATATAGCAAGACTTGGAATCTGGTCAAGCAACCCCTCTCATTTCATTCTTCTTTGTCAAGATCATGTTAGCTGTTCTAGTTTGTCTGCCTAAATAATTGTGTTGACCAAAAAAATTTTTTTGAGGATTTTGTTAGGGATGATGATAAACCTGTATACCAATTTAGGGATAGTTCACATGCTTCCTATTTTGAGTCTTCTACTTCATGAACACAGTTGTATTTATTATACCCAGGATAATTTTTTATTTTCTTTTGTGATTTAATTTTTTTTAATTTTATATGTATATAGAGAGATCTAGTGGGACAGAGGGACAGAGGGAGAGAGAGAATCTTAAGCAGGCTCCACACTGTTAGTGGAGCTCAGTGTGGGGCTCGACCTCATGATCGCGTGATCATGACCTGAGCCAAAGTCGGACGCTTAACCAAAGTTGGACGCTTAACTGACTGAGCCACCCGATGTCCCTAGATACATCCACTTTAAATGAGCACTTTATCATATTAAGGCTGTTTCCCTCTATTTCTAATTTTATGAGAGTCTTATAATGAATGAGCGTTGTGTTTTGTCAAAGGCATTTTCTGCATTAGTTGATTTGATTTTTCTTATTTAGAATGTTAAACCGGCCTTGAAGATCTGTAATAAATCTGACTTGGTTGTGGCGGGTCTGGGGTATAATTGTTCCTATAAATTGCTACAATTAAGTTGCTAGTTTTTGAGGATTTTTGCATCTAACCTTATGGTAGATATTGGCGTTTTCGACTGTCTTTTGTTTTAGAATCAAGGTAACACCAGCCTCATGAAATGAGTTTTCTACTCTTTCATATACTTACAAAGAGATTGTATAAACTTGGGGTTAATTTTTCTTTAAATGTTTTGTAGAATTTTAAAGCGAAGTGATCTGCACCTGGAGATTTCTTCTTCTGTGTTTGTTTGAGGACTTTATGACCAAAATATTAATATCACATATGGTTCAGGGATTTCTCAGGCCGTCTATTTAATCTTGGTTGAGTTTTGGCACTTTACGTTTTGTGAATAATTGGTCCATTCTTTCTAAATGTTGAGTTTATGAGTATAAAATTATTTCTAGCATTTTTTATCCTCTTCGTGGCGTCAGGAACTGCAGTGCTAAATCTTTCTTCATTTCCCTGGTGTTGGTGATTTGTGCCTCTCTCTTTTATCTTTGTCAGTTTTGTTAGAGTTTTATCAAGTTTATGATATGTTTTGAAGAACTAAGTTTTTCTTTTATGGTTTTCTGCTGTTTCCTTGTTTTCAATTTCACTAATTTCTGGTTTTATCTGCATTGGTTTTATCTCCATTGTTTCCTTCCTTCCACTTGCTTTGAATTTATTTTGCCTTCAGTTTTGTGGTGTCTGGAAATAAGAACTGAGATTATGGATTTATGACCATTTCTTTGCTCTAAGGTAAGGATTTATGGGCATACATTTCCTTCTCACCACACCACGCTTTAGCTGTGTTCCACAGATTGTGATTTTTTTAAATAAAAATTTTCCCTAATTCTACATGTTTTCTTTACTTCTTTTGAAATGTCACGTTTGATTCATGGGTTGTGCAGCAGCCTGTTATTTAATTTTTAATTGTTTGCCATTTTTCTTATTGTCTTTCTGTCACTGATACTCAGTTTGGTTTCATTAACATCAGGAAATATACTCTTCATGGTTTCGGTTCTTCTAAATTTTACAGAGGTTTGTTTTATGGGCCACGGAATGGGCTGTCTTAGTCAATGTCCCGTCAGTGCTTGCAAAAATACACTAGTGTATTTTTCTGTCAGTGGGTGGCGCATTCCATAAACATCAGCTTCACACCATTGAGCGATCATGTTGGTCAGACGTCTGATATCCTTGCTGTTTTGTCTCGTCCAATACTTCTGTCCACTGCTGATTGTAGCGTCATCATTTTTGCATCAAGCGTTCACTACGATTGAGGAAGCTCATGAGAAGTAGGATGGTCTGTGACATTTCCTCTCGTGTTGCACATGCTGATGTCCTTCTTCCCTTTCTGGGACCCTAAGCCTTCCGTGGTCCCTTTCTTTCTGCTCAGAGAACTTCCTGTGGGTCATCCCACGAGGATAGCATGTTAGCAGGAAAGAGCCTCTGTTTTCCTGTTGGGAAGGTTTTCCTCCTCATTTCTGAGGAACAGTTGACAGGGGTTAGAATTCGCAGGGGAAGTTCATTTCTTTCAGTGTTTGAAAAATGTTGCGCCACATCCTTCTGGCCCCTACAGTTTCAGGTGGGAACCCCCACCATTCTCTCCTCTCTGGCTGCCTTCTAGACCTTGTCTTCAGTTGTCAGATGTTTGGTGATCAATCCCGGTATAGAGTTCTCCGGTTTATTCTGTTAGTTTCACTCGGCTTCTTAGTGTATAACTTTTCATCTTTCATCAAACTTGGGAAGTTTTCAGCCATTCCATACTTGAATAGTTTTCCACTTTTCTCTGTCTGGAGCTCCAGTTTGAATGTTAGCTTTCTTCCTCTATTTTCTCTCTACAGTTAATACTGAGCACATTTATTCATCTGGCCACGGTTTCACTGATGCCACTGTCTCAAACCCCCACTGAGCTCATTCAGAGTTTCCCTTATTTCAGTAAAACCAATTTCAAGAAGCTGATTTTACTTTTTTTCAGTTCTACCAGTGAAATTGGTTCTATTTGAGAATTTCCACGTCTTTTTGTTGAAGCTCTTTTTTTTTTTTCATTTGTTGTAAAGGAATTCAAAATTACTTGTTTGACTGCTTTTGTTTTGACTGTTTTAAGGTTGCTGTCAGATAATTCCAACATTTGACTCATCTTTGTGTGGATGTCCCTTCTCATTTATATTGTGATTTTCCTGGTCCTTCACAGGACAAGTAACTTTCAATTACATCCAGGAAATTGGCTCTTTTTTTTTCTTTAATTTCTGAAATGCTGAATCCTATTTAAACTTCCTGGCTTAGCAAGTAATGTCCCTGTTGACATGTAGCTTGAGGAGTGGGTAGGTGTGGATGTTCAGTTTCCGCGGAGACCCTGCCAATGCCCCAGCATGTGGGGCATGGAGAGCATTGCCTCACTGCAGATGCGGGTGCACGGCCGGCTCTACCTGGCTCTACCTGGCTCTGCCGACACCTGCCTGGTGAAGGTAAGCATCAGGTCACAGCATCTTGCTTCCTTTGGGTAGGGGTGTGAGCTCACCTCCTGCCAGACCCTGCTTGCGCCAGGGAACAGGAGGCGAGATACCAGACATGGAGTGCCGTCTGGGTCCGCCTCCCACACCCCTGTCTGCCTTGTTGAATCTGAGTGGAGGGTCAGGACTCAGCTGGTTTCTGGGCCCTGCTCTTGCCAAGGAAAAGGGGAAGCAGAGTGTGGTCCACTCCTCCTTAAAACATCTTGTCTGGGGCCGCCTGGGGGACTCAGTCGGTTAAGCATCCGACTTCGGCTCAGGTCATGACCTTGCGGTCTGTGAGTTCGAGCCCCACGTCTGGCTCTGTGCTGACAGCTCAGAGCCTGGGGCCTGCTTCCAATTCCACGTCTCCCTCTCTCTCTCTGCCCCTCCCCCGCTCACACTCTATCTCTCTCTCTCACTCAAAAAATGAATAAACAATTTAAAAAATTGATTAAAAAAAAATCTTGTCTGACTCATGGGTGAGGGGTGGGGGTTGAATCATTATAGTCAGATGACACAGGTCAAGAAAAATATGGTGGGGCCTCCTGGAGTTTTCATGAGTAATGCTTTCTGGGACTAAATTTGTCAATGTCCATCAAACGTCTCCTAAATACTTACGTAGTTTGCCCACTGTGCTTCTCAGAATAGGTCCTGATACACAATCCAAAGTAGCAGCAATGCTGTATTCCCAAAGATGGCCAGTATAAAATAAACTCTAATTAAAAATGAGACAAACACAGTATTACAAATAACACCAGGTGATTAATTACATCTATAAGAAGAGATATGAAATCACTAAGATGTATGAAAATGCTCATAGCAACATGAGAAATATTCATATCAGAATATTAATCAGAAGAAATTGTTGCAGGGGCACCTGGGGGGGGGCTCAATCGGTTGGGCGTCCGACTTGGGCTCAGGTCATGATCTCACAGACCATGAGCTGGAGTCCCGCGTCCGGCTCTGTGCTAACAGCTCAGAACCTAGAGCCTGTTCTAGATTCTGTGTCCCCCTCTGTCTCTGCCCCTCCCCCACTCATGCTCTGTCATTAAGAAAGAAGAAGAAATTGATGCAAAGTGGTTGATAAATTTTGATTTGGGGCACATAAAGATGTGTATGCTCCTCTTGGACTGTTTCTGACCTAAATGCTGCAGTTTTATGGGACTCAACCTATAAATTAAGGATAAATTAAGGAACTGAGTGTAAGAACCTTCAAGGCCCTGGCACACGTAAGTAGAAATGTCAGCCAGGTAGATGATGCTATGTACGAGTCTCTCCGTGGGCTACCAGAGAGGTGTGTTTCTTGCTCTTGCTAAATGGCCACGCGGTCAAGGTGAGGATTTGGGCTTTCCACTGGACACACGGGACTCGGGCCCAGAGAAGCTCTGCCTCTCTCTCCTACAATTTGCAGGGGAAAGGAAGGACACCAAATGAGGCAACAATTCTTAAAGCCTCAGCCTGCAGGTAGCAACAAGCATGGACCCAATTCTCCATCAGACCATAAAGAAGGTATTTTGAAAAAAAACCCCAAAAAAACGCAAATGCTTTATCACTCTGGTTTCTATAAACATTTTCAGTTTGCAATGTCTAAACAGGCTAAGAAACCTAGCTTTTAACTACAGATAATCCCTCTTTTCTGTATCATAGATCCTGAAAGATCATGAGAAATGTGGTTCGAGTTTTACAAAGCATTTGTAAAAATCAGCAACTTGTCCGGACCCGTGGTCTGATCGCTAATGTGATAAGCAGGTAGGGTCTTACAAGTAGTAGCGACAATTCCACTGAAATTCTCCCGGGTTTTATGAGCTTTTAACACTCTTAAGAAAGAGTATGATGTATAAATAATGTCACTGCTCCCAGCAATCTGAATTTATTACACAAAGGTGAAAACGAGGTTGGTCCACTAATGCGCTTTGTACCCCGTTTAAACTTGCACTGATTTTGTCTGATTATGATAATGAGAAAGCTGAGTGCATGCTGGTATTTTAGATCAGTGGGAAGGTTTGTTCGGAGCAAGAAAATACCAAGTCAGCTGCTGAGAAATGGCGTGTTCAAACACTGCCCGACGTGAGGAGTCCCAGCTTGTCCAAACTCCCCTTTTATTACGTGTTTGGATGCCTTCTGGAACCCAAAGGAGGTGAATAATGCTTTTGGCAAGGACACGGGCAGGAGGTGGGTGCAGTCCTGACCTCTGCTCCACGGAATGCAGTGTCCACAGCCTCGGCACGCGGCACGTTTTCTTGAATCAGCACACTTTCAAGGGAAAGGGAACGCCAGCCAGCTTCCTGGGTCCTCTGCAGAATGCAGGAGATGTGCTCTCATGCCCTCCGTGATCTGCGGTCCCAAAGGCTTGGGGGCACAGAAAGGACCTAAAAAGCGAGGAATCAGGAAGTATCCAGAGACTCACGGAACATGAGGTTGCCAAGTGGGGGGGGGGGGCGGTCACCATGACATCAAAGGCAAGGAGACACAACGTGTAGGGTTGTTGTGAGCCAGGGTCCTCGCTTCACCTGACAAGTGAGAAAGGGACAGATGTGACGGGTGACTCATGGGTGGGCTTTGCAGTCCTGGGGAGTGAACACTGTGGGATGATTTTATTTTTAAGTTTATTTATTTTGAGGGAGGGGAGGGACAGAGAGAGGGGGAGAGAGAGAATCCCAAGCAGGCTCCACACGGCCAGCACAGAGCCCAATGTGGGGCTCAAACTCACGAACCATGAGATCATGACCTGAGCCGAAACCAAGAGTGGGAGGCTGAACCGACCGAACCCCCCAGGCGCGCGGAAATTATTTTTGTTGATTGCAGACCATGTGCCATACTGTGACGCAGATCATGCAGGTGTCGTTTCACCTTCCAGAACACCACGTGAAGGAAACATTCCTCTATACAGTTCAGAAAACTAGCCTGGGAGCCTTAGATAACCAGTCCCAGCCATACATGTGAGATAACAGATTTGGAATCTGAGTCTGGGACTCTCTGACATCTCAAACTATGTATTTGTGGTTCTTGTTTTTAGATGTGTAATTCCCTGGTGACGTATGGTTTACAGATAGTAAAGGGAGAGGATAAACTAAGAATACATCTGACATGATAGCCGTATATGGTGTGAGGTACGAAATGCAACTAAGGGGGTGCCCAGGGGGCTCAGTGGGTTAAGTGTCTGACTCTTGATTTCCGCTCAGGTCATGATCTTGCAGTTGTGGGATGGAGCCTGCTTGGGATTCTCTCTCTCTCTCTCTCTCTCTCTCTCTCTCTCACTCTCTGCCCCTCCCCTGTGCTCTCTCTCTCTTTTTAAATAAATAAATAACTATTAAAAAGATTTAGAGGAGCATCTGGGTGATTCAGTCAGTTAAGCATCTAACTCTTGATTTCAGCTCAGGTCATGATCTCACGGTTCATGAGTTTGAACCCCATGTTGGGCTCTGCATTGGCAGGGCAGAGCCTGCTTGGGATTCTCTCCCCTTCTCTGCTCTTTCCCCCACCCTGTGTTCTCTCTCTCTCTCTCTCTCTCTCTCAAAAATAAATAAATATTGGGGTGTCTAGGTGGTTCAGTCGGTTAAGCATCTGACTTTGGCTCAGGTCATGATCTCACATTGTGGGTTCGAGCCCCGTGTCAGGCTCTGTGCTGACAGCTCGGAGCCTGGAGCCTGCTTCAGATTCTGTGTCTCCCTCTCTCTCTGCCCCTCTCCCGCTCATGCTCTGTCTCTCTTTCTCCCTCAAAAATAAACATTAAAAAAAATTTTAAATAATAAAAAATAAATATTTTTTAAAAATTTAGAAATACAGCTTCATTTTGATCCTGATTACTATACAGCTGAGTCCTACAATATTTTCAAAATTAAAATAACACTTTGCCATATACTTTCTTCTCATATGTATCTCACACTTATTTCTAGACATTCTGCACCTTTCTACTCTGTATGTCCATAAGCATGCCAGCATCATACTTTCTGATCTCTGGGGATTTACAATAATTTGTAATAACTGGAAAGGGGAGGCCTTCCGTGACTTTCATGCTGATGGATATTATTAAACATTTGTTCCTCCTTCTCTAGGTTAGAACCATTTTATTCACTTTTTAAAGATGGCAGTATGAGTACAATTGTGAATCTATTTTAATTCATATAGAATTATTTTAAATGTCACTTTTGAGATAACACTTAGTAAATCTTATTTTATGAGAAAATACTATGCCTCATGTAGGTTTCTCCTTTTCTTTATTCAGATAGATCATTCCTAATAAAATTTTTCCTAATGATTGTATGGCTTGTTAAAGTTTTATTGGCTATCGAGGCAAGAAAAAGCAAGATCTATTTTTATCCCTGGATGTTGGACCAGATAATTCTAACAAAAAGGTGAAATAATTAAAGCCATAGGACATTCAAATTCATCAAGGTATATGCTTATCCCATACAGTTTATCATATACCCATTATTCTCTAACAAGCTATATAAATAGTTCAGTTAAATCACAATCATTTTACTCTGTCTACGAAAATACTTTAAATCACGATAAGAAACTCAAAACCATTATTTTAAAAATGTACACAGAATTTACTATACAGTGTTTTATTTTGTTTTATTTTTTTATGAAAAACACCTTTTATTCTTTGTTTTTGAGAGAGACAGAGAGACAGAGTGTGAGCGGGGAGGAACAGAGAGAGGGAGACACAGATGGGAAGCAGGCTCCAGGCTCTGAGCTGTCAGCACAGAGCCCGATTCGGGGCTCGAACTCGTGAACCACGAGATCATGACCTGAGCCAAAGTCAGGCACTTAACCGACTGAGCCACCCAGGCGCCCCTACAGAGTTTTAAATATTATGGGAAGTTAGGCCACAGCAAAGTAAATAAAAAATATAAAGTTTGGAAAAATAGAGATTTGTATTATATAGATTCATAAAAGTTTAATATACAACATGCACTAAGAACACACACAAACTGAGTCTTAAAAGTAGACAAATACTTAATAGAATATGGACACTAATATAATAACAGATTCCTATGCTCGATACATACAAAAGTATGTTCCTCTTAATGATTTTCAACTAAATGCAAATTAAGGTTTTAAAGGGATATTGCTTTACACCCTTCCGGATGGCAAAAATGTTTTTGCAAGTGGTCTCTTGTGGGTGGAGATCAAAAGCAGACTCCCTCAGATTCCTACCGGAGGGTGGTAGGCAACTGCTTTTTGGAAACATGATCCAGCATATCGCTGACACTTTAAAAATAAACACATATGCTGTGTTTTTCTTGACAATCTAGTCTTCAGAATGAAAAGCCAGGCTGTGTAGATAGTGTGTTACACATATTGTATAAATATGTACCATCTGTATGGCTATTTTCCATACGTATGTGGCTGTACGTGTGCATATGTAACTATTATTCGCATATATACATAAATACATGTGTGTATGCATATGTAATACATATATATAAAATCATTGGTTGTGGTAGCAAGAGTCTTGGGCGGGCGTATGAATACACATTGGTAAGGAAGTGTTTACCTAAACTATGAAATATATGTGCACTTGAAGTTTGCATCACAGTTAGCAGAAGGAGTTACATCTATATCGATGGACTCTGCTGTGCTACTTTACTTCCAAAATGCTTTAAAATAGTCTGCTCACAGAGTGCCTGGGTGGCTCAGTCGGTTAAGTATCTGACTTCGGCTCAGGTCATGATCTCGTGGTTTGTGGGTTCGAGCCCCGCGTCAGGCTCCGTGCTGACAGCTCAGAGCCTGGAGCCTGCTTCGGATTCTGTGCCTTCCTCTCTCCTCTCTGCCCCTCCCTTGCTTGTGTTCTGTCTCTCTTTTTCTCTTTCTCTCAAAAACAAACATTAAAGAATTGAAAATAAAATAAAATAAGCTGCACATGATTAAGGGTATAGCTGGATAACCTCTGAGATCTGCATACACCCACGAAGCAAGAGCAAAGTACATCCTTCACCCCTCCACCTGTCTTCTGCATCCTGTCAGTCTTCTGTGATGCGTTCCCCACCGCTTTCCGGCCGCAGGCAACCCTGAGCCCATGTTCCCCTTCCTACACGTGACTTGAGAATGTCGGGAACTCCGGGTGAATGGACTATGGACACATACAACATTTACTCTTTTTGCGTTGCTTCTTTCTCTCACGTAATTATTTTGAGACTCGTGCATGCGGCTTGCATTAGCATTCCCTTCTTTTTATTGCCAAGAAATATTCCATTGCACAGCCACAACCCAGTCTGCTTATCCGTTCTCTTGATGGGCGGTCCCTTCCGATGTTTGTTATTATGCACAGGACAGCTGAGGTCATTCGCGGACACATCTCTGTACGGATGTGAGCTTCCATTTACTCGGTAGGTACCCACACGTGGAAAGCCTCAGTCACACAACAGGTGTATATTTGACTTTATAGGAAACTTCCAGACTGTTTTCCAAAGTGACTGCACCGGCTTATATTCCCGCCGGCAGGGCGTTAGAGCTCCCGTCTTTTCTCGTGATCACCGACAGTTGCTGGAATCCCTCTTTAAATGTAACAATTCCGGTGGGTATATAATTGTGATTTTTCTTCGTATTTCCATAAAGACTCAAGATGTTAAGCATCTTTTGTATGTGCTCATCTGCCACCTGAATATCTTCGTTGGTGAGTGTTTGATGTAATCTGTTGCCCATTTCTTTTTTTTTATTTTTTAAAAAAATTTTTTTTCAACGTTTTTTATTTATTTTTGGGACAGAGAGAGACAGAGCATGAACGGGGGAGGGGCAGAGAGAGAGGGAGACACAGAATCAGAAACAGGCTCCAGGCTCCGAGCCATCAGCCCAGAGCCTGACGCGGGGCTCGAACTCACGGACCGTGAGATCGTGACCTGGCTGAAGTCGGACGCCTAACCGACTGCGCCACCCAGGCGCCCCTGTTGCCCATTTCTTAATGGAGCATTTTCTCACCTTACCGAGTTTTTAGAAGTGTTTTTTTATTATGAAAAAAAGCTGTGAATAGTTTGAATTCATCTGGTGAAGAATCTTATGGAAAGATACCCACTTTGCTCTTCACGTAGCCCACCCCGGGATTTGGAGGTATTGATGGAGGAGACGAGAAGAGGGAGAAGGTCAAAGGGCCAGTGCCAAAAAAATATGTAAAATATGTCCAAGACTGAAAAGAAAAACCAAACAGTGAGGCGTTATGGGAAGACAGTCATGTAAACTTACAAAGCAGTGTGCGAATAAATGATCACCAACATGTGTAAAGTAATTATCTCAAGGTGGTGCGATTTCAGGGGGTTTTTACACTTTTATTTACATTTTCACATGTTGTTTGATATTCTTAAATGTGTGTAATTGCACCCAGATTCCATTGTCAACAACACAGAATATCAGTTCAGGTGAAGTTCTGGGTCCCGGGGAGGACGGTGGGGGCTAGCGGGAGACCGACGCGCGAGCTCGGAGGAGACTGGGCCCTACCTGGCAGCCCAGCCCAGCACCCCTGTTCAAGGATGACTCCGTCCACAGGCCTCCCCTCTGTCAGGGAGACCTGGGCCCCCTGGGGAAGCTGGGAGACAGCCTCGCTGTAGAATCACTTGGCTTTCCTGCTTGTGTGTGTGGGCCTCCACTTATAACTAAACTTCCAGAAAATTAGTGACTGTTTACCCGGCAGATTCAAAAAAGTGTTGCCTCGTCGAACATTGGGCCTCAACTCCTGGATCAGATCTTTTCTTTCCATAACCAGTATAAGTGCTTGTGTCCAGGTGATTCATTCACCAAGATTTTTAGTGACTCATTTGTTTGATTAATAATTAATCAGGAGAGCTTTTACTTAGATGCCATGGTGATAGCTGGATTTACGAAGTTAAATAAACACCAGAATGTAACCCAGGTAGTTGGGTGTCTCCCTGTGTTCAACTGTGTAATAGGAAACTTTTGACACGAGACATCTAAAAACCCCAGAGGTCATAACTGAAGGTGACCTCAGAGGTCAGCGTTCCTGGCTCTAAGACTGAGCATTCTATGAGCACTTATCGCAGACCTACTGTGTGCCTGGCGGTATTACAGGAGCTTGGCCAGAATACATGTGGCTATTTTATTTTATTTTATTTTACTTATTTTTTACTTTAAGAGACAAAGAGATAGACCGAGCACAGGGTAGGGACAGAGAGAGGCAGAGGGAGAGAATCCCCAACAGGCCCTGCACTGTCAGCACAGAGCCCGATGTGGGGCTCAATCACGCGACCCTGAGACCATGATTTGAGCCAAAATCAAGAGTGGACGCTCTACCGACTGAGCCACCCAGGCTCCCCTGTCTTTAATTTTCTTGATTGAGGATACTATGGGTACAAAGTAGGAAAAGTGGAAAATAATGTCGTAAATGTAATAAACAGGTGCATCCTTATCATGGTAGAGACAAGCAGGTGCTCTGGGGAAAGACAGCCCAGGACAAGGGGACGGGGCACAAGGCTGTGTGCTGAGGGTCAGGAAGAGAGCGCCGTGGCTGGGGTCATGACGCAGCAGGAGAAGGCGGGCAGGGCAGGAAGGGGACAGTGTCTCAGGAGCATAGGTGACCGAAGACCATTGAGTTTTGCTACAAGAGACTTAGTAGGACTTTGGACAAAAAGATGACATGTTTGGATTTCTGTTTAGAGAGGCTCATTCTGGCTCCTGTGCTGTGAATCCATGATGGGGGACAAGGGTGTAGAAGGTTCTTTGTGATAATGGCAGTTGAGACCAAAGACACAGCCGAGGAGATGCTAAGACAGGTTCAGAACCCAGACACGTTTTATTTTATTTATGTATTTATTCAGTAAAGTTTTATTAATTTGAGAGAGAGAGAGGCAGACAGAGAAGCCCAAGCAGGCTCCCTCCGTACTGTCAGCGCAGAGCCTGATGTGGGGCTCGATCCCACAGACCTTGAGATCGTGACTCAAACCAAAATCAAGAGTCAGACACTTAACTGACCAAGCTCCCCCCGCCCCCCGGGCGGCCCCCAGACACATTTTAAGTGAAAGCTGGGCTTCTTTGCTGGGATTTGGAGGTGAGATGAGCAAGAAGACAGAAAGGATGTCTTTGCCTGAACCCTTGCAAGCATGAAAGACTCGGGTCCTCACAGAGAGAGGGAGGGAGCGTCCCCTGGGGAGCGCCCTCCCTGAGAAGTGCCACGTGTCCCCTCCACGCACGTTTCCTGGTCTATGGGCCGCACAGCAGGGCTGGTGCCTCACGGTGTGGCAATGAGGCGCCTGCATTTTGCAGGGAAGAGAGGGGACTGGACAGGAACGGAGCCCGGAAGTCCTGCCGCGGGACCTTCGCTCCAAACAACAAGCACTGCGAAGGGAAGCATGTGTGAGGAGAACAATAAAACCGACGAGATAGAAAGAAACACCGCCGCTGCGCTGAAGTGAACTAGAACATCATCGTGAGGCCAAGGTCCAGCGGAAGAGAGAAATCACCACGCTGATCCCCAAAGTGGTGTTTTAGGAGCGGGTGAGGATCCCCAGGTGTGGGAGAGGGAGGGCAGTGACTACCCTCAGCTCTGTGGTCAACCCTCAGCGAGTGGAGGTGTGAACGCAAAGGGGAGGCTCGCGGACGGACCAGCCTCGAACGTGTTAGACAATCTCCAGGCCTGTCACTGACCTCGGATGACCTTGGACACACTGCAAGCACCTGAAAAAAGCAAATACTTCTAAGAGAATATTACACATTTTTAAGCCTCACATTAAACATATTTTTGGGGGCACCTGGGCAGCTCAGTCAGGTAAGTGTCTGACTTTGGCTCAGGTCACGATCTCATGGTCCATGGACTTGAGCCCCACATCGGGCTCTGTGCTGACAGCTCAGAGCCTGGAGCCTGCTTGGGATTCTGTGTCTCCATCTCTCTCTGCCCCTCCCCTGCTTGTGCTCTGTCTTTCTCTCTGTCAAAAATAAATAAACATAAAAAAAAAAAAAAAAAAGGAGGAGCGCCTGGGATGCTGAGTCGGTTAAGTGTCTGACTTCAGCTCAGGTCACAATCTCACAGTCCATGGGCTCAAGTCCCATGTCCGGCTCTGTGCTGACAGCTCGGAGCCTGGAGCCTGCTTGGGATTCTGTGTCTCCCTCTCTCTCTGCCCCTCCCCCGCTCACACTCTGTCTCTCAAAAATAAACATTAAAAAAAATAAAAACATATACTTTTCAAATGAAACTTTCAAAACAGAATAACAAAACTATCCAGCCCATATCTCTTTTCAAATTAGTGTTTCCATTTTCCTCGGATAAATACCCAGAAGTGAACTTACTGGGTCACATGCTATTTTTTTAAGGACCCTCCATTCTGTTTTTCCAAAGCGACTGCACCAGTGTGCCTTCCCACCCACAGTGCTTGTCAGCTGTGCTCTAATAAAAAGTCAAAAAAAAAAAAATTGCCCAACCTATAATGGGACTAGAATGTGAATGGCAATGAAGAGAAATAATACTGATAGGTACAGATGGACGAAACTCACGGAAACCAGAGAACCGGATATAATGTTACAGTATCTGTTTATTAGGTTCAAGGAGGGACAGGCAAGATTCAGAGTTTCATAAGGTGGGACCGGCGGAAACGGATGTGGCACATTCCGAAAAGAAACAAATCCAAAAGTAAAACTCCGCTGACCACACGTGGGAAACACTGGGAGATCAGAGAGCAGAACAAGCAGAGCCGACCAGAGAATTAGAGAGGTGACGGTGAGCCAAGACAGAGCACGCAGAGGAAATACTCCCAGGAGCTTCACATCACCCACCAAGACATCCGCTGAGACCTGAAGCCCCCCCCCCCCCCCCCCGCCGTGATGGAGGAACAAACGCAAATTCACAGCTAGACCAGGCCAGAGCCAAGTGCAAAAATCAAGGGCAAAGGGGTACAAATGACAAGATACTGGCATATGGCGACGAAGAAGAATGAACTCTTCCACACCCTCCCAAATGAGGAAGCTGGTGTCTTTTTTTTTAATTTTTTAATGTTTGTTTATTTTTGAGAAAGAGAGACAGAGCGTGAGCAGGGGAGGGGCAGAAAGAGGGAGACACAGAAAGTGAAGCAGGCTCCAGGCCCTGAGCTGTCAGCACATGCCCGGATGTGAGGCTCGAACCCACAAACCGCTAGGTCATGACCCGAGCTGAAGTTGGACGCTCAACCGACTGAGCCCCCCAGGTGCCCCAAGACCCTTATTCTTCAAATACCTGCAAAAGAGCTGCTGGTCGGAGGCCATCATCCCCCTCCCCCGCCATCACTCCACTCCCGTCTTGTGGAAAGTATTTCAGGAGTTACTTTCTTATTAGGTACAACCGAGGTCGTTTTATCCTAGGGACACACTTACCAAAGCTGCAGAAGTTTCGAAAGCCATGAACAGTGAGCGTCTATGCAGAGGGACAATCTGCTGTGGGGAGAAGCCTTTACCCCTCCCAAGACGCATCTTGACCGACCCCTCCCCCAGAGAGGTCAGTAACCTCCTTCCTTCACAGGGAACGTGCTCACCCCAAGCAGCAGAAGCCAGTGCTGTTACAAAGTGAGCAGCTGTCCCCCTCGGCCGTGTCACTGCAAACACGGCTCAAAGCCGGAAAGCACGTAAAATAAACATCCGGGTGGAGTCAGGCCCTGGAGAAAGCTGGAGGGCTTCCCCGCAGGTAGGGGTGAAGGAGGAGAACCCACACCGGAGGGGTGAGGCCGGGAGGAACAGGGCAAGAGCAGCCACCGTGGCCACCCGGAATCGGGACCCCTAAACAGAAAGAAAGGTCTCCCCTCATGGACAAGGAGGACAAGGAGGCCCCACCTTCCAGCCTAGGGGCAGGGGGTCTGGCTGGAAGAGAGGAGAGGACAGCATCCACCTGAGAAGCGTGGACCCCGGACATAACCCACACAGGCAGGGTCCTGACCTCCACACCCTGTGGTCCAGGATGCGGCGTGTCTGCACTCCGATAGGTGGAAATCGTACATTTGCCCGTGGACACGTCACAGGCGAGGGGTTCAAAATTCTCAGCAAAACACAACTATTTGGAACGACATCCCGAAACAATGCCCAAATGGGGAGAATAGTAGCGAATGGGGTACCTCCTGGTAAAGTAGCAGCTTATAATAACACGGCCGTGCCCCCTGTGAGGCTCCTCCACTGGGCCTGCAGACCCCACATCCCTGCCCCCCGTCTCCCCGCCCCTCTGCTCCCTGGGCACCTCCACCCGGCTCAGCCTGGGGCTCCTGCCTCCCTGGATCGGCTCCCTTGGAGAGTCCGCAGAGCTGCAGGCGTTAAGGACCAGCCGTCCGAGGACTGTTTCCAATGTGCATCTCTGCCCCCAAACCATCCCGCCTCCCCACACGCCACCAGGCCCGGGTTCAAGCACAACTTCACAGAGGAGCCCAGGTCTTCTGCACCAGCCGCTCTAATTTGTGCCTCTTCCTCCATCCCAGGGAGTCATCTGGCCCATGGCTCCTCTCCCACCGCCAGCAAGCAGATCACCTGGCCGTCCTGCGAGCTGGGGCAGGTGCCTAGTCAGCCCTGGGATTCACCGGGAGCCTCCGATGGGCCCTTGCACTCTGCCCAGCCCTGCCGCCTCCATAATCCCTAAGGTGGTTCTTAGACATCGGTCACATCAGCCGGCTCCCTGTGCTCTCACTGGCTCCTCCTCTCATAGTAAGAGCAGATGGGTCCTCCTGCCCAGGAGCATCCTGCTTCCTGCCCCAGGCCGCTCTCCACCTCGGAGTATCCCCTGTTGCATGTTCCAAGCCCAGAGTCCTGGCGGTGTCCTGTGCCGGGGTGCTCCCTCACATCCCTGGTACCTGCTCCCTGTCCCTTAGGTTTGTGCCTAAATGTCCCTCTGCTATGAGGATTCACCTTCCAAGACGGAGTTAAGCGGAGCATAAGCAAATTAGCAGATGAAGCAACACTGACCTTAACCTCCGTGATTTCCACATCGCTGATGCAGCAGACCCAGCAATCCTGGTGCCAGCAGAAGAATTCCCACGGAAGCAGACGTCTTTCCCCGTGTCTCAACCTGATCCCCAGCACCTAGAACAGCGCTTCCTACAGAGTGTGTGTTGGGGGAACATTTGCTGAATGCATGAACGAATTGGAAGTCATGCCCGATGTGTGCCCTAGAGCAGGTGCACAGAGAAAAGTAAAGGGATGCACGCCTCCAGACCCTGGTGCATCTGCAGAATGAGGCACAGGGGGCAGCATTCTCCAAGGACAGCAGGTGGGAAATGCTCAGAAGGGCAGGATCCGAGTGAGCCGTGGGATCGGCCGGGAGACCATGGGCATGTGTTGTCGGAGTGTTGAAGGAAAAGAAATCCATTCAGAACGTAGCACTAGCCAACCCGTAGTCCAACACTAGTGGAGATATAATAATTTCCATAAAATTAGAGACTGAGAGATTTTCTTCGAAAGAACTATGAGAGGGTGTCCTTCAATAAGAATATTGGAAACCACACAAATACTTCAGAGGAAATAAAAATGATATTCTAACAATTTGGGTGACATATTGGCTAGTCAGATAAATTAAAATGCATTGTCATTTAAACGTACTATAGCAATAATGAATGTTTTTCTTTCACCCATATTCTTTTCTTTTTAATTTTTTTAATGTTTATTATTTTGGAAGAGAGACAGAACACGAGCAGGGGATGGGCAGAGAGAGAGAGGGAGACACAGAATCAGAAGCAGGCTCCTGGTTCCAGGCTCCAAGCTGTCAGCACAGAGCCTGATGAGGGCTCGAACCCACAGGCTGTGAGATCATGACCTGAGCTGAAGTCAGAAGCTTAAAGGACTGAGCCACCCAGGTGCTCCATGAATGTTTTTCTTTCAAATAAAGTGGAATATTTTTGTCAGGCACCCAAATTACCATACTATCACATAGGTACATCCAATCATTGGTTAAACTATGCTAAACATTATATATGATTCAGTAGAGGCTGGAGCTACTGATTAAAATTTAACTATTAACTCATGTATATATTCCAAAATATTAGAGTAACCACTCATAGAATAGATAAGGACAAACCAGTTCAAGAATATGAATAATGAAAATTAGATCTACCAAAGTCAGGAAAGGATTTAAAAAACTAACATAAGAAAGTATGGCAAAAAAAAAAAACAAAAATTTAAAAAGAAGGTAGATATAGGTCTAAATGTAACAAAATTTACACTAAATGTTAACAGATTAAGTTTGACCTCTAAATCTCAAGGGATTTTAAATTCCTGTCACAAAAAGTACAGTTGTGAGAGAGAAAACTATTAATAATATGGACTTGAGGCTAAGCAATCAGTAGGATCAAAGGGGTGAATAACCAAGAAAACATAATAATCTTGAAGTCATCTGTAACTAAGCAAAGAGACTCGAGGTACTAACAGCAAAACCTAACACAAAAAGATGCTAAACTGTGATGTACCACAGAGTATGTCATTAATTTCAAAAAGGCAGCAAAAACAAAAACAAAACCTTTGACTTAATCAATAACCAATAATCAGGAAATATAGGAAAAATGCATGATATATTTAGGAAAGCTAACAGCATGTATATTCACAGAACAAGTTGCACCAAACTTCATACAGATAGTAATAAAATAAAGTAAGACGCTAATAATCATCACAAAAATCTACTTTAAAAAAACCCACGTTTGGGAGAGTCTGGGACATTTAGATTGGATGGACAATAAAATATCAAATGTTAATTAACATTTTGAGCAAATTGCTAAAGCAAAACTAAGAAACTATAAATTTAGGTGTTTGTGTATGTATTAAATACACACAGAGTAAAAGCTTAAACCACAATGAACTAGCCATTCTAATCAAGTATTCAAAACTTGCCATAGAATTAGCACAAATATATTATTTAAAATGACATACAACAAAATCAACAAGGTAATGAGCGATGAAGTAAGACTGGATGTCACCCGGATGCCTGGAAACATTTTAGAACTAGAACAATCTAGAAAGATGAGATTGGAAAGGTGCTCTGAGTGTGGATAAGCCCAAGGTTTGCTTAAGTCCAAAAAACAAAAAATGCTATGAACAACTTATACCAATGAACATTAAAAAAATGGACAATTCAGAGGCACCTGGGTGGCTCAGTCAGTTAAGCATCCACCTTTGGCTCAGGTCATGATCTCATGGTTCGTGGGCTCAAGCCCGTGTTGGGCTCTGTGCTGACAGCTCAGAGCCTGGAGCCTGCTTCAGATTCTGTGTCTCCCTCTCTCTCTGCTCCTCCTCCATTAACACTCTCTGTCTCTTTCTCAAAAAATAAATAAATAAATAAATAAATAAATAAATAAATAAACATTAAAAAACAATTTTTAATGGACAATTTATTATAAAAAATGACTGAATTTGACTCACCTAGAAACAATAGAAAGCTGTTAAGTTCTTATAATCAGTAAAATATTGAGGCTTTCATCAAAATAGATACACACACACTGTATATGCTCATCGAGAAATCAAGATCTCTCCCGAGCCAGATACTTACCCGGAGAATTTTCTCAAATTCCTGGAACTAGAAATTTTGGGGTTTTTTTTGTTTTGTTTTGCTTCTATTTTTTTTTTCCTGTGAGCTCCAGACACAATAGAAACTAAACTCTCCTGTGGGCTGAGTATTCTAGGGCATAGAAAATTAAGGAAAACCTTTTCCTCTATTGTGTAACATTGATATTGCCAATAAGGAAATGATATTAAAAAGTTCTAAAGAAATGTTAATTTGCTCAATCCCTCAGCTTATGTAAAATCAATAAATGATGACTGATTAGGCTTGAGAATTCATAAATAATTAAACATTTATAAAATCATCAGCGTAATTCCTCACAAACGGATAGAAGGGGAACGACCACATGACTGTTCCCACCGATCGTTCCCAAAGAACGGAGAAAGGAGGGGATTCCCACGTTACTTGGAGGGGCTTCCTCAGGCGTCACACGTAAGGGTGACCTCCCAGACGTCTCCTTGTTAGAGTCAGGAAGGAGACGTGGGTCCAGCTGCCACACGTCACATGCCGTACATTTACAGGCAGAGGTCATGCAGGGCAGACGAAGACAAGAAAAAATAAATAGAAATGCAATGACTTGGCTATTGTGAAGGGTTCTGTGGAGAATGTGGGAATGCGGATACTCAGACATTTCCTGAAAATCCTGATTTTGATTCTTTTGGATGTGTACCCAGAAGTGGGGTTCCTGTGTCGTATGGTAGTGTTAATCGTAATTTTTTGAAGAATTCCTATACCGTCTTTTACAGAGGCTGTGCTATTTTACAGACCCATCGTCAGCATGGGAGGGTTCCATTTTCTCTGCATCCTCTGCTATACTGCTGTCTCCTCCCCCTCCTCCAATCCCTCCTCTTCCTCCTCCTCCCCCCTCATTCTCTCCCTCCTCCCCTTCTTCCTCCCCCTCCTCCTCTTCCTCCTCTCCCTCCTCCCCCTCCATCTCCCCCACCCCCCCGTCCTCCCTGTCTCCCTCCTCCTGCCCCTCTTCTTCCCCCTCCTCCTCCTCCTCCACTTCCTCCCCTCCTCCCCCTCCTCCTCCGCCTTCTTCTCCCCCTCTTCCTCTCCCTCCTCCCCCTCCATCTCTCCCTTCCCCATCCCCGCCTTCCCTGTCTCCCTCCTCCTGCCCCTCCTCCTCTCCCTCCTCCTCTCCCTCCTACCCCTCCATCTCCCCCACCCCCCACCCTGTCCTCCCTCTCTCCCTCCTCCTGTCCCTCTTCCTCCCCCTCCTCCTCCTTCCTCTCCCCCTCCCCCTCTCCCTCCTTCCCTTCCATCTCCCCCTCCCCTGGCTCTGTCCTCCCTGTCTCCCTCCTCCTTCCCCTCCTCCTCCTCCTTAGAACAAGTGCAAGGTGGCTTTCATTGTGGTTTTGATTCCCCATTTCCCTGATGACGAGGGACGTTGAGCATCTTTTCACGTGCCTGTTGGTGTTAGTCTTGTGGCCAGCCAGCTTGCTAATGGTCCTTTCCTGTTCTGCCAGCACGTGCCAGCATAAGCATGCACTCTCACTAAAACATCTTCGCAAACCAACCCACATAATATTCATCTTGATGCAATTCCCATCATTTTCTCTCTTAAATATAAAATGCCGTGTACCATCACAGGAACGTATACGAGAGAGGTAGCTGCAGCTTGGAGCTGCACAGATCGCTTGGAGCGGCAGCTGGCAAACTTCTTCCCGTAAGGTGCCACACAGTAAGTATCTGATGACTCGGAAACCAGGCAGCCTCCGCCACACGTACTGGATGCGCCACTGCAGCGGAAAAGCAGCCGGAGACAAACAGGTGTGGCTGTGTGACAGTGGAGCTTTATGTACAAACACAGGCAGCGTTAGGCCCACGGGCCACGGTTTGCTGGCCGCTGATGCAGAGTGGAAGATCGACGGCGGCTTGGGGCCCTGGCTCCACGCGGTGAATACTGTCCTCTGTAAAACCGAGTCCTACTGGGGGGGTGAGCGCCTGGCACTGTGTTATTTTACCATCAGAGTCCACGCAGGGGTGACCATCTACCTTCGCGTGCATTTGAACCACGTCTGCTGAACACATCAGTGTGGCCACCACACGTTTGGAGCCCCTGGGGCTGTGAGTGCCCGGGTCGACGCTAAGGAGCGACAGAATGTTATGACCAGCAAATCACCAGCCCCTCAGTGATTCTCCTTAGCCTTGTCTCTCTTCTCAAAGCCCAGATCTCGCCTGTGCACCACCCCAAAGCTGTTCCCCTTGCCGCTAATTTTACAGGTCGCTGCAGACGCCTCCCTCCCTCACTCCTTCGACTCACCGCCAAGCAGGTCTGGGTCTGTGCCCTCTCTTCTGTTTGTCTTTGCTGCCCGTGGTCTTCCACATGCGCTCCTGGGTCTCCACCTGCGTCTTAAATGGTTCGACCCTCAGACTCTCCTTCTGCCATCTTCCCACTTCATTGTGCACGCTTCCTGAAAATCTTCAAGCCTGCCCGTTACCCCCGAGTGACAGCATTAACATCTATGCTCTGGTTCGGACAGCTCCTCCGGTTTCTGGCTGAGGTTCCCAATAGCCAACACGTTCAAACAACCCACCGCTGCCGGGCACTGCTTGCATTCGGTGCACGTAACTGAGTGAATCATCAAAACCCTACAGGATGAGGTCTGTTACCATCCGTATTTCACAAATGGAGAAACAAGGTCTAAGATGGAAGAAATTTGCCAAAGCCGTTAGGTGAGCGAGAGGCAGATGCACGGTTCTGGCCACCCGCCTTGTTCTGTTAGGATGTGTGCCGAGCGGAATGACCCGTCATTCCCACAGCCAGGCGCGTCGCGTCGGCCTGTCCCCTACAGCGCCCGGCACCCTCGCCCTCCCGGCTTCCCAAGGCAGAGATGCGGGTGAGATCCTGGAGGCCCGTTTGTCCCTCCATCCCTGTGCAGCAGTCCCAAAGCTCCTTCGGAAAAGACACAGACATCTCTCTTGAAGTCTGGGACTTCTACCGCCAAGAAGGTGCTTCTCAAACTCATGTTAGTGAAGGTCCAGTCGGTTTTGGTTTTGTTCTTTTACAGTTCATTCTCAGCCTGGGATGAGGTCAGAGTCTGCCCGCCGGGTCCACGGCTCCTGCCACCAGAGACTGCCCAATGGAGCTCCACACCACCCACGCTTCTCCACAGCCTGGCGGGTCCAGCTCACTGATTGTACACTTGAGTGTCACAGCAAGGTTCCCAACACCTGCTGTCGAGGACTTTCAAATCCGGACTTATTTCATGGAGGCCTAGACCTGTGGAGGCCACCTTCTGAGCAGTACCTGTTTAGCGATTACGGCATGCGCTTGCATGAGGCTGGGTTTGAACCCTTCCTGGACCATGGAGCAGTGGCATGAATTGGGGCAAACCAATTAGCTTCTTCAGGTTATGTCCTTACAAAATGGGACATCCCTGGAGTTGCTATTTCAACGTCATCGAACACAGTGTCCCGCACACAGACTGATGGCAGCAGGTGATGGGTTTATTTCTGACTTCGACCCAGGCCTTTGCCAGAATATTTAGCTTGCTTTCCTGGATTCCCCTCTTGAAGGCCCCAGGCTTGACTTTTGCCACATCATCGTTGTTCTCTGGATGGAATGTTCTTCCTCATTCTGAGTCATCTGCCTCCAATATCCCTCCCTTGGGAATGAAGAAATGATCTCTACAACATTCTTTTTTTTTTTTTTTTTTTTTGGTCCAAAGAAGCTCTACGTTCTCTTTGGTGGATGCTCTTAAATGCGGAATTTGGTGTTGTGTGAGGTCGTGTTCATTTGTCCACTTGTGATGAAGCCACAGTTGACGATGTGTAGCTGACACACATGAACGAATGATGGACAAACAAATGTGTGAGTGCGTGCACGGGCCAACGGATCAGCAGCATACAGAACGCAGTTAAGTTCAAACCATCGATCGACGACTTTACAGCTATGAAGTGCCCACTTACGAAGATCGCTGAGACTAAGGAAGCCACTGTTGTTAATTTCCGATGTTTTGTGTGCCTTACACTAGAGGGACATGCGTGTGATTTAATGGAGACGGCTTCCAATGTGAATCTAATACACAAAGTGCTCTCCAGAGCTGGACAAATCAGAAGATCAGAAGCCACACAAGAGAGGGCATTGATGTGAGCAAAGGCTTTGCTGTTGCTTTCTAGTTCTCACTACGCAGAAATATAAATGACAACATTGCTCAGGCTACGCATCTAACTGCACACACATCACTGTGCCCCAAGGCTTCATTATTCTCATTAAACTACTTTAATAGCCTTTTTAAAAATGTTTTTAATGTTTTATTTTTGAGAGAGAGAGAGCGAGAAAGAGAGCAAGCAGGGGAGGGGCAGAGAGAGACGGAGACACAGAATCCGAAGCAGGATCCAGGCTCTGAGCTGCCAGCACAGAGCCCGATGCGGGGCTCGAACTCATGAACTGTGAGATCATGACCTGAGCCGAAGCTGGATGCTCAACTGACTGAGCCACCCAGGTGCCTCCATTGCTCTCTCTCTTTCTCTCTTTTTTTTTAAATTTATTTATTTTGAGAGAGAGAGAGAGAGAGAGAGAGAGAGAGAGAGCAAGCGGGGGTGGGGCAGAAAGAGAGGATCCCAAGCAGACTCTGAGCTGTCAGCACAGAGCCTGACTCGGGGATCGAACCCATGAACCACAAGATCATGACCTGAGCCCAAACTGGATGCTTAACTGACTGAGCCCCCAGGCACCCCTCTAACAGCCTTTTAACTATTTTCCCTACTGACGTGTTTACATTGTTCAAATACGAGCATCCTGAAACCAACACCTAAATGCTGCCCTGGCCCCCCCTGGCTGCTCTTTTGCTCCTTCTGGCGCTGCTCCTGGCACATGCAACGTGTCCCCCCGTTTCTGCATGGCTCCGTCCCTTGCCCCTCTGGGGCCTGCGGCCACACTTTCACCCCGTTCACACATCTGTTTGCAGTCATCACACCCCCACAACTCCTCACGCCCTCCTTTATCTGTTCGGCCTCACTCCTCGGCATCGTGACTGCGTTAGCTTTCCAAGGTCGCCGTAACAAACTAACACGAAGCCGGCAGCTTAGAACAACAGAGAATTGTTCTTCCCAAGTCTGAAGCCGGAAACCCCAAATCAAGCCCCCGCTGGGGGCTCTGAGGGAGAATGTGCCCCAAGTGTGTCTTTGGATGGCTGTCAGCAGGCTTTGGGGTCCCCCCGCCTGGGGCCGCCTTCTGCCCCCCTCTTTCCACGGCCTGCTCTCCACACCTCTGAGTCTCCTTCTTACAAAGACACCTGTCATCGGATTTGGGCCTCTCTCCAACGCACAATGACCACATCTCGAGATCTTCACTTCAGTATAGACACACAGACTCTTTTCCTAAATACGGTCATATCCACAGGCACTGGGCTTAGGACTGGGATGTTATCTTCTGGGGGGCCACATATCACCACGTATTTAGTTGTTCGTTAATTCCCAGTATCCCCGACGAGAATGAGGAGTCCACAATGATAAGGATTAAAGGTGGTTTGTTTCTATCTCTGTCCTGCCTAACTTCTGGCACATCAGTGGGAACTTGATAAATACGTGTTGAATAAATAAAAGGAGAACATGTCAACAAGGCAAAGCAGTTGCCAATATAATGGGAGCCGGAAGGTAGAAACACCAGGGGAGGCAGAATTTGAAAGGAGTCAGCCTTCCAGTGTGGAGAGATACAGACAAGAGCGGGGCCCCCGCGGTCGGGAGTGGCCGCGGCCATCAAACGCGTCACGACGCGGACCTCCTGGCGACTTGAATGTGGAACTCGGTTGGCACTGTGGAGACTTTGTGTCCCTTGGGTTGTGTCCGACTCTGAGGCAGGTGCACCTGTCCTCCGGGCTCTTGGTGGCTCTGGCCCCACCTTGCTCTGAACGACAAGATAAAACAGGTCAAGAGGGTAACAGTCTGTATCACGGGGTCAGGACTCATCGCCTTGCTTGTTAGATTCCTGGGGGATCTCTTTCTCGTTAGACCCACCGAATTGCCTGCGTCCCCTCACTGTGCAGGTCTGGTATCAGACGGTCACTGGGGCCTATCGGTCTGTGTATTATCTCCAGACTCCACCTTTCAAACTGGATAAAAGTTTTCACCTTTATTAGTTCAATACGCGGATTCCAACCCACACACTCTGTTCTGATCATTTGTAACATTGTTTTTCCCTCTGGTGGTATCTAAGCAACAGAATTTAAAATGATTCCAAAAGCTAAATTCAGCCCAGTTTTCATGGAAGCAGGCAAGTTCGTATGGCAAATAAACAACACTTAGATGTGAAAAAGTTATTAGCAGAGCTGTGTGTTTTACTCAGTAATCATGATTAAAATTTCTTTTTTTTTTTTTAATTTTATTTATTTTGAGAGAGACAGAGTGCAAGCAGGGGAGGGGCAGAGAGAGAGGGAGACACAGAATCCGAAGCAGGCTCCAGGCTCCGAGCTGTCAGCACAGAGCCCGACACGGGGCTGGAACTCACAAACTGTGAAATCATGACCTGAGCTGAAGTCGGACGCTTAGCCGACTGAGCCTCCCAGGCGCCCCTCATGATTAGAATGTCTTAAGCCCTGAGCAGTGGTAGAACAAGACCATAGGGTGACATTTGCAGTAACGTGGTCACTTTTCTAGTAAAAAGAAACATCTACAAAATAATGTAAGCCCTTCGACCTTGACCACAAGAGAGATGGGTTTATTACCTGCAAATATTTCAAGTGTATTCCCTTAAAACATTTTCCCGTGATTACAGTTTAACTCTTGGATGTACACAAAAGGTATAATTCATATAACCCACATTTCAGCTGGTACAACTTACCAAATGTAAAATTGTCCAATGTTTGAAAACACTTTCAGCCCGTAGTACATCGACTTCATATCTGTAGGAAAGTAAAATGCTTCCTTAAAACTCAAAACATGCCTAAAGAAACTCACGTATGTTAAATAAATCAGTTCAGCAGGAGAGATGGGCCGAGAGGCTATGTCGCCCATAGTCTGTTGGGCTATTGGCAGGCAGTTCCTGAGCCAGGAACCTCCAGGGCCTCAGTGTCCCTTACCACTAAGGCGTCCCCCATGAGGTAGGGACCAGAGACTTTCCAGAAAGGTGTTCGGGAACATAGAGACTCTGGATGGTTGAGTCAGGTGTAGGCAAGGGGCTAACCCTTACAGAAGTGCGTGTGGGCTAACCTCGGAACCCCATTCCTTCTTGGCATTGGAGGCATCTTGGCCGGCAGGGGGCGGGAAGGAGGGACACAACAAAACAAAGCAAAGACACAACAACAAAGACAAACAACAACAACAACAACAAAGAACAAAACAAAAACTTTTCTTGGTCACATGTCACATAGCAATGTGAAAATTGAGTTCTGTATTTTAAATAGTAACATAAGCTATTTATTTTCAAGTATTTTACCATGCATCGAAATCTCAGTGTCTCCTTTCCCACAGGGCACACTGGGCGTACTTTCAAACGAATCTTTGGAATCTATGAAGTGAGGTTTATTTTACCAGGTCTCTGCCTTTGTTACGATAACGATCTTTATCTGCACGGAACTGGGGGCTAACCTTCTGTGCTTTCTGGAGCTTGTTGTGAAGGGACAAGGCAGACATTGCTCCAGAAATCACACAGAAGGTGAAAGAAACCAAGAATGCGAGTGCAGATTGGATCTGAGGGGAGCCTGTGGGCTCACAGGGGAATTTCCTGTGTCCCCGAGACGTTTCTCTGAGCTCATCTGGGGATGAGCTAACAAGTACGGCCCCAGGAATGCCATGGGAAGACTGGGGTGTTTTCTCGTTGGAGGACATGTAGAGCTTGGGCTGATACCCCTGGCTGGGGCGTTTGCCCATCACACAGATCGGAGCTGTGTTCACAAGCAGAACCCAAGAGCCGAAACAGCCAAGGGAGAGCCATCACTTAACGCTAAAAAAATAGGAGCAAAGGACTTTCCGTTTCTTCTCAGAAATCTACACAACAGGAGACACGATGGGCACTTTCACAGGAGAGGAATCCTGAAATTGTACTTTATAGGAACGCATACGTAAAGCCAGTTCACACAAAGAGCTTTACAAGGCAGCTGATTTGTGTACACGGTTCATCTTGGATTGGAACGTGTTCAGACCGAAAGCCATTTGGGCCGTTGTGTTTCTCCCCACCGATTCGTGATCCGAGGCCAAGAGAAGGAGAGTCGGGGCTGAACAGTTGCAAGCTCCTTCTGGATACAGCATGGTTTGGATCAGAATTAAAAAAAAAAAAAATAGATGTTTATCTGAAATAAACTCCAAACCTTCCAAACTCATTTTTATTTTTATTCATAGTTAACTAGCCTGGATGTTAGTGTCGTTTTTAAAGTAATAAAAAGACTATTATTTTCTTCAGTGATTTATGATTCTGGCAAGTGGTCCAATCTTAAGTATTCCAAATCCATTATTTATATAAAATGATATTAGTTGCTTTTTGTGTTTTTTTTTTTTTAAAGCCAGGAAATATATCTTGGATTTAAAGAAAACTTGGCTTGGTCTGGAAAACAATGAATAATAAGCATCTGTGAGGAAAAACAAAAACAAAAACAACAAAAATAAAAAACGAGCTAATTCGTGTTCCAGCCCCCAAAGTTCAAGTTCATTTCACTCACTGTTACTCAGAGTGGACATGACCATGAATAAAAAAAAAAAAGAAAGAAAAAGAAAAGACTCATTTGACCCCGTTTCACCTACTCCATTAAGCACATACGGAATGTGGGGTGGAAAGACCTGGTTCGTGCCTTGGCTGTTCCCCTCCTGGGTGTGGGGAGCACATCTCTCCTGGAGAAAGCCAGAAAGGACGGGAAAGTCGCTGTAGAGAGGGGTACCCTGGGCATATCTGTGGGTGTCTTGGGAACGGAGAGCACGTGTCCAAGAGTGTCTTTGTTTTTGCTGGGACCCACTCCATCCTGGCAACCAGCTCATCTCCTGCCAATCACATGGAATCTTCCAGAAGGGGAACATCGGATTACTGGGAGACTCTGAAAGCTGGGAGGCTTTGCCTTGGTCCCTGATGAAATGCAGGAAGCTGAGATGTCATCACCATACAGCTTGGTGTAGCACACGAAAAGGCAGGTGACGCTGACCACTGGCCACTCGCACGAAGTTGCCATCTGTGACACAAGGAAATCCATGTGTCGGCTCCACGGGCAGAATTGGGAGCCACATGGAGCCAGAATCGTGCATTTTGCCCCATGTTTAAACACCGTTTTGGAACACCTCAGAGGTCAAGTGGGGAAGATATTGTTCAGCTAGTTGCCTTGGCGTGCGTTGAGACATGGCATCACACATCGAGGACGATGGTGACAGGGTGAAGTGTGGGGGCTCCAGAGTGTGGAGGAGGCCGTGCCACTCAGTTGACAGTCAATGAATGGCAACCAAGAGCTCTGGTTAAGACAGTTCGCTTTCAAGGATCAACATTGTTATTTTGGGGGCACCTGGGTGGCTCAGCCATTAAGCACCCGACTCTTGATCTCTGCTCAGGCCGTGATCTCACGGTTTGTGGGAGGGAGCCCCGCATCAGGCTCCACGCTGACGGCACAGAGCCTGCCTGGGATTCTCTGTGTCCCTCTCTCTGCCCCTCCCCTGCTCGATCTCTCTCTGTCTCTCTCTCTCTGTCTCTCTCAAAGTAAATAAACAAACATTTTTTTTTTTTCAACGTTTATTTTATATTTGGGACATAGAGAGACAGAGCATGAACGGGGGAGGGGCAGAGAGAGAGGGAGACACAGAATCGGAAACAGGCTCCAGGCTCTGAGCCATCAGCCCAGAGCCTGACGCGGGGCTCGAACTCACGGACCGCGAGATCGTGACCTGGCTGAAGTCGGACGCTTAACCGACTGCGCCACCCAGGCGCCCCTAAACAAACATTTTTTAATGTTTATTGTTGACAGAGAGAGCCCGACGCAGGGCTCGAACCCACAAAGCCGTGAGATCATGACCTGAGCCAAAGTCGGACGCTCAACTGACTGAGCCACCCGGGCACCCCCAGAAGAAAAATTAAAAAAAAAAAAAAAAACAAGATCAACACCGTTAAAATCAAGACGTGAGGCTAAGGATATGTTACAATATAATTACTCCCAATAGGGACAAATGTGAAGATTTTACAAAAAGTCCAGCGGTGTTGTGCGTGAGCAGATAAGCAGCCTGTGTTTCTTAAGTAAATGGATACATGAACACGGGCAGGAGTGGATGGAAGGGTGAGCGAGTTTCACGCATGAAAGGAGAACTCACCTAACGGTAATTGTATTTCCAAATAGAACTTCCGAGAATGTTTTTCTGCACAAACCCCGTGAACGTACTGCAGGAGCTGGGGGTCCAAGCCGGCCTCCCCACCAGCGCACAGAGATGCGCCAAGGTCTCCGAGGTTTGGAGAGGCTGGGCTCAGCCGCCATGGCCGAGCTCAGAGGCGAGCGCAACGGAAGGAGCTGGGCTCTTGCCCCCGACTCCAGGCCTCCGTGAGGATGGGTGCCTGGGAGGGAAGGAAGCAAGGAATGAAGGCGCATTCCCTGAAAACGTAAAACCATGGACACGCTCTGCTGAAAGTCACATTCTCTTGCAGGTGTATCGTTGCTCTTAACAGTTTAAAAACTCTCCGTGTGAATGGCCTTGCTGGTGACAGCGAGGTAGCCTGGACGGGCCCTCTGGAAAGCAGTGCAGAGGCAAGAAGATGGGAGACGGGGCCCAAACGTCCTTCAAGCTCCCCCGTCCTGCTCCCTGGAGGAAATGGCCAACCCCCAGCCGTTCCCTAGACGCAGCCTCCGGGCCAGCCGGCCGGACGCCGCCAGGTGCTGCTTAGGAGTGTGGCCGTCAGCTCCCGCGGCGGCGGACCCGGGCCTCCAGGAGCTGGCCCCGAAGTCTGTCCCACGGAGGCTCCCGGGTCAGCCCACTAAAGCATCAGATGCACCTGCTGCAGTGTTCGTGGTGCAAACACAGAGCAGAGACGGCGAGATGCCAAACCCAGAAGATGAGAAGAAGTAACCGGTGTGGGGACGCCTGGGAGGGAAGCGGGGTCCCATTCGGGCAGCGAGCCCCGCGGACACCCCAGGTCTGAGGACGAGTCACGGGTGTGGGCACACGGCCCTGTAGGGGTTCTGAGTACTGGGAGCCTCCAGACATACCCAGGCCGCCGGGGAGGAACGCGTATCCACGAGTATTAAACAGGAAGCGCTCAAAATGCCAGGAGGCGTTGAAGGCGTCCCAGCAGGATTTCTGTGGAGGCTGAGCCCCCTTCTTCCCTCTGCCCAATTCGTACAACTAGGTCAGACCAGGTGTCTGCAACACGGCTCCGGGCAGAGCCTAGCTGCAGATGCTTCCATCAGGCGGGAGGTCGCTGTGGTAATCAGGGGAGGGGAAATATAACCGAGGAAATACTTGTGCTGCAGCTCTGTCTTCCAGGGTCTGGCTCCGGATGGATGCACACCCCCCACGCTGGCGTCTGAGCCTGCATCCCTGCCCACGCCGGCAAAAGCCCTGCCCTCCATGCTCCAAGGATGCCATCCGTGCTGACAGAAGACGTGGGCCATCTGGGCACAGAGTATGAGCTTCCAGCAGCGGAGTCAGTGACAAGTGAACCCTGTGAGGAACGTGTCACACTTCCAAAACTTTATAGGGGCACCCAGGGGGCTCAGTCAGTGAAGCGTCAGGCTCTTGATTTCGGCTCAGGGCATGATCCCACGGTTGGTGAGTTCAAGCCCCACATCGGGCTCCATGCTGACAGCACCGAACCTACTTGGGATTCTCTCTGCCTCTCTCTGGCCCTCCCCTCTCTCTCTCTCTTTCTCAAGTGCCCCTCCCCCCTTTCTCAAAATAAATAAATAAACTTAAAAAAAAATCACATCTGTTTGCTACTCATAAAATAGGATTGCACGCATTTAAACATTTAAAAAAAAATAGGGGCGCCTGGGTGGCGCAGTCGGTTAAGCGTCTGACTTCAGCCAGGTCACAATCTCGCGGTCCGGGAGTTCGAGCCCCGCGTCAGGCTCTGGGCTGATGGCTCAGAGCCTGGAGCCTGTTTCCGATTCTGTGTCTCCCTCTCTCTCTGCCCCTCGCCCGTTCATGCTCTGTCTCTCTCTGTCCCAAAAATAAACGTTGGAAAAAAAAAATTAAAAAAAAAATTTAAAAAAATAATTAAACATTGCGAGAACACGTGAACGTGTGATGAGCTCGTTAGGATGTTACTTCTCATATCATTCATCCACCCACGTCTCTCTTTAGGGGGAGCCCCCAGGGGGTCTCGGCAGTGAGCAGCTGGTAGGGGCCAAGGATGGTGTCAGCATGGCTGTGATTATAACTTAATAATGATTTGTGACCCAGAAGGTGGACACAGCCCAGGACAGCACCTGCTGGGGCCAGGAGGGGGCCTTGGACACCAGCTGCCCTTCAGACAGAGGACCCCAGAGCAGACGCTGAAATGGCAAGGAGAAAACAAATGCAGTAATAGATTCGGTTTAACACAATACATGCCCAATGTTATGATGTCTACACACAATCCACAAAAGATTAATCCATGTCTCATCTCCCATACTCCTCGGGAGCCGGTGTGAACTTCCAGGGACAGCGGGTCCCACGTTGGACCCCAAGTTCTCAGCAGAAACCCCCATCTGTGTTCAGAGGTTGTAAAATTCACAGCTGGAAAGTGGATCCACATACCCAGGTTTTTCAAAGATTCTTAAACAGTTTTCTAATAACGGAATTGAGCATCAGCTTTTTATTTTTTTAATGTTTGTTTATTTATTGGGGGGGAGGGGCAGAGAGAGAGCGAGAGAGAACCTCACACAGGCTCCGCATTGTTGGCACAGAGCCTGACATGGGGCTCAAACTCATGAACCGTGAGATCATGACCTGGGCCCAAACCAAGAGTCAGATGGATGCTCAACCAGCTGAGCCGCCCAGGTGCCCCAAGCATCATCTTTTTAAAGTTAGACCAACGGACTTGAACGGCGTCCAGTGCTTAATGACTCGTTCACGCCAACTGTCTTGAGTGTACGGCCGTCACCTGTGGCCGTGGCCTGTGCCAGGGGGATGGCACAGGGCTGGAGTCAGAGCATTGAGAGGGAGGGACCCGTCAGAAGTGAATTGTCACCGCAGAAACTGTGACAAGGGCTAAACCCAGGTAAATCCGAGGAGACAATCTTGAGAGGGATGTCACTATCTGAGGATGGCCAGAGGGACTGCTTGTGGGAACCTGGTGGCAGAGAAAGGGGGCAGCAGGGAGGACGGCCGGGTCCTGGCAGGAGTGAGCGGGGCTCCCCCAGAGAGAGAGGCAGGCTTGTGTTTGGGGCACCCGCACTGGGCTGTCCCCACATGCCCACCTACAGGGCTTGTTCTCGGACGAGATAAGGAGGGAACTGCGTGCTTTCCGCAGGAGGCCCCTGAAGCAAGCTGGACTCGGTAAAGCCTTTGCTGAAGGGACTCAGCCCTCGAGGGTCAGACCTGTGCTCACACACAGAGGAACATGGGGTTTCAAACCTGCAAAATTAGGAGCAGACCCTGACCGGGGTCACCTGACCCAAGACCACTGGCTGCTACAGCACTCTGGGAGACCACCAGCCAGGGTGTAGGGCGACTCCCCAACGCCAGCCTTGTTCGTCATTTGCAAGCATCACCTGCTCACAGCTGAAGTCACATAAACAAAAACGTGTGACAAACCTGTTGCTTTCCCCTGACAGCAGTCACGGGCCTCCCACACGATACAAACAGAGTAAACACACACTTGACCGCCAATCTCAAATACACCGAGGAGAGCTCTAGAAAGGAGATGTGGAATTATTTTTGTAAATGTAACTGTCGTCACCTAGTATAGAAATTGAGTGACACATTTTGGGGGAGAGGCCACAGCACCAGAGAAATTCAATTTTAGGGTCAGATTTTCAAATATCACATGCACTGACTGTGAATTACTATTCTGTTGAAGAATTTTGATGTCAATTAAGGCCTCCACGAAATGGTTAAAAACGGAAAAAAGAATTTTGAACGTCCCAAATGAAAAGATTCCTCTCTGGTTTTATATATGGAAGTAAACTCCCTTCAGGTCTACAGTCTCAAAGCAAACATAAGGAGACAAGACAGGTGGAGAGAAAGCAGACCAGCCAGGGGACTCGGGCACGAGGTGCGGTCTCCGGGGGTCTCTTTGCCTTGTAGACTCCAGGCGTGAAGCCAGAAACGCCACCAGGTGCAGACAAAACAGTCTAGCAAGAGCGCCGAGACAAGCCAGCTCTCGTTCTGGCCAGAGGACCGGGAAACAGGCGACCTCATGGGACAGACGGACTTCAGTCACCACCCCCCTGCCTGGCTGACACCCCAGGAAACACCACAGCACCCCAGCCAGCCACCCCACTGGATTAGGGAAATTAAATCTGCAACTTAAAAATTCCCAAAGAGAAATCCCAGGCCCAGATGGTTTCGCTAGAGAATTGTACGAAACGTGAAAGAAGAATTCATATCAGTTGTGCGTCATGCCTCCCCTTTACAGGGGGCGGAGGGAACACGTTCTCTTTGTGGGCCAGCATTTCCCTGACAGCAACACCAGGTGAAAACAGCTCAAAAACAGAAAACCTCAGACCGATGTGGCCCACGCATTAGATGCAAACATTTATAACCAACTGTTAGCTGTCCAGTTCGTCCACACGTACAAGTGCGCAGCGGCACTAACTGGGGTCCTCTGCAGTGCACGTTGAATGCAGCGGTGACAGGCTTTCCTCCTAAGATCACGACCGGGAGATCCGTTCTCAACATTTTAGTCAACACAGTCCTGGAGTCCCGGCAAGTAAAATAAGGCAAGAAAAAGAAATCAAAGACATAGATTGGGCGGGGCGGGGGTAGGGGGAGGGTAGCCGGGAAGAAATACAACTTTCTCTATTTGCAGATGTCATGATTATCTATGCAGAAAGCCCCGCAAAAATCTATACAAAAATGAAAAAAAAAATTTTTTTAAATCTCCTACAGCTAATACATGAGTTCATAAAGTGGACTGGCTACAAACGAATGCAAAAAAAGCCAATCGTATTTCTGTAAACTAGCAACAAACATGTGAACACCAAAATTTTAAATATAATACCATTAAAATTGCTGGAGGAAATGAAGTCTGTAGGAGTCTGTGTAGGATTTGTACACTGAAAAGTGCGATGTGCTTCTGAAAGAAATGCAACATAGCTAAGTAAATGGAGAGCAAAATACCCCATCTCCAGATCAGAAAACTCAGTGCGGTAAAGACTCGGATTCTCCCCACGTTGACAGACAGGGGAGTCCAACCAGACTCAGTCCAACCAGAATGCAGTCCAACCAGAACCCGGCAAGCGTTTTTGTAGATGTACAAACACAGGATCATTTTCAGTAAGGAAGGAGAGGCAAAGCCTCTGGAATAAAACAGTCTTGAAACAGAAGAATTGGGGGGCGGGGGGCACCTGGGTGGCTCAGTTGGTTGAGCGTCCGACTTCGGCTCAGGTCATGATCTCACAGTTAGTGGGTTCAAGCTCCGTGTCGGGCTCTGTGCTGACAGCTCAAGACTGGAGTCTGCTTCGGATTCTGTGTCTCCCTCTCTCTCTGCCCCTCCCCCGTTCATGCTCTGTCTCTCTCTGTCTCAAAAATAAATAAACGTTAAAAAAATAAAAAAAAATAACTGAACCTTGACCCAAGTCTCATACTTTAGGTAAAAATTAATGCAGATATAAAACCATAAAAATTTTAGGAGATAATGTCCAAGACCTGGACCTAGGCAGTTGTTAGCCTGGACACCAAAAGTTCAATCCATAAAAGGGAAAAATGACAAATCGGGATTTATCAAAACACTGTGCCTAAGACTGCGTGACTCCAGTACAGTAGCTATTAAGCCAAATGTTTCGGTAAAGTGCCAGACGGTGATGCCGAGGAAGTCTGGGGGGCCCTTCTGCCCACCCAGCCCACCCGCCTCTGCTGGGAAAGCCCCCCCGTGACAGGTGCGTTAAGAACTGTCCACCGAAGTGGGGCACATGATATGCTCACGCGTGGGAGCTGGGATTGGACCCGGAATCTCCAGTTTGGAGATTACAAGCGTCTGGACAGGACTCCATGTGCAAGCAGGTCTGGGACAGCCATGGCTCATCACGTGGACGGAGAGGGTACCGAGCCTCAGCTCGGAGCAGGGGGCGGCAGTCACGGGCTCGGAGACCACACGGGAAGACCACGGGCTCCTCCTGGGCCCAGAACTGCCTGATCACGTTTTGCGCAACACCCAAAGTGATCCCTGAAGGAAGGGAGCAGTCACATGGTGTATTTGTAAGGTGATTAAAGCCGTGACTCGTGTCCCGCTGGCCCCTGATATCCAGGCTGCCTGCTCTGAAAAGCTGACCACTTCGATGCCCTCGGGTGGAGGGGGAAAGATGGCAGGAAGCTCTCGTCACCAGCAAAGCTCTTTTCTCAGTATCTTCTTGCCTAAGAGTTCCCGGGAACCCAGGGGTTTCCAAATCTAGGAGACGTTATTCACAAAGCACAGACTTCCCCGAAAGAGACACTCTTAGAATATGTACCTCACTGGTTGAAAACTCAAGAGATCCGGTGCCAGGGAGTCCCTGCCTGTTAGCGAGAGCCTCCAGATAAGGGAGCAGGGGGGTGGGGGTCTCTGACACATGAGAGAATCCACACCCCAAGGAACACGGCACTGATACGGTCTTAAAACGCTGAGCCTGCCGTGCTAACACGTCCTTGTACCAAACACGGTCTTTCACCCCCAGAGTTCGAGACGGGCAGGGAATTGTCACCGTCACGTGGGAAGTTAGTGGAAGAGACCACACTTAACCCCAGAGCCACCAGGGACACTCACGCTTAGATGCGAATGTGCACCCACGGTGTCAGCGGCCTCTGTGGCCTTTCCGGGGGATCAGATGATATGCGGGTTGCCACCTCACCTCCGGAGGTTTCTAGGTGACCACACATGACTTTTGGTATCATCACCACTATTTCAAAAGACTGTGCAGGAGCCTGTTTATTTCAGCGAATAAAAGACTGTGCGCACAGGCTTATAAATTCTAACCTCAAAATGTTCCCGAATTCTTTTTCCTTGCAAAACGTAATGACCCTTCTCCTTACGTGTAAGCTGCACAGAGAGTGGCTTCTTTCCAAAGCCCAGAGTGTTGACAGGGAGGAATGAAAAGTCACTTGACAGAAGAGAGACAGGACCTGAGCCAGGTGATGGAGGCACACCAACAAGGATGAATCACACCTACAAGTCATGTCGAGAATGACACATCTGGGCGCCTGGGGGCTAGGTTGGATGAGCGGCCGACTTTGGCTCAGGTCGTGATCTCATGGTTCGTGGGTTCAAGCCCCGTGTCGGGCTCTCCTGAACTTGGAGCCTGCTTAAGATTCTCTCTCGCTCTGAGGTGCCTGTGTGGCTCAGTCGGTTGAGTGTCCAACTTTGGCTCAGGGCATGATCTCGTGGTTCACGAGTTTGAGCCCCAAGTCAGGCTCTGTGCTGACCACTGGGAGCCTGGAGCCTGCTTCGGATGCTGTGTCTCCCTCTTTCTCTGTCCTTTCCCTGCTCACGCTGTCTCTGTCTCTTTCTCTCTCTCTCTCTCTCTCTCTCTCTCTCTCTCAAAAATAAATATTTTAAAAAGTTTTTAAAGAGATTAATATTTAAAAAAGAAGAAAGTGACATTTCTCCTCTGTGGTCTCCCTCCTCCAACTTCACAAACTCAGCCTCATCAGGAGGAAGATGTTACACAAATCGCAGTTGACAGACGGTCTACGAAACACCTGAGAGCCACTCAAAACTGTCACAACAGACAAGGACCATCGGAGAAGGGGTTCCAGGCTAGAGGAGCCTGAAGAGATGTGAGGAGGGTCATGCGGCATCCTGGATCGGATCCCGGAACGGGAGGATGAGGAATTAGGGCAAAACCGGGCAGATCTGAACAAGAGTCAGGCCCTAGTTCATCCTCATACATCAGTATCTGTCTGTTAATTGCTTCGAACGTGCCGTTAAGGCAAGACATTAGCAGAGGGGGCAATGGGGTGCCGGGGATAGCAGACCTGTCTGTATTATCTTTGCAGCTTCCCACATGTCTAAAAGGAGGCTAAAAAAGAAGGTTCATTTAAGAATGTAATGTGAGCCTGTGGACCAAACAAATCCAATGGTCTCACAGGACAGGGGTGGGGGGTAACTCCCCCACCGATCCTTGCACGTTTCCTCGGTTAGCTGAAGTCTGTCAGAGATAGCCCTTACTGGGCTCCCGGGCTGCTCAGTTGGATGGGCGTCCGACCCTTGATCTCGGCTCAGGTCATGGTCTCACGGTTCGTGGGTCGGAGCCCCGCGTCGGGCTCTGTGCTGACAGTGCAGAGCCTGCCTGGGATTCTCTCTCTCCCTCTCTCTGCCTCTCCCCTGCTCAAAATAAATAAGTAAACTTAAAAACATAAATAATCTTTATAGAGTGCGTTGCACACGGAGCGTGCAACTCAATACCGCACCACAATCCTCGCAGGCCTCTGACCTGAGTGTCGTCAGGCCACCCGCACGCTTTACCGTGTGTGCCCCCATCCCCGGGAGTGCTGCCTGGAGTGTAGAGCAGGGCTTACAAGGTGTGAGCGTGGTTCTAGACATGCACCGTGCACTCGCTGGCCGACCCCTGGGCGCTGAGCTGCGGCCAGTCCTCTGCCCTGGGTCTTCGGCAGATGCATGCATCTCCAGGAGGCTCCCAGAGGGCGGCTTGGTGGGTTTGGCGGACCGTGACAGGAGACTCCACGCCTTCCGAACCCCTGTGCGGACACTCCTCTCTCGCCGAGCAGCGCCTCTGTTCTCCAGGGGCCCCAGGCCCCCGCCTCCCCTTCTCCCACAGCCACAGCCACCACACTCAGGGGAATCAGCGTCAGCTGCTGTCTCCGTAGGTAAGTGTGACCACTTCTCGGGGATCCTCTGCAGCCCTGTCTTTCTCAAGCCGCTGACCCTGGTTATCCCCTCGGCTCCTGCCCTCGCCCTCCCAGTGTGGGCCCCCATGGCAGCCTGCCGGCCCCGGGGAAGCATCATCCAGAGCCCCACCTACTCTGCTTGGAGCCCCCTCTCCCACGCTGCCCCGTCCCCAAGGTGCAAGTGGTCCAAAGGCCTTGTAGGACTTTCCTCTTGATCCCCGACTGCAGGTGTGAGGTCAGCTCCCCACCCGCGCCAGCACATAGGCGCCCTCCCGCCACCCAGGGAGCCTGTGCGCAGGGATGCGCCCCGTTTATGCACGGCTGTGCTCGACGGCAGACCCCTCTGCCTGAAGGTGTCCGCACCCCTCCTCCTGCCTGGCCTCCAGGGCCTCCCCCACCTGTGGCACTCAATGTCCTCTCCTCATACTCTCACCTGGGCCGCGCACTCCAGGAGGGAAGCCTCTCTGCCTGCTTGTTTCACGGACACGTCCGAAGGCCGCTACGGGACACGTGAAGAAAACACGCTCGGGGAGCGGTAGCTCTTGGTCCCTGGAGGAGAAGCGTCAGGGGTCCAGGCTCGGGTTCCTGGAAGTCGGGTCACTGTGCACAGAGAACACCTCTGACTGCAATCAGGTGTGGGTGTGATTCCTGGACAGCGTGCACAATGACAGAACGCGGAACAGAGCCGACCGGAGAGAGAAATAACCCACCGATGGATGGAGTGAAATGGGTTTAGAAGACCCACGGATTCAGAGTCGTAGAAAACGTGCATCGGAGAACTTAGCATGCCCGGTGCACATGAGCTGATGGCATCTCGTGGCGATTTTCATCCCCGGTCTGTGATTCTCTCCATGGCCAACTGTCCTGTTTTCTGTTCCCAAGGTGGCCTAAGGATTCAGACCTCGGTACGGCTTTCTGCCTCCTAAGCGCGTCTCAAATTACACGCAGTGAATCCATTCATTAATTCAAAACGTCTGAGTAACCTCCGTCCACCTATGAAAATAAGAGCCCCCTCGGGCAGGGAATTTGTGAGCATCTAAGCTAAAAGGTAAAAGCTAAATTTAGGAAAATCATCATTCTGAAGAAGGAGAACTGAAAAGACATTCTCTTTGAGCCTAATAAGAATATTCCTTTAAATATATAGCTGCTGAAACTATTTTATCCATCTTTTATTAGGCATTTTTGGGTTTTTGAGATGCATGTCTTAAAGATTCATTTTTTGTGCCTAAAATATCATTATCTTATGCATAAAATTATCATTTGCAGACCCCCAAATCATACCTGCTCAAGAAACCCTTTCTATTCTAATTTGTGTGAGAAAACCCGGGGGTGCATGGGGGAGGATTTTGCGTGCACCCATGTCCTTGCAAAGTGAAGTAAAGCTGAAATTCAGGAAGAATGCCTTCAAGGAAGTGCAGGATATGGAAAGGTGGGGGTGGGGGGTTTAAACAGAACCTACTTCCTGCCCTGATCAGGGGCCAGACAGGGCATCCTTCCCTTCCTCGGGAAACCGCAGGAAAGCCTTCTACCCACATTTTTTACTTGCTCCCTCTGCATCCTGACTGCCCCCCCCCCCCCCCCGCCCCTCCGGGCTTCCCGGAGTGGCCCTGCTTGGTGGCCATGCCTCCTGTGTCTAAGGAAGGTGAAGATACACTTCGTCCCTGGGGACTGTCACGTGCAGAGCGGACAGCCTTCGCATCGATTAGCACAGTCCCAGCACAGTGACAAGAGCTCACACGCCTCTCCCGGGATGGACCTTCCAGGCTGTGTCCCGCCCTGTGCTCAATCTGTTTGCTGCTCAGGGTGTGTCCCTGTGTCCACACTCAGGGCATCGATCGAGTACTTGTCGGGCACCTACAGTCTCTGTATTAAATTCCCTTTCCACTCAAGGAAGAAAAGTATGTGTGGCCCCCAGGTGGTGTCCCGCCCAGGCACCGTCCCTCCGGGCAGCAGCAAAGCCCATCCCTTCTGGCGGGGCTGTCGCCCCGACCGCGGGAACAGTCTGCAGCGACGCTCGGCAGGAATACAGCTGCAAGCGCGGGGCCCCGGGTGTCCGTTCAGTCGCACGTGACATCTGCAAAGCTTTTTCCTTCTGTGCACACGATGTCCAGTGGCCGAGGGAAGTTTGAGGGCAGCAGGAGGGAGGCACGCGCCGGCACGATCCTTCTCCCGACAAGAGAAGCGACGACAGATAATTGAAGGAAAACAGAATGTTCTTTTTGGACAGCCCAGCGGGCAAGTGCTTTGACAGCGAGCTCTATCCTTACTGTTACTCATCGCCCCACCCCCACTGGCCAAGCTCAGGGCGGCACGTGCCTCCTTCTGGGGCCCCCAGCTGGAGAGACGCCCTGTTCGAGAGCCACGCGGCCAGCCCTCCTCGGGAGCATGTGCCATGCTGAGCGTGTGTGCAGATTCACATGCTGCGTGTTTCCTCTTTTAAAGTATCTGCTTAGGAGCGCCTTTGGGGTGGGGCAGGGGGCTCAGTCAGTTACACGGCCGGCTTTGGCTCAGGTCATGATCTCGCAGTTCGTGGGTTCAAGCCCCGCGTTGGGCTCTGTGCTGGACAGCTCAGTGCCTGGAGCCTGCTTCCGATTCTGTGTCCCCCTCTCTCTCTGTCCCTCCCCTGCTCACGCTCTGTCTCACTCTCTTTCTCAACAATAAATAAACATTAAAAAAAGTTAAAACAAGTCGACAGTTCCAGCTGATGCCTGCTGCTCATTTTGTGCAGCCCTCACCCCTACGCAGACCGCAACGGTTCTGGCTTTCAGGACGCTTGAGCCCCCGATGGAACAGCGGGCTGTCCGACTGCAGATGGGAGGGCCCAGGCGACCCAGGCGTTCTGCTGTCCAACCTCGTGTCCCTGTCCCTCTTACAGCATCGCAACCTGCCTGCTTCATCCCGCAAGCCTGGAGCTCCCAAATGGCCGTTTGAGAAAAGCAACGAGCAGGAAGTACACACTTCTGGCCCCTGCTGACCTCCCTCGAGCCCTCTGACGCCTCCCCCGCTTTATTTAAATATATTCAACCCCCACTTGCTTATTTGTTTTCATGCCTTAACTTTTACCTTCACGTAAGTATCCGGGCATCACAGACACACGTATCCATTTCGTTCGACAAACCGTAATGGGGCATCTCCCCCATTACCGGACCGTGGGTCACACGCGGAGGGCATACACACGTCTCCCCTGAAGGAACTTCGTGTCCAGCAGAGGGTGATGGACGCGGCCATCCTCCTGTCACCGCATGGGCGCAACGCGGCCACCCTGTCCCGAACCGGCTCTGTTTCCACTCGGCCCCCAGGAAACTATATCTCAGCTGAAGATTCTTAACCCTGGAGAAGATTCTTCCGTGGCTACCTTCTGGTTACCTTCCAACCGGGAAGCTGCTAACCTTTTATGGATCTTCTAACCACGAAACACACAAGGGACACACACCCGGTGCTTTTCAGACACCACTCAGGGGTTTCATGGTTCCACAGAGGTCCACCGAGCCCTCAGCAAACCGGCCCCGCTACAGCAGGAGGCCCGAATGCTTATGGCTAGCGTGGCTCTCCATCATGATCTGCGAAGCCCACACGCTCCCCGTCCCGTTCCTCAGATGGGCTCGCCTCTCTGGCCCCAGGCCTCGGCAGAGTCTGTCCACTGCCTTTTGTCTCCCTAACCGTCTGCCGATCTCACTGGCTGCATTATCTTGCCTGGGTCACATCCTCATCCGCAAAGCCAGAGTACAGACATGCTCTGGAGGGGTGTGGTGATACTGCATCCGTAGGAGTCCCCGACCCAGAGTAAGTGCTTCCGGAGACGCTCTCCTTGTTCAGCCGCAGGGTCTCAGTGGAGCCACCACCCGCTCCACCCGGGGTTCTTTGACTTGTCTCCTGGAGACGTGGTCGGCGAGCCCCTGTGCCCACCTGCACAGCTGTCCTGAGTGAGCGTAACTCCCACCCGAGATTGTGAGCTCCCAAACTCAGAAACACCATCTTCCTCCTCTCAGTGCCAGTCTGGCCATGGGTAACTATCCCCTCACCGTTCATTCTAGTTTAACCACATTCTGGCAATCAAGGGACAGTGAGTATGAGAGGCTCTGACAATGTCCGCAAGTCGATCTTGTTTCGATGACTATTTAATTACAAATGTTAGACGTAGGGATGCCTGGGGGGCTCAGTCGGTGAAGTATTCAACTTCAGCTCAGATCATGATCTCACGGTTTGTGGGTTGGAGCCCCGTATTGGGCTCTGTGATGACAGCTCAGAGCCTGGAGCCTGCTTCAGGTTCTGCGTCTCCCTCTCTGCCCCTCTCTTGCTCACACTCTGTCTCTCTCTCTCTCAAAAAATAAATAAACATTAAAGAAAACATTTTTAATGTTGGATGTAAGCATAATCAGCCATAGTGAGCCATGGACAAGGCCTGCAGTACAAGCAGAACCCTGTTCTAGGACATGCATCGCAACACGGGGACAGCGAATCCAGATCAGGTCCCCTGACTCGAGTCCTCCAAGCTTCCCAGCATGTGTGTGGTCTGAGCCCTGAAACTGTATTTGAACTGTCACTGCTCTGTCTGGTTGAGGGAGCAAAGGCAGGCATGAGCTACTCCACGCCTCTATGTACACATCTGCAAAATGGGGACAATCACACCGAAATCAAACACCATGCTATCCTAATTCAGAGAATGGGTATGGTGCAAAAGTCTGACACTGGATCCTTACCTCACACCGTGAATAAAAATTAACTCAAAATGGATAAGAGGCCTAAACTTAAGAACTGAGACTACAAAGCTCTTAGAAAAAAATACAGGAGAAAAGTTTCACGACGTTGCCCTCAAAAGTGATCCCTTAAGTATGACACCAAAAACACAGGCAGAAAATTAAAATACAGGTAACCTGGACCTCATCAAATTTTAAAACATCTGTGCATCAAAGGACATTGTCATTGGACTGAAACGGCAACCCGCAGAATGGGAGAGAAGATTGTAGAATTATGTTTCTGATAAGGAACTATAAACTATATAAACTGTAAACTATTACAAACTATATAAAGAATTCCTACAACCCTGCAATAAAAACACTAATAAACCAACTCAAATAGACATTCCTCCAAAGAAGACTCACAGACGACCAATGAGCACTAATTAGGGAAATGCAAATCAAACCAAAATGAGGTACCACTTGGCACCCATCAGGATGGCAGTTATAAAAATGTAATAGGAAAACACGGAAAGTAAATGCTGACGAACGGGTGGAGAAGTTGAAACCCTTGTGCTCTGTCAACGGGAATGAAAGATGGTGCCGTCTCCGTGGGAGACAGGGTGGCAGTCCCTACGACACTAAAAATAGAACTCCCTATGATCCCACAGCTACACTTCCGGGCACACATACAGAGGAGCTGAAAGCGGGGACTCGAACAGATGCTCACGCATGCACCCTCACTGCAACATTGTCTGCGGTAGGCAAGAGAGGGAAACAAGCCACATGCCGGCTGGCGGATGAACGCATAAACAGAATGAGATACGAGCCTACAGTAGAAGATGATCAGTCCTAACCAGGAAGGAAGTGCTGTCACAGGCCACAACACAGACGAGCCTTGAGGCCTTTGCGCTGAGTGAGATTAGCCAGTCACAAAAAGACAAATGCTGACTCCATTATGTGGTACCTAACATAGCCCAAATCATGAAGACAGAAGGCAGAGGGGTGGATTCCCAGGGCTGGGGTGGAGAGAGGAATGGGAAGTCGTTGCCTAATGGGGACAGAGTTTCAGTTCAGGAAGATTAAAAATTCTGGAGGTGGATGGATGGATGATGGGTGGATGGATGGAAGGAAGGGAGGGAGGGAGGGAGGGAGAGAGGGAGGAAGGAAGAATAGATAATAAGTGGATGAAAGGAAGGTTGGATGGATGAATGAAAGGTGGGTGGATGGATAGATAGATGGAAGGAAAGAAGGATGGATGATGGATAGACGATGGATGGATAATTGTGCACCTATGTGAATATGCTTAATGCCATTGAAGTGCACACTTAAAAACAGTTAAAATTGGGGGCGCCTGGGTGGCACAGTCGGTTAAGCGTCCGACTTCAGCCAGGTCACGATCTCGCGGTCCGTGAGTTCGAGCCCCGCGTCGGGCTCTGGGCTGATGGCTCGGAGCCTGGAGCCTGTTTCCGATTCTGTGTCTCCCTCTCTCTCTGCCCCTCCCCCGTTCATGCTCTGTCTCTCTCTGTCCCAAAAATAAATAAACGTTGAAAAAAAAATTAAAAAAAAAAAAAACAAAAAAAAAAAAACAGTTAAAATTGTAAGTTTTATACATTTTTTACCACAACAGTTCTCTTTCAAAAAGAAATGAATCTGTGATTTGTAAAGGTAAGAAAGAGAACAAATAATTTCTCTGCCTCTCGCATGAGTGTAATTACAGTGCATCAAAGTAAAAATGTAATATAAAAAAACACAATTAATTCAGACCAGAGAATTTTGTCCTATATCTGGACAGCTAGCTTATTCCAAGCTGAAGGGGAACTTTGGATTTGCTCTACATTTCAATACCCTGAAAATATGCAGTTTTCCTCATCACCAAAGGTCACAAAAAGAGGCATTTATTTCTGTGATCACTTGTATTCTGAAAGTTTAACAAAAGGCATTAATCTTGATGTGAACAATGGAACCAGAGCACCAAGGGCACATCCATCCCGAACGGCTGCCTTCCAATCACATCAGTGAGGTTTGTTTTTTTGTGTTTTTGTGGGTTTTTTTTACTTTTTCCAAAGAGTTTTGTTAAGTCCTGGATGCCAGAGATCTTGTAGATTTTACATTGTGAGGGCTCGCAGGGCTGATCAATTTCCAGGTTTTCACATTTACCTTCTTGAGGACTCTTTCTCTGTGCTTCATCCATGCCCTTTGGTGGGTGTTTCTAGAAAGAGTGGCCTTAAGGGGGAGGGTCTGAAATTTCTAAACAGGAACAGATCTACCCCCAGGAGACTGCAGGGGAAGGTGGTGTCCTGAGGGCTTCGCAGGTGAAGGATGTGGTAAGGGCCAGAGGCATCCTGGGAGCAAGCTAGTGATGTCAACAGGAGAGTGTCCCTCTGGCACTTGTCTTCCCCAGTAAAGAGGTTGGCCAGTGCACTGGAAAGGGTGAAATGCTTTGGGGTGGGCACTGGGAGACTGACCTGGCTGGAGGTAGAGCATAACCAATGACAGGAAATTCAATCCAGACATGCAGGTCCGGTTGAATCTCGCCAGGGAAGGTTCCGGAAGGATACGTGACATGACAGTCAACAGTGGGTGAGAACTCATGGGACGTGAAAGAATGTCCCAGGAATAAATACGGACAAGAGTGCCAGGTGGTTATGGGGTGACTACTTACAAGGAATGTGGTTATCTGCAACTTTAGGCCCTCCTAAGATTGCCATATTGACTTTAAAAACTTTTCACCCCGTATGTAATCTGGGGGCCGCTTCACTTTGTGGGTGCTCCGCCTCACCCCAGTGGGCTCGTGCGCTGGCTCAGGACTAGGTCCTCTTTGCAGACTCTGATGGCTTTACCGTGGAGTCTGCTAGCAGGGAATTTGAGGGGTGGCAAGGCTAACAGGTCGGGAGATGGCTACCATTGAGACACGGTTCATTACTCTCAGTGCCCGAGGGGACGGAGCCCACCACAGCCATGGGGCCCAAACGGGGAGGCACCAGGGCTGGTCAGGAGGCCAGGGGGAGGGGACAGGTGGGCAGGAGCCTTTATTGTGGCTTCTGTGGGAGGGAACAGGTGCAGCAAAGCAAGGTGGTCTAGGTTTCGTTGGTTGGAATGATTCCAGGGGGCTCTGGGACAGAGGGCTGTCTCTAGTTGTCTGGTACCTGGCTCTGGGGTGATCAGGGGTCCAAGTGTGAGGGCCCCCTAGTGGCAGGGGTGGGGTGTGGGCCCTTCAAGGGATGGTTTGCACACGGATGCTGTGCTATCCCTAGGGACTGGCTAGTCCTGGGAGGGGCCAGCGGTGCTGATGTGAAGGCACCAGATGTGCAGAGAATAAAAGTCACGGTTAGTGCACCATGGGGGCTGACAGAGCACAGTGCTGTCTGCAGAGAGCCTTGGGGGCGGGAAGCACCTTGAAGTCACAGGGGCTCCTCCCTCCAGCTCCCTGTAGATGGGGACGTGTTTGCAAATCCCTCACTCAGTTAACTCTCTTGGGCAGGCGTGTCGCCTGAGAACACCCATGTTTGCGACCCCAGTAGTTTCTGCATCCATCTAACCACTTGTTGGCCACGGATTTTGTAAATTTCGTCGAACCAATAACTTTGGAATTTGATATCTACATGTTTCAGCCAAATGGTCCATTTCACATCTTGTTACAATCATTTGGACAATAATTTTCTGCACCCTCGTAAAGCATCAAGAGTGGTATCTGGCCCCGAGTTTTATATCCGTAAGGGTCAAGCAGGCGGCTCTGTCCTTCAATGACCCCATGGTTAGGGGTGTTAGTATTAGGATCATTGGTCCAGGATTTTGTGGTGACCCCGGTGCACACGGATGGCATGTCACAGCTCCTAGGAAAGTGCCAGCGAGCACAGTCTTACAACAAAACAGCCCAATATGCAAAATTTAATCATAAAGATTTTACTTGTGCTTCTACGGTCTTCTCAGGTGACATTTTCCTCTGAGATAACCGGCCCACTGCAATGCTTGTGTGGCCTTGAGTTTTCTCTTTTCCTACTTTTTTTTAAGGTCTATTTATTTATTTTGAGAGAGAGAGAGAGAGAGCATGAGCAAGACAGGGGCAGAGAGAGAGAGGTAGAGAATCCCAAGCAGGCTCTGAGCCATTAGCACAGAGCCCAGTGCGGAGCTCAAACCCACAAACCATGAGATCATGACCTGAGCCGAAATCAAGAGTCGGAGTTTCAACCGACTGAGCCACCCAGGCGCCTTTCTATTTTTCTACTTTTTTACTATACTTTTCTTGATTTGTTGAGGTGCAGGGTCACAAAAAGAAACCTGGACGTGACGCACCTAACAGCAGGGAAGTTCCTAGTAGTTTCATTTTCCAAATCAATAATATTAATGCAAATTCTTCACATTTTTCCTTTACATCCTACTCTCATTAAAGGTTAGGTTTGCTATTCATTCACTTGTTTGTATTAAATGGTAGAACCACTGAAAGTCCAGAAACAGGCAAATATTCTCTCTAGGACCATGCTGAGCACAGGCTAGCTTTGGAAGCAGGGCACGTGCTCCAAATAGGTCGTGGCTAGTGTGCAACCTAACCACCCAGTCAGGGTGGCACAGGTCATGCCTCACAACATAGTGAGCACCTCCCACGCACTTTGTCCAGTCTTTGTCACCACGCCTCACACTGGTGCTCCTTTGCTTGTACAGAAGCCTGCGGGCATCATGGACACCATCTCCTGGGGCACAGGGACAGCTAGAATGCGTTTGGAGAAGTGGGCCCCGTGGGGAGCAGTTTCACGATGTTGACGCCATGGGTGGGCGTTAGCGGGGTTCGGGGAGAAAGGATGTAGAATCGACTCTCGATTTGAGTGAGTTCACAGGATAGATTTACACGACGTGAGAGCAGGTGCACAACTGAGTTCTCCACCCACTGCGTCAAGCAGGAGCTCCTGCCGTCTGCAGCCTCAGCAGGTTGGAGGACAGCCTGCGAGGGAAACCATGTGGAAGTCCTTCCCATCGAGGGAAGGGAAGCAGGAGGGACAGGCCATGTGGGCTCAGAAAGCATGGCGTGTTCTATGTGCCCCAAACTCAGGATCTTACTTTGCAATGGGCTTTCTCGTTATAAAGTATAAAAGGATAAATAATATTAAATAAAATCATGGATTAAAGCATCACCCCAGACCCCGTCTCCAAGTGAAAATTCTCCTCACTGTCCGCCATCTTTCTTACTCATTCCCGGACACTATGCTGCCTTTGCTGCCGCAGGTGCGCCCCACCCCTGCCCTGCCTACAGTGGGCAGCACCCCAGAACAAGGATGGGGGGTGGGGATGATGGAGCTGATCCTGCTCCCGGGAGTGCTCCCTCCAGCCGAGGCCCTGCCCCCCCTCCTGGGAGTGCTCCCTCCGGCCAACGCCCTGCCCCCGATCCCAGGGAGTGCTCCCTCCGGCCAATGTCTTGCACCCCCTCCCCGGGGGTGCTCCCTCCAGCTGAGGCCCTGGTGCCGCCCAGCCCCCACTGCCTGTAGGACCCACTCACTATTAGCTTCCTGTCCCCTTGTCTCCTTTTCCATACTCCCTCCTGTGTTCCTCTCCCTCACCTGCTGCCTGTACCACCCTGCGCCAGGGTCTACTTTTAGGTGGCCCCCAAACCGTGACATCTATTGGTGCCAGGTATGGGGTGAGCCATGGTCCCCATGAGGAACGTTGGCTGTCACCATGTGCAGGGGCTGCGGCAGATCTGATGAGGTAATGAGGACACCAGAAGCACACGGCGATCGGGTCCACTGTTACTGTCCTGGGGGACTCACAGAGGCGGCTCCTGGGGCAGTGGTTCCTGCACAGCAGGTATCACATGCAAAGGCAAGGGGACGAAGCCACCAGGGCGCACCGGGAGTGAGCACAGACACGCGTCCCCCAGCGTAGATCTGCAGATTGTCGAGAGCCGGGCTCACACCGTGAAATCTGGATGTTAAAGCATAAACAGTGGGAGGCTTTCAAACATTAAACACAATTAAAAAAAAAGAGAGAGTGACATAATCATAACTCCATCTGAGAGAAAGATAACTTCATCTGCACCGTGAAAAGCATGGCTGTCAGCAGGAGATCGGCATGCTTGTGCGTGGGGGGGTGGTGCATCCATAGAAAACGTTAGGGCTGACTCCTCGTTTCTGCTCTCAGGTGATTGGATCGGTTGGAATGTGTGAGGGAGAGAAGATGTACCAGGTGAGGTAACTCTTCTGTCTGGTGGCTCAGGGACGGAAAATCAGGAAGACAGCCGAGGACGTCTCTGCAGCCCAAGGGAGAGGTCAGACTTGGACGCATAGATTTTCCCTCACTCTCTGTACGTAGGAGAACACCACAAGAATGGCGAGAGAAAAGCATGCCGGTCACCGTAAAGAACATTCATTAAGACAGATCTGAGACATTATTTTAACGAGTGTAACATTCCCAGTTTTTATTGAGGTGGGAATGACATAGGACGTTATGTGGTTTCAGACGTACAAACTAATGACTCAATATTTCTATGTATTTCAAAATGATCACACGGAAAGGCTAGCCAACATCCATCACTACAGATCGCTACAGGATTGTGTGTGTAATGAGGACCTTTGAGGTGGGCTCTCTTAGCAACGGCCAAGTAGGCAACACGGTATTTGTCCGCTGCAGTCACCAGGCTGTGGGCTGCATCCCCAGCACGTCGTGACTTTGTAACTGCAAGTTTGTATCTTCTGACTCTTTTCACCCTTTTTGCCCCCCCCGCAACCCCCACCCCTGGCCATTACCAATCTGCCCTCTGTATTTATAAACTTGTTGGTGTGCTTTTAGGTTCTACATGTAACTGAGATCATACGGTGTTTGTCAGCCCCGTCTGACTTCCTCGAGGTCCACCCGTGTCGTTCCGAGTGGCGACATTTCCTTCTTTCTGATGGCTGAGCGACACTGTATGGTATACACACACCCAGTCGTCAGTGGACAGACATTCGGGGTGTTTCCAAATCTCGGCTGTTGTAAATGATGCTGCAATAAACACGAGAATGCATACTCCTTTTTGAGTTGGTGTTTTCATTTTCTGGATAAACACCCAGAAGTGAAATTGTTGCATCAGATGGTAATTCTATTTTTAATCTTTTCAGGAATCTCTGTGCTGTTTTCCACAGGGGCTGCACCAGCTTACATTCCCACCAACAGTGCACGAGGGGTCCCCTTGCTGAGTGACGTTGAGCATCTCAAGGACCTGTTGGCCATCTACATTCTTGGGAAAAATGTTTATTCAGATCTTCTGCCCATTTCTTAATTGTATTTTATTTTGCTATTGCACTGTATGAATTTTTAATATATTTTGGATACTCACCCCGTTTTGGATACAAGATTTGCAAATATTTTTTCCCTTTCAGTAGGCTGCATTTTTATTCTGTTGATGGTTTGCTTCACTGCACAGTAGCTTTTAAGTTTGATGTAGTCCCACTTTCTTATTTTTGCTTTTGTCGCCTTTGCCTTTAGTGTTACATCCAGAAAATCATTCCCATCACCGAGTCAAGGACCTGACCACTTTTATTTTTTTCCCTCTGGGAGTTGCATGGTTTTGGGTGTTACATTCAAGTTCTTTAATCCATTCGAGTTAATTTTTGTGTGTGGTATAAGATAATGGTCCAGTTTCATTCTTTCGCATGTGTGATTCTGATTAAATGATTATTAACAAGCTCTTAAGAAACAAACACACAGGGTTTCAATGTATAAAGAACACAGAAATGAATATTTTTGTTACATGTGTCTTTTCCAATTTGTATAAGTAGCCACTTGAGATGCATTTGTAGATTAGAACCATACGTGTTCAGTTCCTATATCAAGTGTTGTTACCAGTTGGAACTTTCCAGAGAAGCAGTGTGTGTGTGTGTGTGTGTGTGTGTGTACAGAGAGAGAGAGAGAGAGAGAGAGAGAGAAATTTTAAGGAACTGGCCCGAGAGATTGTGGTGACCTGAAATCTGGCAAGTCTGAAATCTGTGGGACCTGCTGGGTAAGCTGGAAACTTCTGTGCTGTAGGCTTGAGGCAGAATTTCGTTTTCTCTGGGGAACTTAGTTTTTGCTCTTAAGCCCTTAAATTGATTGGATGAAAGTCTGCTTTACCTGAAGTTGAGGGATGCCGACGTTAACCACACCTACACGACACTTTCCCCGTGACACTCGTTGCTGTCTCATTGAGTGACTGGGTCCTGTAGACTGGCTCCACTGACCCACACAAAAAACCTGCACACACACTGGGTGCCCCCAGTAAGTTCCCCTGGTTGTATCACAGCTGTTGGCTGATGGTGTCTTCTTGGCTTTAAAAACCAGGCTATTCTAGGGGCGCCCGGGTGGCTCAATCAGTTAAGCATCTGATCGTGGCTCAGGCCACGATCTCACAGTTTGTGAGTTCAAGCCCCACGTCGGGCTCTGTGCTGACAGCTCAGAGCCTGGAGCCTGCTTTGGATTCTGTGTCTCCCTCTCTCTCTGCCCCTTCCCTGCTCATGCTCTGTCTCTCTTTCTCTCTCAAAAATAAATAAACGTTAAAAAAAATAAAACCAAGGCTGTTCTTCTGAAGGTTTAGTCTTGTCAACCTGATAGGTCTTCGTGTTTCTGTGTTATCTGGTTGCATTTCACATTAATTGCTGGGCTGTATCTCTCCCTTTGTACGATTTCCTATGCCGTGTTTTCTTACAGTGTTTTGGTTTGGGGGTGTTTCTCTTAGTCATGCACATCTTCAAGCCATACCAAAAGGATCAGTGTAATGAGAGGGGCACGAGGTTTTTTGGTTTTTTTACGTAGGCTCCACACCCAAGGTGGGCTTTGACCTCATGACCCTGGGACCGAGAGTCAGATGCTTTACTGACTGAACCAGGCGAGCCCTGGAAAGTAAACATCTAGCCAGGTGTACCAACAGCCATCTAATAATGATCCATCCTTTCCCTGGAAAAAGGGTGAAATATATACAAAAATATCATAAACCAGTTCCCTAATACATTCCATGGCTCTTCCTTTAACACCATTGGTTTGGATACAGTAATCGTTTCATCCCCAGTGTGCTGTTTATCCATGAAATGAACGCCGTCATCGACCTCGTGTTTTTCCGGGCTTTGGAAACGCCAGCATTCTCCAGAATTGCACTGGGTGACTGAGGTCCGCGGTGAGTGCGCACGTCCGGACTTCCGCAGAGATGCGGAAACCCTTCGGGTCCTGGCAGTCTCTCGGGCCCCCATTTTAATTCAGGGGAAATGGCGCGTATTTGGGGGGTTTCTGGCCCCTGCTGCTTGTCACAATGCCCCCTGGCCGCCTGCTCTGCTGAAAGCTGATCCCATGTCAGACTCAGACAGAGGTCTCTGACACAGTGCTGCCAAGTGATGTGGTGGGAAGCCTGCACGCCTCACGCTCAGTGCTCCCTGAGGACACAATGCCTTCCTGCACACTCCCACCTGCCACGTTTGTCCCCCGGAGAAGCGTCTCTCAGCTCTGAGCTGGGCTTTCTCCGCTCTGGAGTCTCTCATGACTCCCTATTGCCCCCTACTTAGAGAACCCTTCAGACTCTCCATCCACCTTCCACTGGGCGTTCCTGGGGGGCGGGGAGGGGCGCCTTTTAGTCCTATTGAACCGCCTCCCCCGTTGTCGGAGTAGACTCCTTCTCCCTCCTCTGTTCACTGCTGCACTGCCCCCGTGCACACCATGCACTGTCCCGTGCCCACCTCGGCCGCGGAGTCACACCCAGCCCCTCGTCACCAGGTCCCATTCTGCTCTTCCGCCAGCCACCCAGCCCGGTGTCCCACACACCTCCTCCCTACGTACCTCCTGTTGCCATCGTCAGGGTCAAAGGGATTCGAGCATTTCCCTGACTTACCTTCCCGTATCCTGGATGCTTCTCCAACACAGCGATTAGAGCGTAGTCGACATTTCCCTCCTTTTCTGACAGACGCCTAGAATAATTGTTGCCCTGAGTTGTAAATTCAGCGACCCCCAGATGTATTTATCCACATGAAGACAGTTGACTTTTGATAAATGAAGCTATAGTAAGCGTAAAATAACACGAGACATGGAATCAAGGGCAGAAAACAGAAGGGGAATGAAAACAAACCTCCAGAGTCCTCCGTCGGCCACCGTGCACAACCGGGCCATGAAGCCCTGTTCCCCATGCCTGGCAAGGGCGCTTTGCTGGATGAGATGAGGCAGGACAAAGGTGGCACTGGGGCGCACAAGGCAGATCTGGGGCCTCGGGGAAGTGCATCTTTCCACACTGTGTGGTTGTGGACAAAGTCACAGTGCCCGCCAGATGCTGGCTTCCAGGTCACGACAGGCCACGCTCCCTTCCTCTGGTTCCGAGAGAGAAAACAAACATGACGTCACCAACGATTCCATGAAGCAGGAAACACTACAGCCTCATGGCTGTAACTGAGTCCTAAAATGGTCACTGGTAGAAAAATCACCCTAATTGCTTCAATCTGTTTGAATAAAGACCAATTTAACTTCAGGATCATTTGAAAGAAAAAAACAAAAAACAAAAAAAAAACCTCTACTAGTGAAAGAAGCCTAGCCCTTCTCTTAATATCTATTTTCCTTAAAGCCTTCAAATGGTTTATGATTTTCGGAAAGTTAAAAAATATGATTTGTTTCTGAACCTTTCCCTTTGGTCTCAGATCGGGGAAGATCACACAATTTGTTGTCCTCCTAAATCACGTGGACCTAAGATTAAAAACACATTTTCTAAACGGGTTTCTTCTTTGGCCAAAGATTTTGCTTGGATGAAGATAAGTACCTTGACCTTCTTGGAGCCACAAAAAGGAGCAAAACACAGTCCTTCATTCCTCCCCTCTCGCTGGGAGCATGGCCTGCCCTCCATGGTCGGGGCCAGCCTCTAACCCGCGCACTTTCTTCTCTGTGGGCGCCGTGGAGTCTCATCTTGAATCTGGGGGGTTGACACCTCCTCCCTTTTTTCAGTTTATCTATTTTGAGAGAGAGAGACAGAGAGAGAACCCCAAGCAGGCTCTGCACTGTCAGCACAGAGCCCGATGTGGGACTTGAACTCACGAACCGTGAGTCAAAACCAGGAGAAGGACGATGAACCGACTGAGCCCCCCTGGTGCCCCAACACCCCCTCTTAACGAAACCAGCCCCTGCCCAGCGTGGAAGGCATAACCCCGGGAGCCTCTCTCAGCTTCATGAGAGCCTGGCAGGTGATGCTGTCACTGAGCCCCACTCGTGGGCGGGGACAGCAAGGCACAGGGTCCGGCTAACCCCCTAAGTTCCCCAAAGGCTACAGCCGGGCACACACCTGTGCTGCTGCCCTTGGTGCCCACATGAGCTGTAGACCAGCGTTGGGCCAGAGGGGGCTGGGTTCTGGTGCCGGAGGACACACGAGTGGCTGACATACGTAAACCCGTTTGTCTCGCTGAAAGTTGACAGTGGTTCAGCCCTTCACAGAGTGAGGTGGCTTGGTTTCCCACCACCAAAAAAGAGCCCGGAGTTGGGCCTGGGGTGCCAGTTCCACAGCTTCTTCCGGGGTCCCCTGGGGGCTGGCAAGGTGGAAACCCTGGACACGGGGAACATGAGGACCCACCCAGGGTGACTCCCAGTGTGTGTGCGTGCGTGTATATACATGTGCAAATGTGCATGCGTGTGTATTTATTTCCTCCGCAAATACTTATCAAGAACACCACTGTGCTGGGCCCTGGGGTAACCGCAGTCAAGATGTGGGGGACACAGACTCACTCAGGGCCTCACGGCCTAGTGGGTGGGCTGTCCCTAAACAGATGAGGGACAGGCCCTGGGACTAGGCAATCATCCAGTGCACGGACCCCGCCTAGTCACTCTCCTGTGCTGAAGAGCCAACCCGGTCACACACACCTGTCTGTCCGTCTGTCTACAATCTGCATCTATGCATCCACTGTCTGCATCTCCGGAGTATCTCTGCCTCTCTCGCTAAGCCACTGGACAACACGATGCTTGGGCCTCGGATCGTTTCTTTGGTCTGTGGTCCTCGCGCCCTCACTGGCGGGTGGGCCCTGGGCGATTTCCTCAGACTTTCAGATGCCATCCTTGGTGAAGACGAACAGTGAATTCCTCACAGGGGGTTGTTGGGTACATGAGAGAAAAGGTCAAGCGCCTGGTTAAGAAGTGTATGCATATTATATCACTGTATTATGTTATTACATTTCATTAGAGAAACAGAGAAGGAGGAGAAGGTCGGGTCTCCGGGGACCACGCTGCTCTCCGTCCGCCATCTGTGCGCAGGTGTCTGGGGAAGGTTCCCACCGGGAGAGGACGGCTCCTCCCCAGCCTGCTCGATGATCCGAGGAACCAGTTGGACGGGCCCGATCCGGACCAGCCCTGAGTGTGGCCTCCTCCTGGAGAAGCTCACCTTTTCCCTCAGTGACCAAGCCTCGTTGGTGCTTTTAACAACTCAATTAGGCATCTAGGGAGTGCACATTTTGGGGAAAGAGTCCTCTGACCCACAGCCCACACGGCCAGAGAGCCCGACCACCATGTCAACGAAGGGACACAAAGTAGCTCAGGAGGGAGGAGCTCCCCAGGTGGGGTTTGAGACCTGGGTGCCCAGATTTTGTTCCCGGGAGGAGGAGGCTACCATCATAAATTTGTTACTGCTGTCCGCGTTACTCAGATTCACATCTGAAAAATCTATATTGAGTCAACTGCCAGTTTGCAGGAGGGAAACTTGGACTCTGTGGGAGTTGATTTCGTGGGAACACAGATTCTGGAGGTTCAGGTCTGGCATGTGCTGACCCATCTGAAGGCTGTGATTTATAGTCCCGGAGTGATGGTCTGCCCAAGTTAGGCAAGCCTCACCTCCCGGGGCAGCGGGTAAGACCCTCCATGGTTGGACCTATTGAAATAAACGCGCATTTGCCTTCCTACTAAGGGAGGCCTCGTCCAAGCTCAAGCATCTGTATCGTTTATTTACCAAAGAGTCGGCTCAAATCCATCCAGAGCAAGACGTCAGTGATTTGGAACTGAGGACAGGGCAGGGGATGCATGTGATTTGGGATTTTAGAGTGGAAGCTGACCTCTACAATATACACTGCTCTGACAAGGTTTTAGAGCTGAATGCGTTCGTACACGCCATGCTCCTGATTTTTAACTCTAGCTTGAAAGACAAAGTCAACTGTCTCGTCGTTGATGGATGAAATCAGGTGCTGATGCAGGCAGGGAGCCTCTCAGACCAGCAGATGTCCTCGGCTCTCAACAGAGCCCAGGTCTTGGGGACCCGACGCATGGGAGGATGACAATGAGGGTGTCAGAAACCACGCTGGTCTGTGTGGTCTGTACAATGTCGTTTGCCATGACATTTTCCTTCTCCTTAAGACACGCAGCTCAGAGGAATTCTGGAAGTGCCTTAAAAACAAACGACGAAAGCCTGAACAGCCAGCATGTGCCCTTGCCACGGGTTCTTTCCCACCCACTATTTTAAAGAACTGCAAACCAGTGGATTTTTCCAAAGTGCCATTTAATTATATGATGGCACCAATATCTTTCTTCCTTTGTTTTGAGTTTGATTAAAATGCACCTGCATTTCGCTGTTTCCATTTAAAAGACTGATTATCCATTAATTGTTGCACATTTGTTTCTGCCTTTTCTCCCAGGACCTTTCCACGGTGCCAAAAACATAAGGTGTGAAGAAGGTCTGGACCAAGATAAAGACCTAGGGACCTCGTGGGTCCTAGGGGACCTAGGGACCTAGGAGGGCAAAGGTTTGGCCCTCAGTCAAAGCTCCTGCATGACCATGAGGACTTATTTGCAATATCTTAGTGTTGGGAAAATATTTTCTGCCAAAAAGATTTCAGAAGCCAGAGTGGTGAAGAAGGGCAGGCCTGTGAGGCCAGCAGGATGAGAATGACAGTAAGGGAAATGAGGGACGGAAGGTAGGACATCACTTGTGTTCTGCCCCAGGGCGTGTGAGTCTGCAGGAAGGACAGCCAGTGTCTGCCCACTGTCTCCCTCTCCATGCACCTAATTGTGGAACTACTTCTTGAGGGGCCGGCTGACGGTGTTATGAGACTCCTTATTTTTTTTTAAAGACTTATTTATTTTTGAGAGAGAGAGTGTGCACACACAAATGGGGGAGGGGCAGAGAGAGGGAGACATAGAATCCAAAGCAGGCTCCAGGCTCAGAGCTGTCAGCACAGAGCCCGACACAGGGCTCGAACCCACAAACCATGAGATCATCACCTGAACCAAAGTCGGTCGCTCAACTGACTGAGCCACCCGGGCACCCCAAGTGTCTGACTCTTGATTTTGGCTCAGGTCATGGTCCTAGGGTCATGGGATTGAGCCTTATGTGCACTCTTTCTCCAAAAAATAAAAAGGTTTAAAACAAAAAAACAAAAAAAAGAACTGAGATCTGGGTGTCGGAGATGTTCCTTTCTCCTGAGATGTCACTATTTCCAGGACCATCCTGAGCAGGTAGAACTAAGAAGTGTGTGTGTGTGTGTGTGTGTGTGTGTGTGTGTGTGTGTGTGAACTAACCCACAGAGATATGTAGCTCCCTGTTTATTATGCTGACATCTGTGACTCTACTCCACCATCGATTTGGATACACAAAAAATCCCATCATCCGCCAAGGAAACTTACTTTCCACGTGGCACCAACTCTTTTATCAGCACTGTGGCATCTTCCTGCCCAGAAGAGTGCAGGTCAAGTTAAGAAAGGTTGGAAGTAACCTTGGCTCCCTCCTTACTAGTGTTTTCTGTTTTATAACATTGTGCCAGCCAAGAAAGAAGGGGTAGGCTGTGCGACCTTGATAGACAACCTCCAAATCACCATTAGATTAAAGCAACAATGTTTTATTTCTTGTTCATACTTGATGCTCCTTAGACTTTGGGGAGCTTCCATTCCTGAGACCCTCGGCTCTGCACTCCCCCGGTCTCCTGCTTAAACTGTGACCATCCAGGAAGAGAGCGGTGGGCCGCCAGCACCAGCAAAGACACACTCTCCTGTGGAACACATGTGGCTCCGTGCAGTCCCACTGTGTGTGGAGCACATTGTGTGGTGCGGTTAAAACCACGCAAGCCTGAGGAGGTGCAGTCTGCCAAGCGCCCAGACAGGGAGAATTAGCAAATATTGACACCCAAGAGGGAAAAGAAGGCAAAGAAAGGAGACCCATGCATGACTTCAATATTGGAGCTTGCAACAGACTTTAAAAAAAAACAACAACATGATTATCAGGGCACCTGGGTGGCTCACGCCATTAAGCGTCTGAAACTTGGTTTCAGCTCAGGTCATGATCTCACCGTTTGTGGGTTCAAGCCCCACGGATTTGGAATTCTGTCTCCCCCTCTGTCCCTCTCTGCTCATGCATACTCTCTCCCTCTCTCTCAAAATAAACTTAAAAAAAATTTTTTAAACATGATTATTATTTTCAAGAAAACAGGGTGAAAACAGTACAAGACAGATAAAAAAAGATATAGAAATTTAATAGGAGGAAAATCGATTCTATGGAAGAAGATAAAAGGCAGACTCTACAACTGACAAATACAGAATCTGAGATTAAGGACTTAGTTTACCAGTCGAGTAGAAGATTCGTTGCAGAAAAACACAGGATGGCAAGGTAGAAATCAGATCAATAGAAAATATGCAGACCGAAATACAGACAGCAGAAAGGATTATGAGAAAAACCGCACCGCAGAGTAAGAGACACACAGGACAGTCAACACTCCCGTAACTGACGTTCCCGAAGGAGGGTACGGCTAGAATGAGGTGACAGCGATAAGAGGAACACTTTTTAATGGCTAAGAATTTCCCCAAACTGATGAAGAACAACACATTTGGGAAGCTCCATGAGCCCAAACAAGAGAAAGGAAAATAATAATAGAAAAAAAAAAACCCTAAGTACCTCAAACTCTTGAAAAGCAAAAGCAAAGAAAAGCACGCCCAAACAGCCAGAGACCAAAGGACACATTGTACTCAAGCTGCCGTCTTGGATAGGAACAGACACAGGTGCCACTGTGAGGACAAGCATCCGAAGGAGAGGTTGGAGCTTCATTTGTTTTTTTGAGTGTATTTATTTTGAAAGAGAGAGAAAGAGAGAGAGATTGTGTGTGTGTGTGTGTGTGTGTGTGTGTGTGTGAGCAGGGGTGGGGCAGAGAGAGAGAGAGACACAGAATCAGAAGCAGGCTCCAGGCTCTGAGCTGTCAACAGAGCCCGACACAGGGCTAGAACTCAGGAACTGTAAGATCATGACCTGAGCCGAAGTTGGATGCTTAACCAACTGAGCCACCCAGGCACCCCTGACTTTTATTTCAATGTTTATTAATTTTTGAGAGAGAGAGACGGCATGAGTGGGGAAGGGGCAGAGAGAGAGAGGGAGACACAGAATCCGAAGCAGGCTCCAGGCTCTGAGCTGTCAGCACAGAGCCCAACGTGGTGCTCGAACTCACGAACCACGAGATTCTGACCTGAGCCGATGTCAGGTGTTTAACCACCTGAGCCACCCATGGGCCCCACACCAAGAGCTTTAAAGCCACAGTGGTGAACCAGGGTCCGTGACACCAGCAGAGAACGGCAGGGCTCCAAGAGCACCAGAGGATGAGAGAGCACCATGTGTATCGCCCTAGGGTCTGTGACCTCCGGCGGGGCCACCAGGAGGCCCGCAAGACGCTAGGGAAACACGCCCATAGCACGTCAGTGAAACGCAAAAGGTCCCCGTGCTGTCCCAGATGGGAGTCCCCACAGGAACCTGGCACGTTGATCCTCAAAGTCCATGCGGAAATGCAAAGGCAGAGTTTTCACGGGAATCTTGAAGCAGAACAAACATGTGTGTGTCGGTAGCCGGATACCTTGCTCCCGAAGAAGGCCGGGAGGCCAGGACCTGGGCAGACTGTGGTGCGAGCCGCCAGGTCCCGGCCCTAAGCTCTGCCAAGCTGGCCCAGCCACCTGGAGAGGATGACGCCACCTCCCTCGGCAGGGTCACGGACGCAGCCGGAGCCCCGTTCCCAGCACAAATCCCCCACAGCATTTTGATGGATAAGGCGCATACTACGGCTTAAGCCACCGAGAGACTGGATTGTTGCCATGCAATGAGAAAAACAACTTAAATGGTTGAGATAAAGTCCTTTCTTTGTTCCTAAGTAGGCTTCTCACCCAGCGTGGAGCCCAGCGCAAGACTTGACCTCAAGACCATGAGACAAAGACCTGGGCTGAGATCAAGAGTCAGACGCTTAAGCGACTGAGCCACCCGGGCGCCCCCATAAAGCCCTTTCTTTAAAACACAGACACACACACATCTAAACAAAATTTCTACAGAGTAATCTTCAAAGTAAAAGTGTACCCTAACACGATAGGCAAATGTTGAAATTCGGGTGTGGATAATGTCATGCTGAAAGGTCCTTCCCAAACATGAGGTCACTTGATGAGAGCAGAGTCATGCAAAAGCCCGTGCAAAAAGAGAGTGTGGCATTGTAATTTTATGCTTTACTGTCCCCTGCCGACTCCAGAACCCCCCTCCCTCAGGGACACTGGCCCTTCAGACCCTCTGAACCTTCACAAGACCTTTAGTTATTTTATTCAAGGAGCCTCATGACCTCTTTGTCGCCACAGCCTCCAAAAGCCCCTATCACGTCTTGCCTCCAGTGTCACATGAGTCCTGCAAACAGCTGGTGAGCTCTTCTGAGAGGCCCACTAATCCCGAGTTTTCATACCGGTTCAGAACAAGGCAAGGACGTCCACCCTCACTGCTCTCACGCATCGTGGCGGGAAGAGTGGCCAGGACAGTAAGCTCAGAAACAAGGGTCCCCATTGCACATGACATCAACATCCACCTGGAAAGTCCCAAGGGATCTATGAAAACAAACATTCAGACCCCCAAACAAGTAACCAGCACTATTAGGTCAGGTAGACAAAGCCAAGTGTACAAGCCACAACTCCACAAGACCTCACTGGAAGGTCTTAACATGCCGTCTTAAAGACTCCTAGATAGAACACCAAAAAGGCGATCATGATAAGGTGTATTTGAACAACTAACATATTTTACCTATTGCACACACACAGGATGTCTCATGCAAGAACTACAAAATGCACATTCCATCGAACATAAGTGGAACATTTCAGAAAGGGACCAAAAACTGGGCTAGATGGCAATTTTCAACAAACTTCAAAAGGATTACATCAAATGGACTGTTTTCTGAGCTGAACACAATGAAGCTATAGAATCACAATTTGAAGAAATTAGGAAAATGCCTGTATGTTTGGAAATTGGGAAACATAGTTTCAAATATCACAGAGGCCGATGAAGAAAGCAAAAGAAATTAGAAATACTCTGACTCAACTGATGAACAAGATGCCATGTAAAATGTATGAGAAGCGGCTCCAAGAAATGCATAAATTTAGAAAGGATGAAAGTCTAAAGTGTGAATGATAGGGACAGCAGAATTCAGGCGTGGAAAGAATAAGCCTAAAAAGAGAAATTTTTGAAAGAAAAAACTGACAATGGAAATGGCCAATGAACTAAATTGTCCTGTTTTTAAAGAATGCATTAATAATCCTTGGTGAGTTTTATCAAGAAAAAAAGAAAACTAAAAATCACCATGTCAGGCTAACTACCTCAAATGCTGCAGCCCTGAAAGCAGCCGCAAACAGATATAAGTCAGTGACTTTAAACATCTCAATGAAGTGGGCAAGCGTCAAGGAAAATAGGATTATTAAAACATGACACAACAAGAAACAGAATATCTAAACATTCTGATTGCTAGTATAAACATAATGTATATATACATTGATTATATATGTGTTTATATCAGTAATTGGAATACTTTCTAAAAATCAAAGTAACTGGTGTCACCAGCAAAATTCACCACATATTTAAAAGAGAAATAACACTAATCCTTATATAAACTCTCCCATAGAATAGGAAAATATGGGACAATTTTCAAACATCTTATGAGATAAACATAACTTTGATCATAACTTTGATACCAAAACTGAAGCAATCTTAGGGTAAAGGTCATCTGCCCCTCACCTGTTCACACTCTATCTCTCTCTGTCTCAAACATAAACAAACATTTAAAAAGATTTTTTTAAGCAATGTTTAATTTAAAACAACAACAAGTACTCCTAGCTAATGGAAAGTCCTTTATATGATAAATGATCCATCAAAACCTATAGTTAACATCACACATATGCTGAAATATGTTTATAATTTTCCTTTGGTGGCTACAAGCTGACACCAATACGTTCAGCTGTGTAGTAAGACATTTTGTAAGCACAGTAAGCTGTGCATACATTTCCTATGCAATAAGACAGGAAAAAAATAAGGAAAGACCTAACAATTGTCAGGAATGGACTAGAGAACTCATCCTTTTTGGGCATTAAAATCGTACATTTGGAAAATCCAAAAAACCTGTAGTTCAATTATTAGAATTAACAAGCAGGTGTAGCCAGTTTTGAGAAAGAGTTTAACATTAAAGTTGTATTTTTTTTTCCTGAAAACTAAATTAATGAAGAAGCACACTTTGTAATAGCATAAAAACATCAAATGTCTAGGAATAAAGGCCATAAAGAAGAGAACCAGGAAGGGGGCGCCTGGGGGGCTGAGTGTTGAGCGTCTGATTCTTGATTTCGGCTCAAGTCATGACCTCACGGTTTCATGAGTTCGAGCCCCGCATCGGGCTCTGCACATTGCTCGCAGAACCTGTTTGGGGCTTTTCCTCTCTCTCTGCCCCTCCACCTCTTGCACTCTCTCCATCTCTCTCTAAATAAAGAAATAAACTTTAAAAAAGAAAAGAGAGAGAGATGACTAGGAAGGTCAAGGCAGGCAGGTGTGTGTGTTGTCCTCCTGAAGAATGGCTTACTTCCTATTCCCTTAAGATGAAGAAAGCTGTAGCCACGCCCCCCCCTTGCCAGCTGCATATCTGTGCTGGAGTCTTCTCAGAAAACCCCTCAAATGTAGGTGTGCTGCAAAGCCCATTTCCTTTTTGTCGAAGCCCCTCAAGGCAAAAGATGAAGGTCACTGTGATTCACCAGAAACTGTCAGATGGCAGCCAGGGTCTCGCTCGCTCACTCTCCCTCCAGCCCTTCTGAGGTGGGGCTTCCTGGACTATAGGGGCTGAACAGAAATTACATATCACAATGCCCTCCATCACTAAATTTTGGAAACTCTGGGGAAAAAAATCCCTAGTATTTTTGTACCTTTGAATTCCCACTCTTTGTGTAGAAAGAAAGAAGAAAGAAAGGAAGAAAGAAAGAGAGAGAGAGAGAGAAAGAAAGAAAGAAAGAAAGAAACCTAATGAAACAAAATTGGGTTGGATGTACTAATTGCTTTCTAATGCTGGGTTAATAGTCTCCACATTTTTGTACACAAAACTTCATTAGGAACACTAATTAACTTCGAGGCAAAACTTCTAATTTAATATCCATGTTTGGGTTTAAACTTCTTTGATTTAGCCCTTCTATGTTATTTTAAAAACAGTGAGAGACACTGAAGTCAAGACAGCCCTTTTCCCTCAAAAGAGATCACTGATTTCTTTACAAAGAGTTTTTCGTGCAGTCAGCAACCCGGAGGCCCTTCCCTTCATAGCCATGCTAACAATGTTTCGAATCTTAGTTCAGATGCTCTCCTTCCGCATACTCTCCCATGAAGCACTGGTTGGGACGGCTTGCAGAGCGTAAGAGCTCGTGCAGCGGTGTGATCTGAGCTCCCTGGCACACCCAGAAAAATGTGTATGTAAGGAGGATCTGGGGACTTCCCTCAGTTCACAGTCACTCCGTAGGCTCCAGGAGTGGAATCAGTTACTCACATCCCTACCCCTACTGAGGACAAATACACAACCTCACAGAGGTGAGGGGGGGAGGTGCGTGAGTGCGTAATCTTCTCCAAAGACCCCAAATGCTAGCATGATAGCCATAAGTTACTGACCTAAAACCTCGTTGCACGTCCCAGAGGGGTACGCTCGGCACTCAAGGCCCCAGTGGTCGTCAGGGCTTCGTCTGAGCAGCAGGGCGGCCGGCAAGGTGAAGACGGGGTCTGCCCGATGAACATGCCTGCCCTTCCAGGGTGTGCTCAAGGGCCTGGATCTTCCCCCAAGGGAATACAGAAGGAAATAACCCAACACACGGCCTTGTGGTGTGCTGTCATAAAACCGGGAGATCTCTAACTTGAAAACCTGATATGTTTGCCCTGGACCCCTCGGAGAAGCAAAGAACAAAATCTCTACAAGAGGAAGAAAACATGACCCTGAGATCCAATCATCCCCCAAACACTGACATGATCAATGTTTATAAACGAACGAAAAGCAAACTGTCACACAGGAAACACAAAGGAGAGTCCACAGGGCGGGGAACCAAAACAGACCGAACAGATTTAAGATATTAAAATCGAAAGAATCTGATTATAAAAGAGCTCGACTTATCATGCACAAAGGAACGGAAGCCAAGCCTTTAATATGGGAACCAGAAACCAGAACAAAATGACATTGCAAATTTGGGAGAGAACCAAACAGGAATTCTGGAAGGGAAACACTGACACTGGAGTCCAGAGCACAAAAAAAGAAAGCCGATAAACACAGCTGAAGAGATAAGCAGCCACAGAAAGACGCGCTGCCGAAGAGAGAAGGAAAGGGGGGCAGAATCCAGGGATGGGTAGAGCAGGATGGCCCGAGCTGTATGTAACTGGGGTCCTGGCAGGGGCGGAGGGGGAAGAGGGAATTTCAGAAGTGATAATGGCAGCAGATACCCCAGAACTGATGCCAGATCCCGTTTCAGCTGTCCAAGAATCCCAGGAAACCGTTGCAGAGTTCCAGAAATCCACACCTACACCTATTACATGGGGAGCACTGAAAACAAAGGCAGAGATAGCAATGTGTGACTCAGTGGGCCCCGGAATAAAAGACAATACCTTGGAGGCAGGCAGAGTTCCTGGAGAGCCGAGGCAGCAGGGATGAAGCCGGGAGGCGCAAAGAGGAGCTGAAGGAAACTCCGGGGTTTGTTCTCAGCAGGGAAACTTCAGTGTAAGCATTTTTAGACAAATGAACACGGAGACTTTGCCACACAAAAGCTTGTGGAAGGAATCCTTAAATATCTCTTTCAGAGCCCAGGGAAATGACCTCAGAGAAAGGTCAAAGACGGAAGAAGAAATGAAAAACAAAGAATTGGACACGAAAAAAAAACTGGCCCTTCAAACATCAAGTAGACAGAAAATACACCCCAATGACATGTGTGGGGAGTGGTAAAATGTATACACGTCCCAAAGGGTTTTATCATTTAATCAGTGAGAGAATAAAGGCATTGATTATCATTAGACTTTCATAAATGGTGAATAGACATTGTACTTACTGGAATAATGGAAAACACTCATATGTGTCCCAAATTATACATGTACGGAGACAAAGCAGGAGACAGACTCTTAACTACAGAGGACACTCTGATGGTCACCAGAGCAGAGGAGGGTGGGGGAGGGGGAACAGGTGACGGGGATGAAGGACGCACCTGTCGTGATGAACACCTGGTGACGGATGCACGTGCTGAGTCACTGTACTATGCACCTGGAGCTGACGTCACACTGTGTGTTAGCTAGATTGGACTAAGATCTTTTTTTTAAATGTTTATTTATTTCTGAGACAGAGAGAGACAGAGCATGAGTGGGAGAGGGTCAGAGAGAGAGGGAGACACAGAATCCGAAGCAGGCTCCAGGCTCCGAGCTGTCGGCACAGAGCCCGATGTGGGGCTCGAACCCACGAACTGCGAGATCATGACCTGAGGTGAAGTTGGTCACTTAACCGACTGAGCCACCCAGGTCCTCTTGCTAGATTAGATTTTTGAAAGCCATATACTACTTACAAGAGAAATTTCTAAACCAGAGCAATACAGAAAAGTGAAGGGACAAGGTACATTGTAAGACAGTGAACATTTATACAGGCACAAATAAACACGAATTGCAAAAACTAAATTAACCAGAAAATTCTCATAACTTAATTTTCGTTCACTTAGTAGCAACAATGAATCATAATGGTTGCAAAATACTGTGATCCAAAATTGATAGAGCTACCAAAAGAAATTGATAAATCTATGTCTATATTAAGAGAATGTTTCGCACCACCCAATGAAAGGATGTACAAGATTTACAAAATGCATAATAGCATGATTTCAGGAGCGTTTACAAAGGTTACACAAGACTCATTATTTTCAGCTGTGTAGAGAATATTTAAAACTACAGAAACCATCAAAAAAGGCCATACATCAAGTCTGCATGTTTTAAAGGCTTGGAGCACACCCCCCCACCAGAGCCCACCTTTGACCACAGCTCAGTCTGGTTGGAGCAAGTAACAAGGCAGAGACTAGAAAATCGTTATCTGTTTGGAGATTAGGAAAGATACACTAAAAATCTGTGAACAAAAGAGAACACTGTAATGGGAACCAGAAAGCATTTTGAACTGGGTGATTAGAAAACAAAACTGTACATCTACCTGCTAACGTTGAAGGCATCAGATTGTTTTAAGTTCAAATGCTGGCAAAGAAGCCTAAAAGTAATGAGTTTAGTGTTCGTGTGATGTATTCAGAAAAAATAATGAAGAACTTGCTGCCCCCTGAAATTAGAAGGAAAGACATAGCAAAGATAACATTAGCAAGCATTTGATAAAGAAAGCAATAATTCAACAAACAGCCCAATATTGCTGGGTTTTGTTAAAAAACTAAAACCCGAAACCCACAAACAACCGTTGTCAGAAACAAAAGAGAAGGCGGTGTTACAAATCCTACGGACAGCAAAAAAGGTCCTAGGAAATGGATACTGGGGACACTTGTGTCCTTTATTTGGAAATATAGATGGGGGCAAAAGCATCATATACAATGTGAGATAAAGGCAAGTATTCCATGGAGAAACGTTCAAATGAAGAAATGTTCATTCAGTGAAATAGTCAAGGAAAAATATTCAGCAAAGAGAGACTTCTACTATTCCACAAAATATTCCAGAGAAGAGTGAAAAAATGCATAATGTTGATAAGAACTCACAGTGCTCCAAACAGTTATACACACTCATTACAGACCTAATAACCACGGTCAGTTGCACAACCAGTGACAAGTTGGGTTTTTTAATGATTAAATGAAAGGATAGAACTCATAAAAAATAATTTATGGATACAAATAACATGGCACCTGGGTGTTTCAGCTGGTTAAGCATCTGACTTCAGCTCAGGTCATGATGTCATGGTTTGTGAGTTCGAGCCCCGCATCAGGCTCTGTGCTGACAGCTCAGAGCCTGGAGCCTGCTTTGGATTCTGTGTCTCCCTCTCTCTCTGCCCCTCTGCAGTTCGTGCTCTGTCTCTCAAATATAAACAAATGTTTAAAAAATGTAAATAACAAGAAAATCTAAACACATGCTGGTGTATTATATTGATGCACTGGAGATCATAGAAACGTATTGGTTCTCCAAAAATGGACTTACAGACCCAGCGTATTCTCAGCTAAGATCTCAAGTTGTTTGAGTGTATAGTTCTGAAACCTCAACGAGCCAAAACCAGGTGACAGAAGATTGACGAGGAAGAAGTCGGTGGAGATCAGGTTTACCACATGGGGACCTTGTGCTCACGCGGACCTGGGGACAAGGACAGACAGCAGCCAACTGCAGGGCGAGATCGTGGGAGCTGACCGTGTGGACGAAGGTCAGTCTGACAGCTTACAATCCTGGGTCAGGACACAGAGTCCATCGGTCAGGGGACTGCAAACCTACAAGATGCTGGAGAACAGGGGGCAGTCTCTTCGTGACGCACAAAACACCTCAGAATTTCAGGTTAGTGGTTCCTTCATACACTCGAAGCAGGAAAGTGGATTTCTGAATCCAGGCACATGAAACCAAACACTAGCCATCAACGACAAGTATGATACCCTGGACACATTAAAATTAGTATTTTCTTTTGCTGTTCATGAGACACCCCCAGAGAGAGGGAGGAGACAGACCACAGAACGGCAGGAGATATTTGCAGAGAGCACATTGCCATCACGGCGTTCTCGTGGTCACACTGCTCTGTGGGTGCACAGATCCGGGTGCTACTGCAGGAGGGGAGGTGGGCACTCTGGGCCGGGAGCAAGGGGAGCATCTGGCAGCTCCAGGGGGTCCCCCACCCCGGGGAGGGTTCGTGTGGGGGCAGGTCCCGCCACAGGACACCTCCTGTCCTGCCTTTCAGCGGCCGTCCCAGAAGTGAGTGCCCCCATCAAAGCCCAGCCTGTGAGGATCCAGAGTGGCCTCCAGCTCACCAGGATTATAGCACACAGCAAAGTCCCTTTGGATCTCAGGGTGACTGCGCAGAGCGGAAGAGAGATCCGTCCTCAGTCCCCAGCCAGCCTGGAACCAACCTAGACCCAGGCGCACTAGAGATCACCTAGGCACTTCTAGGTGGGTCGACTGTCACACTCCCCTATTTATCCCAAAGCATGCATGTTCTCGCAACTTGGGTACACGGTTGGGAACTACCTAGCGGACTTAGAGAATCGCACACCTTAGAGAGGTTTGCTCATGTTCACCGGGAAGCGTCGGCAAGGACGTACAGAGCTGGCACCGCTTGTAAAGGCCACCACGGTGACACCTCAGGTACCCGAGGACAGGAGGACGGGTGAGTGTGGTGGGCACAAATATAGCACGTGCCGGTGAACATCAACACAGTGGGGCTATTCACAAATAAGACTTAATTCTGCGTGAGTCTCATCCTCCAGCCACGATTTCCATCCGTGTCACGCACATCTGCCTGGCATCGGACGTTTGTCAGAAACAACTCAGGGAACCCCACATCCACTTCACCCAAACCCCCCAGTGCTAACATCCTCCATAACTAGCGCACACAGTCACAACCTATATCACATTCCTTCTACCTAAACAGCATCCTTTCTATTTCTTGTCGAGTAATTCTGCTGGCGATAAATTCCTCCAGCTTTTGTCTGTCTGAGAACTCTTTGTCCCCACTCTGATGGATACTTTTGTAGGGCATAGGGTTCTGGGCTAACCGCCCCCACCCCGACACACACACACACACACACACACACGCCTCAAAACTGACACTCACTGCCTTCTTGCTTGCAATAATTCTTTTGTAAAAGTTATCCCTCTTCCTTGTAAAAATGTATTCCCCACCCCCAGATGACTTTAACATTTTTACATTGTCTCTGGTACTCAGCAGTTTGAAACGCCTGCTTGTGCGGCTTGGTGTGGATACTGCTCACATTAAGGCTGTTGTTTGATGCAGGAGCTGGGAAAGAGTGGTCTGGGTGAGAAATTAGGACAGCACTGTGGGTGAGCGTTCTCTGGGGTTCTCCAACCTGTGAGCGCAGGCTGAGGCTCCTGGGAACCCTGCAAGGAAGTGCCAGGCCCCCTACATCTTCCTGCCACTGGGGACGTCACACTCTGTGGACACAGCACTTCATGAAACATTTCCAGCTGACGCCTCTCCTGGAGTTACCTGTCTGGATTTCAAGTGAGTCTGCCCTGGGACATCAGTTTCCGAATCGTTCGTGGAAAGTCACTAAGTTGTCCTGTTTTCTGCTCATCAGAAGGGTGTGACTCAGTCCTTCAGCTGAAAGTCACAACTCATTCTCCAGGGGAAGCCCAATCTTAATACTAGCCACAGCCTGATAGTGATGTTATAAGACTTAATAATTATAGATCGGTTACTTTCATGAATACAGATGCCAAAAACATAAGCAAATTGGAGTATTTTTTTTTAATTTTTTTTAATGTTTTATTTATTTTTGAGACAGGGAGAGACAGAGCATGAACGGGGGAGGGTCAGAGAGAGGGAGACACAGAATCTGAAATAGGCTCCAGGCTCCGAGCTGTCAGCACAGAGCCCGACGCGGGGCTCGAACTCATGGACCGCGAGATCATGACCTGAGCCGAAGTCGGCCGCCCAACCGACTGAGCCACCCAGGCACCCCGCAAATTTGAGTATTTAAAAATGATAATATGTCATGGTTAAATTGGGCTTATTCCAGGGAAGGGCAATTATTTTAACAGTCAACCATCAATCAATATAAATTGATATATTCAATAAATTGCAATGTTCTAAAAGGTCTAATAACTACAGTTATCTAAGTAGGTATTGCAAGACTATTTGACATAATTCCACACCATTTATGATCAAAACTCTCAGCAAAAATATAGACTAGAATGGAGCTTTCTGTTTTGTTTGTTTGTTTGTTTGTTTGTTTGTTTTGAGAGAGAGAGAGAGCATGAGTGGGGGAGAAAAGCAGAGAAAGAGAGAGAATCTCAAGCAGGCTCCACCCTCAGCACAGAGCCCAATGTGAGGCTCAATCCCACGACTCCGGGATCGTGACCTGAGCCCAATTCAAGAGTCAGACACTCAACCGACCTAGAATGGCCCATAGACTGAGTGGACCTAGAATGTTACTTCCTATATCTTATAAAGTATATTTATAAAAATCTTGAGTAATCATCATACAAAATGACAAAATGCTATAAACTTACTACTGAAATTTCTGTTCATCAAAATACGCCACTTAGCATAAAAACACAAGGCACAGAGAAGGGGATGGTATGCCTGACAGTAGATTTGTGTTAAGAATATCTGAAGGGGAACCTAGTAGCTCAGTCATGAGCTCAGGTCACGATCTTACAGTTTGTGGGTTCGAGCCCTGTGTCGGGCTCTGTGCTGACAGCTCGGAGCCTGGACCCTGCTTCAGATTCTGTGTCTCCCTTTCTCTCTGTTCCTCCCCCGCTCACACTCTGTCTCTGTCTCTCTCTCTCTCAAAAATAAATAAACATTAAAAAGATATTTTTAAAAAGAAATATCTGAAGACACCCTAGAAACGAATAAGAAAAAGCCAAACACCTCTGAAATGAGTGTAGGGCTTGAACAGGCACTTCACAAGATATGACATCCATGCGGCCGATAAACATTCTAAAATACATTCAGCGACATTAGTCATTATGAAAACGCAAAATCAAACCACGAGGGGATGTAGGACACGCCCCGTAGAGAGTGTAGGATGAGCAAGCTGGATGATGCCTGCCTTGCCAGCCATGTCAGGACCGGGACGAGATGAGAGACAAATGGGTAAACTAATTTGGAAAACTATTTACGCTATATACTAAATGAACGTCGATGTGCACATACCCTATGGCCCAGCAGAATTGCCCCATGGGAACTTGAGAACGTGAACACGTCTACATCTAAAATAGCGTTTGTTAGCGTGCCCTCGGCAGCACGATGCTAACCAGAAACAGGCCAAATGTTCATCCCTGGTTCAGTTAGTTGCAGTATGTCCCCAGCATAAGCATGATGCATATAACAGCCTCACAGAGGTCGCGCTGAATCAGAATAAGCCACCGAGAAAGTACATCCTGCATTATTCCATTTATAGACAGTTCAGCATTAGGTCAAACTAGTTTATAGGATTGGAAACCAGGAAAATGCCTCTTTGCCAAGAGTCAGTGAGGAGGAACTCTGGTTGTGGTCTATGTTATTTCCCGATCTGGATGTGGCTTCCAAGGATGCATTTGCTTTGTGAAAATTCACAGAGCAGTGGCATGAACATGAGTGCAATTGCAGTGCATGTAAGTTACGCCTACAGACACCTTTTTTGAAAAAGTAACAGAAAATTATTTCTCATTTATTTTGTTTCCTTATTGAAGGAACAACACTGAGAATCGAAGACAGCATTCACACTTACCTCCGTGATCTCCCTGAGAGTGGATGGTTGACAGAAGCAGGTGGGTGTTCACATGTATACCTGAAGGTGAACCTTTGTACATGTTCATATACAGGGAAGGACAGTCACACTGCATGGGTAGGGCTGACACTTGTGGCTTTCGCTGTATTGTTTTTACCACCATTATTATTTTCTTAAGTTTATTTATTTGTTTTGAGAGAGCGAACACGAGTGGGGGAGGGGCAGAGAGGGAGAGAAAGAGAGAGAATCCCAAGCAGGTTCTGCACTGGCAGCATGGAGCCTGACTCAGGGCTCAAATCCACAAACCGTGAGATCATGACCTGAGCCAAGACCCAGAGTCAGAGGCTTCTCTGACTGAGCCCTCCCGGGTACCCCCGGGGCTAGTGTAGGAGCTCACAAGGTCAAACCTAGAGCATGTACAAACCCCGAGGCTCATTCCTGTGGTTCCACAACTGGTAACCTCTGATCTTACTCAAACTCACTCTCCTCGAGGACCTGCCGAGGTCATGGGACAGAGGCTGGGCAGGGGCGGGGCTGGGTGGAAGAGGGGCAGAGGTGGGGCAAAGGGGAAAAAGAGAGAGAGGCAAACCCAGAAGCAGAGTCTTAACTACAGAGAACACACTGATGGTCAGCAGAGGGTAGGAGGGTGGGGGAAACAGGTTTTGGGGATGAAGGAGGGCACTTGTCATGATGAAAAAAATTAAATAAAAACCAATCGATCAATAAACAAATAAATAAACCTTCAAAGCGGTGCACCGTGGATGTTTCAGGGAAAACTCAGAAATGAGGTAACTTCCTGTCCGAGATCTTCCAGAATAAAGAGGGGGCTCCCATAGTTCACAGTGACAGAATGTCGCCGATTGCCACGTGGACCAGACATGGTGGGGAGGTCAAACGTTAAGTGGGGCACAGGCCCAACCCTGAGATTTCACCCCCTCAGATCCGCCTGCAGACCCGCTTAAGAGAAGACCGGGCCATGCTCTGTGATGACCAGAGCCCCGGAACCCTGTTGTCCGGGGTCGGCTCCCAGTCGCAGCCTTGGGGACATCTCTGAGCCTGTCCCGGCTTCTTCACAGTGCCCGTGAAAACACAGCGCGTCTGTATAGGTGTGAGTGGTCTTTGGGGCCCGGCCAGCACATTGCCGGCGACGCAGCTGACCCCCTACTTATGTGCACCAACGTCTGCATGTGGCAGATGAAAATGCAAACAAATCGGGAGGACGGTGAGAGTCTGTCGTCCCACACGCTGTCCCATCAGCTGACCCTTTATGATGGCGTATTTAGCAATTCCTGCTGCTACGAATGCAGCTAAGTTTCCAAAGCCATTGCTCTGAACTTGGACTCACTTGGGGGAAAGGCTTTTCCAAATGTGCAGAGTCTAGAATGCAGAACGGTGCAATCTTATGACTTGATGATAAATTATGTGACAGTGAGGAAAGCCCCTGGGCCAGTGTGTGTCACTGAGCGCTGTGAGATCCTGCCCTTCCTTTGGAACAAACGCCCAGAAGGGGAAGAAAACAGAGACCCTGAATTCCGTGTTGTAGTCTCTCCCTCGCAGAGCAAACTTGCGGTTCATGCACAGCAAGGAAGTAGAACTGTTTGCAGGGAGAGCAAAGGGGAGCTTGAAATATAACAAACGGTCTTAGAAATCTGCCTGGAGTTTCGTGAAAAGTGCATGTGGGGAAGGGGCTGGATGGAAAGGCCACCCTCTGGTCCCCTGGCCCGAGCCTCCTGAGGGAGGGCGGGACCCACGATTCCTTAACCAACCACTCAAGAAAAGAGGGTGGGAGTGCGTTTTCCCGGCTTCGTCTCCAGGTAGAAACTACGTCCAGATTTTATTAAATCGGAAAGTCTCCTGATGAGTGCCGTGTGATACTCTGAAAAGGAGTTGAGTGTGGGATATTTTGTGACAATAATAAATAAAATCTTTAGGTTTCTTAATTCACTGTTCTCAGCAATTTGTAATTTTAAGCAAAAAAAACCACAGGGTAATATGCCGAGTAAAAGATTCCCGGTGGTGATTGTCAGCAGCTGTAGTATGAAACAACACAAAGGAAAGAAGACAGAAAAAAAAACTAGGTTAGTACTAACACGGCCAAACAATTATTTCAGAAACATGCTGGTCGTTGTCAAATAGGCAATAATCATTAGCATTAAGGAAAGGCACCGGTATTCAAATGTTTCTCTCACACGCAGAGCCACCACAGTTTGGGGACATGTGAGTCACAGGCAGAAGAAATGACTGTCTAGTAATCATCACATTTTACTGACACCATTTAGTTGCCTGAAACCAGCTGAACTTCTGGAATGCAAAGACGTTGTTGTCCTGGTGCCCAGATCAGAGATGCCCCACACCATCCCGGAGTCGAGTCTCTCCAACAGACCCGGAGAATGAGCCAGAAGCCACAGAAGCATCAGCTTGGGTCACGTCAAAAGGACTCACAAGCCAGCTTGAAGAGGCCCCCAATGTCCAGAGATGGGACATGAGGGGCACCGACGACGGTCACAACTGTCACGCGTGGAAAAGCATCATCGTGCTCAGAATGGTCCCCTCTGTCTCTCCACCTCCATCTCTGTCACACACACACACACACACACACACACACACACACACCAGCCTGACCTACAGGTCCCCTTGGGAGGGTCCCCGGGACCCAGATACTTTGTGTATGAGGAAGAAGAGGAAGAAGCATCGCGTCTTCCTCATGCGACCTGCGGCTCAGGTTACCAAACGGGGGGCCGAGGTGAGGTTTCTCTCTGTAGAACTAGATCAGCTAATAAATGAGAAAGAGCCTCAGACTACTGGCAGCTCAGCCTCTGAGGAGGTAACAGGCCCACACGGTGATCGGCATCGCTGCTCGATTCCCCAAAAATAAGGGCAACAGCCGGGCCTTCTCTGTCCCCCGACAGAACGACGCAGGGACACCTGTGCTGGGTTCTTACTCTCCGTTTCATCTTGAATCTAATCAGTGTGCAGGTGTCACGCCAATATGGGGGGAATCAGGGCCCAGAGGGGACCAGGGGACTGCCCACTGCCACGTGCTCCCTGCTCCGGGCTCAGTTGGACTTGGCCGCAGAATTCCAGCTGACTTCAGGGACGGCCCCCACTTATCCACTTATAGGGACATCTTGGCATTTACCGCTGATAACTCTGGTCTCCCACGTCCACGCGTTATGCTCCTAATCCATGCGCAAAACCTCTGGGAACCGCCCAGCTCGGGCCCATCTTCAGCCCTCAGGGCCATGTGCGCAAACTCTCATAAAGCAGACACCTGCTTCCTGCTGATGGACGAGGCTGAGGGAACGCGTTTTGTGGATCCGTGTCTGGGTGGGCAGTGGCTCTGCCAGGGAAGCAGAGCCCAGAAGCCTCGTAGGGAGATTCGCATCACGCTCTCTCGTTCGCAGTTAAATAATGGAAAAGATCTCTGTAGTTTTCAGAGTTCGGTAACTGAACTGTCAATAACTTTGAATAAATAACCCTGATTTCTGTACATTGTCGCTGTTCCTTTGGACCAGGACATCGGCTCTGTCCTTGCTCTGCCTCGGGGCATCTCAACACACACTCACACACACACACACACACACACACACACACACACACTCACACACACGTTTATTCACACACATGCACAGGCACACTCAAGGTCGGCATCATTTCACTAGAGACCTTCTGCCTTCAGCAGACCAGTGCCCGGCATGTGGTACGGTGCATTCTCCACTCCCCACCCCTGCGTGCACCACACTGGTCCACACTCACTGTGTGCACTGCCCCAGCATCGCCTATAGACTGAACCTGCTCCCAGGGTTTCCCCCAACATTTTGTCCTTTAAACATTTTTTAAATGTTTATTTATGTATTTTGAGAGACAGAATAAGCAGGGGAGGGGCAGAGATAGGGGGAGAGACAGAGAATCCCAAGCAGGCTCTGCGCTGTCAGCACAGATCCCAACACGGAACTCAATCCCAGGAACCATGAGATCACGACCCGACCCCAAGCTGGACACTTAACCGGCTAAGCCACTCAGGCGTCCCCAACATTGTGTCCTTTAAACCCTATCATCCCCGTGCACGATTTCCAGAATGTCCGAACCAAGATGCACGAGAATGTTGTACCTGCACCCCACACCCCTGCAATGCACCCCAAGAATGTTGTGCCTGCACTCCGCACCACTGTCATGCTCCCCAAGAAGGTAGTGCCTGCACTCCACACCCCTGCTACATGCCCCCCAACCCTCTGCCCCCCCAACCCTGCTCATGCTCTGTCTCTGTCTCTCAAAAATGAATAAACATTAAAAACATTTTTTTTTAAAGACGGTGTCTGGGACCCCCATCCGCCCACCGAAGCTGCCCCCCGCGGCCCCACGGGCGCCTGTAGGTCATGCTGAGCCCCGGCGATGTCAGCAGGACGTCTTGGTGCAGGGGCTCCGTCGGGGAAGGTTGTTCATCCGGCCTCCACCAGCTTGTCTGCAGCGAAGTTTCCAAGCCGGTCCCTGCACATGAGCCACCTGCCCATTGCTTTCACCAGTGTTGTATCAACGGCTCCCAAATGTGTCCTCAGAGAAGTGGGATTCTGTAGAGGATGCTGGTCAGGTAGTTTCCCCTTAGCTCCTAGACGACTCAGTTTCTACCAAGACATTTCTATAGACATGCTGCTTGGAAAAAATATCCAGAAATGTCTTAGAGCATGTTTTTGATGAGTAGTGTGACTTCCAACCTAGTTGCTTGGCTGGGGACGCCCCTGCGCCCTCACTGGGGTGTGCTACACTTCTCACCTGTTCCCCACCACGTTTCTGTCTTCAGGGACCGCGCTGGCCTGAGGCCGGACCTTCCGCCTGGGACCCGACAGCACGGACCCGGGAATGTCCGACAGTCTCGAGCCCCTTCTCAGGACGGATTGTTCAAGCCAGAATCCCACGCGGGGTCGACACCTGCGTGGCTGATCAGATCATGGTGCATGTGTGGCTCTGCAAGTCTGCCTTGCTGGCAGCAGGGTGGGCGGAAGGCTGTAGGGACAGCGGGACACGGCCCCCGTCTGCACCTCTACAAGTGCCGGCTCCCAGAGCGTCCGGGTGGGCCCCCGCGAGTGCTGCCTGAGCAGCGGGTGTTCTGAGCTGATGCACCATGAGGAGTAAAGGGCAGAAGTTGTTTTAGCATCTCAGTCCTGGAGGCTGACCCAGCTCCCTGCCCCGGACCTGTGATCAAGCCCCCTGCCCCGGGACTCTGGGCTCATCTCCATCCAAGGACTGTCCCCGAGGGCCGGGGGAGGGCCGCGCGGGCAGATCGCTGCCTTACGTCCAGGAGCCAAGGGCACGCTTCCCGCTCCAGAGGAAGCGACACTGGTCCCCTCGGTGGGCTGGAAACGGGTGACACTGCCTTGCTGTCCTTCTCCACTGGTGTTAAGGTTTCATTCAGCCAGAGCTGTCTAAAAAGGAGGGTTGTTGTTTTTTTCCAAATTTCACTGGGAAGGAGTGTTACTGGCGTGAGGACAATGTAAACACACCGAGGGCCACTGATGCCCTCCCGCAGGCTCCCCACACTGTGTCCTCCACCACAGTTGTGACTGCTGTCACTACGCAGGGTGACAGCCTCCAGTGACCTCTCACCCCAGGGAAGGGACTAGGGGCTCAGACAGAAGTCAGTCTTCACAACCCCAGCTGCTTGTTCGACAGCCGTGTCAGGATCACAGTGCTTTCCGGGATCACCTCCACCCGGGATCACCTCCACTGTGGTTACCACCACCAGGGATCACCTCCATCAGGAATCACCTCCACCATGGATCACCACCACCAGGGATCACCACCACCGGGGATCACTTCCACCAGGGATCACTGCCACCAGGGATCATTCTACCACGGATCACCACCACCGGGGATCACCTCCACCCGGGATCACCTCCACCATGGTCACCACCCCCGGGGATCACCTCCATCAGGAATCACCACCACCAGGGATCACCACCACCAGGGATCACCGCCACCACACATCACCTCTACCAGGGATCACCTCCACTGGGATCACCTCCACCAGGGATCACCTCCACCCAGGATCACCTCCACCATGGTCACCACCACCAGGGATCACCTCCATCAGGGATCACCACCACCAGGGATCATCACCACCAGGGATCACTTCCACTGGGGATCACCGCCTCCGGGGATCATTCTACCACAGATCACCACCACCGGGGATCACCTCCATCAGGAATCACCTCCACCATGGATCTCCACCACTGGGGATCACCGCCACCACACATCGCCTCCACCAGGGATCACCTCCACCCAGGATCACCTCCACCAGGGATTACCTCCACCCGGGATCACCACCAGGAATCACCTCCACCATGATCACCACCACCACCAGGGATCACCACCACTGGGGAACACTTCCACCAGGGATCATTCCACCATGGATCACCTCCACCAGGGATCACATCCATCAGGAATGACCTCCACCGAGGATCATTCCACCACAGATCACCTCTGTTGGGGATCACCTCCATCGAGGGTCACTTCCACCAGGGATCACCTCCACCACACATCACCTCCACCAGGGATCACCTCCACCAAGGATCACCTCCACCCAGGATCATCTCCACCATGGATCATCACCACCATGGTCACCACCACCAGGGATCACCTCCAACGGGAATCACCTCCACCATGGATCACCACCACCAGGGATCACCACCACTGGGGATCACCACCACCGGGGATCACCGCCATCACACATCACCTCCACCAGGGATCACCTCCACTGGGATCACCTCCACCAAGGATCACTGAAGCTCTCTTCTTGCCCACTATGAGGAGCTGACCGGGCCTCTCCACCAGAAAGTGGGAGTCACAGATGGAGATGAAACAACTGGCCCAAACGTGCAACCGCCCCCAGGAGATGTGCCATCAACGGTCTTCCACGGTAAATCTGAAGCTGTCTGAACCTCACCGGAGGGAGGGTGTTGGGAACCTCCAACTGTCCCCTGCACAAGGTCAGAGCAGGTGCACCACGAGGAAAGATGCGGAGGGACCCTGAGGGGTCAAGTCAAGTGGGTGGCATGTCTCTGGATGTATGATTCCCCTCCTGGGGGCTTGCTTGTGCACGTTTTCCCAAGCTCTGCCCACTGCCAGGCCGAGAGGCCACAAGGCGCTGGCAGCCAGGTCACACCAAGCGTCCAGGCTCAAGGGAAGGACGTGGAGCACTCTGCATCTGGAGCCCGGAAACTTCAAGCCGCGGCTAGCACATCCTGAATAGAACGTGACAGGGGCACTGAAGGGGCGCCCACGCGGGTCCCTGCTCACCAGTTCAGCGGCTCGATGGCAGCAGGAGGCAGGGGATGCAACGAGCCACCGAATTTAAAATAGCGCTGGAGGCCCCGCCGACCCCACGGCTTCACTCTCCTCCCCATGGAGCCAGCTGCCAAGTACAGAAGCAAGAGACAATTTGACGATCAACTGCCAGCCACCGATTAGCTTTCGAAAGAGGAAGGGACCTTCAGCTTACGCTAAAAACCATTGCAGGGAAAGTCCTGGAGAAATGCATTAGTTACATTTCCTCCCAGAATTGCTTCCCAGCTGGCCTCTCCAGTACTGCAGAGGAAAAGGGGAGCCCTCCCCAGAGGCCGATGTGCAGCCAGCACCTTCGTCCAGTGACCAAGCTGGTGTCCTGAGAGTCAACCGCCTGTTGGGACTGGGCTGGCAGCCACCTGGTGACGTTATGCAGTAGAGCCGGCCTGGACCTGCCCCGAATCGGAGGGCTGCTGTGCTCCAGAGCAAAGGACCCTCCACGAGCCCCTGGAATGAAGTGTTTCCATTGCAGTCAGACCACCGGGAGCAGTGAATTTTTTTAAGTTTATTTATTTATTTATAAGAGAGAAACAGAGAGAATGAGTGGGAGAGGAGCAGAGAGAGAGAGAGAGAGAGATAAAGAGAGAGAGAGGGAGACACAGAGTCCCAAGCAGGCTCCACACTGTCAGCACAGAGCCCAGAGTGGGGCTCGAACCCACAAATCGTGAGACCACGACCTAAGCTGAAACCAAGAGTCGGACGCTTAACCGACTGAGCCCCCCAAGCGCCCCAGGAACGGCGAATTTTGATGGGAATTATACAAATGTTTATTGTATTGACCTTCAGACTTTTCTGAAAAATTTAAATTCCTCAAAATAAAAATTAAGCGAGAAGACAGAAGTCCGAGGTAGGGAGCCCAGTTTTCGGTCACGTGCCTCCTTTGATAGATTTAATCACCCACCATCCTTACCCAAAGGAAGTCGACTGAAAGTACAAAACAGAATATCCGGCTGATTCCTCTGCCCATAGGAGGTGCAGGGTAACGGGAGGGGACAGGCAGGTGCTGGCTTTGTCCTTTTGACTCCCGTCTGTCTGGAACTGGCCACAGGGCCCTGAGCACATCCCTTCATGCCCACCTCTGCCTGCCACCTGCCAGTGACAGGGGCCATCGTGAGTGAGGACGCAGAGGCTGGGGTCTGCAGGTTCTTGGGGCTCAGCAGTGGCTCACGGCCGGGGTGGGACGTCTGACAAGGCGTGCACACCTATCTTCATCCCTCCCAGGTCTCTGCTTGTTCATGTATATTTCTCTTCAGTTGCCTTACACTTTGGCTAACTTTCATGTAAACCAAAGCCGTGTGACGTCCGGGTGGAGGGAGGCGGGATGGGTTTGCCCGGAAGTTCCCGAAGACGGTTCTTGCCCCGGGGCTGACTATGGGCTCAGGAGGCCCTTGTCTGTTCTTTGGGATTTCCTTTTCTTTCTTTTTTACCTTATTGGATAGTGAGTGTGTCTGTGAGTTGAGAGTCACAGATGGACGTTTCCACCACAGACACAAAGATCCGCTTCTTCTTGGCTGCGGCAACAGCGTTCCTGGCCAGGATATCGTCATTGGCAAACCGGTTCCTGCTCCCCACACAGGTTCCCCTGCAGGAAGCGGCTGTCGGTTCACCAAAGATTCCGGGCTCGTGACCGTTCGAGGGCCCAAGACACAGTAAGCCATGACACTTCAGACTGGGATCCCCGAATGGCCAACAAACGTATGAAAAGGGGCTGACCGTCTTTAGTCAGCAGGGACATGTACTTAAAACCACAAACGTAAGGCTACACTCCCACCAGGACTCAGGTGGAGGCTCAGTCCATGGCAGCCCCAGGGCCGGAAGGTCCGATAGTTACACTCCCACAAGAAACACACACTTCTCTGAACCAAACACACAAGTAAGACAGTTCATGGGAGCCTCCAAATCAAAACAACCCACAGGTGGACAGACACGCCGTGCTGCCTTGGACAGAGAGACCACAGCTCTGAACGTTGGTGAATCTCATGGCCATCACGCTCGTGCAAGAAGCCAGGCACAGCAGAACGCATGCTGGAAAATCCCCTCAAGGAAAGTTCCAGAACAGGGACACTGGGTCTTGGTGAGCACCATCCTCGCATCTAGCCCTTCTAGTCCCTGGATGGGATCCATCTTCCTGGAAACAACCCAATCATTTCACAGGCACCGTCTACACCAGAGTTCTCTCCAGTGAAGATGACTTTTTCCTTCTCAAGTGGAAATTCCTTCACAGGATGTGGGAATAGGATGTGACATTTCTGTGATCGGGGGAAACTGAATGAGGGCCATGCTGCCCTTACCAGAGAGAAGAAAGTCCCAGAAGATGGGGGGGGGGGGGAGCGGTCAGAGGGTGCTGAAGGTTCTGGAAAAGGGTAGAAGCCAGTGTCCAACCCATCAGGGAGGGAGGTCAGAGGACTCACAGCCCCAAACACCCGAGGGGCTCCCTGTTCACACAACCCCGGTGGTGCACCCGCCAGGCACCCAGCATGAGGCCTCTGCGTGCGACCTTCCCACAAACCTCGTCTATCATGAACTGTTACACCTGGTTTCCAGCCGCCTGCACCAGGGTCGGGAAGCCTCCGTCATCCACACACTCTTCCTCCTCTGTCTCGGGTCTACACTGCCTGACCCTTCTCATTCGGGACCCACCAGGACACCACCCGTTCCTGAAACCTCCCGTCTCCCTCAGCCGAAGTCCTCTCGCCTCCGACCGCTGGACATTTGCTGCTATAATGCTCACCCGGGTTTCTCCCTTTAAGCCTTACAGAGTAGAGAATTCCCAGCCTGTGTTGCTTGCAGAGACTGAGGGGGCTGAGCCTACAGTCTGTCTCCCTTCTTCTCCACCAGACCCAGCGCCTCACAGAGCAGGGAAGTCACCTGCCAGCAGGATGGGTGAATAAATATCCCACGGATATGCGCGGATAAATGGACAAATGGATGGACGTTTGTCCCACCACATGGATAAATGCCCCATCACCCTGTTGGGTCCTAACTGCTTCTCTAGGACGTGAAAAGGGGTTCGGTTTTTGAGGAAGAAGTTCTCTTATGGTATCTACTCAAATACATTAGGATGGTGTAGACCGTGGATAAAGCCAGCAGCCGCTTTCCGAGGACGCTGCGAACGATAAATTCATAAACTGGCCCCTGCGTTCTTAGAAGTCAACGTAATATTTTGTCTTTCCTGACGTATCTTGAGGATGTGTGCAACTAAAATGTGTAACGCACAGCAGGAGTAAGTCAGAGCCGGGAGGACCGCCAGAGGAGTGAGGGGTCTGCCCTCCGTGTGGGGCTTCCTCTGGGAGGCACTTCCTTCCATAACACGTGCCACTAGGTGCCAGTGTTGTTCTATCAAAGTGACCCTGGACCGGACAGGTGGTCCCTATTTAGATATGCTTCTCATTCTTGAGAAAGAGGTCTTTAAAAAGAAGGTAAAGTGACAAAATCTGGTCGGCGAATAAACCGTTATAACTTATGTTGTTCTATTTCGACATCATCACATTCAACAATGTGATGAACAAAAGAGGGACTGAAGGGAGTACAGGTGCTTAATAGGCAGTAGCAAATTGGCTGAGAGGCCAATAGCGAAGAACGGTTTCTGTTGGAATGCTCTCAACCTTCCAAACCGCGGGTTTTTGCTTGCTCGTGAGCAAATGCAAAGGAACTGAAAGTTAGCATCCAATTTCTAACCGCTGCGCAAGGAACCTTGTCTCCCGTTAATGTGTGTCGATTTCCCTTTGATCTCTCCAATAAAACTTTCCATGGCCCTTGTCTCCACAGGTCTGGTGCCAGAATAACTCTGTTAGAAGCACGGTGTCTAAAAACAATCCATTGAAGGCAGGCTGATGCCAAGTTCACTTGTGTTTCTAGTACATTGTTTCGTCTGTCTCTGTCCACGGAGGACCACGCAACTCTTACTTCCTGATCCATTTGCCGTGGGCCTTATTAGTCACGGCAGTGCGTAACTGCTCATCCGCGAGGCCACGCCCTCCGGGAAAGGTGGAGAAAGGAAGGCGCCAAGGCTTGGGCGTAAGAGAGAGAAGTCATCCCAGCAATCGGGTGGTTCTTGAACGCAGCTGCATAAAAATGCACGTCTCCTGCAGGACGAGGGGGTCACACCTGAACCACCGAGTGGAAACGTGGGCTGTTGGAGAACAGCTTCAGGTCCAGCTGCGGGGCTCGGTCAGCTCCTGTAGTTCAAGCCCCTCTGCAGAAAACTACAGCAAACCAGAACTTTCCTGGCCAACAGGGCAAGGACACTCGGTCCTGTTTGCACATCACACCTTTGTCTAGTCTTTAAATTTTTTAATGCCTATTCTTTTTGAGAGAGAGAGACAGAGCACCAGCAGGGGAGGGGCAGAGAGAGAGGGAGACACAGAATCTGAAGCAGGCTCCAAGCTCCGAGCTGTCAGCACAAAGCCTGATGTGGGGTTCGAACCCACGAACTGTGAGATCATGACCTGAGCCAAAGTCCGACACTTAACGGACTGAGCCACCCAGGCGCCTCTATCATACTTTTTTCCTATTCCTTTTACCATAAACATATTGTGAAGAAGCTAGAAAACTTCTGGGGAAACTTCCAGCAGGAGAGACTGTCCCTCAGCTCGAGAATTTTCCTGGCTTGGGAATGTTCTTATCTCCCGAATGCTGCCTCTGTTCTCTCCGCACTCTGATAAGATTGATATGGCATTTGCTGGTTTTTCTCCTTCGTCTGTCTTCCCTTAATATATACCAGTACGTACTTGAGTATATTTTCAATATATTTGTCTATATCCCAAAGGTAATTATGAACCAAAAAGAAAATGTGTAAAATGTCAGTAATTTATCCGAGTGTGTACCGTAAATAAAACCAGCAGGAATAACAAGTTGGGTGGAAGGAAGTGAGATGTCCTGCCGCCATCCAGCTCCTCCGGTCCAGGGGCCCCACGGGGTTTCCTCGGACTGTCTCAGGATTTTCAGGGTTGGTGATGGTGCGTGCCAGGGATAGCAGGAAAGGGTCCTTGTCATCGTGTGGTCCTCAGGCAGCCTCCCAATATGTCCATAAGTGAACAGACTGGACAATTTCCTCCAGAAATACAACTTCGAAAACTCACTGCAGGTGACACAGGAATCTCGTGGACCCACAACCATGCAACTAACTGAAACAACACAGGAGATGATCACAGAAAACAGCAATGACAGCAGCTAATACCGACATGTAAGGAGCATAACATTCTAGATGTGGCATCAGGCTCAGTGCTGGCAGCGTGGAACCTGCTTGGGATTCGCTCTCTCTCCCTCTCTCTCTGCCCCTCCTCCATTTATGCTGTCTCTGTCTCTCTCAAAAATAAACTTAAAAGAATTGAGAATTTTATCATGTCAAAGAGGTTCTAATTGCCGCTTCACTATCAGTTTACACTATCAGTATCCTGGGGGCACACGGATCGTGGTGAGTAGCCAGCGCCCTAACGCATATCATCAGGGCATCACTAGTATTTTGCTATTCCCAGCAGAACTTCCCAAGCTTGTATACTCATGCATGGAATTTATAAGATGAATTCAAAAAATTGAAATTGTGGTATCAAAGAAGTTTTACATTTTCATTGAAAATAACACAAAATGTTATAAAACTTCTCAAAGGTTGCTGATGTGAGATGAAATGTGTCCTTACGTTGTTATTTGAATTCCATTCCCTCCCCCTTTATTTAAATTTTTTTTTTAACGTTTATTCATTTTTGAGAGAGAGACAGTGAGAGCCAGGGAGGAGCAGAGAGAGAGAGGGAGACACAGAATCTGAAGCAGGCTGCAGGCTTTGAGCCATCAGCACAGAGCCCAATGCAGGGCTTGAACTCATGAACCGTGAGATTATGACCTGAGCCAAAGTTGGACACTTAACCGACTGAGCCCCCCAGGTGCCCCTCTGCTTTTTTAATGTAAGCCTACCTGTGTTCACATAAATTGTATTCTGTTATAAAACTCACCCATGAGAATGTTGGCCTCATTCGTGTTGGTGTAGGTCTGAAAGTTTCCATCACGAGGGCTCCAGTCCCATCTCACGTCTGTCTGCAGGGGTCATTTTGAGCATTTACGGTTCTCTAAAGTCAGCAGGGTTTTCCCGCCTGTGTGCACAATTGCTGGGTGTCCTGGGAGCTGGGTTTGGGTCTCAGTCCCTCTTCCAATTTTGTGTGCATGGTCATTCTCATTTTTCTTAATTTACCTGCAGACTGGCTGTGTCCACACTGCTGGTGTCCTTGTGGGCCAGGCCTGTGTCACTGGGGAAGATTTCACGTCCCAGCCACCTCCACAGCGCCCACAGGGAGCACTGCTTAGCGAGCCTCTGAGGGAGCCACTCAGGCACTCAGTTTTACATTCAACTTGGCGACAGATCCCTCCCTGTTTTGTTTCCTCAATGAAGAAATAAATCCTGTAGGTTAATAATGGAGAAAAGACAAACATCAGTGTCCACAGTAAAGACATTTATGCTACTCAGGGCGCCTGGGGGTTCAGTCGGTTCAGCGTCCGACTTCCCCTCAGGTCATGATCTCGCGGTTCATGGGTTTGAGCCCCGCATCGGGTGCTGTGCTGACATCTCGGAGCCTGGAGCCTGCTTCGGATTCTGTGTCTCCCTCTCTCTCTCTGCTCCTCCCCTGCCCACACTCTGTGTGCCTCTGTCTCAAAAAGAAATAAACATCAAAAAACATTAAAAGGACATTTAGGCTACTTGAACATGTGACTCATCGTTCAGCACCTGAAAACCCCATCCATCCTAACGTCTGACTGTACTGCCTTCGCCATTGATAGACCGATGTCCAAACCCTGAGCCCCCAACTACCGGGGTGACCACAGGCACAGTCCTCCACATTTCTGAGCCTTACATCCCCGCTTCTGAAATGCAAAGTTGTGTGCACCTTTGAGGAAGTTGATTATTTGAAAGACGGAGTGCAGAGTATGGTGCACACCAAGTCAGTCCTCGGTGTATGTGTCTGTGATGACGAGGATGGACTGACACCCACACACTCTCCACGCTCCGTGCTGTCTGAGAACCGGAGACTGCCTGTCAGCGTTATCATCCCACGAGTGCCGGGGCTCAGGACCCCAGGCACCACTGAGCTGGGTCCTCGGCACCAGTGGACCACTGGACCATCCACAGAATCGGTCTGTGGTTTTCCCTGGTTTGACACTGAAACCCCCTGGGATGGCTTTCCCCGGACACTTCAGTCATAGAATTGAAAGTCCTGCACCGCAGAAAACCCCCGGGTCCTGGGATAAACTGGTCACCTGAGGTCCCCGCTCTGTTACAGGTGCTTGTATGGTTGCCTCCGTCCTCAGTCTCCACGCAGGAGGGACCTGCCCCCGAGCTCACGGGGACCCACGTCCAAGCTGGCCCCTGACCGCACGCTGGCCTCCGTGCTTGGTGTGGGGGATGCTCCAGCACAGCAGTGTGCCTCATCGGAGCCGGAGAACCAAGGAGGGGACAGGAGACCCCGGTGGCAGGGTGGCAGCCGGAGTCCTCTAGAAACTGGTCCTGACGTGGCATCCTGTCGCCATCCAGCGCACACATCGGGGAGGCCGCCACACAGATCCCCGTGGATGATGGTTGGGAGTCCTCTTGGAAGTGTGCCCCAACAGCGACCCCCAGGAGCAGTGAGATGCCACCATTTCCAGACACTTTAATGTTGTTTTTCATTTGATTCTTCACTGATACCTGGAAGGTCCCTTCTCTCCCACACGTGACTGAAATCATGTATTTCTAAGTAATCACATCCATGGTCATCTCCCACTTATAAAAGTCCCTGATTGTCATGCCCCCATAATCTCCAGGCGCAACTCACAACGCTGAGGGCATTATTGTGTCCTGTGTGGCAATTAGTTCTGCTCAAGTGTTCTTCCTCTCCTCCAGACCTCAAGCCCTGAAGGAAAGGTTTTCTTGAACTAACATAACTACACAGCGGCTTCTTCCACATCATGTCGATTCCATAAACAGCCCCCCCCACACACACACACCAATATCAAAAGTTCTGGCCATCGTTACCACCAATCCCACAAAGCAGTCCCGAAAGTAGGGCAGGCGTGGCTCCCCAGGAGGGAGTCTCACACACCAGGACGTGAGCCATCTCAGGGAACTCCTCATAATGGGGGGTGATGTCAGTGGTGATTTCTGGCCGACTCACCTCCCGGGCCTTCCCGTCCTATTTCACCTGCTTTCCCCAGGACCGGTAAACCTTGCAGTGTGGTTCTGAGTAATCCGTCCGCATACTCAGCCACAGCTCACAGGGTGGGGAGGCTTTGCTGGTCCGGATTCGATACTTATCAGTCCGTGCAAACATTAGGTGCGGCTCTGTTGAGGCCTGCAGCGGGCTCGCGGAAACCGGAGAAGGTTGTACGCATTTTGTTCCCACTCAAGACATACATTTGCAAGCATTTAACACAAGGAAGTTATTGTTCGGAAATAGCCCCTTGTGCACACATTTCATAGACTCCTCGAATGACAGAGAGCCCAAAATCAACTGGCCCCGGGGCGCCTGGGGCGCTCAGTCTGTTAAGCATCCAACTCTCGATTTCGGCTCAGGTCACGATCTCGCAGTCATGAGATCTAGCCCAGCATCGGGCTCTGTGCTGACAGTGCAGAGGCTGCATGGGATTCTCTCTCTCTCTCTCTCTCTCTGCCCCTCCCCTCTTGCTCTTTCTCTCAAATAATAATAATAATAAAACTGTGAAGTCTCCCGGGCCAGTGACTTTGAAGGAGTTCTTGCGCATCTCTGATTTCTCCTCTGCTTCAGAGATGTTCCCATGGAAGTCATCCAGGGAAATTCACTATAAACTCATAAACACAACCATGTATCTTTCTGCACCTGTCAGGTGAGTCAAAGCTCAGGGTTGCCGGCTGAAACAGAAGTGGCATTTCTTGTGACCGTAGCGTCCGTGCTCATGACAGGAGCAAGAAGAATGGTCTGCGCCAGTGCTGGCGGCAAAGGAGACAGTCCACACGGCCTGCCGCGGGGGCAGCATGCTGACTCGAGCCTGAGTGTGCAAACACATGGAATTTGCACCATACTTCATCCCGCGCACATGCATAAGATTGTGTATAAGAGCAATTAGCTCATTGATGGGTTGATTTAGCACCGTGTTATACAAACACCTTACGTAAAACAGCAGCGGCTGAGAAAGAGTGAGAATAATGTACATAAACTGAAATTTCTCCCACGAAGTATGTTGCTAAATAAGTCTCTGTCTAGTCTCTCTACATAGTGGTATACATAATGCATGATGCATAATATATACATTATATATATATACATTATATATATAATATATATACATATTATATATATACATATATATACATTATATTATATATATAATTGTATATATATATATGTATATATGTATATATACATATTATATATAATATGTATACGTAATATATACATAGATGTCACATGTCAGTGAAATATCTACACACAGCAGTAGTATTCACAAAATGGTCTAGAGACAGAGTGTAAATTCTACACTTCTGTCTACACCACACATCTATAGCGACCAACTTGTAAGATCAGCAGTGGCCGAGGGATGATTTTCAACATTCGACAGTATTTTACATATCCTTCTGTTACGTGTGCATGTGTGGCAAGATCACCAGACAGACAGTTTATACATAAAATTAAGTATTTCTCAGCCACAGTGATAGTCATGAACTGGAAACAGGAACAGGACAATAAAATGCCAACTATAGGAACGTCCTGACGCGCCGAGAAGTCCATTTCCGAAGGATTCTGAAAGGCACGCGGTTTTGTTTAGAATATAAGAAAGCATCGCTATGGGCATCCAACACCCAGAAAAGGAGACGCACTCCCCACGGACCAAGCAAACACTGTGAGATACATCAGCGCCGTGCATCAGCATAAACGTGGGGAAACTGACTTGGAAATGTAGGTACAAAAGTAAGAGGTTGATGGAAGTAAGGTCGGGCCCCTGGCGAGCCCCCAGCCGTCCCTCCCGTAGGCTCTCAGGACACAGAGCGTGGAAACCAAGATGCCAACCAGCCAGCACACAAGCTATTTGTGTATTTCTGCATGTGTGTGTAGTGCACAATATATCCTAGGTATTTTGAAAATAGTGGGACGTGTATAAATATACTAAAATAAGTAGTACTGGGCGCCTGTGGGGCTCAGTCTGTTAAGTGTCCGACTTTGGCTCAGGTCATGATCTCACAGTTCATGAGTTCGAGCCCCACGTTGGTCTCTGTGCTGATAGCTCAGAGCCTGGAGCCCACTTCGGATTCTGTGTCTCCCTCTCTCCCTGCCCCTCCCCTGCTCATGCTCTGTCTCTGTCTCTCTCTCTCTCTCTCTCAAAAAGTGACACTATAAAATAAAATAAAATAAGTAGTATTAATAGCAATAGTAATAATAAACATTAAAATAAGCATGGATGGTCTCACTTATATGCAGAATCTAAATAAAACAAAACCAAACTCATAAAAAAGGACATCAGATCCGTGGCTTCCAGAGGCGGGGTATGTCAGGGGCGGGGGACTCGAGGGAAGGGGGCAAGGCAAAGTCAGGCTACCTGGCCGCAGTCTGGTAGGTGAGCCCCTGGAATGGAACAGCCATAGGATACAGAGGAAAGTTAAGAGGGTAGACCCTAAGAGATCTCACCACAAAAATCGTTTTTCGTTTTCTTGTACCTTTAGGAGAAGGTGGGTGTCAGCTGAGTCCATTATGGTGACCCCTGACATGATGTGTGAGTCAGACCTCCATACTTCAACGCACCTTCAACCTACACAGCGATGTTGGCCGATTTCTTCTCAATAAAATGGGAGAAAAACAGAAGCACATATTTATGCTGCTGTCTCTGACGAATCCAATGCCACTGTTGCTTCTAATGTTTCTTTCGTTGCTAAATTTGTCAGTTCTTTATTGGATCATGAGAGTCCTAAATCCTCTACATGTTAGTTACTTACTTGCTTAATCCTGGCATTCAAGAATGCTAACCCACACACCTGTGCGACATTGTGATTATAATAAAAAATATATGTTTGGCCTTCCTCCCCATTCCTGGCACAGAGCTCCTAACACCTTTGGAATTTCCTAAGAGATTAGCATGAAGGTGTCTCCAGTTGTGCTAAGGAGGGGAGTTTGGAAAGCACCTGAGGGTGAGGGCTGGTTGCCAGGAAGACTGCCCATGTGGTCACAGGGGCGGAGCTGTCGGCCCCACCCCCTGACCTCGGAAGCCCCACCCCCTCCTCGGGAGGAGGGGCTGCAGGGAGACCGACCACGTGGTTACAGGGGGAGCTGTCGGCCCCCACCCCCTGGCCTCGGGAGGAGGGGCTGCAGATTGATCAATCTCCAATGGCCGATGATTGCATCAATCACGCTCCTGTAATGACACCCCCACAAAACCCAACAGACGGTCCCGAGAGCTTCCGGGTTGGTAAGCACGTGGAGACAGGGGGGACAGTGGGCTCCGGGGCGGCAGGGAGCTCGGCGCCCCCTCCGCATCCGCGCCCCGGGCAATTCTCCCTTCCCTCTGTTCCTGACTTAATCCTTTTACAACAGACCAGCGATCTAGTGAGCGATCTGTCCCCCGAGTCCTGTGAGCGGCTCTGGCCAGTTCGCCAAACCCAGGGAGGGGTCGTGGGAGCCTTTGGTCTGTAGCTGGTGGGTCAGAACCCAGGTGACACGTGGACTGGCATCTGGAGGGGGGAGGGGCCGTGCTGGGAAACCTAGCCCCCACCCTGGGGACTCTGACGCTGTCTCTTTGGGTAGATGGTGTCAGAGTCAAGGTGAACTGTAGGAGCTCCAGCTGCATGAGAGAATTGCTTGTTGGGGTGCCGCCGCCCTCCCTGGATGCACTCTGTGGTTTCCACAAAGGCACAGAACCCTGCGCTCACCCACAGCACCCTACATGACAGTCCATCCCTGTCCAATGTGTCTTTGGAGCTTCCTCCTCTCCCCAGAGCTCTGGCAACCGTTCACCTGTGCTTTGTCCTTCTACCCTTTTTTTTTTTTCCAGAATGTGTCACAGGGATCATAGCCTCTAGCCCTCAGGGTCTGGATTCTTTGGCTTAGAATTTAGAACCACACGTTGATGTGAATTTATAGCCGTTCCTTCTCACCGAGCGTGGTTGTACCAAACTGTGTGGCTTCAGTCTTTACTGGAGAATATCTAGGTTGTTCCCGGGTTTGGGTGATTATGAATAAATATGCTGTAAATGATCATGTGCTGACTTTTTGTGTGTTTCTGTCTTTTGGCAAAGCTCCGAGGTGCTCGGTCATCCAGCTTGTGCACACAGTCAACACAATGGCCGCACCAAACTTCACCTCCTCACCAGCGTGTGGCTTTGTCGTGTTTTACAAATCCTTGCAGCTCTTCAAACACGTATGCAGTGTGATCGCGTTGTGGTTTCATTTGCTTTGTTCTGATGATTAACAATGCTGAAATTCTTTTCATGTGCTTTTCTGTCTCCCGACAGCCTCTTTGGCGAGTGTGTGTTCAAGTATTTGCCCGTCTTTATTGGTTTTGTTTGTTTTTCTTACGGTTGAGCATCACCTGTTGTTATGTTTCCCAGAAACGAGCCCTTTATCAGCTGTGTGACCCACAGGTGTTTTCTGCCCATCTGGGGCGTCTCCTCACACTCCCTTCACAGCATCTTTAAAGAGTCAAAGTTTTACTTTTGATGAAATCCAAATTAACTTTTTTCCACGGGTCGTGCCGTATCCAGTGTTGCACTGATCGCCAAAATCCACGGTCATACGGATTTTCTCCTGTTTCTCGTAGGTGTCCTGTGACTTCGTGCCTCACACGTAGGTCAGTGGTGAACCCCAAACTGCTTCTGTGTAGGAAGCAAGGCTAGGTTTTCCCGGCCTCTGGACGCCTGGCTTTCCCAGCAGCATTGCTTGAAATGGCTAACATCGTCCCTAGAGCAGACCTGCTGCTTTGTGTAGAAACAAGGGGACTGTCCTCCTGGGGATTGTTTGTGGGCACTGTGCTCTGCCCCAGGACTGTGTCCCTCCCTCCGCCAGGTGCAGCCCCATGGGCATCTTGGATGGGCGTGTGGTGCCCACAACCTCGGTACCCTTCCAGCAACTGCTTTGCCAGATGAGCCTTCTACCTTCCCACCTAAATTTTAGAATCCACTTGTCAACATGTGCAGAACACCTTACCCCATCCTCACCCGGAGTACCGTAAATCTGGAGGTCCAACTGGGAGAAGATAACGTGCTCATACTTTTGAGTCTTCCTGAAAAAATTACAGTGTGTGTTTCCACACATGTAGGTTTCCATTTAAATTTCCTTTGTCGGTGTTTTGCTCTCTTATATTTTCATTTTCATTTATACGGTTTCTTCAATTTCTCTTGGGCCTTCCTCTTCAACCCACGGGTCATCCGAAAACGCATCATCCGTTTTCAAAACAGTCTGCAGACCCTGCTTCTGTTCATTCTGTTCCGTTCTGCATGCCTGTCACATGCGTTGAAAACAACGCATTTCGTCTAGGACACCAGATCATGCAATCCATGGTGTTGATGCTTGGATGTGAGCACAATTTTTCCTCTGGGCGTCTGGTGGGGGTCCGCGTCTGCAAGAGCTCCCCCCACGTGCTCTAGAGAGACATCTGTGGCGGGGCTCCCCGCTTCAGCCCACCGCTGGATGTGCGCCGGGCGCGTGTCTGCAGTCCCAGTGTGGGCGGGCGTCCAGAAGCTGAGTCTCCTGGCCTCACCTGCGCATATTCCCGAGGCTCCCGCAGATGTGACGTGGGGCCAGTGCCGGGTCCTGGGGCTTCCCAGGGTGGGACTGGCTTTCTTGTCTTCCCGCACATGAATAAATTTCCAAAGTGCCACGGGCTCAGGCGTGCTGCCATTCCGTGGTCCACAGAGGACACAGGAGCCACAGGTCTCTGCTGTCCCTTCTGTCACGGAGCACCCCACAGAGGCTTCTCGGGATTCCCTGGTGTCCCGTCTTTTGGGGTCCCTGAAGTAAAAGCATACAAACGGGGTGCAGGAAGGAACCCCCAGGTCTGAAATCCTTGGGGTCTCAACCACCATGGTCGCCCACAATGCACCTTGAGGCTCATTTAAAATTTGTAGCTCCATTGCCCTTCCGTCTTACGTGGCACCAGGCCCCCTTCCCTCCCATCTTACATGGCACCAGGCTCTCTGTGCAGGGAGCTGATGCTCCAGGACCAGGTCTCCCTACAGGCACCTGTCTGTCCACGTTTCATGTTGGCTGTTTGCGCTATGACCTGAGTTCTCTCCTGGGTCCAAGGAAAGTCCGTACTCTGCAGATTGTCCAGGTTGTTTTTTTTTTTTTTAATGTTTATTTATTATCTTATTTTGAGAGAGAGAGAATGAGCACAAATGCAGGAGGGGAAGAGAGAGAGAGAGAGAGAGAGAGAGAGAGAGAGAGAGAGAGAATCCCAAGCAGGCTCAGCACTGTCAGCACAGAGCCCAACCTGGGACTTGAACTACTAAACCTTGAGATCATGACCTGAGCCGAAATCAAGTCAGACGCCTAACCTGCAGAGACACCAAGGCGCCCCTGGTTTGTTCTTGTAGTAAGAGTGGGAGTGGATCTCTCCGGCCCCCTGTCCTGGAAGCCTGCCCGCTCTGTCACCGTGAATGCCCTGTGAAGAGGTGACATCACCTGCCCTCCCAGAGGGTCACTTTTCTAAGAACCTATGATTCACGGTCACGGTAAACGCGATGTGATAGAAACAGCACTGAACTTATGACCAATAGACAATTTTTCACGTTCATGTCCATCATTTCCCAGATTTGTGGCACCAGACATTCTGCTGTGGTTCTGAGGTCCTGTACCGGCTCCTTACTGAGGGCACACGGTCCCTCCCTCGCGCAGAGACAGTTGGCAGGGCCAGGACACTCCTCATTCATCCGGTTCCCTGCTGCCCTGCTGTGTAGACAAACAGGGTAAGGACGGCTCCGGCCACCACACTGTTCCCGCACGCACATGGCTTTTCCGGAGTCCATCGCCAATGGCACGTTTCCTCATTGTGGTTATAATTAGGGACAAGTTCGTCTCTCACTCGATTTGTGTTCCATGGGAAAGACAGGCTAGGGATGGTTTTCACATATAAAAATAGGAAACAAAATTCCATGACGGCTTGGAGTCAAATTAAGGTAAAATTAAGGCGATTAAATGAAATTAAGCAAAGCTGTGCTGTTGAAATTTCAAAACTCCTCCTGTTTCTCCAGAGACCAGGACTCAGACAGCCTACTGTTAGTCTCCACGGCCCCCAGGCAGAGCCCCTCACCTCTGCCCCCATCCTGGGCCATGTCAGGGCCACGCGGCTTTCTGCCACAGGTCCAGTCCGCCAGCTCAGCTCTCAGAGAAGCTTCAAAGGGAAGTAATGAGCTTTGTGTGGCTCAGGGAAACTCGGGGGCCTTGTCCCGGCCGTGACCTCTGGGGCAGCCCAGTGGGCTGGCCGAGTGGACATACCAGACAGCTTTCTTTCTAAGGATGTGTCACCTGACTTTGAGTCTCTGTAGGTCAAAAGCCAACTGAGCACAGATGCCCTTCTAGAACCCACAGCACGTGTGGGTCATCTCAGCAGCATCAACAGCAGCAGCAACAAACTCGTGATCGGATGCTTTGTGAAAAATGCGAACGTAGCCTATCCTTGCTTTGGAAATGTTCACGAATGCAGGTAAACCAGAAGAGGAAATAGAAGTGGTTCCACTCCAGGGGCCGGATGCATATCATAATCGATCGTTCTAACAATTTGGTGTGAATCTGTCATTGGGCCTAATTGTATTCTGTGATCTGGTGTGTTTTTTATTTTTTATTTTTTTTAATGTTTGTTTATTTTTGAGAGAGAGACAGAGCATGAGCAGGGGAGGGGCAGAGAGAGAGGGAGACACAGAACCCGAAGCAAGCTCCAGGCTCCGAGCTGTCAGCGTGGAGCCCGATGTGGGGCTCAAACCCACAAACCGCAAGATCATGACCTGAGCTGAAGTCGGATGCTCAACCGACCCAGCTCCTCAGGTGCCCCGCTCTGGTGTTTTATGTTCACTTTCTTAATAAACCAGACGAGGTCCATTTCTGTATTTATGTCGGTCCTCTGAATGTGTGGAGCCATTACTGGACGTATTTTAAGGGGCTACCTACAACAGGACAGTCACGGTGACAGCCAGTGGGGGAAAGGAAGGCAGGAGGGAGGGGAACAGAGGGAAGCAGACGGGGAACAGAAGAGGAGAGGAAAGAGAGGAGCCTGGGAGCTGCTGTGAGCTCACGCCACCCCCCAGGGAGCAGATGTGAGTCCTGACCCAGCGAGCCCCTTGCTGAGAAGAGCCTGGTGTGGGCAGGACCGAGGTCAGGACCCTCTGAGAGGCAGGACGTGGCACCTGCAAGGGTCCTGAACAATGGCTGGCTTTGGCTGCTGGGACAGGTGATACTGCAGACTCAGGAACAGGAAGGTACTTGTGGGAGATTGGTTTGAAGTTTTCTTTGTTTTGGTCTTCTGTTATTTCCACAAAATCAATTTCATTGAAATAAAAAATGAGGAGTTTGTGAACTCCTCATACACACAGCTCTTCAATGTAGCTCCCAGTTCAGAATCCTGCTGAGGTTTACATAGCATGCGAGTTGAGTGTGCATGTGCCTGTGGGTTGATATTTGGAGGGAAAAGTGCAATGCAAAACAACGTATTTGATGTTACGACACAACCCATGATTAGCAAATGTGCAAGTATCGATTTTAAAGAGACTTTAAAAAGGAAAGCTTCATAAAAGTTCGATACGCCATGAGACTACCCCCATCATGCTGGGCCTTGGCAGGTGTCTGTCAGAATTCAAGCAAGTAGAGAAGTAAGGTGGGGTTTTTTTTTCCCTTAACTTTTACTTTTTATCCTTATCAAAAAAGCTTTAAAAAAAATGCCCAGGCTTCCTAACAGGTACAACCTTCCCCATGACATTGTGGTGGTTTTGTTATTTGGGCTCGTACTAAAGCATAAAGCAATGCTTTGATATAATTCATAAGAATTAATTAGGTGTTAGGCAACTAATTTATTTGCTATTCGCATAAATAAATTTCGCAAGATTAATCACCCTGTAGCGTTTGTCAGCCTGGTTTTTGGAGTTTTAATGGCCTCACTCAGCTTTGCAACTATTCTCAAGATGCCCTTTTTAGTCGGAAAACCCTTTACACCATAGTATTTTCCTATATGTTTCAATTTGACACTCCTTATGTTCTAGGAGGTTTTACACATATACACATAGTCAAATTTATTTAAACCCTATATACGATGTTTTTTATTCCTTCAGTGTTGAAGATATTTCGCAGGAACTCTGTTTTCGGGGGGGGGGGGTTTTAGTATAAATGCTAATTATTATTTTCTTGACACTCATGCTTCCCAAATTATCTGGTATTCAGGACTAGGTTTGGTGTGTGTACTTGTTTCCAAATGTGATGTAGCCTGATTTGTCTAATAATGTGCAACGTTAAATTGCCCTGAGTCCCTGTTTTGTATTTTTCTTGTCACTAGAGCACAGAGCCTCACACAGGACCCCTGATTTGTGAGCTCCTTCTGCAAACTCCTTTCTCTGGGACCCCCATGTCCTACTGTCTGGTGATGCTCATGCAAACCCTTAGCGTTGAAGACATTCATAAGCAGTTTGGGGAAAGGAAGTTCTCCTCACCCCCACCTCCCTGAGTAACTTTGCCCAAAGTCTCCAAAATTCCATCCCTAGAAAAGCCCCGATTTTCCTAGAATGCACGAAACCCTGGAAAAAATTCTATAGACCACAGCTCTTCTTGTGCTCATTAGCTCATTTCATTGCAACAAAAACCCATTTGGGTTGGCAGGGAGCCCTTCGTTACCCCACCGACAGTCCATAAAACTCACTTACAGGTAGTTTGCCCTATGCCACCACGATAATCCACACCCAAGCCGGGTTTGGGCATGGATGGTTCCAGACTCTGGAGGCTTTCCTTCTCTGGTACAGTTCCGACCAAAGACGGTAGTTTTGGGCTCCCTCTTGTAAAACACAGAATGTGTATGGCGAGCCTCTGCTTCCTTAGCAACATAAGAATGCAATTATTCATTTACTTCTTGTATCTGCCCCTTTGTGCTGGAATTTGTGGCTCAGATGGTTTCAATCGTACAATACATATCTGGTGCTGGGACTTGGGAAGATGGACCAGTTGGCACATTTGCCCCAAATTCCCCAACGCTTAGGAGACGGGTGTCCCGTTGTGTCCCGAGATGCTCATGCTTGTGCCCTTGGACCTGTGGGCCCCACAGCCACACGCACATCACCGCCCAAGATGAGGGGCTCCGAGCAGCACTGGCCACACCACCTCCGCTCCTGAAGACCACTGGCCGGAGCCCCCCGCAGCCCACATCTCCACCCTCCCTCCTCTCTGCCTCCGCGCCCTCCCACAACCTGCACGTCTGATTCCTGTGTCTTTGCCGCCCTCCCCAGCCCACTCCTGGATGGACACATCCATCATTTCTGCTCTTCCTCTCTCTCTCCAGGTGTACGGATTCTCTCCGCTGGTGCACCTCCTATCTGACCCACAAGTCTGGCCTTGACTTTCGTCCAGAGCTCAAGAACCGTAACCCCAGGGGCACCCGGGTGGCTCAGTCGGTTAAGCCTCGGGCTCTTGATTTCAGCTCTGGTCGTGATCTCACGGTTCATGAGTTTGAGTCCCGCATCAGGCTCTGTGCTGACAGCATGGAGCCTGCTTGGGATTCTCTCTGTCTCTCTCTCTCCCTCTCTCCACCCCTCCCACACTCTCTCTGTCTCTCCCTGTCTCTCAAAATAAAAAAATAAACTTTAAAAAAGGTTTTAAAACTTTCTAAAAAGAACTGTAGCCGGGGTGCCTGGGTGGCTCACTCAGTTGAGCGTCCGACTTCGGCTCGGGTCATGATCTTGCAGTCCGTGGGTTCGAGCCCCATGTCGGGCTCTGTGCTTACAGCTCGGAGCCTGGAGCCTGCTTCGGATTCTGTGTCTCACTCTCTCTCTCTGCCCCACCCCCACTCAGGCTCTGTCTCTGTCTCTCTCTCTCAAAAATAAATAAACATTTAAAAAATTAAAAATTAATAAAGAAATAATAAATAGTAAATAATAAAATAAATAATAAAAAATAAAAAGAACCGTAACTCCTGAGGGCTGTGTGAACACATCACCCCAAAACTCCATTCTGACCTCAACTCCCCTACTTTGCCAACCCACTTGCCTTTCTGCTGCTGGCCTGGGGGTAACCCTCACTCTCTCCTGCCTCCCAGAAGCCTCCAAGTCCAAATATTTCCAGACGAGGTGATCTTTATTACACAGAGCTGGGACAGGGAAGGCATCCCGGGAGCAGAAACCCACAGGTCCGGGGCTATCATCCTTGAACCGCAGGAAGGGTTCCTCAGAGTTCAAGGGGAGCAGGTGACCAGAGAGTTCAATGGACAATTGATCTAGAAAGACAGGGACAGTTTCAGCGGTGGGTTAAGGACAAAAGTCAAGTCGCACTGGGCTGAGGCATGAATGCAGATAGAAGCAATTAATACAGAAAAGCAAGTCCGGAGATCTTGGTCGCGAGGGGATGTGAGAGACAGAGCCCAGTGCTGAGAGGGTGCAGAGTAAGGAAGAGGAGAGGCAGGCCGTTCATGGTGTCTTAGCCGAGAGTGCAAGACGGGAGCCTTCTGTGTTTGATCTTTGTCTCCTACCTTCACGATGTGTTGTAAAAACCCGCCGTTTCACCAACTGCCCTTGTACAACACGAGTGATAACAGCAGCCCCCTTGGCTGGAGGCAGGAACGTCGAACGCCGAATGGATGCCCTGGATGTTCTGTCATTTCTAAACCCCTGCTGGTCCTCGTTCCTCGAATGCCACTGCCCTGGGTGCGTTCACTAGTCCCATCCCTCCAGGGAGGGAGGAACCTGCTGAGTCAAACAAGAAGTGGTTTCAGGGAGGGTTTGCGATGGGGAGCTGTCCTCCTGAGAGTTCGCAACGGGATCCTCTCCCCTTAACTGCCCTGCAGCCTTCCTGACCTTAAAATCACCACTTACACACGTATTTATACTCTTGGTTGAGGAAAAGGCTTTGCCCAAAACTGAAGTTTTTAGTCATGAGTGGTATTTATGTCCTATGATAATTCTCTGAATTTTTGTCATGTTTCTTGCTTGCTTTTCCATAGAGATGTCCTTTGGGGCTGTTGGTTTGTAACATCCCCTCAGATTCCAAAACCACAGTTGGTCATCCCATCTTCGTTCTCTGGGAAGTGAGGGAACCTTGGGCAGAGGCAGCAGACAGCTCACATGGCCCCCCAGGGGCCCGACACCCACCACCTACCTTCCTGCACCACTGCCCTCCGCTTGTGGCTTCCGCATTCAGGAGCACCTCGTGGGCTAGCTCGGATGCTGGAGCTCTAGCCATCACATCCACCTTCCAGGGCACCAGCACACGCAAGTGGGGGAGCGGGGAAGGGCAATGAGCTTGCTCCTTCTCTTGTAAGAACGTTTGCTGGGGGTTCTCCCCGAGTGCCCGCTCCCGGACAGAGCTCGGTTGCTGGGTGCTCACAGCCACCGCGGGGCTCGGGAACCAGGCTTTGCCCTGTGGGTTGTGTGTTCAGGTAGAAACTAGAGCTCCTCCACGCTGGGTCTTTATACACATGTTGTGAGGGTTTTTGTTCCCATATTTATAATATTTGCTATATATGTATCCTATTTAGTTATGCATCACTACTATTTTTTTTTTTCAACGTTTATTTATTTTTGGGACAGAGAGAGACAGAGCATGAACGGGGGAGGGGCAGAGAGAGAGGGAGACACAGAATCGGAAACAGGCTCCAGGCTCTGAGCCATCAGCCCAGAGCCCGACGCGGGGCTCGAACTCACGGACCGCGAGATCGTGACCTGGTTGAAGTCGGACGCTTAACCGACTGCGCCACCCAGGCGCCCCACTACTATTTTTTTAATGTAATTTATTGTCAAGTTGGCTAAACACACAGTGAATGTGGTGTGCTCTTGGTTTCGGGGGTCGATTCCTGTTGATTCATCACTTACATACAACACCCAGGGCCCATCCCAACAAGTGACCTTCTCAATGCCCATCCCCCATAGTCACGCATCATTGTAAAATGTATTCATATAGTTCATCTCATATTTTCTTTTTTTTAATTTTAATCTTTTTTTATTGTAATTTATTGTCAAATTGCCTTCCATACAACACCCAGTGCTCATCCCAAATCATCTCATATTTTCTGATGTAGAGCAACACTTAGGTATTTCCCACCATGTCAAGATTCTGTCAACACGCATTTTTCTTTCACTGTTTTCCAGGTATTTTCTGGCCTTCAAATTGGAAACTTCGACCCACTTAGAGTATATTTTGGTACATGGCAGAACGTTAAATAAGTTCATTTGCAAAGGTTGACCGTTGTCCCCAGTGTTGGTGACATAATCCATCTGTTCACGTGAAGAGCTTCTCGCCAGCTCACCGTCCCCTGGGTCACACTGCCACCCGGCCCTCCTCCCTCCCCTGGACTCGGGATCATCCTTCCGAATGTTCTCCCCACCCATGCTTGCACCTGCCGGGAGCCACACCAGGACACCCTCCACGAGGGAATCGGATGCCACTTCCCCATCGGAGCCACGCTGTCTGTTCCTCACAGTGAGGGGACCATCCCTCCTGAGTCAGCAGGACCCTGCAGCGAGGACAGACTCTCTCCTGCAGTCACGCTGGCCCCCGGCACCAGCCTGGGCCTGCCGCCCACGTCCCCGATGCCAGAGCACTTCCCGTCCATCCTCAGACGCGACCAAGAAGCCTTGGCTTTTTATGGGACTCAGCAAATCTACAGGTTTTTCCGTATAGGTCCTATTTGTTTCCCAAGAAACATGGATTTTCAGGGGCACCCAGGTGGCTCAGTCGGCTGAGTCTCTGACTCTTGATTTCAGCTTAGGTCATGACCTCACAGTTCTTGGGTTCAAGCCCCGCATTGGGCTCTGCGCCTGCTTGAGATTCTCTCTCTGTCTCTCTCTCAAAATAAACAAATAGAGCTAAGAAAGAAAGAAAGAAAGAAAGAAAGAAAGAAAGAAAGAAATGTGTACTCACATATTTTACACTCCTCCACTGATCATGTATCATTTCACGGGTGAAAAGAATCATTTTATTGCCTCGTCCAGTGGATCCTGACAAGGACATAGGAAGTTATTTATGTTTGTCTACTTATGTTTACAGAACTTTTTCATGGACCTCAATTGCTGTAGCTGCTCTGAACTTCCTCTCCGGTTTCCCAGGAGGATCAGGCATCATCCACGAGCAAGGACTCTCTCCTCCCCTTTCGGAGTTAAACTGACTCAGTGATGGCTTCGTGTTTACTTTCCGTCCCTGGACTTTCCAGAGCAGTGGCAGCAGAAGGCTTGTCCTGGGACATGACCGCTCCAGGCAGAGGACATTGGAGGGCAGAGGTGCCCTGACCCCTGATCCTGGGTTTTCTTCTAGAACGGCCCTGTCTCCACTGCCTCTCTGGCCTGTGTTTTCCTGAGATCCCTTGGGCCCCGGAGGCAGTGACCTTGCGCTGGTTGTAGGTGGAAACAGGTTTGAGCACTGACCATCCCTGCCGACCATGTGGACGGTCCCTGTCTCAGGTTTGAACTGTCCACATGACATCCAGAGTTGCTGTCATCCCTTGGTAGAACATTCTAGAAACTGCCTAAGCGTCCAGAAGATCTTTGTGCTTTCAAGCTGGCTTGAAAAACTGGAAAAACTGCACCTCACAGAAGTAGGAACAGAATGAGGGTACGGCAGTGAACCGAGTTCTGGAGCTCGCTTTCTAAGCTGCAGGCGCCCCGAGGGCCTCCAGCTGATGACCTTCACTGCAAGCCCATAAAAGAAAACAGTGGGGCAGCCTGAAGACGACAGCCACCCACCCCCCACTGGGCAGGCCTCCTGAGGCTGAAGGGCAGTGGCCGTCCCTGCCTCCCAGCCTTCTCCCCCTTCCCCCGCCCCCACCTGAGCCTCCCCCAGCCTCCCCCCTGCCTCCCCCCAAGCTTCCCCCCAAACCTCCTGGCCAGCCTCCCCCCAGCCTCCCCCTGAGCCCCCCCCCCAGCCTCTCTCCCCAGCCACCTGTTACATCCGTCTGTGGACTCGGTGTGCCGTGGTCAGCAGTCTGTCTGACTTTGCCTATGGATTTGGATTAACGGTGGTATTTTCCATTGAGGTGGTGCCACTTTGGTTTCTCCTGCGTAAGCCCTGTGGCCATGCTGTCTATGGCGCAGGGGTGGAGACAGACCCCTGACAACATAGTGCCGGGGTGACCCAGATATCAGGTCGCGCGCGGACAAGTGGCCACGTCTGGGTCCAGGTGGGGGCACACGGGGGGCACACGGGGGGTTAGGGAGGCCACAGAGCTCGCGCCACAGTGTGCGGGGAAGGAGTTAGAAAGCTGCCCGGGCGTCCCCCAACAGTCGAGTGGATGGAGAAGGTGTGGCTTATACACACGCTGGAGTGGTACTCAGCCATCCATAATGAAGTCCTGACCCTTGCAGCAAAGTGGATGGAACTGGAGGGTATTACACTGAGTGAAATCAGTCAGAGAAAGACACATATCATATGACTTCACTCATATGTGGAATTTAAGACACAAGTGAGCACAGGAAAGCAAGAGAGACAGAGAGGACAAACCAAGAAACAGACTCTTAACTACAGAGGACACTCTGATGGTCACCAGCGGGGAGGAGGGTGGGGGAGGGGGAACAGGTGATGGGGACGAAGGACACACCTGTCGTGATGAGCACCTGGTGACGGATGCACGTGCTGAGTCACCGGACTGTGCACCCGGAGCTGACGTCACACTGTGTGCTGACTGTGCTTCAAAAACTAAGTAATTTGGACCCGTGAATACATAGGAATATGGAACCTTGCAAATCCAGGACAAAATGGACAGGTCCTTCCAAGTCACTCAAAGGGTTGTTCTCTGTCTCCAGCAAAAACACGGATGCTTAGTTACAAATAGCAGCTGTGGGGGCGCCTGGGGGGCCCAGTCGATTGAGCGTCCATCTTCGGCTCAGGTCATGATCTCACGGTTCGTGAGTTCGAGCCCCGCGTCGGGCTCGGTGCTGACAGTGAGGAGCCTGCTTGGGATTCTCTCTCTCTCCTTCTTTCTCTGCCCTCCCTCCCTCCCTCTCTCTCAAAACAAATAAATAAACTTAAAAAAAAAAAAAAGAAACAGCAGCTGTGGAAATAGTTTGGGCATGCCATGTGAGCAGAGCTGTGTTTCCTGACTCAGACTGCACTTAAAATGGCCCGTGTGCCTACAGAAGGTGAGGGCGCCCTGAAACGTGTTGGCACTTTGCAAGTAGAACTGATTCTGCCAGACCCTAGGGACAGTCATGCTGTCCACACAACCTGAAGAGACGCCTGGGTCCCTGGCCACAGACACCAGCCGCCCCTGCTTCACAAGCACTCGGATGTGAAAAACTCGTCCCCTTCGTTTCTAGGATCATTGGCTAGAAGCTGCAGGAAACATAAAACAGAAGACTGTTACTATCTTGTCCAAATACAAACTCCACTTTGCTCACGTGTCCAGGCATTTGGCCCACGTGCGAGGTCATCTTGGCAAATTGCGTTTATCGTTCTAACTTCTTGCCAAAGAAAAGGAGAAGACCTCACCTGCCAGACGCTGGAGGTGCACACCTCAAACTCAGGGCCACGGAACGGGAGTGACAGTTGACATCTTAAAGGCACAGCTTTGCAGGGAGGTGGTGGCAGAGTGTTTTCCCCAGAGGGGGCAGAGCTGAGGAACTACATTGTCTGTGCTCCGTGCCTGGCACTGAGCTCAGAACTCTGTGTATTTAATCTTAATCTAACCTATTCTTTCTTCCAGGCAAAATCTCTGGGTACCAGACGCGGCACAAACAAAGGTACCAGGGTCACGCTCAGAGAAATCTGAGCATCGCACCCAGAACATAAACGGTGGCTGTCCCCGGTCCATTCGACGCTCTTACAAAAGATGGACTCCTTAAGGTCAGTCTGGGGCGTACGTAAGCCAGCCTTTTAGGAATGACGAAGGGTAAACAGCAATGAAGGGAAAACCTCTTGCCTTCACTTTTATCCAGCGCAAAGCCGTGAGTGTCCCCTCTACCGTGGTGATCTGGTTTCCTCATCAACAGCACTGACTGCACAGGCCCGTGTGAGAACAGATGTGCTCAAAGTAACGGAGTGTGGCAGATACCCCACTGTGCCTGGCACTGGTGCGGCCGACAGAGTAAGATCCAGGGGGTGTACTGCCTGGGCAGACGCCTTCTCACCACAGATGCTTCTCTCTCTAGAATGCCCATGGCCCCCCCTCGCCCGGCGCTTCTCTGATGATGATGTTTGGCGTTGACGGGCATGCAGCCTGGAGGTCGGGACGTGTCCCGCACAATCTCAGAGGACGGCATGCGTGGCCCCAGACGCTGCCCACCAGCGGCCACATGAAGGAGCTGGAGAGGCAGAGGGCAGGGTGCGGACCTTACAACATAAGCACCACCCTCTAGATTTTAAGTCTAGCTATGGCGGCTCATGACACAGGAATGTCCAACTAGGTGTGAAGGCCAACGCTGTGATCAAGCGTAAAATGTAACTGTCGGTTCCTTTCGGAGCCAAACGTGGAAACTCAGCAGGAAGACGAGCATCCTTGGTGTTGGTTAGTGTCCCCTGTGCACCTGCTCTATGACCTTGAACGGTCCAGTTACAGGGCTCAGCCTCACCTTGCTCATCCACAACTAGGTTACTCCCTACCTCACCGGGATTCTAGTGAGTGAGTGAAATAAGGTCTCCAGAGTCATCTGGAGTCGGAGGGAGCCCAGATCTGCCTCTCCTGGTGAGACACAAATGTTCTCACTGAGCGATGGCCATGGCCCGTCTCCCCATGTTGTGCTCATGGCCCAGACTCTAAGTGGGTTCTGGAGGGAGTGAACCCAGGCCCTCCTGAAGGCGCGAGTTACATGACTTCCGTGCCAATCCATGCCTCCCAGCCCCACAGATGGACCGAGCACCATCATGGAAACAATGACAGGGGCTCGAAGGTGCCAAGAGAAATATAGCAAGTGATATATAAGCCAGATGTGTGTTGTCTAGACAATTTAACATCACGACCAGATCCAGTTCCACAAATCAGATTATCTGCAGCGCCCCATCCCGTGTCTCCAGGCTTTTAGAGAATCACTTAGAAGGAGACGCAGTGCCAACATCTGCCCCCAGCTCCTCCCTGTTCATGAGTCTGGAAGGTCTGCCTTTGCCGCAGACGGAATCGCTAAGACAAAATTTAACCTCAGCACCCCACGCTGTCGTGAAAGGGCCGAGCGGGGTCGGACAGGGCAGAGGGGAGAGGGTGCCCGTCTGGGACTCTCCAGGAATGAGGGGGAGTAAGTGTCCTACACGCGGACTTGGGAACATTCCTCAAGGCTGAATCAAACGGTGTGATAGCTGTGGGTGTTTCTGACATTTCTGTGGGCCTGCGGGATTATTCACCCCGTGCCGCAGGCCATCACAGAGGCGTCTGGGGAACATCCGTACAACGTGGAGCCCAGGATTCCACACCAGAACCTGGGTTTGTTGGGGATTAAGAGAGACAGCTGGTCCGGAGCTGACTAGATGCTAGCCTTGATGTCTCCTGGTGGTGTAACTCCGACAAGCCCACTGTGGCTTTGAGCCTGCTCTCCCAGGGGTCAAAGGAGATGGAATGGTTGTAACACAGATATGAGAAGAGTGATGTGGTGTCACACACGTATTTCATGTGTGTAGACAGGTGTTTCAGCTGGGACTCTGAACCGCCTTGCTAGGAATGACTCTGCATCTCCCAGGAAAGCAAACAGTGCTCAGAGATAATAAAAGCACGATGTGACATGAAGTCACCCAATGACAGTGACGTGCCCCGAGCTTCTGAGTGTTTCCTCGACTGCAGACCACACTGAGCAAACTTTTTCTGCGCCTTAGGATGAGCTAAACAAGAAGAGAGATAAAATACAGCATTTCTTGTTGACTCTTAACCTGGGCATTTTTCTTGGCTACAGGATTCAGTAACAATTAGGTATGACTTTCAAGAAACATTCAACTAAGTCGTTTCCAACACGTAGAGGTTAGTCTCTCACAGAAAAGAAGTCTGGAGGTAGAAATCCAGGGCTGGTGGGGCAACTCAGTGATTTTGTCTGTGGGCCAGAACCTTCTGTCCTTAGAAGATGGTTTCTTCTCATTTGCCTCATCTTCCAGAGTGGCTGCTAGACTTAACACTTACTTCACACCAGTGACACGCAGTGGGAAGGAGGCGAGGAGAGGTGAGCCTTCCACTGGGACATTGCTGCCTGAATTAAAAGCGTGTTGTGTTCCAGGAGAAGAAGAGGAAAGGTGGAAATCGGGTGGCAGCCAACAGTCTCCACTATGGTTAAACACACAGAATCCAAAGTCAGCCTGTCTGGAATAACAATGCATCTCATAAGCTCAGGAAGCGTCCCTACATGCGCCCCCAGGTGCCTTTCCTGGCCATTGTCACATCAGTCATCGCCCGCAGGAAGCAGAGTAGCTGTGAAGCGCAGAGGGTCCCATGAAGATGGGGCGCCACCCCACCCCTACTCTGGACCACATGGCTGTGCCACCTTAGTGTCGGTCACTTCCCTGCTGGACCCCCTCTCCTTCATCTATCCATCCATCCATCCATCTGTCCATTCATCCATCTGTTCGTCCATCCATCCATCTGTTCATCCATCAGTCCATCTGTCCATCCGTCCATCTGTCCATCCATCCATCAATCCATCCATTTGTCCATCAGTCCATCTGTCCATCCATCTGTCCATCTGTCCATCCATCCACTTGTCCATTTGTCCATACATCCATCTGTCCGTCAATCTACTCATCCGTCTGTCTGTCCATCCGTCTGTTCATCCATCCATTCATCTGTCCATCCATCCGTCGGTCCATCCGTCCATCCATCCATCTGTCCATCCATCCGCCCATCTGTTTTTCCATCCATCCATCTGTCCATCCCTCCGTCAATCCGTCCATTTGTCCATCCATCCATCCATTCATATATGCGTCCATCCATCCATCTGTCCATCCATCCATCTACCCATCCGTTTGTCTATCCATCCATCCATCTATTCGTCCATCCATCCATCCGTCTGTCCGTCCATATGTCCGTCCATATGTCCTTCCATCTGTCTGTCTATCCATCTGTCCGTCCATCCGTCCGTCTGTCCGTCTGTCCATCCGTCTGTCCATCGTCCATCCATCTGTCCATCCAGCCCATGCAGCCAGCACCCATCTCATGTGTGCAAGAACCACAGGGTTCCCAGGGTCTGTGTGCTGAGCTCACACTCAGAATCCCTCTCAACACGGGGATCCGGCATCGGCTGATGCATAAGCCTCTGTGCCTATGGTCCTCTGTTCCCTGCCAGGCAGCATCGTCTGTGCTCTGCACACAGGGACATCCTTAATTTTGAAAGAGAAGTCTTGTGGCATAGCCACTGTCACCCGATTGACTGACGAGGGAATGGAGCAGTGTAAACACCCCCCAAGACCATGCAGAGAGCAGAACTCAGAGCTGGGGACCCCGGGGGCTCTGAGCCCGGAGCCCACCCAGATGCACAGAGGGCGTTTACCACTCATGCTGTGCTGTGTGACTCTCTGTGGCCTGTAAGCTGGCCCAGAGGCTCCCACTGATCTCAGGTTCACAGAGGTTGCAGCCAACGCCCTCGTGTGTAAGGGAGCACCTGGGGGTCCGCAAGCCCACCAGGAACAGCGAGGCGGCCTCCAGATGTGACCTTGCTCCCCATGCAGGCAGAACACGCAGCTATAAGCTTGTGACCTTCCCAGTAAACTTGTGACCCTCCGAGCTTTGCTTCCTGATTGGTGAAATGGGTGCCTGTGACACCCAGTCCCCACAGAGGCCACAGGGATGGCAGGGTGCTGTGTGTGAAAGCGCCACGAACCAGGAGAGGCTCAACGGAGGAACACGCTGTAGGGACTTTGGCGAGGACGCGGTGAGACCAAGCCAGCTGTGAGGCCAGGGTCCGACCCGGGCAGAGGCACCAGCTTGAAAATGCTAGAGTGTTCCATCTCTATGCACAGAGAAGGCACCCAAGCACGTCCTGCCAGCACCTAGAATAATAAAGCTTGGTCCATTCTTTCCTGGATCTTTCCCGAGCTGGTTTCTAAAAATCTCGTCTTACAACTGGTCTCTTAACTAAACGTACCCTTGGCCAAGGTACACCCTCCTCTGTGACACCTCTAACCTTACACAGTGCGCAAATATTGCTGTGCTTACAGCTGGCGCTCAATAAATGCTTGCTCAACTACTGCATGTGGCCGTCCTGGAGAGCGCTCGCTGGACCCGAAGCCTGGCAGGTCCAAAGGGATCAGAAATCAAATCCAGGCAAGTTTGCTGCTGAGACAGAACCAAACATAACCCACTGGCATTTTGAGCACCAATAAGGGTGATGAAAAGAGCGTTCAGAGTAAAGGCAGGGGAGCCTGGGGGGCTCAGTGAGCTGAGCGTCTGACTCCTGGTTTCAGCTCAGGTCATGATCTCACAGTCATGGGATTGAGCCTCATGTCAGGTTCTGCGCTGACAGTGAAGAGGCTGCTTGGGATTCTCTGTCTCTCCTCTCTCTCTGCCCCTCCCCTGCTTGTGTTCTCTCTCTCACTATCTCAGGATAAATGCATAAATACATAAGAACAAAGTAAAGGCATAACGCATCCATTTCCAGAACGCTAGTGGATTGGGTTGTTGAGCCCAGTTGTCCCACTGAGAACAGCTAAAAATGCTGGATTAAACGCAACGACACTGTAAACACAAGGAGTCTACAAGACATAAGGAGCTACAGGTCTGGGTCCGAAGAAGGGGGGACGCAGACAGACCCGAGGGGTGGGGAAGCGACCCAGGACACATAGGCTCCTTTTTATTCTGGAAGACTGAACTCTGAGTCTAGCACCTCAGGGTGCCCGCCGGCTGTAGCTGGTGTCACCGCCGTGAAGGGAGCCCATGTGGAGAGTCCGTGAGGGCCTTCTCCTCTGGTCGGGAAGAGTCAGAGGCCCCATCCCGCCCACGAGGGCCTGGGGCCTCCATGTCAATGCCCCAGGTCTGGGCACAGCCCTGTGTGTGCCCGGGAGCATGCGTGTGTGGGCAGTGGGGATTGTTGCACACGCGTGTGCACATGTGTGCATATGTTCCCTCGTGTGTGCCTGTCTGGTGTGTCCATGTGTGGTGTGTGCACGTTTACACTGTGTGGGGTACGTGTGCATGTGAATGCACGTGTGTGTGCACACTGGGAGAGCACACACTGAGGGACTGCAGTGAAAAGTCGGCTTTCACAGACACGAAACCCCAGATACCAGCACTGGAGTTGGGTGGGAAAATCAAAAGGAAAGGTTCTCAGCCCATGAAAACGCCCCCACCCCCAGGAGCACTGCTCTGAGAGAAGGAGATGTGGGTCCTGTGAGTGTCTCCAGGGACGAATCTATGGGGACCAAGAAGGAACAGGGAGAGAGGCTGCAGGAAGGGAGGGTGGACAGGGGGCCTGGAAGACGAGGGTAAGACAGATGGGAAGTGACCACGGGGATCGGATGGATAAGGACGACTGCGGAGAATTCTCCAGAACTGACTCAAGAATCCTTTCAAATCCCCAAGAGGACACACACAGATATTCCTGTCAAGATATAGCCTAGTGAAAATACAGACAAAAAAATAAAGATCAAAGAGAAATCTTCAAAAGGGGCCACGTGGGAGCCAGAGGCAGGGTGTGCGCACTGAGCTCACAGAAGGTGCCGGCCAGACCAGAGTCCTCACAAGAACATCTCCCAGGAACCAGTGCAGATAAGGAGTCGTTAAGGCAAACAAATATTGATAGAGTGTTTCTACCAGACTAATGCTTTGGGAAATTCTCAAGGATACACTTGAGGCCAAGCAGAGCAATCCTGGGCGGGAGATCAGTGGTACCAGAAGGAATAGCGAACAAATAAAGTGGCAGGTGTGGGAAACAATGTGAATGACCACTGACCGTCTGCGACAATAACAGTGTCAGTAATGTGTGCGAGGTTGACCAGAAGGCGGAATCCAAATTCACGAGACTGGTAATAGGTGTGAGAAAGGGAGCACAGTAGAGACGTTGGGGTGTGCAAAGGCCCTGAGGCACCCAGTGTGAGAGGACAAGGCTGTCGACCACCCAGAGGCTTCGTCAGGGCAACTCCACATTTTGTAATATCAGCAACACCTCCTTAAATAAAAGAACCAGAGTGTCACTTCCAACAGGTAGAACAAGAAAACAATTAAATTGTTTCATTTAAAACGTGTAATCAGGGCACCTGGGTGGTTCATTCGGGAAGAATCCGACTCTTGGTTTCAGCTCAGGTCATGATCTCATGGTTTGTGGGATCGAGCCCCATGTAGGGCTCTGCACTGACAGCTTGGAGCCTGCTTGGGATTCTCTCTCTCCCTCTCTCTCTCTCTGCCCCTGACTCTCTCTCTCTCAAAATAAATAAATTAGTAAACTTTAAAATAAAATAAAATAAAATAAAATAAAATAAAATGTGTAATCGATTCAAAAACACCTTGAGACACAAGTTCAGCAACAGTGCTTGGAAGGAATATTAACAAGCTGGACGCAGCAACATTTGCAACGAACACGTCAGCAGTGAGAGTCACATGAGAGACTAAATTGAGTTTTCTGGGTCCACAGACCAGGCAGCAGATTGCCAAATGAGCAGATCAGAAATCGGTGAGTCGGGGAGCTTCTCTCCATGGACACTGAAATGGCATCTGGTAAACTTTGACCTTCATTTACGATGAAAAGTAAGTCCCCAGAAAGGAAACTCCTGAACCTATAAAAGTCACTCTGCAAACATAGGTCATCGGGCTGAACCCTGAGAGTGTCCCCTTGGGACTGGGGTGCAGACGGGAACAGCAGCCTCAACAGCGCACTGGGGGGCCGTCACTGCAGCAGAGCGACACGGGAGGACCCGGGAGGCGAGGACAGATGGCCAGGAAAGACCCAGAGTTCGGACACAATTCAACTGTCGACGCAGAAACTCCACTCAGTGACGCACACAGAAACCCCAACTGTTTTAAAGCCTAGATTTTTGTTTTTAATGTTAAAGCTTAAAAAAAAAAAAACCTGGTGTAGTAGACCTTTATGACCTAGAAAGTTTTTCAAATACAAACAAAATACAGAAATAAGAAAGGAAACATCGCTAGGTGGGGGCTTATCAAAATCAAAGAAATGATGGGTCCAACAGAGACGTTTCTGAAGTATTAGAGGCCAAACCACGTACTGGTGGGTGAAGTTTCCAGTAACATCCACTGCCTGAAGCAGCGGGAATTTGCCGGAAATCTGAACGAGGCAAATGGCACTGGCGTCTTCCAAGTGGCCTCTGGCTGGGACTAAACCGTGTGAAGGTCCTTGTGGTCACAGCCAACAAGACACAGCAGCCACGGCCGCCCCTGGGAGCTCGTCAGAAACGTGGGCTCTTGACCCCCACCCAGACCTTCTGAAAGAGCTTCTGCCTTTCACAAGGTCGCCTGGTCTGAGCGGAACTCACAGCCGGGTGAGCTTGGCCCGGGGGCTCCAGGAGGCAGAGAAGGCCCAGCCCCGCCCACCCCTGTCCCCTGGGACCCGGAGCAGCAGACCCCAGGCAGCCACCACGCCAGCCAGGTGAGCACATCCCAAACTCTGGACCTCTGACTTGCAGGTGGGGAAATGCGACCTTCCTGACCCACCGGTACAGGGCAACCCGGGAGTGTGTGCACCGGTGGTAAAAACAGCCAGGGTCTGCCCGAGCTGCCAGTGAGTCTCCCACTGTGTGTATAGACACGATGCCCTCCTCGTGCACCGTCTTCTCCTTGGGTCATGATCCTTGTGTCTGCAATCCACCTTTAATTGAAATTTTTATTGAGCTATTTGTAGACGCACAGAAATAATTCAGAGACATCCTGTGTAGACTGGTCAATTTCCCCAAGTGGGAATATTTTGTAAGATATGCCATAGAATTTTAATATAGATTCTATAATATAGATTCATAGAATTATAATATAGATTCACAACCAGGACATTCTTGCTGAATCACTGCGTCAGTCTTATCAGAGTCCTCCAGTTTTAGGGCCGTGTGTACGTGTGTCTGTGTGTGGGTCTGTGAATCTTTGTGTGTGTGTGTATGTCTGTGTATCTATATCTGTGTCCCACTGTGTGTGTCTGTGTGTGTCTGTGTGTCTGTGTCTGTGTGTCCCAGTGTGTGTCTGTGTGTCTGTGTGTCTGTGTGTCTGTGTGTTCCGTTCTACATGATTTTACCAGCAGGGTAGTTCTGTGTGTTCACCACCATCAAGGCACCAAACAGCCAACACTGAGCATCCCGTGTGCTGGCCCTACTGTCCCCGTGGCTGTGCATCCTCGTAAACAATCTCATCCCATGTGAATTCTGTCATTTGAAAAGCACTACATAAGTAGAATCATGAGGTCTGTGACCTGTGGAGTTTTTTCCACCCAGCTGTTTGCGTCATTCGCGGGCTCCTTCTTGCCGAATAGTATTCCACGGTTGCAGCAATTTCTACCTCTCACCACCGCTGGCGCCTGCAAGTGAAGCTGCTGCAGACATTCCCGTGCACGTATCTGGGCAAGCACGTTGGCATTTCTCAGGGACGAACGCCCAAAAGCTCCACGTCGGGTCACATGCTCACTGTGTATTTAGTCCTGAGAGAGGCTGGCACACGGTTTCCATCTGCACCAGCCCAGTGACGCGGCTGCTTTCTCACGTCTGCGTCAGCACTAGAGACTGTCTCCATTTCCACCTGCAACATTCCAGGACCTGCGGAGTGACAGCTCACTGTGGGTGCCGTGTGCACTTCCCCAGTGACTCACCATGCCGTGCCTCTGTCCGTGTGCTTGTCGGCTACCGTTAAACCTCTGTAGTGAGATGTCTCTGCATAACTCTTTGTAATTGACTTGCTTTTTTTGCTGTTGAAGTTTGCACCTTCTTTATGTATTCTACATACTAATCCTTTGCAAGTATGCACCCTAGTCTGTCGACTGCTTTCTGTCCCCTTCACACGGTCCTTCACAAAGCAAATGGTTTGCATTTTGATGAGATCAACTTCATCCAGTTTTTAACAGCTGGTGCATTCGAGGCCATGTCTGACAGCCCCTTTGTAAGCCCTAAGTCCAAAGATATCCTTCCACCGTATTTTTCCAAACAGTCGTATGACTTTGAGTCATCATAGAACCGCTGTGTTAAGGCAGAGACCTGGGGGCAGAAGCACTATGCTCTACACCCTTATCAAGAACCACATGATCCGATTTGAGTTCACCTTAATGAAAGGTGTGGGTCCCGCCGAAAGCCAAGGTCTACACTGAGTTTGCTGTTTGCTTGTTCTTTTTCCCATATGGATGTCACATTGCTGCAACACTGTGTGTTGACAAGACTGTCCTTTCTCCACTGGATGGGGACTGCTGGCTGTCTTTGCTTGGGTCCATTGCTGGGCCGTCTGTCCTCTTCCCTGGGTCTATTTGTCTGCTCTCTGCCAAGGTGACACTGTCCTGACTATTGCGGCCACGTCCTAAGATGCTGGTAGACATGCCGCTTCCTCTTACTTATTCCTCTTGCTCAAGGTTTTTTATCTACTTGGAGGCCTGCGCTCATCCACATGGATTGTAGGAAAAGTGGATGTCTTCAGAATAACCTGGCTGGGATCCAAGGGCACTTGCGTTAAACCCGTCCTTCAGGTTGGGGAGGGCTGACATCTTCTCTGGGTTGAATCTTCTAATCCATCAACACAAAATGTCCCTCCCTTTACTGCGGTCTTACTTCTTCAGGATGGTGTCATTTGTGTCCCACAGATCCCATACCTGTTGTGTGAGGTGCACATATGATGTTGGTTTCTTTGGGGCAATTGTAAGTGGTATTGCGTTTTTATGGAAGTGTTAGTTTCAATGTGTATTTCTACAACTGGTTTTTGTGTGTTGATCTTATATTCTGCAAACGTGCTGAGGTCACTTATTAGTTCCAGGAGTGCTATGGGTTGTTTTTGGTGTTTTTGTAGATACCTTATAGTTTTCAGTGTAGACAGACATGTCTCCTGCAACAGGGACACTTTTCTGGGTACCTTTATTTCTATTTTTTAAACGAATTGCCCTGACTAGAGCTTCCAGTACTGTGTCGGACCAGAGTGGTGATGAGGACACACTTCTCTCGTTCTGAATCCTCAGGGGAGGTCAGGACGTGTCTCACCACCAAGTGCAACGTGAGCTGCACATGGCTAGTGGAAGTGCCCGTCAAGATGGCGACGTTCCCCTCTATCCCTACTTTTCTGAGAGTTCTGTTGTAAATTTTGAATATCGTCAAATATTTTCTGTGCAGCAATGAACATGGCCACGTGATTTTCCTTCTTTAGCTTGAAGAAATGGGTGGATTGTGTTGCTGGATTCCCAGCTGTTGGACCAGCCTTGCATACTTGGAATAAACACCAATGGTCGCGGCATGTAGTACTTTTTACGCATTGTTAGATTCGGCGCGTTAACATGCTGTTGAAGAGTTCTGTGTTCATGACAGACATGAGTCTGGTATTCTCTCTCTCTGTCTTCCTCTCTCTTCACTGTCTTTTCTGGATCTACAGTCAGGGAAATACTGCCTCATACACTGACTCGAGAAGTATTACATCTTCTTGTACTTCCTCAAGAAAGTTTTCTGAAATTTATGTTAATTTTCTTTAAATGTTTGGTAGAATTTTGCAATAATACTATCGGGCCCCAGGGATGACTTTTCTGGGAGGTTTTAATTACAAATTCAATTTCTGCAATACACATCAAAGACTTGCTCAGATTTTCTATTTCATCTTGGTTGTCATTGGGCAGTTTGTGGGTCTCAAGGAATTGGCTCACTTACCTAAGCTGTGAATTTTTGAGCATAAAGTTGTTAGCATTTTTCCTTTATTATTGTATGAAAGGCCGCAGAACCCCTTGTGCTCTGCCCCACTTTATTCTGGATGGTGGTGATGGATGTGTTGTCTCTTTTTCTTTGTTATTTTTGCTAGAAGCATCAATTTTACTGATTTGGGGGGAGAACTTTTTGTTCTATTGATTTTTCTCTAATGTGTCCCCATTTTCAACGTCCTTGATTTGTTGCTTTTATTTTTCTAGTTTTTAGAGTGGGAACTCGAGTTAGTCTTAGGGTCTTTCCTTGTCATAAATGTCATAAATTTCCCTTCCTCTGTCCCCCACATGCTTGGACATGCTGTGCTTCCATTTTTATTCAGTCTATGAGTATTTTTGTGTAAGACTTTTGCTTCACTCAGGAATGTTTTAGAAATACGTTACTTCAATTTCCAAGAGTTTCCTGAAGTCTGTCGTCATTGACCTAAAATTCTATTCCGTTACACTCAGAGGACACACTGCATCATTTCAATTCTTGAAAATTGCTGGAGTTGGTTTAAGAGCCAAGACGTCATCGCTCCTGGTGAGTGGTCCACAGGCACCTGGAGAAATTACCTACTCCCTGCAGTTGGGGGCAGTGTCCTTCCGCGCCGGGCGCGTCCTTTTGGCCAGTACATGTGCTGTTGGGATGCTGTCTGCCTGGAAGCTTGCCGCTGGGTCCCCATTTGTCTGCAATTCATTTCCTCCATTTCTATCAGCTTGTGTCTCCTGTGTTGTTTGATGCGCGCACGTTTAGGGTTGTTCTGTCTCTAGGTTCTTCCCTTTATCATGAGGCAACATCCCTCTGCTGCTAACGATCGTCTTTGCACTAAAGTCAACTTAACCCGGAGCCTGGGGGGCTTAGCCAGTTGAACATCCAACTCGATTTCAGCTCAGTTCATGATCTCGTGGTTTGTGGGTTCAAGCCCCGCTTTGGGCTCTGTGCTGAGAGCTCGGAGCCTGCTTGGAATTCTACATCTCCCTCTCTCTCTGCCCCTCTCCAGCTCACACTCTCTCTCTTTATCTCAAAATAAATAAATTAAACATTATAAAAAATGAAGTCAACTTACCCAGATATGAATATCACTCCTGTTTCTTTTTTTTTTAATGTTTATTTATTTTTGACAGAGACAGAGCATGAGTGGGGGAGGGGCAGAGAGAGGGGGAGACACAGAATCCAAAGCAGGCTCCAGGCTCTGAGCTGTCAGCACAGAGCCCAACACGGGGCTTGAACCCGTGAACCACAAGATCATGACCTGAGCCGAAGTCGGACGTTCAACGGACTGAGCCACCCAGGCGTCCCTAACACCCCTGTTTCTTAAACAATTAATGTTTGCATGACACACAGTTTCCATCCCTTTGTTTTCAATCCACCTATGTTGTTGAATTGGAAGAGAGTTTCTTGTGAATATACACATATTATTTTCACTTTTTTATCCACTCTGCTAATCTCTATCTTAGATTGATGTCTTTTTAAATCATTTATATTTAAGGTAATTTCTGATGCGTTCGCCCTGAAGTCTGCCATTCAATTATTAGTTTTTTTGTTTCCTTGTTCTGGTCTCATTCCTCTGTTTCTCAATTCTCGCCTTCCTTTGGGTTTCTTGGATATCTCACAGGGACGCATCTCATTCACAGCGTTTCTGAGTGTGGGTCTTTGGTTAGCTTCTGTAGTGGTTATTCTGACCCGTAGCCTGGGCCATCAGCGTTGTATCGTTTCCAGGGAAGCGTGGAAACCCACTTCCTCGTAGCTCCCCTCGCCCAGCCTGCTTCTACACAGCAGCGTGAGCACTACCTCTGGCAGCGATAATTGAGATTATTGCCCAAATCATCCAGCATCTTTATAAAACCCATGAGGAAAGTGTGATCTATTTTCCGTCCCCATCTTTCTGGTCTTCCCCTTCTTCTTTGTTCCCTCCTTGCACCCCAAGATCCTGGCATCTTCTGCCTTCAGACCGAGGAACTTCCCTTAGACCATCTTGGGGGTCAGGTCTGCTGGCCATTCCGTCACCGTCCCTTCCTCTGAGAATGGCTTCTCCGGCCCCTGTGATCCCGAGGAAAGGACCCACTGGACGTGGAGCCTGTGGCTGACGCTTCTTTCCCTCAGGCACCTGCACACTGTTCCGCCCTCTTGGGGTCCTGGCGGTTTCCAACGAGCCAGCCAAGGTCCCCCGAGCAGCCCCTACGGTCACGTGTCATTTCCCTCCCGCTTCTCCAAGACTTCTTTAACTTTCATTTTCAGAAGTTTGTTTATGACAGATCCATGCGTGTTTGGGGTTTTCCTGCTTGGGTCTGAATGTGTGCGATGCACCCCCTGGGGAAGCCTCCCCCTGACATTTGTCCAAACCTGCCCTCTGCCCCACCTCCTCCCTCTCCCGGAGACCCCTCCCGGGAAGCTCAGCCCTCACTGTGTCCCCCCTCTGCCGCCCCCTGTCCCCCAGGCTCCGCTCAGGCCTTTCAGCCGATCACTCCGTTGCCCAGATCGACTGAACTCTATTGATCACCCCCAAGTCTCGCCATCCCATCCTCTGCCACTTTCACTGCTCACCCCTCACTACATTTCTCTTTTTATTTATGTTATTTGCCAATTCTATATCTTTTCCTTTGGCTTCAGCTGCTGTGTGTTTTGTTTTTGGTTGTTTTAATTTTTTTTTTCTTGTTTTGTTGTTTTCGTCAAGAACTGCCCTTTTTTTTCTGAGATTTTCTATTTTTTTTATTAATTTCAAAAGAATTTCCAATAGATTACTGTAGCTTTTTGTCCCCTTTTTTGAAGACTGCTTTAAAACCCTTGTCAGATAATTCCTGCGGCTGATTCACCCTGGTGTGGGCGTCGGTTGACTGTCTTTTCCCGTCCAGGCTGTGATGTTCTTGGTTCTTGGAGACATTTACTGCGTCCTGCATACTTTGGCGGTTGTTCAAGCAGACGCTGGGTCCTACTTACCGTTTTGTTTCTGCAGACAGTTGCCCTGCTTTTGCTTAGCCCCTCGTGACCTGCCAGGGGCAGTTGAATTTTCAGAGCCCTCCGTGTTTGCTCCCCTGGGTTCACCTGATGCCGCTGGGTCCCCGCTGGCCCCCATGTGCCATCTGAGGGTGGAAGGGTGACCCTGAGTCTGGCCACCGGGAGGAAAGCATAGTGGGATTTCACTACCTGGATTTTACCCCTGTATCGTCTGAGCAGCGTGGAGGGCTGGGGCTGTGAGGACGGTGCCCTGGACCAAGCTGCTGGCTGTAAGCAGAATATTCTCTTCCTTGCCCGCCTCAGGGGTGTCTCCAGGTGGGAAGTGGGGCTCCCGCCTGTAGGGAAGGAGCACAGCTCCCCTCACTTGCCTCCTTCCAGAGTGTCCTTTGGTTGAGAGCTGTGCTCAGTGAACAGAAGTCCGGCTGTTACTGGGAATCTCCTTTACAGAGTCAGGGCGCTTTGACTCGGCGGTGGTGAGCAGGAGCACGTGGGCCAGGAAGGTTTGTAAACACACAATTCCAGAAAGAAGGTGCACGCGTCATTTTGTCCTGTCAGGTGTGGCAGAAAAGGTGGAGAGAGAGAGCCAGTGTCCGCGTGGGGTGTGTTGTTACAGGTGTTCGAAACACCAGCGGTGAGAACATGGTGGAAAAGGAGCAAAGAACCCGCAACGGGCAACTCGCAGAAACAGAAGCCCAAAGTCCACTTCGCGGTTCGCAAGAAGACTTAAATTTGCTCATAATTACAGAACCGAAGCAAGGACAAGCGTCACGCTTCGCCCGCAGATGCTGTTTGTTTTGGAAGTTACTGGAAAGCAGGAACCCTGGTGTGAACACTCGGAGGCAGGAGCGGGCACCACGTACTTACTGGTCAGCCGGCAACATGACCAGCTGTCCATGGGAAGTCCTAGCCGTGTGGAGACACACGTGCAATCCCTTCAGTCTCAGAGACTCCCGTTAACGACTGAATACCTGCACACGCACAAACCTCGAGAGCGGGAACACACACACATCCACAGCAGAACCCCGTGGGGCAGGAAATATCTGGAAAACATCCCAAACATTCAGCAGTAGTATGTCGTGGTTAAATAACTGGATTTCACTGAAACGAGACACGATATAGTCGTGAACGCATTCTCCAAAGCCCCAGAGAAACTCCCTGAAAGGCGCCAGGTAGGAAAGTGTGTAAATCTCCACTCCCCTGACGAGGGAACGGCAGGCAGAGCAGGACCTCAGGTCTTGTGGGGACTGTGGAGTCGTGTGGGGGCAACACAGAGACAGCAGGGGCCGACAAGGAACGTGACTGCTCCTGTATTCTTTCTTCCTTTTTTTTTTAAATTTTTTTTAGTGTTTATTTATTTTTGAGAAAGAGACAGAGAGAAAGGGCAAGCGGGGGAGGGGCAGGGAGAGAGGGAGACACAGAATCCAAAGGATGCTCCAGCCTCTGAGCTGTCAGCACAGAGTGCAACGCGGGGCTCAAACCCACGAACCATGAGATCATGACCTGAGCCAAAGTCAGATGTTCGATCAACTGAGCAACCCAGGTGCCCCTAAAAAATTTAAAAAAAAAAATTTTTTTAACGTTTATTTATTATTGACAGACAGACACAGAGAATGAGTGAGCAGGGAAGGGGCAGAGAGAGGGAGAGACACAGAATCCGAAGCAGGCTCCAGGCTCTGAGCTGTCAGCACAGAGCCCGATGCGGGCCTCAAGCCCACAAACCAGGAGATAGTGACCTAAGCTGAGTCAGGTGCTGAACCGACTGAGCCCCCCAGGCACCCCGTTCCCATATTATTTCTAATACACTTGAATCATGGACTTTAAACATTTTCATTAAAAACAATACCTTTAAAATGCAGCTAGAACGTGAAATTGCATCAGGTAACGTGAGAGAAAAGATAAATACAGTAAGAAACAGACACCCCCCTCCCTCCTTCCCGGAGAACAAATCTTTTTCCCAAACTTACTTATTTTAAACAAAACTCAGCGGTTTGCTGTTGAGGACGCCAGGGGCCCCCACACATGATTTCGTAACTGTAGGTAAAGTCGCCTGGATCTAACATCTGCTTATGTGATCTGTCCTCTGAAGACAATGAGCAGAACCAAGGTGTTTTCATTCTTTTTAAAAAGCCTTCTCCTGTCGACAACAATTCAGTTGCCATAATTAATATAAAATTCGTCTCTTGTATCTGTTCATTTATGAAGCTTTTTACAATGTTTCAATTCCAGCCCAGATTTGAAAGTCAACGTCTCAGGAACACGGTAGGTAAAGGGACATGGCAGGTAAAGGGACATGGCAGTAACAGAAATAGACACACGGGAGGTAAGGGACACCCTACCGGCATCCTGTCCCTGCCCCCTGAGCCACAGTCCCCAGTGGATCCAGCCTCGAGGTGCACACACACCCGCCCGTGGGCCCCGGGGCATGAGCCCTGCTGACGAGGCGGGGGAGTCCCTGTTAATTAGGGACAGGAGCTCCTTTGCCACATCAAATGGGTAATCCCAGCTGCTGGAGCCAGACTGGGCTTGTTCTCCGGGCCAGGAATTCTCTGTGAGGCACGCTCGTTATTTTTAGATTTGCGCCCTTGGGGCACAACCAGCTGATTCTGTGTTCCCCAAAGGATCAGTGCACCTCTACTGCCCACATTTTTAGTGTAAATGGTTACAAATTGCCCGGAAAATAAACTGCAGTGTGTGCTCAGGAGAGGGACAAGCCAGGCGGTGACTCTATCCTCGGGACGGACCGAAATGGGTTCAGAATGACACAGTTAACGGCAAAGTGATCCATCATTTAATGCAACTGGGCGATCTTTTCTGCCAGAGAAAACAGACCGCGCCAGATACAATCAGGGCACGCGGCTGCGTGACGTCAGTACCCGTGGAACCGCGGACACGCGGGCGGTGAAAACACGCCCTGATCACTGATGCCCTGTGTAATCCACCCATCCTCCACAGAATCCCTCCCGGGGCCTCCCTGAGACATGTGACACGGGGACCGCGTGCGCTAGCCCGGGCGTGTTGCGGGATCCTGGGGTGACACTCCTCAGGGGCAGAGGCCTGAGTAATGGTGGCCCGGCGCCCGTCCCGCCGGGTGGGGTGGCCTTCCCGGCCCTCCCGGCCCCGAGCGGGAGCGCGGCTTTGTAGATTACATCAGCACCCCGCACCCCTCCCTGAAGCAAGCGGGAGAGCTTTGGGGTGCGATGTGCTGGCTGTGCTGTTCCCCCTGAGCCCAGCCGTCCCGTGAACGCGGGCCTCACGGCGGCCGGGAGTCTGGAGCCTTCTGTGCCCACCCAGAGTCCTCTGCTTAGCGCTGGAGAAAGAGCATTTGATCAGCATCCACGCCCTCCTTCTGCAGAGATTAGAAACCCCTGCCTGATGGAGGCTACATCAGAGTCAACTTGTGACCCCCTTTCTGAGCCCGAACCCTGCGGGAGGAAGGGTGAAGTGAGGGGCCCAGAGCGTCCTCATCTCAGAGCTCATGGGCACCTGGCTGGGAGGACAGAAGACAGGCGGGTTTGCAGGGCAGCTGAGGTCCCAGACATGGGGATCGCCGCCCACTCAGCGCCAGAGGTCTGCAAGTTCAAAACCATCATGCGCCCTGCAGTCCCGAGGGCAGGGCGTGTGGGAATGTGCCCCCCACCCCCCACCTCTGGTGCATTGTCTGTGGGAAACTTAAAAATCTCGATAGAACGGAGTAAAAGACAGGGTGGCTTGACTACTGCTGTTTGTGGGAAACCGGAAAAGTGATAGAATACTCCTCCCCACCACAATCTGTGGTTGGTTCCATGGTGGGCGGACTCTGCCCCAAGCTCGTGTTGCTAGAGACCATGTGTAAGGCTTAGAAACACGGTGTGTGCACCCCACCCCGGCTCGACTCAGTTCTGAGCTGCAAGTGACGAGCCCGGATCGGGGGCAGCGGGTCATGACTGGAAAGTCAGAGGAACACCTGTCCCCCCCCCCCCCCCCACGGCTCCAGAGCCCCAACCGCAGGCCGATGAGAAGGGAGTGGGCAGGGCACACGGGAGGCGGACCACGTGCATCCAGAGCGCTGTGTACTTGATGTGTTCCTTTACTGAATCTGATGAGCGGATGTTAAAACAAACCATCCTGTTTCATGTTGTTGGTTGTTTTATCCTTGGAGAATGAGCCCAGAAGACAATAACTACGGCTATTATTATTAAATATGGTTGCTAATGTTACTAAATATTAATAATTATGACCATTACACGCTTGCACTGAAAATAATCTGGACACACACGGCAGACCTTGTCGAAACAGTTGGCTGTCTGGTGCGTAAGACAGCCACTAGCTACTCGGTCAGGTGTAGAGTTAGATTTTATTTTATAACAAAAGGAAGGCCCAGGGGAAGTCAGGTTCCCTGATCACACACCAAAATAGCGGAACATCAGGGCTCCGACCCTGATGCCTTGAGCCCAGAAAAGGTGTTCTTTCTGCCACTTGGAAATAAGTCCTTAACAAGAAAACGCCACCCAAAGGTAAAGCCAACAGTGTGGACGTGTCCTCCGTGTTCTGGCGCTAGATTTGGGGCCATGTGTCTGAGTGTAGACCCAGCTCAGGCCACTTTTCTGCGCTACTTGGGGCAAGGTGCCCAACTGTCAGGACTGACTTCTGACGTCGACAGTGGGTCCATCTGAGAGGACTGTCCCATGGAGGCCACTGGGTCGGCTGTCACTCTGGAGACTGGGGGCGAATGTCCCCTCCCCTGGCCCCCTGCTTGGCACAGGTCCAGCCTATATATGGTGACAACCATGGCCAAAGACATCTTCCAGAAAGACAAGGACAGAGAAATTCCTTCTTCACATTATTATCCTGTTGCAATGTTGACCTGAAATAAAGCAAGCAGGGTGAAAGTCATCGTCTTCTTCTTCTTTCCCCCTCCCTCTCCCCCTCCCCATCCTCCCCTCCCCCTCCTCCCCTTCCCCTTTCCAAATAGAAACAACAGAATATAAGTGATTGCAGTGTCCCAGTTGAGATGCACAGAAGAGATGGCTTTTTGCTATCGTGTCCGTACAAGCCAAAATGTCACTACAGAAATAATTAGAGTTTTATTTAGCTGCTCTAGCAACATCCAAACATTTAATCTCGTGGTGCCTCGCACGCACAGGAGGAGGCTGCAGGGAGGAAGGAGGCTTAGGAGTGGCTTCTGCTGAATCATGGCTCCAGTCTGCTGGAGACCACGGAGGGACCCTCCGGAGCGAGGCATTTGCACGCAGCTGGATGGACGGTGCAGAGGCTGTCTGGAGCCTCCTCAGATGCAGGTTTTGCAGAAGCAGGCGCCAGGCAGGCTGTTGCAAATGGGGGTGGGAGGCGCCACACGCTTACTCGGGAGCAGACACACCTCCGGGGGCTCCTACACGAAAAATGCACAGTACAACTTTTCAAAAAGGTTGTGTTTTTTTTTTTTCTGAAGTTACCACTCTGAAAGTATTTTTGATATTTTACTGTGGTTCTTAACAGTAATTTATGTTTCCCTAAAAATCTTAACAGACCTGGGAGAGCAGACAGCATAGGTAGGATCCCAGAACTTCCTCTGGGATCCCACCAACCACAAGATCCCAACGTACTTGCCATACTTTGAGGACAGTAGGGTAAATCCAATGCCATGGCTGGTCCACAGTCACTCGGGGAGAGGAGGGTCTAAGCCTCTAGCCAGAGGATTAAATGTTAAACCTAGAATGGCAAAAAAAGTGTAGAAGAAACACAGGAGAAAATATTTTTGACCTTGGGTGAGGCAAAGCGTTTTTAGATATAACACCAAAAGGATAATTCACACAACCAATGAGAAATTGGACTTCAGTATTTTGGGTGAGCTGAAAGATGAAAGAAAAATGAGCTAAAATGATGAGTTTACAGGTCAAGAAGGCAAGCTGCAGGCTGAAGACAATATCACTAACAAGTCTGATAAAGACTTGAATCCAGGATATACAAAGAAATCTCAATACGTGGCAGTAAGACAGCAAAGAACTCAATTTTTTTAAAATACTTTTAATTTTATTTATTTATTTTGAGAGAGAGAGAGAGAGAATGGGAGGGGCAGAGAGAGGGAGGGAGAGACAGAATCCCAAGCAGGCTCTGTGGCAGCAGCACAGAGCCCGACACGGGGCTCGACCCCGTGAACCGTGAGATCATGACCTGGGCTGAAATCAAGAGTCGGACGCTTAACTGGCTGAGCCACCCAGGCGCCCCCAAACTGTTTGTATTCTTAGATGACATGACTGTCAATGAAGAAAATCCAGAAGACCGTACCCAAAAACTTTCCAGAAAGATTAAACGAGTTTAGAAATACAGAAGTGATATAATCAACTACAGCAACACCACAGTAACCACGGAAACACTGGAAGTAATTGAACGATAGCAACACTATGGTAACCAAACACTTCAACAGCACTGTCGTAAACTACAGCAATACCAGAGCAATGCGAGAATAACTCCACAGCAACGCCACAGTAACAGTATAGTAATCAAACGACAGCGACAACCCAGTAACACCACCGCGGCATCTTGGTACAAGGCTAGACATACAGACGGCGGAAGAGAACGGAGCTTCGGGAAAGAGAGTTTTGACAAAGCTATGAAGACAACGTCATGAAGAAAGAATCGTCTTTGCAACAAATGGCGTGAGCAGGATTGGACCTCCCTGTACAAAAGAAAATGAGCCTCAACTGAAACCTTGACATCTTTCATAAAAACTAACTCAACATGCATCATAGGCTTAAGTGTGACACGTAGAGCCAAAAGACGTGGGACGCAGACGTGGAACAGTCTGCGTAAGAAAGGAAACTTGCCGAGTTTTAAAACAGACGGACTATCTGAACAAAGAGTTCACCAAAGAAAATGAAGAAAGGCAAATAAGCACCAATGTCAGCCCTGGTGTTTATTACATCAGGAGGAACAGAAATATGGGAGGAAAACAAAATCCACATGCAATGTCCAAATGAGCTGACGTTGAGAATTGAAAATCATTCTTAGCCCCTGGCTGACGCACGGTTTACACTTTGTGTCACGATGTTTCCTTGGGGTCCTACAGGCGCAGCGGTGCCTGCCGTGTGCAGACTGACCGATGAACACGCATTCGTGAAGCACGCCCTCGTGGGGGGGGCCTGGTCAACTCTACCTGCAGACCAGAGATCTTGCCCTGGAGGCTGTCCATCCAGGATGAGGGGCTTCACGGCGTGCTTGCTGGAGTTCGTGGCTGGACTGAGCATCTGAAGTCAAGGCAAGCCTGTGCACCCCCAAGCGTGGGATGTCAGGTCACCCGTGACCCTCTCAGAGCCTTGGTGTTCAAATCTGTGAAACAGAGGCACCTGGGTGGCTCAGTCAGTCAAGTATCTGACTTCAGCTCAGGTCATCATCTCACGGTTCGTGGGTTCGAGCCCCGCATCGGGCTCTGTGCTGACAGCTCGGAGCCTGGAGCCTGCTTCGGATTCTGTGTCTCCCTCTCTCTCTGTCTCTCCCTCCCTCTATCTCTTTCTCTCAAAACTAAATAAACATTTAAAAAAAAAAGACAAATCTGTGAAATGGTTCTGTGCACTGAATTGTGTGGCCCCGAACCCATGCTGTGGCCCTAAGCCCAGTGTGCCGGTGTGTGAGGTGGGGCCTTTGGGAGCGGTGGGCACAGCCCCCAGGGTGGGATCAGAATCCTTCTAGGAAAAGAAAGCCCCAGAGTGGTTGTGCTCGCTCTCTCTCTGTCTCTCTCTCTCTGCTGTGAGGACACAGGAGCCAATGTGGGGGAGCCCAGACCACAGACCCCAGCCTCCAGAACTGAGAACCTGCACCCCTCCTGCAGCCCCCTCAGTGTCTGAGTCACAGCGGCCCCAGCTGATCAGGATGCTACACACCCACCGCACGTCGCTGTGGCTGGCTGCAGCGGGAAGGACAGCAAGTGTCAGGTAAACCTCCGAGGCTGACATATGCCGCTGATCCTGAAAACCAGTCTCGCTTCCAAATGGCAGCTACTTTACATCTGTGTTGGCCTCGTCTAAGGGCATTTAGGGCCCTTGGCCCTGCCCTGCGGGCTGCAGGGGTGGGGCAGGACTCGGGCTGAGGCAGGGGTGGGGGGACATGGGCTGAGACAGCAGCTCCGGGGAGGGAGGGGCTGGCGGGGGCTGGCAGGTGGGGGGCGAACCCCGCCGAGTCGGGCTGTCGGTCTGGGGCCCAGGAAAGAGGCTTCTCCAGTGCGGCGCCCGGTGGGGCTGGATGTTGGACATTTGTGCCTTGGCAGGGAGGGCCCCAGCAAGGGCAGACTCACCGAGCACCGTGGACCGCATCAGCCCCAGAGCCCTGCCCCCGCCCAGCGGCTTCCAGGGCCCTCACGGTGCCCTCCCCGAAGTTCTCGTGTGTGCGTTTGGCAAAATTCGCAGAGGAAGCTATTTTAGCTTCATTTGTCGGTCGGCCCGTCTCCTTCCACCCCGAGGTCACTTCTGCACACTTCCGTAATGTCGGCAGCACTGGACGTCTGGGGTTCAAGCACAGGGAGGCGGAAGATGATGTGAGCCGGCTCATGAGCTGGATTGAGTGGGGTTTAGTGGGATACATCTGGGCTTGCAATTGGGCCACTGCTAGCCGTCCCACAGCGGGAATGGCTTTTTAGAGTCAAACTGGGGTGTCCCCCGTGCCTCTGACGAGGCGTCCGGACCCGCAGCTGAAGGACAGAAGTCGTCAGAGACATGAGCGCTTCCTGGGGCAGATGGTGCCCACCTCTGCGGGAAAGAGAGGGGAGATTAGGTCCACAACACCCCGAGCAGAGCAGATGCGCAGACTGTGGTTTCAGGACGCCGGGCAAGGGAAGTCCCCTCTTCTGAGGAACAGACTCGATGATGCGGTAAATTACAGACAGACACACACACGTCTGATCTCGGCTGGCGTCTCACCTTCTGGACGGTAGCTCCAAATGGCACCCGGCACGTGTGTGTGTGACATCGGCACCTTACACGCCCGAGGAAGGAGAATGGGCCAGAATCTGCGACGAGGCTCCTCCAGATTAGGTCCCTGGGCTCCCGACAGGCCTCCGACGCGCTGCCTCCAACACCTCGCAGAGAAAGGCTGAGAAGCCACAATCCCGGGAAGACAGCCCCCCGGGGAGGCGGCGTGTCTGGGGCCCTGCGGCAGCAACGGGCAGCACAGTCGTGGAGCTCAAACCACAGAGCCGATGTGTGCGGGCAGTGTTTTGTGTTCTCAAAACTACTGATCGTGACAAAAACTCAGAAGCGATAGGAAGTGAGTACATGTGTTAAAAGAAAATGAACGGACACAGAAAGGTAAATACCGTATGATCTCACTCATACGTGGAATTTAAGACTCAAAACAAAGAAAAAAGGGGCAAACACAAACCTAGACTCTTGACTACAGACAAGAAACCGACCGTCGCCAGCGGGGAGGTGGGCAGGGGAGGGGGGAACAGGTGACGGGGATGACGGACGCACCTGTCGTGATGAGCACGGGGTGACGGATGCACGTGCTGAGTCACCGTGTTGTTCAGTCAGCATACTGCACACCTGGAACGAATATCACTCTGTGCGTTAATGACACTGGAAGTTAAAAAAAAAAAAAAACTGAATGGAGAGAAAGATAAGTGGCATTTGTCAGGTTTTAAAAACTGTACCGTGATTTCCTTCCTCATCCCAAATAACTTCTCTGGCTGGCACCTGATTTTGAGTTTGCAGTTCTGTATTTGTCCAATTTTGTGTCCGTGTGACCTTTTTTTAAGAAGAGGATCCCTCTGTCCTGCACGGGTTTCAGGCTTCACGAAGCCTGGTCAGCCCGGGGCCCCGAAAGGCCGGGCATCTAAGCTAGGCTGGAAGCGTTAAAAAGGCCAAAGCAGAGGCCAAAACTTTGGGCTCAGGAACCAGAAGTTAGAGCACAACCTTGCGGGTGCAGCCGCGGGGGAGACTGAGGACAGGTCAGTGAGGGGCGCCCCAGTCCAGACTGGCCGAGCAGGGGTGCCCAGCTCTGACCCCCTGGAGCACTATTGTCTATAGGCCTGCAGGTGGGGGAAGCTGACAGTGGCCCAGGGAAGGGATCTGTGTTGGGCGGCCTGGGTGGTGGGGACACGCGGGAGACTTAGAAAGCACACATTTCTCTCTCAATCCTGGAGGCCACACATCCCAGATCCAGGGGCGGCGGGCTGGTCTCTCCCGAGGCCTCTCCAGGGGGTGCAGGCGGCCGCAGCATCCCATGTCCTCACGTGGTCATCCCTCTGAGGATGTCTGTGTCCCAGCTGCCTCAACACCAGTCACGTTGGAGTAGAGCCCACGTTTGTGGCCTCAATTTACCTCCATCACCTCCTCGAAGACCCGTCTGCACATACACACCGGTTCTGGGGGGCCCGGGGGGCGGGCTTCCCCCATTGAGGCTTGGGGGGCCCCAGTCCAGCCCATTACAGTGCCTCAGCTAAGCAGGGCAGGGCATAAGATAGCAGATGCCTTCTACTAAAATGAAGGAAAGGAAGGAAGAAACAGAGTTGGGATGATACACGCTGTGTCAATGTTTGACCAAAGATCTTTTTTTTGCTTAAAAAAAAAAAAAGGCCACTTTGGGTCCAGATAGAATAACAGGGGCCAGATTTATCCTCGAGACTGAATAATTAAAATGCGGGGAGCACGGGGCGGGGGACGGCTCAGGGCAGGACAGGCCCCCGGAGGCCACAGGGCTGTGCGCAGAGTTCCCTGGAGGGAAGGGGGTCTGCGGAGGGAGCCCCGCACCCCCAGGTGAGCACCGGTGTGCACCTTCGTGTGGCGAAGCACGGAGGCCAGGCTGGGAACGATCCCAGGGTTCACATGCGGTGGGGGAGCGTGTGGGCCGCGACGGTTCTGCTCCCCGCCAGCCAGGGAGGAAGGCAGTAGGTACGCCGTGGTCACGGCACCAAGCACATCAGCAAGAAGCCAAAATGAGCCACAGATCCAGGTCTGGCCCCACACAGCAGAGCCGTAAAGATCGGAAAGAAGGAAACCGGGTTCAACGCTCACTGCACCCCGAGACCAACCTCAAACAGCAGAGCAGCGACGGCACACCGGCACCCCGAGATGTAAAACTCACCTGTGTGGCGTCGAATAAAGTAATGGGCTGGGATGGACGGAAGCCCCAGGAGCCACAATGACGAAGCCAGCCCGGAGGGCCTGATGACACAACAGAAGACGAGTCGCAGTCCCAGCGCGGCCCACGTATTCAAAGGGCCAGCGGGAAGATGGCCCATGGGAAGCACGCTCGCACGGAATATTTTAAGAGGCACAAACAGGGCTTCCCCACGTGACCACCATCACGCTGGAGAGGAAAGTGCAGGGCACAGGATTGACGCCGCAAAACGGAAGGTGGGCGAGTCTGAAACCCTGCACAGCAGCCCACGTGGGCTCTGGGTCCCGTGTCCCAACGGCCACGCTGTCCAGACTGTAACGGCGCATGTGGAAGGACCCAGGGCACTGAGTCCTGCTGGCCGGCCACTCCCTGTGAGTCAGGTACAGAGTGCCTCGTCTCTCCTACCTTTGTGCTTTGTTGAAAATAACCTACACACCCCCTCGTGAAGACTTTTGCACCGCAGGAAAGCAGAGAAGGGAGGGAGGGAGGGCGGTACGGCACCGAGTCCTGGTCCAAACTAGACTGAACAAAAGTAAACTTGCCTTCTTTAGCCTCCAGCCCCAGCCCACCACACATAAATAAATACGAGAAATCAAAAAAAAGACAAAGTCAGAAATGCAGGCGGGGAGCCCCCACACCCCCCCCCAGGAGTCAATGGGGTCCATTTCTCTACGCAAAAGCAAACCTGTGTCCCCAAACAAACCTTGTTTGCTAAATGGCCTAGATAAATCACAAGGCTGTTTCTTTCGGGCTTTTGATTTTTTTATCATATGATCACTGAAAAAGTCGTTTCTTGACATTTGTGGAAGCCGGTGTCGGCCGCACCGACGGGCGGACCACACACCAGCTGGCGGTTTCAGCACGCTGTCTGCAGCTGTCCAGCGTCCCTGGCAGGCAGGGCCAACACCTGGCCGGCGTCCAAATTTTATCCACATGAGGCAGATCTGGGACCAGGACCATCAACCCCCAAAGCCACAGGGTCTCAGTCGGGCTCACCAGGATGTGATGGGGGCCGAATCGCTCCGTGGGGTCAACCTCTAACCCAGGGGCAGTTGGGGGACACCTGGGGGGCTCAGTCAGTTGAGCATCTGACTCTTGATCTCAGCTCAGATCAGGATCTCACGGTTTGCGGGTCTAAGCTCCGAGTGGCACTCACCACTGACAATGAGGAGCCTGCTTGAGATTGTCTCTCTCCCTTCTCTCTGCCACCCCCCCTCCCCACTCATGCTCTCTGCCTCTCAAAATAAATAAGTAAACTTAAAAAAAAAACTAAAACCTCCCGGTGCCGTGTGCAGGCAGGCCCACCTTCTGGGCTCCAGGGCACGGCTGCAGACCGAGCTCCCAGCCATGGCCCCTGCCTCCCGCTGCAGGTCCCCAGTGACTCCAGGGACTGTGTGTCCAAGGCCGGCCTCCCCACATGCTCTCCATCAACCAACTTCAGATCCAGTGGGGCCCACACTCAACCCAAACAGGCTGGACCAGGAGGCAGGAGACTCTGGGGCCCCTGATCACGGAATGCGGTCTATGCTGCAGGGGGGCTCAGGCAGGTACATCCTGGGGGCCCGTGAAGCACACGTAGGGCACGACCCTGCCTGGACACTGGGCCTTCCTGCAGGTGTTGGCAGTGGGGCACAGGTCTCCTGTGCGTTTTTACCTGGTCTCTGAAGAAGGGCGGTGTCTGGGGCCCCAAATACTGGACACGCCGAGCTTCTCAATCTTCCAGCTGCTGTCGGGGCCTGTGCCTGACCTTCCTGGAACAGCACTGCCACGACATTGACATTTGGGCTTTGCTAAAGTGAGGCCCAGACGGATCTGGAGAACGGGGACTTAAGCGAAGGTGGTTCTGACGACATCAGCTGTTCTGTAGGACGACGGGATGTCGGTCTTCATTAAAAACCCTTTGGAAATGGTGCCTTTCTCAACATAGCTTCACCCTGAGAAATACTTTTCCTGAGATGCACGCGGCTCAGATTTTTTAGGGCGGCCCTGGCCACATGTGCACACATCATACTTGTGGAGGCCGGACGTCCCAGATCAGGGCACTGGCAGGTGCGGCTCCTGAGGGCTGCCTTCTCGCTGTGTCCTCACCTGCTGGGGACGGGGGGGGAGGGGGGGGGCTCGTTCTTCTTACCAGGCAATGATGCCATCACAGGAACCCCACCCTTGTGACCTCACCCAACACTATGGCCTCCTAGAGGCCTTCACACTGGGGGCTGTGGATTTGGAGCGGGGGCATAGTACTCTGTGCATACGGCAGGCACGAGTCTGAACACATGCGAATGTGCCCTCGGCCATGGAGGACGGATGGTGATGCCCTCTCTGTAACTCGTGCCAGGACACCTGAGGGCCCAGCCAGGGACGTGCTTAAAGGCCATGGTGGCTGGTTCTTTCTGTGCACAGGGCCCGGGCCTGGGGAAGGGTCCCACCTGGGGTCCCAATTTGAAGGCTGAAGCAGGACAGGCCACATGTGCCTGGGAGCTGGTACCAAGGAAAATGAGATAAGCTAAGAGGGGCGTGTGCAACCTGTCTGCAACCACAAGTCCTCAGGGCCTGTCCTCCCTGGGGGAGGCAGGGATTCTGTCCTCCTCTGACACGCATTCCTGAGGGGAGCCCCATGGGTCTGATGCGGCCTCTCTGTAGATTTCCATCCCGTGTCTGTCCTGGGCATTGTTGGAACCTGCTTCTGTGTGAGGGGTGCAGGTGCATCCCCGGAGGGAGTGACGGGCAGGGGAGGCGGGTCGTGCAGGGTCACGGGCGCGGGCACACAGCCCACCACGGACAGATAGCTTAGTGCAGGTCCCCAGACCCTACAGGTGCCACTCACCAAATGGCACATCCTCACCCTTACCCGTCACCTCTGTTTGCAGGAGGCCTGGGGAAGCCATGCACATGTCTGTTAACAGAGGCTCCCAGTCAACGCCCAGGGGGAGAAAGTGAACAGGGGACGTCTCTGCTCAAATATCTGCCCTTCAAAGCCACCACGTGCAAAGGGTGTGGACAGAAACAGGAAGGGGGGGGGGCGCCTGGTGGCTCAGTCGGTTGAGCGTCCGACTTTGGCTCAGGTCATGATCTCGCGGTTCGAGCCCTGTGTCGGGCTCTGTGCTGACAGCTCAGAGCCTGGAGCCTGCTTCGGATTCTGTGTCTCCCTCTCTCTCTGCCCCTCCCCTGCCTGTGCTCTGTCTCTGTCTCTCTCTCTCTCTCAAAGAGAGAAAGAAAGAAAGAAAGAAAGAAAGAAAGAAAGAAAGAAAGAAAGAATCAGGGAAGAAGGTAACAGAGACGGTCCGGTTTGGGAACTGCCAGAGTCCTTCTGTGTTCACACGTGCTTAAGAGTATGTGGGGTGTGACTCCGGAGTGAGTTACCAGGGGGCCTTGGACATGGGGGGGCAGGTCTGTGGTTTATCACATGAGAAGCAGTGCAGCCCTGAATACTAATGTGCACAAGGCTGTGCAAGACGCTGGTTTAGGAAAAGCACAAAGCGGGATGAGGAGAAAAAAAAAAGAAGGCAGGGGGACCTGGGGAATTCAGTGTGAACGGTGTAGACCCGGCCGCGTTCACTGAGACAGAGAGGCGGTGCCCTGTGGACGCGGGCCAGAAGAACTGGCAGCCTTCGGTGAATGGGTGCATTTTGAAACAGAGAGAGATCGGGAATTGCTCTGGTGCTATGTCGCCAGCATCAGGAAACGCGTACCTACTGAATAAAACAGTGAAAATCAGCGCCCTTCCGGAAGTAACGTCTTGGAGGCAGGAAGGCCGGTATGGATCTGAGGACAGAAGACCTGCGCCTGTACAAATGACCCGCAGGATCTCGGGCCACCAGCCAGATTTAGTCAGGAGACTTGGCTTGAGTCTCGCCGGGCTCTGGGGCACTCTCTGGTGGGGGGCCCAATGCCAGTTCGTGAGGATTCGGTGACCCACGCGTGGCGGGGGTTGGCGTGTGGCTCAGAGATGGCACCGTCATCGCTGAGAGCCATCACACCGCCGTAATAACACGCCGCTTGACCACGCGGCCCCGCCCAGCTTGTCGGGCACTGGGGACACACAGGAGACTCCCCCGCACGGGGAGGGAGGCCGGGCTCAGCTTTCGCCTTCTGGCATGGAAACCAGCATGCAAGGGAAATCGTCTCGTCACCGTGTGAAGGATTCTGAGAAGAAAAACTAAAAACACCTACAGATTTTTTTCCCAAGTGAGACGTCCATTCATCTAAGAGCAGCCCAGGCAGCAAATTCTTCCGCTTGCCTTCGGGCTCACCGCGTCCAAACACTGTCGCCGGGGCTGTGGATGCCGAAAGGCCACATGAAAGCGGACGGACGAGGCGGGGGCAGGAGGCGGCCGGGTCAGCTCTCCCCCGGGCTGTGGGCCCCTTGTTAACAGTCCTGGCGGACTTCTGGGGACAGACTTCAATTAGAAGACGGAGCCGGATGACGGAAAATGTCATAAACTTTCACTCTCTGTCAGCGCTCAAGGAGACCGCCTTCTGCCTGGGACTTGGGGGGCCTCCGTCACTGGTCGGGGGGCTTCCTCTCCCATGGGGAGAGATCCCCCGTCAGGCCTGACGCAAGCTCGTGAGCTACTGTCTGTGCGGCCAGACTCCCTCCAATGAGCAGGCAGGCTGTTAAACAGAATTAGTTTTGCCTAAAAGGAGCAAGGAGATGTTTCAGTGAAATAGAATTCTCCTGATTTACAGGGAAGGACACCAAAGACAGACAATCTATCCTTTACGCCCCATGGTCTGTGCTGCGACTGCGACCGTGGCCGTCAGGCTCTGTCTGCGGACTGCCGAGGGCAGGGTGCCGTGCAGGGGTGCAGGAGAAGAGCACTTGCCTCCCGCACCTACCTCACAGCTGCCGGGGTCCAAGCTGTTGCCCAAGAAGCCAGGGCGTTGAGACATGTCCTCCCTTCTCAGGAGCCCTGGGAGGGGACAAGAAAAATAGTGAAAGGAAATCGTTACTCACTGTAAAAGCTCCTGGGACCCACGGCTCCACGTACCCATTTTCTCACTCACCCTTTCACGAAAGCTCACCCCCGCGGCTGGCCATGTGAACCGGCCTCTGCCGGGCTCCAAAGACACACACACACATACACACACACAAACGAAGTACAAGCCGATCGTTTGCACTCCGTCGGGGGTGGTGGAGGGCAGGTGACGTGATTGCCCAGATGGCCGTGCACGGGGTGGGGGTGCGTTTCTCCGGTCAGCCCGGCTGTGGCCGCAGGTGCTGGGGGAGCTTGGCCCTGCCCCTCGGCCTCCTTGCATCCCGAGTCCCAGGCCATGGTGGGCAGATCCTGTCAGCAGAGCCCACATCCTGCGCCAGTGCTCGGCAGTCAGGGAGCAGGGGAGGAGCAGTCTGAGTGTCATCCAAGGGCGGAAGGCGGGCTCCGGTCACACGAGGCCACAGGCTTGCGAACCGTGGACACACTTACCCTCCAGTGCGGCGGCACAAAGGTACCTGATTATCGTCTAGGTGGTATTTCTCCGATGACTGCTGAGACCGATCCTGCTTCCTTATTTGATGGCATATTTGCGTCTGGAGAAGTAGTATCTGTGCCTCGTGGCTTACGTTACCGGATTCATTTCCTTATTACTGGTCCAGTTCCAGTCACTTGTCATTTGTCCTGTCATTTGTCCTTGGCTTTAATGCGGTGGCCAGCGGAGGGGCTGGCCTCCGGGACTGGACTCTGCCTGTGGGTCACTGCCCTTTCCAGCCCGCCCACCCAGAGCCCCGCTCTCCACCAGATTTCACGACGAGGTTCCAAAAGAGTGACTTCTTGCGATATTTCTAACACGGGTTTCATGTTGAAATTGCAACCTGTTGAATGGATGTATTGGATTAAGTGAAATAAATCTTGGGAATTAATGTCACGTGTTTCATTTTGCTCTGAGTGTGGCCACGAGACAATTCACACGTAGGTGTCTGACTTATGGGCTGTGGTGACAGGGACAGTATGCAGGGACAGTGGGTGTGGGGCGGCCTCCCCTCTACTACGTGCCACCCTCACGCCACACAAGTGTTCACCCTGCGTGTGATGGTATCTGCCAATCGCTTTATTTTTTCCCACAAGGCTAAGAAATTCTCCATGTTCGTTTCCTGAATTGCCCTCCAATACCTCAAAGATCAAGCTTTCCTTTTCTAAAAATATTTAAGTTTATTTATTTATGTAGAGACACAGAGAGGGAGAGAGAGAATCCCAAGCAGGCTCCACACTGCCAGCACAGATCCCCACCTGCGGCTCGAACCCACAAACAGTGAGATCATGATCCTGAGCCGAAGTTGGACCCTCAACCGACTGAGCCCCCAGGCGCCCCTTTGTAAATTGCATTATCTGAATATACCTATTCTATGATTTCCTGGTCTTCCTCCCTGCACCCATCCCCCTCCCTGGGGCAATGCACGATCTCACATAGTCTCTAGAAGCTAATTTATGTTTCTAATAAAGTTTACCTTTTCCTATAAAAATTAAGCAGAAGTTATCAGCAATACCGTCCTTTCCTACAATAAGAAGGGATGGAGAGAACTCAAGCCTCAGCTCCACCCACCTGTGCATCTCCAGGTAAAACCACCCTCCGAGCATCAGTTTCCCCAACTCTGGGATGGGAAGAGTGACAGCACCCTCGGACCTGGTGGGTCAGATCACTCCCGGTCATAGTGAGCAGTAGGGGATCCCGGCCCACACCAGAGGGCAGAGAACAGAGCAGGCTGGGCCCCCGTGTCCCGGCACCGGCCTGCAGGCCTGGGGAGAGTGGATCAGCCCCTTCCCAGCTCCCAGCTGGCCTTCAGGGCACCCCTTACCCCCCATCCCCCCCAGTGTGTGCTCAGGAAGGGCCCAACCTTGTCCCGTGGCCACCACAGGGCTCAGGGCCTCAAGTGCCTGCTGCAGTGGCTGTAGGAGCTCTGGCTGCTGGTGCCCTGCGTCTCCTTCAGTCTCTGGGTCTGTAAACTGGACGTCTGGGCCCTGAATCTCCCTTCCTTCATATGGTGGGGGCACAAGTGAGGGGGGTCTGAGGACGCGTGATCCTGGGTGTGCCAGACCATTCCAGTCTCCATGCCTGAACCCTGTGGACACCTCCACCCACGAACCTGAACCCTGAGCCATTTCTCGAGGCTGCAGAAATGAGGGTCCCAGCGCTCCGCTGGGGAGGCCTTCCTCCCTGGACCCGGGAGAACAAGCACGACGACTGCCCGCTGGCCGCCCCCGAGGGGCTCCAGACCCAAGGGAACCCATCGTGGGCCCCTATCTGAATGGTTCTCTCTTCCTCACTTTTGAGTCCTCTCCCTGGCATCCACCAGGAGCCAAGAAACACCCGTGGGATAGGTGTGACCATTCGTTCCATGGAGGTGATAGACAGAGTGCATACAGAGGGGGTCTCTCCCTGATCTCGTGCAGCTAGCCATCCATGCAAGGCAGGCACTCCAACAAGCTGACGGTGGTTACAAAATCACTAAATCGCTCCGTGGAGCTTTGCGAAGACAGGGGGACCCTTCAGCACAGGAGCAGGACATGGTCGGGGTGGGGCGGGGGGTGGGGGCAGCGAATCTTCCTTCCAAAGCCTGGTGGGGTGGGAGGATGGGTGGCCATAACAAAGGTTTGTGCAGGACAAAGGGTATTGACTAATGGCATCCAAGAAACTGGACAAAGGCCAGTGGGTCACGCGCCCCCTGTGAACCCCGGCTTCCATCCCTGGGATGCAGACATGCCTCCTCGTCCCCAGCGGCAGGCGGGAACGTGCTGTGGTCCCTCGGCCAGGATAATGTCACCTGTAACAGAGTAAATTCCACGCGGAAGCCACACCAGCAGTGACTGTGATTTCTCTACCTGTTTTTAAAAGTGTAGCTTGAAAGGAAAAACCCTCAGTTCTTCCAATAGCCAGAGACATGAGCTCTCAACTTTCTTTCTTTAAAGGGCTCTTCACTTTGGAGAATAAATTTAAAAGAACATTCTGGTTTTTTAAAGCTTTACCATAACATTTAAGGAGCATTAAAGAGAGTGAAAGTGGGCCGCCTGGGTGGCTCGGTTGGTTGAGCACCCAACTCTTGATTTTGGCTCAGGTCATGATCTCAGGGTTCATGGGTTCAACCCCCCAGGGGCTCTGCACTGACAGCACAAAACCTGCTTGGGATTCTCTGTCTTCCCCCTGTCTCTCTGCACCTGCCCCGCTTGCGCTCTCTCTGTAAATAAATAAACTTAATTAAAAAAAAAAAAAGAGAGAGAGTGAGTGAAAGTGGCATGAATTTCAAAGACATTGAAAATAATGAAACAGGATATTTTCAGAATATAGTTCATTTTAAAATCAACATAATTGATTCTTTTTTTTGTATCTGTTGGGTTTTTTTTCAATATATGAAGTTTATTGTCAAATTGGTTTCCATACAACACCCAATGCTCATCCCAAAAGGTGCCCTCCTCAATACCCATCACCCACCCTCCCCTCCCTCCCACCCCCCATCAACCCTCAGTTTGTTCTCAATTTAAGAGTCTCTTAAGCTTTGGCTCTCTTCCTATCTAACCTCTTTTTTTTTCCTTCCCCTCCCCCATGGGTTTCTGTTAAGTTTCTCAGGATCCACATAAGAGTGAAACCATATGGTATCTGTCTTTCTCTGTGTGGCTTATTTCACTTAGCATCACACTCTCCAGTTCCATCCATGTTGCTACAAAGGGCCATATTTCATTCTTTCTCATTGCCACGTAGTACTCCATTGTGTATATAAACCACAATTTCTTTATCCATTCATCAGTTGATGGACATTTCGGCTCTTTCCATAATTTGGCTATTGTTAAGAGTGCTGCTATAAACATTGGGGTACAAGTGCCCCTATGCATCAGCCCTCCTGTATCCCTTGGGTAAGTTCCTAGCAGTGCTATTGCTGGGTCATAGGGTAGGTCTATTTTTAATTTTTTGAGGAATCTCCGCACTGTTTTCCAGAGTGGCTGCACCAGTTTGCATTCCCACCAACAGTGCAAGAGGGTTCCCGTTTCTCCACATCCTCGCCAGCATCTATAGTCTCCTGATTTGTTCATTTTGGCCACTCTGACTGGTGTGAGGTGATATCTGAGTAGGGTTTTGATTTGTATTTCCCTGATGAGGAGCGGCGTTGAGCATCCTTTCATGTGCCTGTTGGCCATCTGGATGTCTTCTTTAGAGAAGTGTCTATTCATGTTTTCTGCCCATATCTTCACTGGATTATTTATTTTTTGGGTGTGGAGTTTGGTGAGCTCTTTGTAGATTTTGGATACTAGCCCTTTGTCCGATATGTCATTTGCAAATATCTTTTCCCATTCCGTTGGTTGCCTTTTAGTTTTGTTGGTTGTTTCCTTTGCTGTGCAGAAGCTTTTTATCTTCATAAGGTCCCAGTAGTTCATTTTTGCTTTTAATTCCCTTGCCTTTGGGGATGTGTCAAGTAAGAAATTGCTATGGCTGAGGTCAGAGAGGTCTTTTCCTGCTTTCTCCTCTAGGGTTTTGATGGTTTCCTGTCTCACATTCAGGTCCTTTATCCATTTTGAGTTTATTTTTGTGAATGGTGTGAGAAAGTGGTCTAGTTTCAACCTTCTGCATGTTGCTGTCCAGTTCTCCCAGCACCATTTGTTAAAGAGACTGTCTTTTTTCCATTGGATGCTCTTTCCTGCTTTGTCAAAGATTAGTTGGCCGTAAGTTTGTGGGTCTAGTTCTGGGGTTTCTATTCTATTCCACTGGTCTATGTGTCTGTTTTTGTGCCAATACCATGCTGTCTTGATGATTACAGCTTTGTAGTAGAGGCTAAAGTCTGGGATTGTGATGCCCCCTTCTTTGGTCTTCTTCTTCAAAATTACTTTGGCTATTCGGGGCCTTTTGTGGTTCCATATGAATTTTAGGATTGCTTGTTCTAGTTTTGAGAAGAATGCTGGTGCAATTTTGATTGGGATTACATTGAATGTGTAGATAGCTTTGGGTAGTATTGACATTTTGACAATATTTATTTTTCCAATCCATGAGCACGGAATGTTTTTCCATTTATTTATATCTTCTTCAATTTCCTTCATAAGCTTTCTATAGTTTTCAGCATACAGATCTTTTACATCTTTGGTTAGATTTATTCCTAGGTATTTTATGCTTCTTGTGAATGGGATCAGTTTCTTTATTTGTCTTTCTGTTGCTTCATTATTAGTGTATAAGAATGCAACTGATTTCTGTACATTGATTTTGTATCCTGCAACTTTGCTAAATTCATGTTTCAGTTCTAGCAGACTTCTGGTGGAGTCTATTGGATTTTCCATGTATAATATCATGTCAACTGCAAAAAGTGAAAGCTTAACTTCATCTTTGCCAATTTGGATGCCTTTGATTTCCTTTTGTTGTCTGATTGCTGATGCTAGAACTTCCAGCACTATGTTAAACAACAGCGGTGAGAGTGGGCATCCCTGTCGTGTTCCTGATCTCAGGGAAAAAGCTCTCAGTTTTTCCCCGTTGAGGATGATGTTAGCTGTGGGCTTTTCATAAATGGCTTTTATGATCTTTAAGTATGTTCCTTCTATTCCGAAACATAATTGATTCTTGATGAAGCATTTGATAAACCTGAATGAATCAAACTTTCTTGTATTGTGGTGTAAACCAGCTGAATATAAAGGCAGAAAGGCTCTAGCTGTCTCTAATCAGCCAAAAACAATTTTCTTTTTTTCCTGGAAGAATTAAAAGCAGATCTACATAGGTGTTTAAATTTATGTTTTAGAAAGGCTGTTGGGGGCGCCCAGGTGGCTCAGTCTGTTAAGCAACTGACTTCGGCTCAGGTCATGATCTCGCAGTTCGTGGGTTCAAGCCCCGCGTCGGGCTCTGTGCTGACAGCTCAGAGCCTGGAGCCTGCTTCGGATTCTGTGTCTCCCTCTCTCTCTGTTCCTCCCCTGCTCGTTCTCTCTCTGTGTCTCTCAAAAATAAATAAATGTTAAAAAAAAATGTTTTTAAAAAAAAAAAGAAAGGCTATTAGGAGTGAATTCAAAATATCCAGAGGGAACAGTGAGGTGGATAAAGGGACTAAGAAGGGGTAACAGGCAGAAAGCACGTGCAGATGTGTGAGTGTAAGGGTTAGTGTAATTGTCTGGATATGGTGATGATTTGAGGTGCTAAAGAGAAATCCAGGGCATTCGGAAAGTGTGGTCTCGAACCGTGGAGGAGAAATGGGAGTAACGCCCTGAGAATCTCAAGAAGTCAACTCCCCCTAAATCCTCATCAAAGCAACATAGCGCTCTAAAGCGTTCTCATATTAAGGCGTTATGTTAAATTGCTTAAATGTTCCTAAAAATCTTTCTAAAATCATTAAGAAACTCCTCAGTACCTAAAATGATCATGGAAAATAAGGCAGAAAAACCTGATGTGCACCCCCTTCCAGGAGGTCATGGCCAACATCCACGGTGATGAACAGCCATGCTGGCAGGTGCCGTTGAAATGACGTTGTGAGTGGGAACTCTACTGACAACCCGCCTCTCGTTCCTGATGTCCGATCACCCCGGCTGAGGGACGTCCCTCAAAAGTCTGACCAGTCCTCCAAACGGTTCAAGGTCACCAAACACATGGAAGAGATGAGGGACAGTCACAGCCCAGAGGCGCCCGGGAGACATGAGCACTGGCTGTCACACGGTGTCCTGGATGGGACCCCAGAACAGAAAGACGCTAGGAGAAAACCATGGAAATCCAAATAAGCTGTGGCCTTTAGTTCACAGTAATGTATTAATGGTGGCTCCTTAAATGTACCAGGAGATGTTAATAAAATTATTTTTAGTTTTTTTGTTTCTGTAAGCTGTAATATATTGATTTTTTTAAGGCCACCGTGCTTTAACATTCAACCAAAGTGGGAAAATGGAGAATTTCTTTCTCATTCTATTCTTTTGTCATGGCTCTGAAAGATGATCCCACTTATTTGCATGGAAGTTTGGCTGTCTGGGTAGTGTTTGGTTTCTGTTTCTTTCATAAAATTAATTCAAGTCATGGTTCAGCGAGAAGATGTATGGAGCTGATACTATGCCGTGGGCGTTCTGCTAGGAAAAAGAGAACACAGCAGAAAAGATGGACTTCATGTGAATAATTTTAATGCAAATTGGAGATGCCGTCTCCAGGAACACAGTGAGACCACGAGACAGGCGTGGTTGTGCAGAGACACGTCTCTGCACAAGTGACACGTAAGCTGGGGAGAAATGGACAGGGAAGTTGAGGCACCTTGCGGACAAAGCGGAGAAGAGGAACAGGCGAGGCAGCCCCGGATGAGGACAAGGGTAGAGTGTGTCCGAGGAGGAAGACAGACAACCACCAGGGAAGGCGCTCGGGGTGGCACCAGGTTCCCCGGTGCTGGTTCCCTGGCACAGAGCTCCAGGAGTAGGTTCTCCAGAGCCGGCATGGTCTACAGACAAAGAGCCGAGCTCAGAATCATAGATGTTCACCCCCATGAACAAGGAAAATGCCCCCCCAAGTCTGAAAAACCAACAAATAACAGTTGCCCTTTCCAGCTTGAAAGGTGATGGGCTCCGAGAGATGTGCCCGGGGAGGGCTGAGAGCAGAGGCGGGACCGGGCATCGAGGACGGGACTCTCCGGAGCAGGAAGCGGGAAGACAGGTTGGGAGACAAGAGTGTGAGGGGACGGATGGGCCTTTGCACCTGCATTAACAGCTCAGGGGAGCCCCGCGGGCGGACTGTGCTTTGGGAACAGTGCTGGCTCGTCATTTAACTAAATGTGGTCACCAAGGTCCAGGATCTTCCCATGTAGTCCCAAGCCTGACCATTCCTATGTAGGCAGAAGAAATCTGGGGATAAGATGGCTAATATTTTTAATTATTTTTTTTCAGATAGTCATAGGTTGAAATGCAGAAGTAAGAAAACCACCAGGAGATTGTGTGTACCCTTTACTACACGGAGAGTCTCACATAAACATAGCATGAATCAGCTAGTCGGAAGAATCAGCACCTGTATCCTTTGGATAAATTCCTAGTAGGGCAATTCCTGGGCCATTGGATAATTCTGTTTGTAATTTTTTGAGGAACCTCCACACTGTTTCCCACAGTGGCTTACACGGTGGCTGTACCAGTTTGCCTTTCCACCAAGAGGAAGAGGGTTCCCGTTTATCCACATCCTCGCCAACATCTGTTGTCTCCTGAGTTGTTGATGTTAGCTGTTCTAACAGGTGTGAGGTGGTATCTCATTGTGGTTTTGATTTATATTTCCCTGCTGATGAGTGATGTTGAACATATTTTTTATGTGTCAGTTGGCCATCCGGATGTCTTCTTTGGAAAAGTGTCTATTCATGTCTTCTGCTCATTTCTTCACTGGATTATTTGTTCTTCAGGTATGGAGTTTGGCAAGGTCTGTATAGCTTTTATTTATTTATTTTTTATTTTTTAATGTTTTATTTTTTTTTTTGAGAGAGAGAGAGAGAGAGAGAATGTGTGGGGAAGGGGCAGAGAGAGAGGGAGACACAGAATTCGAAGCAGGCTCCAGGCTCTGAGCTGTCAGCACAAAGCCCGATGCAGGGCTCGAACTCATGAACTGTGAGATCAAGAGTTGGACGCTTAACCGACTGAGCCATCCAGGCACCCCAAGATTTTAAATACTAACATTTTATCCGATATGTCATTTGCAAATATCTTCTCCCATTCTGTCATTGCCTTTTAGTTTTGCTGATTGTTTCCTTCACTGTGCAGAAGCTTTTTATCTTGATGAGGTCCTAATAGTTCATTTTTGCTTTTGTTTCCCTTGCCCCCAGATACGTGTTGAGTAAGAAGTTGCTGCGGCCAAGGTCAAAGAGGTTGTTGCCTGCTTTCTGCTTGAGGATTTTGATGGCTTCCTGTCTTACATTGAGGTCTTTCATCCATTTTGAGTTTATTTCTGTGTATGGTGTGAGAAAGTGGTCCAGGGTCATTTTTCTCCATGTCACTGTTCAGTTTTCCCAGCACCACTTGCTGAAGTGATATTCTTTCCTGCTTTGTTGAAGATTAGATGGCCATATATTCATGGGTCCATTTCTGGGTTCTCTATCCCATTTCAATGATCTATGTGTCTGTTTTTTGTGCCAGTACCATACTGTCTTTTTACTTCAGTCAGACTGTGTCAAATTCTTTTTTGTTGTCAATCAGTGTGACGGCCTGACTTTTTTTCTGTCACCTGTTTGTTGCACGAGTTGATTTTAGAATGTTGAATGGTCCGTGCAGGCTTGGAACAAATCCCACTTAATCATGGTGCGTGATTCCATTTCCATGTCAGCGTATCCTAGAGGAATTTTATATCTAAGTTCATGAGACATATTGGCCCGCAGTTTTGATATTTTTCTAGTGCCTTAGAATTCTTGGCGAGTATTATTGTATCAGGATAATATTGTCCATATAAAATAGCTTGTAAAGTGTTTCTCCCTCTTCCATTTTTTGAAAGGGATTATGTAAAATCACCTACATGTTTTAAGTTTAAATATTTGGTACAATTTTCCAATGACCTGTGCCTAGACCTTCCCTTTTTGGGACATTTTCAGTTACGAATTTAATTTCTCTTACAGTTATAGAATTATTCAGATCATCTACTTTCCCTTACCTGAGTGTTGGTAGTTTATGTTGGTAGTGAAGGAATTATCCCATTTCTGCTATGTTGTTTGACTTGAGGGAACAATTGTTTTCAGTGTCACTGGGGTATGATTTTAATGGCTGTAAGAGCTGTGGAGACAGTCTTGATTTCATCCCTGATTTGGGTGATTGTTTTGTCTCTCTGTTTTTGTCTCTTTTATTAGAGGTTAATCAATTGTACTGATATTTTTGAAGAACCAGACTTTTGTGTCATTGACTTCTCTCGTTTCCCTGTTTTTATTTCATTAACCCCTAGTCTTCGGTTTACCATTTTGTTCCTTCTGTTTACTTTTAGCTTTATTTTGCTCTTCCTTTTCTAGTTTCTTGCAGTAAAAGTTGAGATTATTCATTAAGAGTTTTCTTCTTTTAGCGTACGAGATTTTAGCACTGTAAGTGTCTCTCAGCACCTCTCTAGCGGCATCTCACCTATTTTGTTTGATATGTTGTATTTTCATTTTCATTTCATTCTATACACACAGTTGACCCTTGAATGACACAGGTTGGAACTGCACGGGTCCACCTATAAACGGATTTTTTCCCCAATAAATACAGAACAGCACAGTACATGTATTTCCTCTTCCTTATGAGTTTCTTAATGACATTTCTTCTCTCCAGCTTATTGTATTGTAAGAATACAGCATATAATACTTATAACAAACAAAGTATGTCTTCATTGACAGTTTATGTTATCAGTAAGGCTATTGGTCAACAGTACACGATTACTTAGTTAAGTTTTGGGAGAGTCAAAAGTTATGCATGGATTTTTTACCTCACGGGGAGTCGGTGCCCCCAACCCCACATTGTTCAAGGGTCATCTATACACATGTATGTACATAGAATTCCCTTGAGACTTTGTCTTTGACCTCTGGACTATTTAGAACTATGTTTTTCATGTGCCTGTGTGCAGAGATTTGCCTTTCTGTATGATTTCAAGTTTGATTCCATTATTGTTAGGGAACATATTGTGTATGATTTCAATTACTTTAAATATGTTGAGGTTTGTTTTATGGTCCGCAATTAACATATGACGCATGTTGGTGAATATTCCGAGAGCATTTGGGAGAATTGCAAGTTCCGTCATTTTTTGAGATCCATGTTAGATTTTGTGGGCTGATTGTTCTTTTCAAATCTTTTACACTCTTGCTTTTTTTTCAATTAAGTAGATATAACAGTTGCCAAAATGGAGGATTGAAGTTTCCAATGCTCCCATGAGTTTGTCCATTTCCCCTTTCGGCCCTCCCATATTTTGGTTCATGTATTTTGGGGCATAACCACTGATTAGCTTGTGTCTTCCTGGTGTTTCGATCATTTATCATTAGGTAATGTCCTCCTTTGTCTCTTACAGTTTTTTCCCTTTGAATGCCATTTTATCTAATATTGATATAATTACTGTCCTTTTTTAAAATTAATGTTTCCGTAGTACATTTTTTCCATCGCTTCACTTTCAGTCAATCCATGTTATTGAGTTTGAAATAGATTTCTAAGAAACAATAGAGAATTGGCTATGTTTTTAAATCCAGTTTGCCCAACCCTGCCTTTTAATTGATAGATTGATATCATTTACATTTAATGTAATTATTGATAAGTTGGGACACATATCTGCCACTTTATTATCTACTGCCTGTTTGTTTCCTCTGATTCTTGTTTTCCTGTTTCTCTTTTATTACTTTCCTTTCAATTATTGCTTCTTTTGAGTATTCCAAGTAGATTGACAGCATTTTTTTCAGGTTTCTCTTTGTAAAGGTTTCTTTGGCGGTCATTCTGGATGTGAATCACGGTCTACTGTTATCAGTGTTTTTACCAGCTGGAGTGAAGCACCACTTAGGTCCCATATGTTCCCTTCTGTTACACATCATTGTCTCGAGTATCACATGGGGCTATAATTTCTGTTTCCATTGTCGGATACGGTATGGAAAAATCATTTGGGAAATGCTATTCTATTATATTTACCCTTATTTCAGCCCTTCTTTGTCTTAAGTCTGCTTGTAACAAACTTTCAGTTTTCCTTCATCTGCAAATGTCTTTATTGCACCTTTCCTTTCCTGAAAGCCTGAGACACCAGGTATAGAATTCTGGGTACTTGAAAAATTTCACATTTTCCTGGTCTCTATGGTTTCAGAAGATAAAATCTGCTGTTAACCTACTCCTATAGGTCGTGGATCATCTGTCTGATTGCTTTCAAGAATGTTTTTCAGCTTTCTCAAGTTTGTGACATGTTCTTGGTTTGGATTTTTGGGGGACATCCTACTTAGGATTTGCTCAATATCTTGGATCTATAGATTTGTGTCTTTTCCAAATGTGGGGAGCTTCAACCATTATTTCTTTAATGAATCTTTCTGCCCCAGTCTCTCTTCTCCTTCTGGGATTCCAGAAAAGCCATGTTGACTCTGTGTTATTGTCCCAAAGCCCTTCCCACTCTGTTTTTGTTCTGGTTCATTTTCTCTCTGTTGTTCAGATTGTGTAAATTCAATTGTTCTGTCCTTGGCTTTACTGATTCTGTTCTCTATCTGCACTCTACTATTGAGACATTCAGACAATTTCTATATTTGTTATTACATTTTTCAGTTTATGACTTACATTTGGCTCTTTTTAAAATAATTTCTGTTTCTTTGTTGAGACTTTCTATTTTTTATTTTTTAATTTGTAGTTTCTTGTTGAATAATTTGTATGCTGGTTACTTTAAAACTCTTGTCAGAGAATTCTCAACATCTGGTTCATCTCAATGTTGACACCAATTGTCTTTTCTCAATTCAATTGTAACGGTCCTATTTTTTGTTATACTGGGCGATTTTCTATTTATCCTGGACAATCTGCCATTACTTTAGGAGACTGTGGGTCCTTTCTTATTTTTATTTTTTAGTTCAGCAGGCAGCTACCCTACTTAGGTTTACTGAGACTCTCTTGGTAAAGTAGACCCAAGGACTGCTCTGATGTTTCCCTTCTCTTGTCAGGGTTTTGCTTCTTCCTGCCACTGCTGTAATTATGACATAGATGGTCTGACTCCTCATGTGGAACTTCAGCAAACCCAAAGATCAAACTTCAAGGCAGATTTTTTGAAACATTGAACCGAAAACTGCAAAAGAAATTTGATGTTCTAGGGACAGGTATAGAAACTCTCTGGTGTTCCAACCATGTTTGTTTCAGAAATCTAAATCCTCAAGCTTGTTTCTTTCTGTTTTTACCCCCTCTTGAGTGGTAGGATGCAGTTCGCCCACCCATGGTCTCGTCATTGTCCCAACAAGTGTTCTGTTATACTCACCATTCTGCTTCCAAATCCTTGCCTTACCTTGATGCTTCATTCCAGGCAACTAACGGCGATATTAATGTGACTACATGTTCACAGTTACCAGTATCCAATTTCCCATCAGTGTAAAAGTTATCCTGCCTTCAAATCCAATGTCGTTAAATAATCAGTCCCAAGTTCTCATGTTTTCAGTTCTTGTCACCTCCACAATCCCTGCAGACAGCAAATATGTATTAGTGAGAACACATTTAGAAAAACAGTAGCCTCTCTAGATATTTTGAGTGAAGATATATGTAACAGGGGCAATTAACCATTAGAAAGTCTGTGAGGGAAAGGGCCAAAACACCGTTTTTCAAGAATCTCCTGTGCAAGGATTTTAGGCACGCCACTCTCACAGGTCCCAACTGCTCACGGTGCCAGAGGGGATGATTATCAGGAATTTTGGAGTCTTTGAAAGTCACTATCAATGACCTCAGCTACCGCCTGAAGCTGGTGCTGGAGAAAAGGACTTTTTCCTTCTCTCTTATTTCCCAAGTTACGTGTGAATGTCTTGTATGGCTGAAATAGAAACTGGAAACACAAAGAAATTGTGACAAATGTTGATCCATAGGCACCTCTGCTCTGTAGGGCGACGGTCAGAAAGGGTTGGAGTTGGGGCACCGGGTGGCTCAGTCAGTAAAGCCTCTGACTCTTGGTTTTGGCTCAGGTCATGATCCCAGGGTATTGGGATCCAGCCATATGTCAGGCTCTGCTCTTAGCATGGAACCTGTTTAAGATTCTCTCTCTCTTTCCCTCTGCCCCTCTCTCCCACTCTCTCTCTCTCTTCCAAATAAATAAAAATGAAAAAAAAATTTAAAGAAAAGGGAGGATTGATGTTGTATTTTCAACAGGATGAGCACCATGAGGGGCACTGGCCACCTGCCCTCAGGGACTCAGACCGGCACCCCTTCCCATAACTTTTCCTACTGACTTTCCTCCCATGCCAGGAAACATTAACATCAATTTTTCCCCATTTCGCACATAGCAATGTCTCCCACGCTTTCATTCATTGCTTACATTTGAAATGTAAATACTTCCACGTTATTTCTTTTCCTCCCTCTCTCTAGAGGGAGATGTGTCTCTAAAGCACATCCTTGTATTTGTAATTCATATTTTAAAATATTGAGGAAGGGCTCTCGCTGACCAGGACCAAGTACCCTCCCTCCCCTAGATGCCCCTTGATGTGAAATGTTGGGCTTCAGGAGAGAAAGGTCAAGAAAATTCTTGAGACATCTTTGGTGCAGAAAAAAAAAAAGGTGGTTTTATTAAAGCATGGGGACAGGCTCTTAGGCAGGAATAGCTGCCCTGGGGTCATGAAGAGTGGCTCATTACATACCCTCAGGTTGGGAAGGGGTCAGGGATAGCATAAGTCTAAGGAATTTTGAAAACAAGGTTTCCAGGACCTTGAGCTGCTGTTGGGAAAATGTCATTTATTCCTGTTTAGTAAAACCTCTGTCACGAGCCCCTTCAGATGTATATTAGGGGCCATGAGCTTGGAGTATAATTGCCAACATACACTTAGGGGATAGAGATAAAGAAGGTTTCCAAAGGGATTTTCATATGTTAAAGTAGACTTACAGGAACCTGGAGGTCTGGCTAATGTCAAGCTAAGATCTCTTCGTGCCTTTTGGCAACGTATTAACACAAACAGCTTGAGGAATGTCACTCTGCCTGTTCCTAGGACTTGCCAGTGGGCTGTAAGTTATAAGGAAATTTAACTTTTTTCTTTTGCCTTTGTGGGTCACATCATTCCCCCCTGAACAATTTTGATCCTTAAATCTTTAAGGTTGCTGAGGGTGGAAGGTCTTCTCTTCTGTAATTTCTTCCTACTGAATAAGGGTGCAGAGATGTCCCTATTTATGGGTCACCATTGGTCAGTTAGGGATCTAGGAGTTATGAAAGGCAGAGGCAGTTGAATCCAAGGGAGACCCCATGTATGGATCTTCCCAAGTGGAAAGGGTCATCTAGAGACTTCAAGTTCTGGCAGTGAAGGAGTCTAGACACCAGAGGACATGGGAGAAAACATGATTAGAATAACAAAAAAGGAAAGAAGCCCACGTAAGAGTCCTTTGATAGTTGACAAAAATCCTCCTCCAGTCCAGGAGTTTAATCAATCATTAATGGAAAGAGAAGGATTGTTTAAAAACAATTTTGAGTATTTATGTCCGTTAGAAATCCAGAAATCTTTCTGTGGTCATCTGGAGTGTACACACAGCATTCTGTGTTTATGAGGGCACGAGTCCCACCTTGTGCCATTCTCTTTTGTAAAACTGCTTTACACATTTGTGTTACTTCAGTATTTTTGAGGGAAATGCTATTTTGAGTGTCATTTAGGGCTTTGACCATGTGCTTATTGAGAGCTTCCATTCACCAAACAACATCCTCCAGTCCCAAAGAGGAATCGAAGATGGATGCTCAGTGGTCATGCCGCTGAAACACAGAACGCATCCACTGTTGTTTCACATTTGGAGGGTTGGCTGGGTTGGTCATGGTTTTACTAATGTGTCCATGCATCCAGGTAAACCCAGAGTACAGCAGCCTATCCAGCTGGGGGAGGCCATGGACACAAGTCAGAGCCACATAGCCATGGGTCCCATTAGGGGCCGCTCATCTGATTCTGGGCCTCTGTGAACTACAGTCAAAATATCAAAGACCATTGGGTATTGGAGGGCCACCTTTTGAATTCGTGGGTGACTATGAGTTGTGTCCGGTCAAAGATGGCTGCTGTCTGCTTGGCTAAAACCTCTATTTGCAATTTTGTGTCAATAGAGGTGGCTCCTGGGACAAATACGGCAATCAAGATGCCCTCTTTGTTTGATGTTTAGGTTAACAATATCCTGATTATGAGGAATCACTGGCAAGTGGGAGAAGACTTGTCTCAGGAGATAAGGGCATTTCCAAGTGCATCATCCAATCCAGTCACAAGGAAAGTGGGGCCATCTGTCATCTTCCCAAGCCCAGAGCTAACCGCACTGAATGGCTGTTAAGGAGTGATTTTGTCACCCTGGCTACACAGAATGGGTCAAGGTGATAGTTGGGTTATACAACTGCTGGGAATCCACCTCATTCCCCAGCTGTTCAAATAATCGTATGCCCATGGGGTCCTGTTACTATCCCCACAGAATAACAAGCATGAAGATTATCTCTACATGAGCTGTTGTGGCAATTTCTCTGACACTTCCCTCAAGTTGTCTAGTTTAAGCAGACAACATTCAAAGCAATCAGAGCTAGAATTGAAATCTGCAGAGGTGTGTTACTGAAACATAATTTTCTCTCTAACATCACCCTTATCCTCAGAGATGGCCAAACCAAGACTAATTTATTTGTAAAACAAGTCTAATTTTAATAAGCTTGGCTTATTTACCTAAGCTCAGCAAGAATAGTAGTTGGCCATATAGATCTTTTTTAAAGTCTGCTTTGCTGGAACTTTTATAAGGAATCTAGACTGAATGTTTAGTAGTCTCTCCAGGCCAGAAGCCAAGTCAAGTACTTGCGTCAGACAGGCCTGCAATTCCTGTGGAATTGGGCTAATTCCTCTCCATGAGGTCCCCAATTTCCTGCACCTGCCAGAGAAGTGACCTTCTGTACTCACCTGGGGAGGCTGCTGGGATCTCTGCCAGCAGGTATCAGGCCAACATTTCCAAGGGACTTTACAGCTCCGTGTTTCACAAAGTCGCCTTCGATTCCTTAAAGCTGTCTGGTCGTGTCTGAGTCTATGCTATTATGACTCTCATATATGACATTCCAGTCAAAGCCTTGGTACAATAACCAATGTTCCCAATGGTGTCCTGTTGCAAGGAGAACAGATTCTTATTGAACTTAAGCAAATAAGTATGATTGCCATGCAAGAAAGAATACTCACTGAGACTTTCTGAATAGAGAGAAAAATTAAATGTCTCAATTTGTTCACAAATGAAGACTTTATCATATTTCTGTAAGTCACAGATAGCTTAAGAGAAAGTTTCCTTAATCTGGAAGAGCAAACACTGGACAGCCAGTACTGTTGCAAACAGCAGTCACAAAAACTTGTTCAGTTCACTTAGTCCCATGTTACTAATTCTTACTCAGTTTGAATGCAGCTTTTTAGGTAGTTCTGGAAATTCTTACCCATTTCAGTTTCATGATCTTAAAGATACCAAATACCTGTATTTGTCAAAAAAAAAAAAATCCTTTCTATGAATCTCCCTGAGGATGAAACTCATTTTGTCAGAGCATCAGAACAATAACTACAAATGACAAAAACTCAGAAACAGACATTGTTAAAGATCTGATGATATGAGAGCTCATTATAATGTAGCTGATGAGGAAATTCAGTTATTTCTGTGACATAAAACAGTGCAATAATCAGAAAATCAAGTGATGACCTTATCCCAGAACATAACATACCGAATAAACAAGCCTAACTAGTCAAAGAGACTTGGTTTACAGTTTAAATCTCATGGAAGTTTGTTGAAACCCTTAGGAAGTTTTAAAGCACATGTCGAAAGAGGATTAGGGATCATCAAAGACTTGATAAAGACAAAACATAGAAACTGGTTTTTCTGGGCAGATAAAGAAAGAAAACAACTTTGTTTATATTTTCTTATCAAGAGCAGACCAGCAATTCAGGAAAACTTTGTCTTTTTAACAGAGTAAGCAGAATACCAATGTACTTTTAAAATCCATTCATTTTAACCCTAGTCCCTCCTGACCACACATAAAATTCTTTTCCCAAGATTTCCCTTCACAAACCTTCTACAACTTTCCTCTGCCCTCAGATTTTGTCCCAAGCCATCTCTCTCCCAAACCAGTCTCATTTAGGACAAAATTACCTTCTTTCACCTCCAACAAAAATGCATTCCGTTCCTTAGATCTTTCTTATACGCACATAGTTGTTTCCCTCATGTCCACCACTTAGCAGAATTTTAACTCTTAGAAACCTTAGTCTCCAGTGAAAACTAAGTAGTGACCAATTGTGAACTGTTACACTGAAATTCTTCAGATGGCAAATTTATGAATTAGTTAAGCACAAAGCATGTTTTCCCAACAGATTTAAATATCCTTAATTTCTTTGCAACGAGAAGCCTAAAACACAAGCCTGTGTTCAGTAATCGATGGTTCAGAACTCCATCCTATTTGGGAAAGACCCAGATATCCAATGAATTCAATCCCAATTTATCATCCAAATGAAATTTTAAAGTTTCAGGTTACCAAAGACTTTGTAGCTATCTTAACAATTACCCATGAAAACTTTGAGACAAAATTAACCATCATTTTGCATCATCTCTTTGTTGACAGAGATAACATGAGTTTATTTGACCTTTGGTAAACCTTGGTAGAATAAAAGTTTCATATTTAATGCTGATAACTCTGAAGACAGATCTATCTTAATTAAACCAACAGACTTAAATTAGTTTAAATCCCAAATTATGTCTCACCTGGGTCCACTTAGAAGTCAGTCAATTTGTTCCCCATTGTCAGTTTTGTCCTGGGACACTGGTGGGGAGATCTGAGGTGGGTGGTCCAGGGGGGTGCTCTCTGCTCCTCAACAGGGAGTGGAGAAGGAGAAAGGTCCTAAGCAAAGGGTCATCATCCAGGCAGCTGAGCTCTTAAGGAAGGTCACTCTGCCTGTCCCAAGAGCTTGTCCATGGGCTGTAAGGATATTTGATTTTTTCTCTTGCCTTTGTTTCCACTTCACTGCTCTTACCCTCCTTCCCCTTCCCAGAGACAGTTGTGTCCTGTCCCCTTCTCTACAGGACTCTTCCCCAAACTCAGTTTTGATTGGGTTACTTTTCTTAAAATCTGTAAATTCACCTTTAAATCCAGAATGCCTCGTCTGTCTGACATAAAGTCTCTCCATGTGACTAATATTTCCTACCCAAACATGTTATGTCTCATTGATCGTATCATGGTACATTCTCTAAACCAAGTGCAAATGGGTCCATTGTTCACCACTGAGGATAAACTTGACCTTGCTCCTACTGATACAGACTTTACTCATTTTTCCCAAGGGCATTTCAAAGGACCCTCACCAATGTTTACTTTGACCCAGATCCAACCTCGAAGACACCACAGGCCAGTAGGCAATTGGACAAGCAGACAGGTACTCACAACTCATAGTGCAGTGACTGTGCAGGACCCAGGGTGAGAGGAGCAGATGTGGGGCGACCACTACAGGGGTAAGACATGACAGGCCTGATCCAGCTTGTGAGGAATGTGGGGAGCCTCGGGCAGAAGACAGGGTGAGGACCTTTGAGGCAACGCAAAAGCTAAAATTTAGTATGTCCAGAGACCTACAAATCGGCCAGGATGGGAAATAAAGGAACCCATGTCAGTGTAGAAAGAAATGGGACAGGAAGGGCCACCTGCAATCCTATTATTAAAGATCACGTGGCCATGCTTCAAAGCTCAGGCTTCATCTCAGAGCTAGTAGGTGGCTTTGGAATACTTCTCATCAAGGCAATGGCATAATAAAGTTTGAAGTTTATGGAGCTATGATATAAACAATCCTGCAAAGAATAAATTGGAAGGCACTGGGGTTGGACACCATGAGGTAGAGTCGGGAGGCAGCTCTTGTGGTTCAGGAGGGACATGAGAGCCTCTGCTGAGACCATGCAGTGGCAGAGAGGGGGCCGTGTCCATGTCTCCAGGGGACACGGTAGACAGGAGACAGTGGAGGAGGGGTCTGGGCTGTACGCTGGCAGGGACCGTGCCCCAGGCATGCAGTGGATAACGGCTGAAGATACGCAGATTAAGGAGAATCTGAGCTCAGTCTGGGACGTGCTGGGTCTGCAGCTTTGATGGGCAGTCCAGGTGGAGAGGCTCGGTGGGCAGTGGGTGTGGAGCCAGAAAGACACAAGGTGAAAACATTGATTTGAGGAATCCTATGGACCGGTGATGAGTGCTCATGATAGACCTGGAACATACTCTTAAGGAAAATCTATGTTTAAAAAAGGGGCACATGGGTGGCTCAGTCAATTAAGTGTTCAACTTTGGCTCACGTCATGATCTTGCGGTTCCCAAGTTCGAGCACCACATCAGGACTCTGTGCTGACAGCTGGGAGCCTGGACCCTGTTTCAATTCTCCTGTCTCTCTCCCTCAAAAATGAAATGAACATTAAAAAAACTTTTTTAAGGCAGAGGAATTCAGCTGCATTCTAAACATAAAAGATACAAAGAAATAGAAGAAGAAGGAGGACAAGATGATCTGAGGAAGCTGAGGCAGGACAGCATTTCCAGGAGGGAACAGCCGACCCTGACTCAGCAGAGGAACCTGAAAGGCAAACCAGGAGGCCATTCATGACCTTGTTGGGAAACGCACTAGCTGAAAACACGGAGAAAGTCCTCCCCAACACGGCCACCTGCCAGGCCCTTCCTCATGGCACGTCCCCAGCCCGGGCGTTCCTGAGAGATGCCAGACAGTCATGCTTCGCCACGAAGACAAAATCAGATCCACTCTAACAAAGCTCATAATCTTCAAGCAATCCGATGCCTGTCAAAACAAAACTCAGCACACTCTAAAGAAAGAATTCAAAATGCAGTCACTGAAGAATGCAAAGTTTACAATTTCCAGCATCCAGCTGAGATTTATTAGTCATATGAGAAAGCCGGGCACTGGGAGCCCCAACCAGAAAAGAAAAATTTGTTAATGGATATCATATAAAACCATGGATGCCAGAGACAAAGCAACTGGTAGACGAGGTCTGTGATGAAGCCATCACGAGTGTGTTCAGTTATTTAAAGAGAAGCATGAACATAATAAAAGGAGAATTCGAAGAAGTGTAAAAAAAAAAAAGTCAGTGCAACTTCTAGAGACAGAAAATACCGTATCTACAATAAAAAAGTACCACGGGATGGAGTGAATAGCACATCCGTAGCTGCAGACGAACAGAGGGAACAAAGACCAAACCATTGCAAAGTAATCCCTGACTGGACAATACCAAAGGCCGAGCACAGTTTCACTGGGAGTCCCAGGAGGAGAGGGGAAAGAAATATTTGAAATAATGGCCAATTTTTTCCTCCAAATTGAGTGAGAACTGTATTTCCACATATACAACAACCTAAGTCAATCACAAACAAGATAAACGCACACACACAGCAAAGCAAAGCACATCATAGTAAAATTGCTGTAAGCCAGAGGAAAAGAAATTTTTCTTTATTTGGAGAGACACATAGATAGCATGAGCGGGGGAGGGGAAGAAGGAGAGAGAAAGAGAGATAATCCCAACCAGGCTCTTTGCTGTCTGTGCAGAGCCTGATGCAGGGCTCGATCCCAAGAACCGTTGAGATCGTGACCTGAGCCGAAACTAAAAGGCAGGTACCTGACCGACTGAGCCACCCAGGTGCCCCGAGAAAAAGAAAAATTTTAAAGAAACCGGAGAAAAAAAACCCAAACATACAGGTGACCAAAGTTGAAAACGAATGCTTGCTTCTTGGCAAAGACCAGAGGAAAGTGAAACATTACAGAGAAAAATTAAAGAGGATTTAAGTAAATTGAAATGTGTATCAAGCTCATTGTTTGGAAGACTCAATTAAGCTACCCTTTGTCCCCAGATAGGTCTATTTATTCAACACATTTCCGGTAAAAATCCCAGCAGCATAACGGTATAACTTGGTAAGCTCATTTCACATTTTATGGACATGCAAACGTTCCAGAATAGCCAGCCCATATTGGTAGGAACAAATTTAGAGAATTTACACGGTCTAATTTAGGTCTTACAATGAAGGATGGACCCACAGATCATTGGAACGAAATAGAGGACCTCAAAATAAACCAAGATAGCTACAGTCAGTAGATTATAACAATGGTGCCAAAGTAGTTCTTTGGGGAAATGATAGGCATTTCAAGAAAAATGTCAACACTACCGGATAATCCCACAGTGGAAAATAGACCCATCTCAGTCCCCAACACACACAGATAATTCCAGTGTGTCACGCACGGAGAGGCAAAACCTCTAAAAGAAATCAGAGAAAAGTATCTTTGCAAATTCAGTGCCCCATAGAGTTTTCCTAGTCGGGTCATATAAAACACTAACCAAGAGCAACACAAAATGTTAAAAATTTTAAAAACTGAAATGTAGACTATCAAAATTTAAAACGTTGTGCTCATAAAAAGGGCGTCATGAAGATAACAAAAAGGCAAGCTGTTGACTGGGGGGAAATATCTCCAAGCTGTATATCTGGAAAAGGTTTGTAGACGGAATAGATAAATGTTATCTATGATATATAAATATATCATAAGGTACAAAGAAACCAACAAGAAACACATTAAAATTGGCAGAAACGTGAACAGACGCTTGACGGAGAAAGAAAAACAAATGATCAACGGACGCTGATGGTGCTGGACATCACCGGTCACCAGGGAGATGCAAATCAAAGCCACACTGTGAGACCCTTTCACACCCACCAGAATGGCCACAATCGAAAGTGACAGACAATACAGGTATTGACAAGGGCGTGGGGTAACCAGAAACTCATGCGTCGCTGACTTCAAGGTCCACCCCCACATCCATTCTCACAGTTGAACGTGCGCCAGCCACAGGACCCCAAACCCCATGCCTGGCCCCTGCCCCCCAAATAAAAACATGTGTCTACAGACCAACAAATGTTCATAGCAGCCAAGACTGAGGGGGGAAGAAGAAATTAGATAAAACACCTTATACCCATGCAACAGGCACAACACTCAGCAAGAAAACCCCAAACCTATGGATACACACGACCATATGATTCCCGTGTTTGAGCACAAGCGGCCTGACACAGATAAATGCGATCTCTCTGAAATTGTCTCCACAACAAACGAAATCAACCCAAGACACCCCGGACTGTGGCTGTTTCTGATGGCAGGTGTGGTTGACTTGAAAGGGGCATAAATCTATGCCAACATTCAGCAAGCCGTGAGCTTAAAGTTTCCGCCTTTGGCTGGACGGGAATTGTACCTCAGTACCTGGGCCGGAAAACCAGAACCGAATACATTGTGCACGTGGAACGGGGCATAATCACGCATGACAGGACGAGACGGCCGGTGGGCAGGGGGGACCCGGATTCAAAGCCCGCGGTTAGCTGGGTGTCCTCGGGCAATAATCTGCCTCCTCCTCTTATAAAGAAAGGATGGCGGGGAGGGAGGTGTGGGGTTAAATGAAGTAATGGAAGTACGGTAGTAGGAACAGAGCCCAGAGGAAGTAAGCTGTGTAGACCCTAACTGGCCACATTGTTCCTACTGACGCGTAAATGCAGTTACACAAAGTGTGTAAACAGCAACACCCCTTGGATTACTCAACGGGCGGGTCCCTCTGGAATGCAGATCGCCACCAGCAATGATGCAAAAAGCGCCTGAGACAACTTAGCTGGAGTTCCAGTGTAATTACGAAGGAGCCCTGCTTTGAAAATTAAAGCCTATTAAAAAGAATAATAATAATAATAATAATAATAAAACCAAAAGGCAGCACTTGCATTTACAGAATAAATAGCCAAACAAAAAAGAACAAATTTGGAGGATTGTGTCTCCCTCTCTCTCTGCCCCTGCCCCACTGGCGCTCTGTCTCTCTGTCTCTCAAAAATAAATAAACATTTTTTTTTTTTCACATCACCAAAAGCCTGGGGTTTTGCACTCAGAGCACAGGGGGTCTTGGAGCAGCGGGGTGTCTGCTGGAGAAAGAGAGGCGGCAGGATGGCCCAGACTGGCTGGGACCACCCTAGTATTTACTGAGAACAGGAGAGTGACAGGTGTGCACCACGGGGACGGGAGGCACCGGACCGCCTGGGGGAATTGGGGGATCCCTGGGCAGGTGCCCGGGCTGCACAAGGATGGGGCCCTGTCCTCCCTGCTGCGGGCTGAGAAATCGAGGCAGGTCCCTCCCAAAGGAGACCTCGCACAGCCTCCTGCAGTGGTGGCCAGGCGAGTTCAGAGAGGGTGGAGTCTTTTTCCTTTTACTTTAAAGGCCTGGTCAGAGAAGCAGCAAGCCTGGGTTCTAAGTGGCCATATTTCTATTTGCTCTCTCTCCAAGTGGCTAGATCTCCACCGCTGCCCTGGCACCAGGAGCTGCGAGGAAGGTTAATCACCTCAGCTCTGAGGCTCCAGCGGTTCAGGCTGTGGAGTCCCGGGGCCGAGTGCCTTGTGGCTGAGACCCCAGGGCGCCCCGGCAGGTGCCCCACGGGCAGGAGCTCTCGGGGAAGCTAATCATCTCTCTCCCCAAAGGCTCATCGCAGGAAAGTATTTGCTCCAACAACTCACGATAAAAGCTTGCCCCACAAGGCGCCTGGGGGGCTCAGTCAGTTGGGCGTCTGACTTCCGCTCAGGTCATGATCTCACAGTTCGTGGGTTCAAGCCTCTCATCGAGCTCTGTGCTGACAGCTCAGAGCCTGGAACCTGCTTCGGATCCCGTGTCTCCCTCTCTCTCTGCCCCTTCCCCACTCGTGCTCCATCTCTCTCTGTTTCAAAAATAAATAAACATAAAAAATAATTACAAAAATAAAGCTTGCCCCACAATTAACCATCTGAATTTGAAACTGGTTTTATAATCCCCTCCCCCAACCCTGTGTGAGCCCAGGGAGGAGGCTTAGAGGTCAGAGGGGTTTCGGGTCTTCGCCCGGGATGCCCAGTGGGAACTGCGCACTGGATGTGCTGAATGAGGATGATTAGTGATCTACACATGCTTGTTCAACTACAGTATTTGCCAGAGTTTTATGTTGGTGCGTAAGACGGTGGTAATGGGGCTTGAGAGCCTGGCTGGTATCTTCGATTCCGTACGATGCATTATTGGTTTTACTTCACATATAGGAGTGAGGGCCTGCGTGGCTCAGTGGGTTGAGTGTCCAACTCTTGATTTCGGCTCAGGTCATAATCTCCTGGTGCATGAGATCAAGTCCCATGTCTGGCTCTGTGCTGAGCTTGGAGTCTGCTTGGGATTCTCTCTCTCTCTCTCTCTCTCTCTCTCTTTCTCAGGATTCTCTCTCTCTGCCCCTCTTCTGTTTGTTCTCTCTCTGTCTCAAATACAATTTCTAAAAAATCCTAAAAAGAAAAACCATAACGAAGTGAAAGTATCTTGTCTCTGAAACTTGCAATATCTCGTCATTAAGGATCGTGCTTGTCCGAGGGAGAAAGCTACCCTGAATGGCACACTCACGATTTGGGTAACACACTGGTCAGAAGAACAACACAATCCGACCAGATGATCAGAAAGGCTTTCCAGGGTCAGCTGTGATGGAGCCCGCACAACTTTGTGACCATCCCTGGTGCCCCTGCCCCATCGGCGGGCCCACCCCACCCACAGTCCCTGTCACTACAGAGCAGTCTGCATTTTCCAGAGTTTCATGTAGAGGAAACCAAACAGTAGATGGTCTGTTCTGGCCGGCTTCGTTCACCAAGTCCAGTGGTTAGGGATTCATCCGTTCAGCTGTGAGTGTGAATTCTTCATTCCTCTTTTCTCCGGACTTCGCTCCGTTACCTGCATGCGTCTCGATCTGTTTCTCGTTCACCTGTCGCCGAGCATCTGGGCTGGTTCCCAGTATCTTGGGGCCCTGACCACCTGTGGGAGCCCTCATATGGGCACATGTTTCCTTTTTCCCTTGGGCAAAACCTGTAAGAGGACGGCTGGGTCACTGGCTGTGTTTAGCATTTTCAGAAATGGTCAGACTTTCTTTTAATTAAGTTTTTTTTAGGTTTATTTATTTATTTATTTATTTTGAGAGAAAGAGAGTGATTGGGGGAGGGGCAGAGAGAGAGGGAGAGAGAAAGAATCCCAAGCAGGCTCTGCTCTGTCAGCGCAGAGTCTGACGCGGGGCTTGAACTCACTAACCGTGAGATCATAACCTGAGCCAAAATCGAGAGTCAGAAGCTTAACCAACTGAGCCACCCAGGCTCCCCCAAACTGTTTTCAGAAAGGAGTTCCCATTCCAGAGTGTATGAGAGCTCCAGTGACCCCACACCTGGGTCAGCACTGAGCAGGGAGTGGCTTCCCGATGTGGAACATTCCAACAGATGCAGGGAGAACTCGATGCGGTTCCCACCGCCCTGCCCAGTCTCTACAGCAGTCTTCTGCGGGCTTTTATTTCTCCTTTATGTCTCTGTGTTTCTCCTTTAGTGAGGTTCACGCGTTTGCCATTTTTCAGGTTTGATTAGTATTGAGCCCTTTATCTTATGTACGATTTGTAAATACTTCCTCCAGAAGTTCTTAATTTTAATGAAGTCTAAATGATATACTTTTTCTTTAGCGGCTTGTTTGGTTTCTAAGAAATCCTTGCTGCACCCACTCACAAGTGTATTATTCTGTGTTTTCTTGCAGTATGTTTGACAGCTAAGTTTGTAATCAATTTTGAGTTCATTCTAGCATATTGTGTACAAGAAGTTTATTTTTTTGTGTATGGATGCCCACTTGTTCTAGTTAATAAATTCTCCCCTCACCGCACTGCCCACTTGCCTCTTCAGAAAACAAATCAGCCGTATTTCTACCAATTGGTCTATTTGGGGTCCACCGATCTGTCTCTCTTGATGCCAATACCACACGGTCTTGATTAGTCAGGGCTTAAAACAAGGCATGAAGCCAGGGAGTGGAAGCTCTCTGACCGTGGTCTTCTGCAAAGTTGCTTTCTAGATCCTTTACACATTCACATCAATTTTAGAATCAGCTTTCCAGTTTCCACGAAAGACCACTGACATCCTGATTGAGGTTACACTGAAGCTATGGGTGAATTTGCAGAGAATGGGCACATCCACACTTGGCTGACCTCTGGCCGAGAACACAGTGTACCCTGGTAAGCGTGTCATGTGCACTTGAAGAAGAATGTTTACTCTGCTGCTGTTACGTGAACTGTTCTATACATTGTGACTACACATGTTTGCCAATAATGTTCTCCAATTCTTCTGTATCCTTACTTATTTTCCATTGGGTTTTTTCCCTATCAACTATTGGGTGAAAACTGTTGAAATTTCCAAATATAAATTGTGACTTTGCCTATTTCTTCTTGCAGTTCTAAAGCTTTCTGCCTTATCAGTTATAAAGGTCTGTTATCTGGTGCATACAAATTTAGAATTGCTATATTTTCTGGATTGAATGACACCACTATGAGTATGAAATTCTCTTTATTCCTGAGACTATCACTGCTATGAAGTTGACTTTGATGCTCAAACAGCTACTCCTGCTTCTTTTGATGAGAGTTAGGTAAAGCCTATGCCCATCCTTTAACCCTTAGCCAAACTTTGTCTTTATGCTTAAAGTGGATTTTATATAATAGCATATCATTGAATCTTGCTTTTTTATCTAATCTGGCAATCAGTCTTTTTTTTCATAATTAAACTTTTTATTTTGGAATAATTATAGATTCACATACAGTTGTAATAAAAACTAATACCCAGAGATCTCATGTATTGATTACCAGTTTCCCCCAAATGTAACATCTTGCAAAACTATAGTAAAATATCCTAACCACAGTTCTGACATGGACGCATTCAAGATGCAGAACATTCCATCCCCACAGGGACCTTGCATGCTGCAAGGTCATCATCACACCCAGTGACCTCCCACCTACTCCCTCTTTAATCCTTGACATCCACTAATCTGTTCTCCACTTTTATAATTTTGTCATTTCTAGAATCTTCTATACATGGAATCATCCAGTATGTAACCTTTGGGATTTGACCTTTTCTATTCAGCATGATTATTCTCTGCAGACTAGTCTAGGTTGGTGTGTGTATCATAGCTCTTTTCTTTGCATTGTCCAGCAGCACTCAGTAGAATGGATGTATTCTGGTTGGTGTAACCATTTGCAGATTAAAGAGCGTCTGCATTGTTTTCAGTTTGGGGCTGTTACCGATAAAGCTGCTGTAAACATTGATATACAAGGTTTTGTGTGAACTTGGGTTTTCATTATTCTGGGAGAAATGACCAAAAGTGGAAACAGTGGGTCAAGTGGTAGTAGCATGTTTAATTTCATTAAAAAGTGTCGATATTTTTCCAGAGAGGCTCTACAATTTACATTCCCAGCAGCAAGAGATATGATCTGTATCCTTGCTGGCATTTCATGTTATCATACTTTTTATTTTCACGTCTCATAGGTGTGGACTGATACCTCACGGTGGTTTTAGCTGGCACTTCCCTGAAGGTTCATGACGTTGCATGTGTATTCATGTGCTTATCTGCCATCTGTATGTTTTCTTGGGTGATACATGCCTCCGTGGATTTTGCCCATTTTCTAATTGGGCTGTTTTTTTTTTTTTTCTTTTATTGTTGACTCCTGAGAGTTCTTTATGTATTTAGATACTAGTCCTGTGCCAAATATGTGGTTTGCAAATATTTACAATCTTGTAAATCTATTCTTGTCCTTTTGTCATCTCATTTGACTCTGCAGAGCAAAGGCTTTGCATTTTGACAAAGCCCAATTTATCAGTGTTACCATTTATGCTTTTAGTGTCAAGTCTAAGATCTGTGCCTACCTTTGATCCTTAAGCTATTCCATCGTTGTTTTTTTTTTTCCCTAAAAGTTTTATGTTTTATGTTTTACACTGAAGTCTATTTTGTGTTTACTTTTGCATAAGGCATGAGATTCAGGTTGGGGTTCTTTGTTCTCCAACAAAGTACCAATGGTTGGAACACCATTTACCAGAAACACTGTCTTGCCTCCATGGGATTGCTTTTGCACCTTGGTAAAAAAAAATGCATTTGGGTGTATCTGTGAGGATCTGTTTCTGGGGTCTCTGCACTATTCCACTGAACTGTGCATCTATCCCATCAACCAATGCCAAATAAATGTGACTGCTGTAGATACATAATAAGTCTTGAAAGCAGGTAGATTGATTCCTCCCACTTTATTCTTTTTCAAAGTTGTTTTAGCTATTCTAGTTCCTTTGCCTTTATATATAAATTTTGGAATAATCATATGGTGCCTGGAAACTTTTCTGGGGCTTGGATAGACTTTATACTTTATAAAGTATAAAAGTATACTTTAAAAGTATAAAAGTCTGGATATACTTTAAACCTGTATATTAATTTGGAGAGAATTGGCTTTAAAACTGTATTGGGTCTTCCCATCCGTGAAGATTTACATATATTTTTTGAGAGATTTTAAATAGTATAGTATTTCAAATTTTGTTATCCACATGTTCACTGCAAGTATATATAAAAATAGTTGATTTGTGGGGCGCCTGGGTGGCGCAGTCGGTTGAGTGTCCGACTTCAACCAGGTCACGATCTCGCGGTCCGTGAGTTCGAGCCCCGCGTCGGGCTCTGGGCTGATGGCTCAGAGCCTGGAGCCTGTTTCCGATTCTGTGTCTCCCTCTCTCTCTGCCCCTCCCCCGTTCATGCTCTGTCTCTCTCTGTCCCAAAAATAAATAAACGTTGAAAAAAAAAATTTAAAAATAGTTGATTTGTGTATTTGTCTTCTATCATGTGACATCACTGAACTTACTGGAAATGTAGATTTCTTGGGATATTCAATGTAGATAATTATGACATTTGCAAACAGACAGCTTTCTCCTTCCTTCCTCCCTCCCTTCCTGCCTTCCTTCCTTCCTTCCTTTCCTTCCTTCATTCCTTCCTCCCTTTCTTTTTGATATTCATGCCTTCTGCTTCACTGACAAAAACTTCCAGCACTATGTTGAATAAGGGTGTTGAGAGCAGATGTCCTTGCTTCCTTCTTGATCTGAGAGGTATCTTAGTCACCCCAAAGTTCTGGAGGCTGAAAGTCCTAGATCAGGGGGTCAGCATGGCCAGGTTCTGCTGGTGGCCTGTGTCCAGCTTACAGATAGCCATTTTCTTGTCATATCCTTGAAAGGCAGGAAGTGTGTGGGAGCTCCCTGGGGCCTCTCTCAGAAGGGCACCAACCCCATTTATGAAGATTATACCCTCAGGACATAGTCACTTCCCAAAGGTCCCATCTCCCACTGACCATCACCAGGGCAGTAGGGATTTTCACATGTGAACTCGGGGACACAAACATGCAATATACAGCAGTTGGGATGTATTCAGTCTTTCCTCATAAATATAACATTAGCTGTGGTTTCCGTATTCTAATCTTTATCAAGCTGAGACAGTTTGCTTTTATCCCTAGCCTGCTGAGTTATTGTCATGAGTGGGTGGTAGATTTTGCCAAATGTCTTTTCTGCATCTGTTGATATGATCGTGTGATTTTCTTTTTAGAAATAATGCCGTGTAGTGCAGTAAGCGACATGGGACTACTGAACCAGCATTTACACCTGGAAGAAGCCCCACTTTTTCACAGTGTATAATTCCTTTCACATATTGCTGGTTTCTAACTGCTAGCATTCAGCAAAACGGTTTTGCACATGTGTTTATGTGGGAAGTTAATCTGTACTTCGTGTGTGTGTGTGTGTGTGTGTGTGTGTGTGTGTGTGTCTTTGGTTTTGATCACAGGGTAATATTAGGTTCATAATAAGAATTTAAAAGTTTTCCCTCCTCCACTTCTTTGTGGAATAGATTGTGAAGAATTAAGTATTAATTCTTACATGGGATGCCTGGGTAGCTCAGTCGATTGAGTGTCCAACTTCGGCTCAGGTCACGATCTCACAGTTCGTGGGTTCAAGCCCCGCGTCGGGCTCTGTGCTGACAGCTCGGAGCCTGGAGCCTGCTTCGGATTCTGTGTCTCCCTCTCTCTCTGCCCCTCCCCTGCTCGCACTCTGTCTCTCTCTTCTTTTCTCTCTCTCTCTCTCAAAAATAAATAAACATTTTTAAAAATTATTTAATTCTTACTTAAACATTTGGTAGAATGCTCCAATGAAACCGTCTGGGCCCAGAGCTTATTTGGGGTTGGGAGGGGGAATAAAAGTTCGATTTTTTAAACAGTTTACAGGAGTCTTCAAATCATTGATTCAGTGTTGGGTGAGCTGGGATTGCTTGTGCTTCTGCAGGAATTGGTTCAATCCTATGAAGCTGTCAAGTTTATATGTGCAGAGTTGTTTGTACTATCCCTTACCGTTCCTTCGAGGCCCACAAGATCTGCAGAGATTTCCCTGGACTAGTTCCTGGCGTGTGTAACTTGTGTCCTATTCCCTTTGTTTTCTTTGTCAGCCTTATTAGATATTTATCAATTTCACTGAGGTTTTTAAGGAACAACCTCTTTTTTCCCTCAGTTTTTTCTCTCGCTTGTTTCCAATTTCATTGGTTATAGCTTTCTCTTTATTGTTCCTTCCTTGTGCTTGCTTTGGATTTATTTTTCTCTTCTTTTGAAGTTCCTAGAGGTAGAAATGTATAGGATCCATTTGAACATTTTTCTCTTTCCTCCCGCGTTCATTCCATGGTGTCCGTATACCTGTAAGCCCTACATGTGTCCTCCTTCTGTTTTCCTTTTTACTCAGTACAGTATAGTTTTCATGGGCTTCCTTTGAAATTTCCTCCTTGAACCATTTTTGGATTATGTAGAAGTGTATTTTTTAGTTTCCAAGTGTGTGGAGGCTTCCTCGTTAAGATTTCTACTTTCATTTCATTGTGGTTGGAAAACACGATCCGTGACACCTGCTGCCTGGAACCTGGGACTCAATAACCTCTGTTTTCCTGAGCCTCTCCTGTGTCTCTTCTCATGGTCCCACCTGACTGGCCATCCAATTAAAGGGCACAGAACATGCTTAGATTGTTCAAGTCTTGACCTTTGATTTCTAGATCATTCTACATGGTCTCATACCACACTTTGTAGTTCTACTCTTTGAATCTTTGTCAGGTGTGTTTTATGGCCCAGAATGTGGTCTGCCTTGCTGAATGTGCCCTGATGGCATGAGAAGAATGTGTGTTTTGCTGTTGTTGGATGGATCATCCATGGACATCAATTGGGCCAAATTGATGGATGTTATTGATTACTATTCATTTGTAGTCTCACTGACTTTCTGCTGCCAGATCCATCAGTCATTGGATGAGGAGAGGGAAAACCACCAACCAGAGCAGTGGATTCATGTGTTTTCCCCTCCAGGTTTTGCCTCACGTGCTTTGACACTCTGCCGTGACGTACGCACCCATTATGTGTGGTCTGCTTTTTCCTTCGCCGTGTCTTCTTGGAGAACATCTTCGTCACCATGTAAGCTGTCCCTCCACATTCCTGCTGTCTGCTCTCTCTCTGAAGTCCACTGTGTCTGGCATTAATGTCGTTAGTCCAGCTCACGGTGGCCAGTTAGCACAGGAGACCCCCACCTCTTCACGTTCAGCTGCCTGTGTCTTTCCACAAATCAGGCTTCTCTCAGAAAACGCTTGGTTGTGTCTTGTTTTTATCCTTGATAACAATTTGCTTTTAACTGGTGGGTTCAGTTCACTCACATTTAAAGTGATCATCACCACCGTTGGTCTAATTTCTGCCACGTTTGTGCTGTTTCTACTGGCCGCGAAGCCCCTTAGTTTACTTTGTGTGAGGATGTCCTCACTTCTCCACAGCAGGTGCAGGATCACATCGCCGGATAGGAATTCTCAGTTGCTGGTGTGGTTGGGTTTCCCCCTCCCTACTCTCCCCACTCGCTGGCATGGTTTGGGGGCGAAGATGCATGCGGTTCTCATGTTGGTTCATGTACACGTAAGGTGTTCCCCCTTGGGCTGTGTTCAAGATTTTCCCTTTGCCTTGGATTCTCTATCCCTTGATCATGATGTGCCCACACGCGGTTTTGTGCCGTATGCACGTCTGGTGGACCCTGAGCTTCCAGGTTCTGTGGTTTGGTGTCTGCCGTTAATTTGGGGGAAATGTGTGCACACAATTACTTCAAACGTGTCCTGTGTATCTTTCTCTCTCCTGCATGTTCGTTAGGACTTTGAAATTACCCAACAGTTCTTAGATACCGTGTTCTGTTTCTTGTTTTCATTCTTGGATCTGAAGCTCAGAAAAGCTCCTGCTGGACACATCTTCCAGCCAGTGACCCTCTCCCGACCGCGCCCAGCTCTTTAATTCCTCCGAGCCTGTCTTCAGGCTGCTGTGTTCCTGATTTCTCCCATTTCCTTC